>NC_060144.1:58154533-58779533 GCF_021461385.2 Schistocerca piceifrons | reverse complement strand
GTTTTCAAAAAGAAGAGTTCTATAACTTCAGAGCAGCAGAAAAGAGCGCAGACGACACTAGGCACATATTTTTCTAAAAAGATATCAACAGATTCGTGTGATGAATTGCCAGCTCATAAGAAGGATGACAACGACTTACTGACTTACACAAATAGGTTAGTTTAGTTTCGGTGTTATGGTTGTAAGATAACAACAGCTGTCAGACTTTTGTAGTAATTACATTAATTTACGTTTCAAATATTAGCAACAACGTTGTGACGACCAACAAAGATTCTTCACATTCCACGAACAATGAACAATCATCAGATGACTGGGAATCACAGGATGAGTTTGAACTTCCACCGAAGAAGCACAATACTTCAAGAGGTGAGTTTGGGTCTCTGTGTTGAAAATATATGCTGAATTAGCCTATAGCGGCTGGCAACAGTTTGTATCCCTTTAAACACTATAATGGGGAACTATGACAGCTAGTGCCCACCAGTGTAATCCCAGTTTTGATATCCCAATGTGTATTCATGTTGAAGAAGGCAGTATGTTCCTGCCTTCCTACGAAACTTAACAGAAAAATTTGTGATTAATAGCTTTGCAGCATTGCCCGTATCTTTGTTATGTATCTTTTGCTGACAGTGGAACCTATCATTTATTAATCAGCTTAAATTTGTTACATTGTTCAAACCAGGAGGGTGTAGTCAGCAGGAAGAACTAAACTGGTGTGGATTGGAGTGTGGAATATTAGATCCTTTAACTGAGTACATAGGTTAGAGAATGTAATAAGAGAGGTAGACTTGGTAGAAATTAGTGAAGGACAGTGGCAAGACAAATGGGTTTTCTGGGCTGGTCAGTACAGGATTATGAAATTGGGATAATGCAGGAGTGGATATAGTAATGAATAAGAAAATAGGAATGTTGGTATGCACATGTGAACAGCATGGTAAACACAGTATCGTAGCCAAGATAGATACAAAGCTGGCACCCAGTGTATTGGTACTGGTTTAAATGCTTGTTAGCTTCACAGGTGATGCATAAAGAGATAGAATATATCTTGGATTACTTATTTGCACAATAAAATAATGTTGACAGAGAAACACTGTGATTGATTACGTATGTGTTACTATATTTAATGTGTTTCTGGCACTATACAAAGGTGTACAAACACAGAACATATAGCATAGATGCCTGGAAATGCATATAACAAACAGAGAGATCTGTACACATAAACTCACTCCCAACACGACAAATATTTTATAGACAGTATCCTAAGACTTCCCTTTGAACAAAATTTTCATGTGCTCACAATAATCTTTGAACTCTGCACCATCTCAGAGCACAGTAGATGGAATGTTATGTTGTTAAACGATACAGTTTTACGAATTTCTGAAATTTGTCTTTACTTAGTGGCTTGGTCAATAAATCAGAAAGCATTTCCTCTGTACAAAAATAGTTTATAGTAATATCCTTGTGTTTTAGATGATACCTAATTAAATGGTGCACCATATCAATGTGCTCGGATTTTACACTTTTTATGTGGTTGTGAGCTAGCTTGGTTGCTCCTGCATTGTCACAAAACATGTTGATCGGCTCAATAATTGGGGTTGAGAGGAATGGTTGATAAGAGTTGTCAACTTTGGCCAGTGATGTAATGTCAGTGGCTGCTGTTGCATCACCTATTGGTGCATATATCCACCGTTTGTTTGTTAGTTGGCAAAGCCAATGGTGTGACAGTTAAAAAACTGTTTGTGGTGACAGACTGATCTATAGCTTTGCTGAAGTCTAGGTTAGGTGGAAGGTGACATTTTGGATTTTAGTTGAAGCCCAGGAATGTGATGATAAAAAAACCTGATTCGGATGACAGACTGATCTGAACCTTAGCCAATTTGGGGGGAAAAAAATGCCAATAACATCATGTAGTTTTAAATTTTTCCTTTTTTATTTACATGTCAAGTTCCGTAGGACCAAATTGAGGACCAAATCTCCAATGTCATGGAATGTGTCAGTACATGAAATTGGGACTAGTGTAGCAGGGGATACAACCCGTCGGCTTTGGACAATGACGTCACAAGTGGCCAATCGAGAAGCGATTCTTCTTAAGTGTTGTAGCTCCCTTCAGTGGCTGATAAGTGTTTTTTGGCTTTTTAAAAAAAAAATCTCACGAGATAGAATAAACAGATCCACTTTATTAAGCAATCAGTAAAAAAACGAAACTGAAACATAACTGCAAAAGCGAAAATGGTAAACTGCTCTCTGGCGACTTGTGACGTCATTGTCCAAAGCCGACGGGTTGTATCCCCTGCTACACTAGACCCATGAAATTACAACATAAAAGTAATAACAGATAAAAATAAAATGTTCATGAACCCAAAAAAAGTCAAGCCATAAATTTAAGTAAACACAATCAACAGTATAACATAAGAATCAGCTTAATTTTTCAAGGAACTCCTCAACAGAATAGAAGGAGTGACCCACGAGAAAACTCTTCAGTTTTGATTTGAAAGCTCGTGGATTACTGCTAAGATTTTCGAATACTTGTGGTAGCTTATTGAAAATTCATGCAACAGTGTACTGCACATCTTTCTGCAAAAGAGTTACAGAAGTCTGATCCAAATGCAGGTTGGATTTCTGTTGAGTATTAACTGAGTGGAATCTGCTTCTTCTTGGGAATAAGCTGATATTGTTAACAAGAAAAAACAATAAAGAATATATATATATATATATATATATATATATATATATATATATATATATATATATATATATATATATTTTCTTTTTTTTTTTTTTTTTTGAGAGGCCAATGTCAGAATACCCAGACTTGTGAACAGGGGTCGACAAGAGGCTCGTGAACTTACACCACTTATTGCCCAAACCGCCCGTTTCTGAGCCAAAAATACCCTTTAAGAGTGGAAGAGTTACCCGAAATATAATACCATATGACATAAGCGAATGAAAATAAGCAAAGTAGACTAACTTTCGTGTCGAACAACGACTTACTTCAGATATTATTCGAATAATAAAAATTGCAGCATTAAGTCTTTGAACAAGATGGTTATGGCATTTGCCGCATGTTTCCTGTGTCATTGGTCAATGCTGACGATTTGTATTGAGCATCCTCTATATCCAATAATTGTATGTGGCTCAATTTCATCCATTGGAGTCCTTAACCATGACACTTCTTGTATGGTGAAAGACAATGCCGTATACTCACCTTCAACAATACTCAAAGCCACTATTCTTTGTTTCTTGAAAGATCAAGGTATTAATCCTCCCATCAACTTGAAACAGCTACCACTATAACGTTCTAGATTCCTGTCTTACAGCCGGCCGCTGTGGCTGAGGGGTTCTAGGCGCTTCAGTCCAGAACCGCGGTGCTGCTACGGTTGCAGGTTCAAATCTTGGCTTGGGCATGGATGTGTGTGATGGCCTTAGGTTTGTTAGGTTTAAGTAGTTCTAAGTCTAGGGGACTGATGACCTCAGATGTTAAGTCCCATAGTGCTTAGAGCCATCCTGTTTTACAGTATTTTAATTTGTAATCAACAGTTTCTTTTAAATATCTAAATATTCTTTTCACTGCAACCCAATGTCCATCTTTGTTAATGCTGTATGTAAGTGCTGATTTCCAACAGTATCTGCTGTGTTTAAGACCATACACATGCCTTTTCATGCCAAATTTTATCCTTTTCTTG
The DNA here is from genome assembly GCF_021461385.2 of Schistocerca piceifrons. Classification (NCBI taxonomy): domain Eukaryota; kingdom Metazoa; phylum Arthropoda; class Insecta; order Orthoptera; family Acrididae; genus Schistocerca; species Schistocerca piceifrons. The sequence continues at coordinate 58,775,853 of NC_060144.1, read as the reverse complement.
GGGAGTCGTGTTGACTTTCTCTGGCGGAACCACAAAGTTTCTTCCTCCAGTCCTCCTTTGAGCTATGTGGACTTCAGATGCATGTGGCGGGTTAATAAATTTTCTTTTACAGCAAGGGCCAGAGGATATCTTAAAGAAGCTATTTCACTACAGTCAGAACGTTTTTTGTCTATGTATGTTGTCTGAGAGCAGCCTTTAACTACCAAACAAACTTTAAAATTTCTTATTTTGCGTCTTTCGGCTTTTTGATATTAAAGAGCCAACTCACTCGCAATGGTTTCTTTGCTTATGGTGCATCGCTCTGTACGTAATCTGATCTGCAGCAAGGAACTAAAAAGACTAACCAGGAAACAATTGCTCACTAAGCTATTAAAGCCCTCAAATTACTTTTCCCCAATAGTCTAGATATGAAAATAAAGTACTTGTACTCTACACTGATGCAGCCGCGGACATAACTGCTACCGTTAAATTGTTGAAAGTATTTTACCCAGCCTTGCTCCATGTCACATGTTTTGCCCATGCCATGAATCGTGTAGCTGAGATGATAAGTCTCAAATTTCCACTTGTAAATAAGCTAGTTTCAACCATCAAAAAGGTTTTTATTAAAGCACTCTCAAGAATCCAGTTATTTCAAGAGGAACTTCCCAAATACCACTTCCACCAGAACCCATACTTACTCGCTGGGGAACGTGGCTAGAGGCCTTGGAATATTACGGTGAGCATTTGGAAGACATTAAGAATGTTGCTCTTAAATTGTGGGAGGAGGCAGTGAGCATTACTTCAGAAATGCATCTTCTAAAGGATCCAACAATTTCCAACGACATTCCATACATAAAATCTCATTACACATTTTTGGTCCCTATCATCGACTGCAATTGATAGGAGAGGTGACAGAAAAAAATCAACTTGGTCCCACGTTCTATTGGTTAGTGGAAAAAACAACAACAACAACAACAACACCACCAAGATTGACCACCCTCTGCACAGTGGCTGACATCTTATTAGGTAAATCAACTTAACATGAGTGTGCAGTTCCATTGTGCCTAATATTGTCATTTAAATATGCTCCAGTGACATCTGTTGATGTGGAATGCTCATTCTCAGCATATAAGATGGTATTAACAGACAAGAGATGCAGTTTCCCAACGGAAAATCTAGAGAAAGTGTTAGTTATTTACTGTGACTGTAATTATGGACATAGACAATTGTATAATGTCGATTTTTGTCAATCTGTTTATCTTTCTAGACAATAAAATGTCAGATTTTGGTCACCTATCTGCTGATTTTTATAACCTATTTTTGTAAGTGATAGAACCTATTTTAGGTGCCTAATTTAAGATTTTTAGAACATAAAAGCCTGAGGTCGAGTGATCACACAGCCCCAGCACTCTCTTCAAATGGAATAGCCTTGTATTATGTAACTAAGTACGATCCCAACGTGTTCTGTATCCTGGCCCTGCCATGGGAGGAATGTAGGGCTAAACAACAAGGGGTAAAATCCTTTCCTCAACACCTGGCCTGTATTAGGAGCAATGGGGGCACCTTTTTGACCATAACACAAAGCCCTTATTTTTTGTGGAAAATATTGAAGACAAATATGGGGAAGTTCTTTTCTGATCAAAATGTCATCTCCAGTCCAGTCACAGGTGCTGCTCTCTTTTGAAAAGTTGGATGACATGCCTGTGACTGTCACTCCCCACAAGAGTTTCAATACGGTCAAGGGCATCATCTTTCACCACAATCTTCTTTTGCCCTCTAATGATGAACTGCAGACCAACTTAGAGTGACGGGTTGTGCATTTCATCTGTTGTGTCCATAGGGGACCAAGGGAAAACAGAGTTGTTATTGTGGCCTTCATCTTGCCTTTCGAGGGTGATATATTGTCTGAGAAGGTCAAGGTGACGGTCTACCAGTGTGTCATGAAACCCTATGTTCCTCCTCCTATGAGATGCTTCAGGTGTAAGTAGTTCAGACATGTCTTCCCATTGCATCACTACCTCTGTCTGCAGGGATTGTGGCTGTCTGTTGCATGCAACATTGCTTGTGCCCCTCCTTCCATCTGTGTAAACTGCAGCGAGCTCCACTCTCCCTGCTCACCAGATTGCTCCGTTTTTTAAGTGTGAGAAGAAAATCCAGGAGTATAAGATCCTGCACAAGGTCACATATCAAGAGGCCAGAAAAAGTATGAGCATCTTAATCCCATACAGATGACACAGTCTTAATGTTACAGCTGCAGTGTCATTGCCATCATTATCAACAGTGCCTTCCTCTGTTATGCGTGTTCTAATGGGTAAGAGATGCCATTTACACTGATCCAGACACTATCACTGAGCGTGATGCTCGCGCATCTTCATCTGAGAACTACCAGCTCTTATCTTTTACCACCCGCCATCTGGAGCCATATAATGCTCCATTCAGTGAATGGGAACCCCAGAGCCATAGCCCATTGCCCTAACACAGCCCCAGGGCCAGACGCACCCACAACCAAATGCTGAAGCATCTCTCAGTGGATTGTCAGCATAACATCCTTGCCCTCTTTAATTGAATCTGGAATGAGGGTGAGTTCCCATTTCATTGTTGAGAAAGCGCGATGGCTCCAGCACTGAAACCGGGTGAGAACCCACTAGAGATGGACAGTTGTCAACCAATCAGCCTGTAAGTTGCTCAAATGCGTGATGAGCAAGCAGCTTTGTTGGCTCCTTGGGTCTCAGACGTTTTGGATGCATCTAAGGGTGGTTTTTACAAAGGCTGCTCCAGTGCTGATAATAGGGGTCACCTGGAGTCCACCATCCGGATGGCCTTTGCACATTGGCAGCACCTAATCACTGTCTTTTTCTACCCATAGAAGGCTTATGACATGACATGGGGTTACCATATTCTTGCTGCTTTACATGAGTGAGGTCTCCGGGGTCCACTCCAGATTTTTGTCTAGAGCTTTCTGTCGTACCATATGTTCCGTGTTTAAGTGGGTGCTTCACTCAGTACCCCCATATCCAAGAAAATGGCATCTCACAGGGCTTGGTACTGAACAACCCCTCTTTCCGGTGGCCGTCAATGGTCTAGCGGCAGCAGTGGGGTCTTTGGTATCACCCTCCTTATATTTTTGCTTTTATTATTGCTCCTCTAGTATGGGTGTTGCTGAGCTGTCACCTACAGGGTGCCATATGAAAGGCACAGTCATGGCTCTGTTTTTAAGTGTGAAAAGAAAATCCAGGAGTATAAGACCCTGCACAAGTTCACATATCAAGAGGCCAGATGTGGCTTCCGGTTTGCAACTACTAAGACTTGTGTTATGCACTTCTGTCACCATCATACTTTACCTAGCCGATCAAGTACTTCTTGTAGTTGAGATACACTACTTTTTGGGACTAGTCTTCAATTTCCAGCTGACATGGCTTCCCCACCTCTGCCAGCTTAAGTGAAATTGCTGGCAACACCTCATTACACTTCGCTGCCTCAGTAACACTAACTGGGGTGCAGATTATGCTACCCTTTTGCAGCCTTACAAAGCCCTGATTCTGTCGCATCTTGATTATTGGGACTCTTTCATATGGTTCAGCATCACCCGCAGCATTGCTGATACTGCACTCCATTCATCATTGTGGGGTCCAACTTGTGACAGGATCCTTCTGAACTAGCCCTGTGAACAGTCGAGGCTGTAGTCCCTCCATTACCTATCAGGCACTGACAACAGCTTCTGAATTATGCCACACACATTCGTAGCTTCCTTGAACATCCCAACTACAGTGCGCTTTTCCCTGGAAAGGAGCTCCACCTCCCAAAACAGTGACCCAGAACTTAGTTTACATTTGCTGTCTCTTTTCAGAACTGCAACTTCCTCCACTGTCACCTCTGGTCAGGGAGACATCACACCCCATGGCTTGTACCCAGTCCTTGAATCTGTCTCAAAATCTCCTTTGGTTTAAAAGATTCCATTGACCTCATGATTTTTCACTGCCCTTTCTTGGCTGTCCTTGAAGTGTATCTGAGTTAGAAAGTGGTGTTCACCGATGGCTCAACAGTTGATGGACAAACAGGCTTTGCATATGTACATGCAAAATGCAGTGAACTTCACTCTCCACCAAACGGCTGCAGTGTCTTCACTGCTGAATTGATGGCTATTAAACTAGCCCTTAGCCGTGTTCATTCTTGTACTGACAAGAGTATCCTAATTGATAATGACTCCCTTAGCAGCCCTCAGGCTATAGATGAGTGCTGCTCTCCTCACCCTCTGGTTTTGGCTGTCCAGGACCTGGTCTGTGACCTCCATCAAGCTGGACAGCCGGTCGTTTTCATTTGGACATTCGGTCACATTGGGATTTCGGGAAATGAACGAGGTGATTGGTTGGCCAAGCTGGCCACCAGGATGCCGATTCCAGAAATGGGGAATCTAAAACTGGACATTTGGTCATTTACACGCCATAGATTGCTGGAAGTTTGGAATTCAGAATTCTCTGCCCTGATCTCCCCAAACAAACTCATGATAATTAAGGAGACCATGGCTGCGTGGCAGTCTTGTTGGCTCTGCATTGCCCACACTTGGCTGACCCCATGGCCGCATTCTCCGACATGGGGATCCCCCTCGCTGCCGATGTGGAGCCCGCCTGATGGTGGCCCATTTACTCATAGACAGCACTAATGTGGCTGCTTTTAGGCGCCATCTTAATCTTTGTGACGTGCTCCCTCTAATGCTGGCAGTCGATGCTAAAGTGGCTGATCTTTCTGTTGTTATGTTTTGCCTATGATTGTGGTTTCTATTCATCATTATAAGGTAGGGCTTTTTCCCGAAGAGTGAGCCAATTGGGGAGTTTCACCTTGCATGATGCATTGTGTCCATCATGGGCTGAGACCTCTCGCATCCTTCGTTAATGTGGATCTGCACTTCTGCTTATTCTCCAGCTGCTGGGCAAGGTCACCCTCCTGGTTGCATTTTCCTCCATCCACTGTGCAGTATCGTTTTCTGCACTGACAAAGATAATGGACCTGTTTGCTTGGTTGCACCTGATATCCAGCACAGTAGCTAGTCCGTTGTGATGGGTTCACAATGTACCCTGTTGGTTGTAGTCCCCTGACCACATAGGGATTGCTTTGCTGATGCCTGCGCCGTTAATTCCCCACATATGCCAAGGAGAAGATGCCCATCACCCTGGGGCATCGGGACTCCCGGCAATGGCCATCCTGCTAGTTGGCCTCTGCTGTGGCTGGGTAGCGCCCGTGAGGTGGGCCCCTGGTCGGAGTGGGTGGCATCAGGACAGATGATGCGTGATGAAGCATACCACAGCATCACTTCCTGTTGATCACACAACAGCAGTCTGTAAACGTGTACCCCCCTCCCCAGGGGCCACACCATGGGAGAAGCGCCACACTAAGGATGGTAGCAAACCTTATTTGCCCTGGTACCTCATATGTACGAGAGATGATTGGGACTCCTTTGTTTCAATGAAGTCTCAGTTTTTTGTTGAGCATTTAGAGCACAAGTTTGGTGGATGGTTTGTCCAAAATGCGGTCAGGGTTAGTCTTGATAAAAACGGCATCCTCTGCCCAGTCACGGGCATTACTTGCTTGTGACACCCTGGGGGATGTTTCCTTTACCATCATGCAGCATAAGAGCTTAAATATGGCCCAGGGTATTATATTCCACAGAGACCTTCTTTTGCAGTCTGACGACGAGCTGCATGCCAACTTAGAGCGCCGAGGTGTTCGTTTTGTCCGGCACATCCATAAGGGTCCAAGGCATAATCAGTTTTCCACCGGTGCCTTCATCTTGGCCTTCGAAGGTGACACATTGCCTGAGAAGGTCAAGGTGATGGTCTGCTGCTGTGATGTCAAGCCATATATCACTCCCCCGATGCAGTGCTTCAAGTGCTGGAAGTTTGGCCATATATCTTCCCGCTGTACTTCCAGCATCACATGTCGAGATTGTGGATGTCCTTCGGATCCTAATACTGCATGGGCCCTGCATTCCGTCTGTGTCAATTGTGGAGAGCATCATTCCCCTTGCTTGCCAGACTGCAGGATTTTACAGAAAGAAAGAAAATATTGGAATATAAGACCCTGGACCAACTGACCTATACTGAGGCTAAGAGGAAATTGGAGCACCTCCATCCTGTAGCTATGACCTCCTCTTATGCCGCTGCTATGAGAACATTTGTAGTCCCATCAATTCCACGAGTTCCAGTCGGCTGTCAGAGCCAGAAGACTACACCTGTCCCCTTAATGGTGGGGCGCACTTCCCTCCCTGTTGCTCCCATACCACCTACCTCGGGAGCACTGCCCCACCCCCCTCCGCAACCATCAGGACACCAGTACCCTCTTCTCAGCTGGAGAAGTGTAAGTTTTCTTTCGCTCCTCTCGCTAGGAAGGGTTCTCTTGGGTCACTCCCTTCCCAGGTTTCTGGTAGTGGGAAAGATGACACCCACCAGTGGCTGAAGTGCCGAAAAGCAGCTGGTCGTAGGACTTCACGATCATCCTCAGTCACTGAGACTGGATCAGTGAAGCCCTCCTAGCCAGAGAAACCCAAGGGGCAGTGAGAGGAACCCAAAAAGAAGACCCCCAAGACCAAGGGAATTGTGGTGGCACCCACACCACTGCTACCTACAACTTCTGCACCTGAGGATGGGATGGAGATTCTGCCGTCCACTGAGGACCTAGATCTCGCCAGACCCTCAGACACAATGGATATAGACTGCTCAGGCAATAAGTCGATGGCAGCAGGTGACCCTGAGGCGTAAACTGCCTCATTGAATGTTCCATGCCTTCCCAGACTCTCAATGTCATCCTCCAGTGGAGTTGTGGCGTTCCATCACCTTGCTGAGCTACTGTTAGGCTTTACGCCTGCTTTCTGCATTGCCCTCCAGGAAACCTGCTTCCCGGCAATGCGGGCCCCTGCCCTCTGCGGCTATAGGGGATATTACAGGAACTGTAGTGACTATAATCGAGTGTCAGGTGGAATTTGCGTTTATGTCCTAAACTCAATCTTTAGTGCAACTGTGCCCCTTCAAACCCCTCTTGAAACTGTGGCTGTCAGAATAAGGATGATGCAGGAAATAACTGTCTGCAGTGTATATCTTCCACTAGATGGTGCAGTACCACTGAATATGTTAGCTGCACTGATTGATCAACTCCCTAAACCTTTCCTACTTTTAGGAGATTTTAACACCTATAACCCCTTGTTGGGTGCCACCGTGCTTACTGGTCAAGGCAGAGATGTTGAAGCTTTACTGTCTCGGTTCGATCTCTGCCTCTTAAATACTGGGGCTGCCACACATTTCAGTGTGGCTCATGTTAGTTACTCAGCCACTGATTTATCAATTTGCAGCCCAGGACTTCTCCCATCTATCCACTGGAGAGCATGACAATGACCTGTGTGGTAGTGACCACTTCTCCATCTTTCTGTCACTACCCTGGCGTCTGCACAGATGGGCTTTAAACAAGGCAGACTGGGAAACTTTCTTCTCTGCGGTCACTGTTGACTCTCCCACACCTGGTGCCATCGATGTTGTGGTTGAGCACGTAACTGCATTGAACATTTCTGCAGTGGAAAATGTTATCCCTCATTCTTTGGGGTGCCCCTGGCGAAAGTTGGTACATTGGTGGTCGCCAGAAGTCGCTACGGCAATTAAGGAGCATTGGCAAGCTCTACAGCAACATTAGTGGCACCCTTCCCTAGAGCACCTGGAGCACAGCCTTTAAACAGCTCCATGCCCACATTCGCCAGCTTATCAAAAGGCGGAAACAGGAGTGTTAGGAGAGGTATGGCTCAAGCATTGGGTGCCATACGTCACCTTCCCAAGTCTAGATGAAGGTCAGACATGTTCATGGGTACCAGACCCAACAGGTATCCCTGGAATTAACATCAGTGTCGTGTTGTCTACTGATGCAAATGCAATTGCTGAGCACTATGCTCAATCCTTTGTTTCAAAGAACTACCCCCCCCCCCCCAGCCTATTGCACACTCAAGTAGCAGATGGAAGGGAAAGTCCTCTCATTTGCTACATGCCACTGTGAACCCTATAATGCCCCATTTACAGAGTGGGAGCTCCTCAGTGCCCTTGCACATTGCCCCGACACAGCTCCTGGGCCAAGATCGGATCAACGGTCAGATGATGAAACATCTCTCATGTGACTACAAGTGAAATCTCCTTGTCATCTTCAACCGGATCTGGTGCAATGGCATCTTTCCATTGCAATGGTGGGAGTGCACCATCATTCCGGTGCTTAAACCTGGTAAAAACCCGCTTGATATGGATAGCCATCGGCCCATCAGCCTCACCAACGTTCTTTGTAAGCTGCTGGAACGTATGGTGTGTCAGCAGTTGGGTTGGGTTCTGGAGTCATGTGGCCTACTGGCTCCATCTCAGGGCGGCTTCCTCCGTGGTCGCTCTACCACTACTAATTGTGTGCCCCTCGAATCTGTCATCCAAACAGCCTTTTCCGAATGCCAACACCTGGTTGCCATCTTTTTTGATTTACGAAAAGCGTATGACACAACCTGGTGATATGATATCCTTGCCACATTACACGAGTGGGGTCTCAGAGGCCCAATCCCAATTTTTATCCAATATTTCCTGTCACTTCTTACTTTCCATGTCCAAGTTGGTGCCTCCCTTAGTTCGCCCCATATCCAGAAGAATTGGGTACCGCAGGGCTCCGTATTGAGTGTATCTCTATTTTTAGTGACCATTAATGGTCTAGCAGCAGTTGTGGGGCCGTCCATCTCACCGTCTCTGTATGCAGACAACTTCTGCATTTCATACTGCTTGACCAGTATTAGTGTTACTGAGTGGCACCTACAGAGAGCCATCTACAAGGCAAAGTCATGGGGGAACCAACCACAAGGGACAGTCATAGGCTCTAGGCCATGGTTTCCAGTTTTCGTTTGCAAAGTCATGTGTTATGCATTTCTGTCAGCGTTGTACCGTTCAATTGAAACCAGAACTTTACCTTAATGATGATCCACTCACTGTAGTGGAGACATATTGATTCTTGGGACTGGTTTTCAACAGCAGATTGACTTGGCTACCTCACCTTCGTCAGCTTAAGCAGAAGTGCTGTCTGCACCTCAATGTCCTCTGCTGCGTGAGCAACACCAGCTGGGGCACAGATCGTTCTACGCTACTGCAGCTCTACAGAGGCATTGTTCAGTCCCACCTTGACTACGGGAGTCTGGTTTATGCTTCGGCGGCACCCTCAGCATTGCATTTACTGGACCCAGTGCACCACTGTGGCATTCGCCTAGCGACAGGAGCTTTTAGGACGATTCCGGTGATCAGCTTCCTGGTGGAGGCCGGAATCCCTCCATTGCAGGTTAAGCGTGTGCAATTGCTCTCCAGTTATGTTGCACATGTTCAAAGTTCTCCTGCGCATCCAAGTTACTGTCTCCTTTTCCCGTCCACGCGGTTCATCTCCTGCATCGGCGGCCCATGTCGGGGCTTACAATTACTGATCATGTGCGATCCCTTCTCTCCAAACGGAAGTCCTTGTCTTGATCACATAAATTTGAGGTTCATCCATGAACACCTGCATGGTGTACACGTAGGCCGCTGCTTCCCATCAACCTTTCACATCTCGCTAAGAACTCAGTTAACCGTGCAACCCTCCACTGTCACTTCCTCTCGATATGTACTGGGGCATGATGTGTTTTACACCAGTGGCTGATAGTCTTATTGGCTTTGCCTATGTTCATGGAGGACATATAGAACAGTACTCATTGCCAGATGGCTGCAGTGTGTTCACTGCAGAGCTAGTGGCCATATCTCGTGCTCTTGAGGACATCCGCTCATGCCCAGGCTAGTCATTTGTCCTGTGTACTGACTCCTTGAGCAGCCTAAAAGCTGTTGACCAGTGCTACCCTCACCATCCTTTGGTAGAAACCATCCAGGAGTCCATCTATGCCCTGGAACGATCCAGTCGTTCAGTGGTGTTTGTCTGGACCCCAGGTCACTTCGGAATACCAGGCAATGAACTTGCCAACAGGCAAGCCAAACAGGCTACACAGAAACCGGTTATGGAGATTGGCTTCTCTGAAACTGACATGCGTTGAGTATTAAGCCACAAGGTTTTGTGGCTTTGGGAGATGGAATGGCATAACCTCAGTAAGCACAACAAGCTGTGTGCCATTAAGGAAACTACAAATCTGTGGAAGACCTCCGTGCATGCCTCTCAAAGGGAGTCTGTGGTTCTCTGTCGGCTCCGAATTGGCTGTATGTGGCTGACGCATGGTTATCTCCTCCGTTGCGAGGACCCACCCCAGTGTTACCATGGCTCACAAATGACGGTTGTCCCTCTCTTGCTGGACTGCCCACTATTTGCCACTCTGCGGCAAACATTTAACCTTCCCAGCACCCTACCTTCGGTGTTGGGTGACAGTGCCTCAACAGCAGCTTTAGTTTTGTGTGTTATTTGTGAGGGTGAGTTTTATCATTTGCTCTAAGTTTTAGCACATGTCCTTTGTTCCTGTGTGTCCACCACCCTAGTGCGTTCAAGGTGGTGCTTTTAATGTGTTGCAGAGTGGCTGGCTTTTCCTTTTTATCCTCATGGTCACCCAGCCATGGTAACCTGCTTTCCTGTTTTAACCTCTTCTACCTGTTTCTTGCGTCTTCATTGTTTTCCTGTCCCCTTTTGTCCATCTAAGTGTTTGTTGCCCTTCAGTCGTTGTTGTGGTTTTTCCTTTCATTCTGTTTTTTGTTGTCTCATTTTCACTCTCACTCTTTTGTGGTATTGTTTCCTTCGGAAGCCCCCCCCCCCCCCTTTAAATCAACCAACCAACCAACCAACCTGAGGCGTAAACTGCCTCATTGAATACTCCATGCCTTCCCAGCCTTACGATCTCATTATCCTCCAATGGAATTGTGTTGGTTTTTTCCACCACTTGGCTGAGCTATTGCAATTGTTAAGCTTTATATCTGCTTTTTGCGTTGCCCTCCAGGAAACCTGGTTCCTGGTAATGCGGACCCCTGCCCTTCGTGGCTACAAGGTATTTTACAAGAACCGTAGTGAATATAGTAAAGTGTCAGGTGGAGTATGTGTCTATGTCCTGAACTCGGTATGTAGTGAGCCTTTGCCCCTTCAAACCCCACTTGAAGCTGTGCTGTCAGGATACAGATGATGCAGGAAATAACTGTCTGCAATGTATATCTTCCTCCAGATGGTGCATTACTGCTGAATACATTGGCTGCACTGATTGCTCAAACCTTTCCTACTTTTGGGAGATTTTAAAGCTGATAATCCCTTGTGGGGTGGCACTGTGCTTACTGGCCGAGGCAGAGGTGTCGAAACTTTACTGTCTCAGTTCAACGTCTGCCTCTTAAATACTGGGGCTGCTACACATTACGGTGTATCTCATGGTAGTTACTCGGCCATTGATTTATCACTTTGCAGCCCAGTACTTCTCCCATCTATCCACTGGAGAGCACATGGTGACCTGTGTGGTAGTGACCACTTCCCCATTTTCCTGTCATTCCCCCGGCATCATGCCCAAGGACACCTACCCAGTTGGGCTTTCAACAAGGCAGACTGGGAAGCCTTCACCTCTGCTGTCACTGTTGACTCTCCCCCACCTGGTGCCATCGATGTTGTGGTTGAGCACGTAACTGCAATGAACATTACTGCAGTGGAAAATGTGATCCCTCGTTCTTTGGGGTGCCCCCGGCGAAAGTTGGTACCTTGGTGGTCGCCAGAAGTCGCTACGGCAATTAAGGAGCATTGGCAAGCTCTATAGCAACATAAGTGGCACCCTTCCATAGAGCACCAAATAGCCTTTAAACAGCTCCATGCCCATGTTCACCAGCTTATCAAAAGGCAGAAACTGGAGTGTTAGGAGAGGTATGGTTCGATCATTGGGTGCCATATGTCACCTTCCCAAGTCTAGATGAAGGTCAAACGTGTACTTGGGCACCAGACCCGAACAGGTGTCCCTTGCGTTACCATCAATGGCATGTTATCTACCGATGCAAACATGATTGCCAAGCACTTTGCTGACCACTATGCTCAACTATCTGCATCAGAGAATTCCCCCCCCAGCCTTTCGCACTCTCAAACAGCGGATGGAAGGGAAAGTCCTCTTGTTAACTGCATGCCACAGTGAGCCCTATAATTCCCCAGTTATAGAATGGAAGCTGCTCAGTGCCCTTGCACATTGCCCCCGACATGGCTCCTGGGCCAGATTGGATCTGCAGTCAGAACAAAAGTACTGCATTGCCAGACAAGAGTATATGTTCTTGGTTTCCTATGGACATGGTTCTGCTGTGGTACGGATAACAGAGTGTGGCATCTGGAAACTTTCTCCAATGCTCAAATATGTGGGACAGTGAAATACTTGGGACAATACAATTCTTGTGAGCAAAACCCATAAACCAAACACAGATTCACCATGAAATTAGAGTGTTATATGGACCAAATGCAATGCCCTGTCCAGCCATAGTGTTATAATACCAGCAGTTTGACCAAGACCGCACAGACCAGAATGATTATCGTGAAGGACCACAGACAACAATGTCCACGCAACCAAGGAACTGATTTGCAGCCATTGCAGATTTCCTGCTGGTGAGGATGTACACACAATGGTTCTTGAATGTCTCCATGACCAGGGAATGAAGGAGCAGATTTCCATCTTTTAGGAATTGAACAATTGGCAGAACTTTCCAATCACTGTTTGTAGAGATTTGGTGACTGTGTCAAAAAATAATGTTGTGCATCTGTGTCACTTTGAAACATAGTGCAGCAGTCAGTAAAAGTTAGTTGGACTGTCATAATAATATGTAACTTACTTTCTGAAGTCCCCTTGCAATTTCTGTCAGCTGAAGGAAAGAGCAAAAATCCACTTGTTGGAGGAAGCATACAGAAAAGGTGGACAGATACCCTCTATACTTGATCCTCCACGTGCCACTTTTGCTACTCCCCTATGTAATATACTGACAATTCCTAAGACTTCAATACGTAAGTAATGAAATCTCTCTCTCTCTCTCTCTCTCTCTCTCTCTCTCTCTCTCTCTCTCTCTGTCTGTCTCTCTCTCCGGTCATTCTAATGCTGAGCATGTTATTCTCAAAGCTTTCCAAAATGCAACATTCTTTCCAGAATATCTTGAGCTATCCTCTCACTACTTTGATCATTTTACTGTAAAATACTTCCTTTCCCATTAATTTTATACATTTTTTGAATATGTTAAGAACTAAAATCCTCAAAGTCCAGATTTTAATCCTCAATATACGTAAAAATTATGAGATAAATCTAAAAACACAGATGATGTGACTTACCGAACGAAAGTGCTGGCAGGTCGATAGACACACAAACAAACACAAACATACACATGAAATTCAAGCTTTCGCAACAAACTGTTGCCTCATCAGGAAAGAGGGAAGGAGAGGGAAAGACGAAAGGATGTGGGTTTTAAGGGAGAGGGTAAGGAGTCATTCCAATCCCGGGAGCGGAAAGACTTACCTTAGGGGGAAAGAAGGGGTATACACTCGCACACACACATATATCCATCCGCACATACATCTGTGTATGTGCGGATGGATATGTGTGTATGCGCGCGAGTGTATACCCCTTCTCCCACACACACACATATCCATCCGCACATACATCTGTGTATGTGCGGATGGATATATGTGTGTGTGCGCGCGAGTGTATACCCCTTCTTTCCCCCTAAGGTAAGTCTTTCCTCTCCCGGGATTGGAATGACTCCTTACTCTCTCCCTTAAAACCCACATCCTTTCGTCTTTCCCTCTCCTTCCCTCTTTCCTGATGAGGCAACAGTTTGTTGCGAAAGCTTGAATTTCATGTGTATGTTTGTGTTCGTTTGTGTGTCTATCGACCTGCCAGCACTTTCGTTCGGTAAGTCACACCATCTGTGGTTTTAGATTTATTTTTCCCACGTGGAATGTTTCCCTCTATTGTATTCATAAAAATTATGAGAGATACTTTTCTCCAGCACTGACAGTGTTGACGATCATGATTATACATTTTTATTATGTTTTGGTTATGTTTCTGTTTGTATGCCCATCCTATGTAATCTACTTACAGTTCTTTATAACATTTGCTGCTAAAAACCCCAAACTCTCGAATTAGAGGTTTGAGTCCCCCCCCACTATTATATCTTTGTGATGTCTGTAGCACTTTGTTCGAGGCTGTAATACATAGAGTGGTTATTCTTAGTGAAGCATAATTTTGATGTCCACAGATACAGTTCTGTACTCTTTGTTACTGGTGATATGTGTACTGTTCTGTTAAATTCAGAGACTTTTGTTTTGTTTTTGTTAAGTTACACAGTTTTCCTCTGTTCTCAATCACTGATTTCCTGTTTTTCAATGGTAAGTGAAAAGCATGTCTTCAACTGTACAGGGTGGTACAGTCAAACCTCCCTGATTTCAAAGACCCAGGAAAAAAGCCCACAGTAGATACGACAGTGAAAAATGCACCACATTGTAGAGCATCTCAGAGAATTTATTTATTTATCGTCAATACACCTCTACATGTGAGCCATTTGTAGCACGAAGAATATCGAGTCTATATTCAATTTCTTGCCAAGTTCTTTGTAATATTTCCTTTGTTATTGTTACAATCACATTAGTGACACAATGTCGCAACGTAGGAATATCGTTCACGTTGGTCGTATATACGCAGTCCTTCACAAATCTCCACATGAGGAAATCAAGTGGCATAATGTCGGGTGAACGTGGTGGCCTGGCAATGGTTCCTCCACGTCCAATCCAACGATTGGGAAATTTCCTACCTGGGAACTTGCAAACAGCCGTTGACCAATGCGGCGGAACTCCATCTTCTTGAAAAATGATGTTGGGTTGCAAGTCTTGTATCTGTGGGTACACAAACTGCTCCAACATGTCCAGATACACTGACCCATTCACTGTTTGTTCTGCAAAGAAGAACAGTCCAACAATCCTGTCCTGCATTAACCTGCACCAGACGTTTAGTTTAGGGCTATCACGAACATGTTCAATGACAACGTGCGGATTTTGCAAACCCCAAATCCGAAAATTACACCTATTAACCCTTCCTGATAGATGAAAAGTTGCCTCATCTGAGAATAAACGTTTTCCAGGAAGCTGGCATCTATATCAATATGCTGCAGCAAATTGTTGTCGGCGTGGTTTGTTGTTCAGCTTCAGATGTTGCACAATTTGTACTTTGTGAGCACACATACGAAGATGCTGGTGAACTACACGATGTAATGTTGATCAAGGTACTTCAAGTTGCCTAGTTGCTTTATGAATTGACTTTTGTGGGCTTCTAAGAAATGTTTGTCTGATGTTCTCCACTGTCTCTTCTGAAACTTCATAACGTGCACCACCAGAATGTTTCAGAACACTTCCTGTTGCCAGAAACTTCTTATACCATTCCTTAGTTGTTTTCACATCAGGTGGATTACATTCATACACACGCCGAGAATTTCTTTACACAGTAATCGGCGATTTTGTTTCTGCAAGGCACACTACTGCTTGCGTGCGCTGCTGTGGAGTGCCATTTTCACTTCATGCGACCATGCTGCACTGTGGTGACGATAGTTGGCACTTCTGATGTGGGAATATAAATTCTTTAGATGCTCTACAATGTGGTGCATTTTTTGTTGTTGTATCTACTGTGGTTTTTCTCTCCTGGGTCCTTGAAATCAGGGAGGTTTGAGTGGGACACCCTGTATTGTAATTTTTAGAATTTTCTGTAGTATTAAAATTTCACATTTTTATACAAGGTTTGGTGTACAGTTAGCATGATATTGTTGCAAGTAATAAATGAGACATCCTAATGATGTGGAACATGTCACTTTAACATAAGTTTTCTTTACACAAAATAATTAATTTTTTTCAGTTACAATTTTATATCTAAAAAGTCATCTATTGAGTAGAAGGAGAAAATAGTTTAAATGGTATATACAAATGAGAGAAACAAAGAATGGTATCAAAGTTTAATAAACAATGGATACAAATTTCCCACTAGTGTGGAGAGTGCATACATGAATACAAAAACATGTTACTTTGTACAGTTTAATTCGGTGTGCGATGTAGCTCATATCAGATACTGTGGGAAACCTAGATAGCATCTTGATGTTCTCTTCTGATCTTAAACAAGCAGTGCTCTGAATAAGTGTACTGGTGGTTACTCATAGCTGCCAGCTATTTGTGAAACAGACAGACATACACTTAATCACGAACACTTAGTCAGTCATTAGAACAAATCCAGTGACAGAAAATCATATTAATGTCTGAGAGAGAGATAGAGAGGGGGGGGGGGGGGGAGGAGGAGTCAGTTTGTTGTCTCAAACCTGAGATATATACACACATGACATTTAAACCAGGAATAACTAATGAATAGTTAGTGAATCAAATTGGGGAGAAAAGAACTTAATTAGACAACGTGTTTAAAAGAAGCCACAGGCTCATAGGATACAGCAAGGGACCTCATGAAAATTAATTTGGTAATAGGGAGATGTGGGCAGGGTGACAAACTTTCCAGGTTCAAGTCCTGGTCTGACACAACGTTTTGTTTTTACATGCCACTGCAAAGTGAAAATTCAGTCTACAGATTGTTCATGTGTCTACCCCCCGCCCCCACCCCCCTTTTTTTTTCTTCTTCTTACTTGTCAAATATGCCGGAAACAAGACAGTTCAGAAAACTCCAAGTTCTTCAGATGGGGATTCAGTAAACACCATCAAAAGAGCCCAAAAGAGACAGTAAGTCACAATTTTTATCATAAGAGCACCGGTTACCTACAAAATAGAAAGAGAAATGCGAAGTCAGCATAATGCAACAATTTTCATATTACATGGCTCTCGCTGTTCATTTCTCTGATTTGCATTTACTTTTCTTTTATCATCTTTCTTCTTCTTTTCTGTCTTTAAATTCCTGAACAATATTGGTTGTTTAGAGATAAGTGTGTCACTTACCTTCCGAACCATCTTTACAGAATATAGCCTTCTTATAAATGTCATATACATGGTGTCTCATTTATATTGACCACCCTAAATAACTGTTTGTCCAGATGCAAATTACAAAATGTTTCGAGCAGATGTTCTTTAACTGTCAGGGGGACATCAATCAGCATTATTGCCTTCATTGTAGCTTTGTTTTTTACAAAGATATGAACAGCGGTATGACTTTTTTTAAATGCACCCTGTATTTTTTATTTGGTAATTCATTTCCTCTCCTAAAGACCTATTCAAAAATGTATCACAGTGTACCATTCATTGAAACACAATTTTATTAATTACATAACACAACATTGATGTTGACGCTCCCAGTGCTTAGTGCAGGTACTCGGGGTAATGGAACACATCCATATGCTGGCATTGACAGAGGATAAATGAAAATATAAGTAGAATGCACACCCGTCATTCCGTCAACCATCATGAGTTGAAGAGTTATGTGAGTAGAATGTACACCAACAAAAAGATGGTAGAAATGTTACTCATCTATGGGGAATGTAAGTCAGCAGAACAGTAATTGCAATACTGTTTTCTTATGTAGGGGTACATTTAGTACAGTAGTTTAGTCCTTTTCAATACTGTTGTGTAGAGTACGCATACAGTAAAGGCTGTCCTTCCTACAAACTGCATTGACATAACATTTCTTTTATTGTTTTTGATGAAGGTAGGCGAAATGCTACGCATGTAGCGGAACTGTACAGAGAGCGATATCCTGACAAGAACCCACCTTCCCAACAGATTTTTCTTGTCTTGTTGCGATGCTTCAGGAAACGGGAAGTTTCAACCCATGACAACGTAATCCTCGTAGCACTCGCACAGACGAAGCTGCCTAAGTTACTGTTCTCACTTCTGTTGCTATGAATCCACATGTTAGCACACGACAGCTTTAACACGAGATTGGCATTTCTAAAACCAGTGTACATCGTATTCTTACATGTCACCAGTTCCATCCTTACCATGTACACCTACATCAAGAATTGCATGTGAATGATTTCGAGAATGGTGTACAGTTTTGTCAGTGGGCACAGCAGCAAATCCTCACCAACCCGAACTTCTTCTCCAATGTGCTATTTACCAATGAATGCTCCTTCTCAAACAAAGGACAGGTAAATACAAGGAACATGCATTATTGGTCCAGCAACAACCCACCATGGCTTAGACAGGAAGACCATCAGCGTCAATGGAGAGTTAACATCTGGTGTGGAATGCTAGGTACTGCAATTATCGGCCCTTATTTCATCCATGGTAGTCTAAATGGCACAGCGTATGCCAACTTCCTCAGACGAATTCTTTGTCCTCTTATGAATGAAGTGCCGCTAAGAACCAGAATGCTTATGTGGTATCAACACGATGGGTGTCCAGCACATAATGCCTTGCTTGCAGGTCGTGATGTCTCTGACAAATGTCTGGTTGAAGGCATATGTGACACTCATCAGTGGAGAGAACATAGGCCTATTTTGAGTGGTCCATTTGGCATGTTGTTGGGCCCATCTGTACTGCACTGCATGGTGTCGTGGTTGCCTGGATGGACCTCACCATGGACATCGGGAGTGAAGTTGTGCTTCATGCAGCTTATTGCATGCAGTTTGAGTTGTAACATGACATCCTGTGGCTGCATGAAAAGCATTATTCAACATTGTGGCATTGCCATCAGGGTTCCTCCGATCCATAATCCATAGGTAGCGGTCATCCACTACAGTAGTAGCCCTTGGGTGGCCTGAGCGAGGCATGTCGTCAACAGTTCCTCTCTGTATCTACTCCATGTCTGAACAACACCGCTTTGGTTCACTCCGAGACGCCTACACACTGCCCTTGTTGAGAGCTCTTCCTGGCAGAAAGTAACAATGTGGACGCGATTGAACCACAGTATTGACCACCTAGGCATGGTTTGAACTACAGACAACACTAGCCGTGTACCTCCTTCCTGTTGGAATGACTGGAACTGATTGGCTGTGGGACCCCCTCCATCTAATAGACACTGCTCATGTGTGGTTGTTTACATCTTTGGGTGGGTTTAGTGACATCTCTGAACAGTCAAAGGGACTGGAACAATCAAAGGGACTGTGTCTGTGATACAATATCCACAGTCAACATCTATCTTCAGGAGTTCTGGGAACTGGGGTGATACAAAACTTTTTTTGATGTGTGTATATTACAGCCTGTCTGGGCTATGATAAGTGCTTGAAAATGACTAACAGTTGAAAATAGCTAGTAGCACAGACAAGAAATGTATTACAGCCTGTTTGGATAATGTTTTCTTTCTTATTATATATAGCTTTATTTTATGTTTCTGATTAAAAATTGTGTTTATCATTACATTTCTTCAGGTAGTGAAAAAGATAATGAGAATTCAGGAAAGGTGACAGTATCGGAAAAAGAATGTATCACATCATCTCCCGCAGATAGTGATGAAGTAATAACAAAAGGAAGTGTAAGGCAAAGGAATATAATTCAGAGTGACGAAGAAGATGATGGTAAAGGTAAAGAGGCTTTATTTTAGCTGTACTATCCACTTAAATGTCTCAGTAATGGTTCCTTGTAATTACTTATTTTCAGCACTGAACTGACTTCTATCATTCTCAAAAAGTTAATTGTTCCTTATCATCCTCTATGCAGAAACTTGGTCACTCATGATCACCAATCTGTAAGTCTGGAAAATTTTGCATTTAGTGTAGCTGAATAACAGGGAATCAGAAACAAATTGGTTCTTGCCTTTTATGTGACTGGTACATTAAAAAGTGTAATAAGTTGTTCAGTATTACTGTGCGTGCAGATTTTGATGATGTGCTTCAAATGTAATGAGTTGCCATGTAGCATGAGTCAGTTGTCTAAACTGTTTGTAGAAAATATGCAGAGGTTGAAGAATTCTACTTCACCTAATCACTTGAATCATTACAAGCAAATCTTACACATTTACATTTCAGTTGAGCTTGTAGGGCTCTGACAATTGACTTCTACAAGAATCTTGTGTAATAGATAATCATATAAAGTGATCTGCAAGAGATATGTGTTGACAGAATATTAAAACCTTGAGGGAAATAGGTATTCTTTGTAAAATTACTGCATAATTAACAGAAACATAACATGTATACATGGTGGGGGGAGGGGGATGGTGAACACTCTACAAATGGCACAAAAAAGCTGAGATCAAGCAATGATGTCCCTAAAATATTACATCTCAAAGTGGGATGATTGCTTCAGTTATTCACATTGATTCCATAGCCCCTCCTCCTTCCCCTCCCCTCACCCTTCCAATCAGTGGTGGAGTAAAATGTTAATGTATGTTATTTTAGTCTTTTAAATTTTCACAAAGAATTGTTAATTTGAATGTTAAGTTTTTTATAATTTCTCTAAGTCTGCATTGTTCTTCCATCACCACTTTCTCAAGGTAAAAGCTGTACCTATTTATCAAAAGGAGAAACTTGCTGTAGCAGTTAATTATTCCATGCACTAGAAGTTTAATCTAAATACCTATTTTTTGACTTCCAGTGCAAGAGCATCTATTCTTTGAAACAGTAAAATTTTAATTTTTGTGTTGGATGTGCTGTGTAGGAATTACGAATTCATTGTACGAAGTTTTTTAAAGTGACAATATTATGAAAAGTAAAGTTGCTACTCACCATATATCGAAGATGCTGAGTTGTAGATAGGCACAACAAAAAGAATGTCACAAATTAGCTTTACACACACACACACACACACACACACACACACACACACACACACGACTGCAATCTTTGGTAACTGAAGCCACACTTGCCAGAGACTGCAGTTTTGTGTGTGTGTGTGTGTGTGTGTGTGTGTGTGTGTGTGTGTGTGTGTGTGTGTGTGTGTGGGCGCGCGCGCGCGTTTTGTCTATATTTGACGAAGGCCATACTGGTCAAAACCTAATTTGTGACAGTCTTTTTGTTGTGCGTATCTGTCAATCAGCATCTCCGCAATATGGTGGGTAGCAACTTTCCTTTTCATGATTTTGTTACATTCCATCATGGATTTTCCAGTGTTTGTTTTGTAAAGTGAGATAGTTACAGTCTACTCATATTTATTTTGTTTCACTGCTCTAGGCCTGTCAGCAATTGACTGCTATGTAGTGGATGCAGCAAGTAGTTTAATTAAGGTGCAGGGGAGGGAGTTGGCAGTGGATAAGTTCTCAGAGATCTTGATGAGACACTCCCTTTTTCCCACTGAGTTTGTAGTAGGGATAGTCTAATAGATGAGTGGGAAGGGAAGATTTATAGACATCAAGTACTGTTACAGAATTCCAGAAAATAATGTAACAGACTAGGAAGAGTATAATTGTGAGCATGAATTAATTAAGTTTGTGAACTGGTTGTTGGTTGAGTTCAGTTCCCAGTAAGTAATCATTATAGTGAAAATGAAATGACTGCCTTTAAAATATCAAAAATTGCAGTGTTTATAACTAAAAAATTTAACTGGCACTCAAGATAGCACTCTTAGCTTGTAATGTAGAACATTTACTTGCTGTTCTTGCTCCCAAGCAACATGTGTGCTATAAATTTACCTCCACTTGAAAGACTTCAAGGCTTTTCTGATGAAACTAAAACTACTTGCTGGGAAAGTGCTAGCATCATGTTACAGGGTGTCAAGTGAAGGAGCCCCTGTTTCAAAATTAAATATCTTGAAAACTAAGACTGATAGACGAATGCAGCAAATGGTATGTTTACCATGAAAGCTGTAAGAATCTTTTACAGAAATTTCAAAATGTCTTAATTTGAAAAGCTGCTTACAGATGGCACTGTATTTGCAATACGTAGTGCTTATAAATAGTGCGCTGTAGCTCAGAGTGATCAGTTCCTCTGTTGACACCTGAAAGTAGGTTAGTGTACTAAAGGAAGGGGTTGAAATCACGTTTTCCATTGCGTATCATGTTGTCAAACCCAATTTAATGTTCCAAAACAATGTAATGTGAAAACTATCTGCAAGCGCTTCACAAAATTCCAATGAACAGGTAGTGTGCCTGATAATCTAGCGGGGGGAAGTCAGCCCCAGGCAGACTGTAGTTAATCTCATGTTGCCACAGTTTCTGGTGGTATTCAGCAAAATCCAAAGAAATCCATCTGAAGAGTTGCAGCGGAAACTGGTCTGAAGCGCTCCACCATACATAAAATACCGAGATAGATGTGCACATGTTTCCATTCAAAATCCAAAGCCACAAGGTCATACCTTTATGAACTGTGCGACAGAGTGCCGACTTTGCAAACTACATTCTCATAATGATTGATAATGAAGGATTTGATGGTGGTTGTATCTGGTTCACAGATGAAGTGCACTTCCACTTGAATGGAGTGGTGAGTAAAGAAAACAGGCTATTTTGGTATTCTGATAATCCCTGTTTGTATGAACTGAAACTACATTATTTTCCCAAAGTTATTTTTTGGGCTTTGGTATGCAGCTGAAGGATTGTTGGTCCTTAATTTCATGCGAGAAATGGTCACTGGTGAATGTTATGTTGCAATTTTCAAACAGTTTGCCACAACAAAAGCTAGCTTTATAGGATTGACCAGGCACTGAGTAGGTCATGCAAGATGAGGTCAGACCACACACACCAAACAGGTGTTTCACTTTCTTGATGAATACTTCAGGAATAGAGTCATCACATGGGTTATTGCAAATTTACTGGTGCCAGGATGGATTGGGCTCCATATTTACCCTATCTGGCTCCTCATGCCTACTTTTTGTGGGCCCTGTTGAAAGACACTGTCTACTCGAACCAACCCACCATGTTGGACGAGCTTGAGTTGGCAATCTGTGTGGCACTGGAATCCAATTCCTTTGAGACACTAGAAGATGTGATGGCAAATTTCATTGTTTGATTGTGCCATCTTTGTACTGCAAGTGGTGGACATTTTGAAAAGACTACAAATAACCTCATAGATCGGGCAGTTGCAGGGGGGGGGGGGGGGGGGGAAGTGTACATACTGTGAAGAACGTTCAAACAATTTCAAATCCTGTTTATTATGTTTTCACTGTATGACAACCAGTTTCATACCCTGGAGGTACATCTTCAACTAGTAGTCAACATAATCTACAGAACAAAGTAGACAGTAAAGTGATGTACTCACAAAACTAATACTTCATGTGCCACAAATTCCTATCTACAAGTGTGCATAAAAACATGTCACTCCTTGGTAAAACCTTGGGTGAAACAGCAGATGGGCATCCAGTCTGAATCCTGCATAACGAGTAATACATATCCAAGACACCGTCAAATGAGAAGCCTGGACAGTACGTGACAATCCACGTATTATAGGATAAAGCCTATAAGCACAAAACATTGCTGAATGAATGTAATGTAAATTATAAACACTGCTTATGGTATCAGTAGAGTATAAAAGAGAAGAAACCTACCATTGTCAAAATCCACCAGAGAAGCAAAGAATTAAAAGACACATGATCCTTGGGAGTCATCAATATACTAAAATATATTGGCATACGTCAAATAGTACTACAGATTACAGTGTAATTGTGATTGCAAAGACTGCTTGCAAAGGACAAGTTTAATTATGCACACTGATACTGTATGAGATGCACAGTGTTTAGCATGACCTGTTATCATCTTTTCGAATTACGGTATTTCATAACTTTTTGTATAATCTATTTATAAAATTCTCACAGCTTCCACAATAAACATGCTTTTTGTTGTACTCATCTTGTCGATTTTAGGTTTCGAGATACTAAATTTGTAAACTAGGGACTTCTTCACTTGACATCCTGTGTAAGTGTATCCTAGTATTGGATTATAAGCCATTTCTACAGAGAAGAAATAAACAGAATATCTCCTTCCTTCATTTAATTTATATTCAACTGTAATTTTCCCTACAAGAGTTCAGGGAAGCAGCACCACACCAATAGACAATGTTTTCATTTAAGTCTCAGTGTGAAAGCAGATTGCAATGAGTTAAATCTCAAGGCTCTGTGTGTTAAGTGTAAGTAGGTGACTGTTTCATTAAATTTCCTCATCCACAAAAGAGATATTGATTTCACTCCATAACAGATTTTGGGAACTCATCTCATTATCAGAATGGTCCTCAATATGGTTGAAAATAATTGACAGCAGTGGCACAAACACAAAAATAAGTAAAAGAGAGCAGAATTAGACTGTCAAAAATGTTTTCAAGCATATTTGATATAAATATAAAATCACAATGACACGTTAAAACACACCAGCATACAACATATCACTCTCAAAACATAAGCAAGTAGTTTTCGTACTGTAAATTATATAAATTATACAAAGTACTCATTGTACAAATGGACACTTGGTCTAAACCTGAAGAATGTCTCATAAATAAGAATATTACTATTTGTGTCATTAAAATGAATTGTACAGATGGAAAGCCAGTACTATAAAAAGAAGAGATGGGCGAAAGGTGGAAGAAACATACACAGGGACTATATAAAGGAAGGAAACTTGAAGATTGAGAGACCTGCCAGAAAGTGCTAAGTGAAGAGTCAGAGCTCCTAAGAATCTTAAAAAATATTAAAGTTAAAAGAATTTTTGAAATAGGAACCATGAATGTACAGACAATGACCAACACTGGTAAGAGAGATGAAAGAGAGAAATATCGGTATACTACTAACCACGCAAGAAACGAGATACAGTAACAAAGATACAATAGTCGGAAAGCTTCATAGAGCTGATAGGAAAACCTGAAAGGATATCAACGCTGTTGATCTAAATAGGTAGCAAAAAGTATACAACAGTAAATGGACAGTAACAGGTAGGACCACTATGTGGGAGGAGCTTCATGATACACTGACAAATAAAGGTACTTGTAGGCAATTATAATGCACAGATTTGAAGGGAGAACCAACATAAAGGAACAGTGTTGCAGTACCCAACACAACAGAGGAGAAACAGAGGTTAATTTAACTGTGTTACAGACACAAAATCAAACACATCACAATGCACTTCAGGGCCATATCGAGTAAGTAACTGATATGGACAAGCCCATGCACCCAATTGGACAAACACTAAAGAGATCATGAACACCAGGTCAGGGAGAACACAAGAACAGAATCAGATTACAAGTTATTTTTGATTCCAGAGGCAGATGGCACAGACTAAAAGAACAACCAGAAACTTAAGGATAGAAAAAGACAAATTATACTCTTGATTAAAATAATTTTATGATTGTCGTTTTAGCAGATCGAGTGACAGGGCCATCATAGTTCTTTCTCGAGTGCCACATGCTCGTTGTGTTGCTTATTGCGTAGGTATTGTTAAGTGTGGCTGACTACACGCTGACAACAATGACTCCTGCAGCTGCAGTCAGTCGGTGACAAAGTTATTTTAACTGGATTGCAAAACATAATTGAGCCAAATGTGCAGAAGGAATTTTGACATAAATGAATGGGAAGAACGTTGTGAATCAGGCTGAATTATGAGGAAAGGAGGAAAAGGAACAGGAGCACTAGTAGGGGCAAACAAGGGCTGTGCAAATGCAGTAGAGAACCACAGGAAAGCATTGAGCAGCAAGAATGACCCAGCCAGAAAAACTGGAGATTTTCATAGGCTTAAGGACAATAAGGCTGACCAGAGGACAGAGGCTTAAATACAAAGTGGACGAGATTGAGAACAACTGTAGGGAAAACAAGAATAGACTTTTTCTTGGTAAACTTGAAAAGACTCTGAATACAGGTTAGTGAACTGTTT
This sequence comes from Schistocerca piceifrons, assembly GCF_021461385.2. Taxonomy (NCBI): domain Eukaryota; kingdom Metazoa; phylum Arthropoda; class Insecta; order Orthoptera; family Acrididae; genus Schistocerca; species Schistocerca piceifrons. The sequence goes on along the minus strand of NC_060144.1, from coordinate 58,750,238 downwards.
ATAATGGATAAAAAGGCAATTCGTATGAATGGAAACTATAGGATACTTGCAGAGTACTTTCATGACTCGCTGAACTGCAAACCACCTGAAGATGAGCCAGAACTGCTGCCAAATGTAGGAGGGAGAGTGTCATAACTTCCAACCAGGGATAAGGTCGCACAAGCCATAAGTTATTTAAATAATAATAAAGCTACTGGAAGTTATGGGATAGTAGCCGAGATGATAAAATGGGATGAGGGCAAGGCAGTAGACAAATCTGGGGAACCTGGTGTTGTGGGCGACAATGACTAAGAGGGCAGAGTTCACTCAGAGACGTCCACATTGACTGCTTCCTCGGAAACCACTGCTGGGGTCCGAGAGCAGGTATGGGAACAGCAAGAGTGGGCATTCCGAGACTGATTGAGATGGCAACGGTGGGACAGTTGGTAGGTGTGGACAGAGCTGATTGGTGTACCAGTGCTCCAAATCCCCCGGAGTGTTCGCTGTTATAAGGCACCTTCGCCCATGGATGGCAAGTACTGTGACTGGCACCCACAATGGTTTTATTCCAAACAAGCATGCTCACACAACTGTGCCCAGCAGCAAGCGGCTGGCAGGTCTGGTCCAGTGTTGTCGGCTGTGGGGTCATGAGATGAGAGTATGTGGCTGCAGCCCATGGAGGAGCTCTGCTGGGCTACATTCATGGACAGGGGTTGACCAGTAAGTGCTGAGAAACAGAGTGAGGGCAGCCATAGTGGTGGGAGTACTCACCACTTTCAACATTTGTTATTTAAATGTATGCACCATATGCCCCACTTCACCATTGGAGGAGGAGTGAAACAGCAGACTAAACAGGTGCTTGATGGCATATGAGGTGCAGAACTGTTTGAAAGTCTCCGCCATGTGTTGGGGCCCATATCCAACATGATGGTGGAGGGAAGCCACTCAGTGGCAAGTACACTATGTGATCAAAAGTATCCAGACTCTGCCAAAAACATACGGTTTTCATATTAGCTGCATTGTGCTGCCACCTACTGCCAGGTACTCCATATCAGCGACCTCAGTAGTCATTACGCATCATGAGAGAGCAGAATGGGGCGCTCCTCTGAACTCATGGACTTCGAACATGGTCAGGTGATTGGGTGTCACTTGTGTCATACATCTGTACGCAAGATTTCCACACTCCTAAAAATCCCTACGTCCATTGCTTCCGATGTGTTGAAGGGACACATATAGCACAAAAGCGTACAGACTGACCTCGTTTGTTGACTGACAGAGACCGCCGAAAGTTGAAGAGGATTGTAATGTGTAATAGGAAGACATCTATCCAGACAGGGATTACAAACTGCATCAGGATCCACTGCAAGTACTATGACAGTTTGGCGGGAGATAAGAAAACTTGGATTTCATGGTAGAGCGGCTGCTCATAAGCCACACACCAAACCGGTAAATGCCAAAGAATGCCTCACTTGGTGTAATGGGCGTAGACATTAGATGATTGAACAGTGGAAAAACATTGTGTGGAGTGACAAATCATGGTACACAATGTGGCGATCCAAGGCAGGGTGTAGGTATGACGAATGCCCGGTGAATGTCATCTGCCATGGTGTGTGTAGTACTAACAGTAAAATAGGGAGGTGGTGGCGTTATGGTGTGGTAGTGTTTTCCATGGAACGGGCTTGCACCCCTTGTTGTTATGCGTGGCACTATTACAGCACAGGCCTACATTGATGTTTTAAAAGCCTCCTTACTTCCCAATGTTGAAGAGCAATTTGGGGATGGCAATTGCATCTTTCAACACGATTGAGCACCTGTTCGTAATGCCTGGGCTGTGGCAGAGTGGTTACATGACAATAACATCCCTGTAGTGTACTGGCCTGCTCAGGGTCCTGACCTGAATCCTATTGAAAACCTTTGAGATGTTTTGGAACGCCGACTTCATGCCAGGACTCACCAACCGACATCGATATTCCTCCTCAGTGCAGCACTCTGTGAAGAATGGGCTGCCATTCCCCAAGAAATATTCCAGCACCTTATTGAATGTATGCCTGGGAGACTCCAACACCATATTGAATTCCAGCATTACCAATGGAGGGCACCACAAACTTGTAAGTCATTTTAAGCCAGGTGTCTGGATACTTTTGATCACATAGTGTATCTGGATGAGAGCATTGAGAGTGGTGTTGTTGATATTGGACGCCATGCTGATGACTTATAAGTATTTAAAGTGAGAATCCATGACAATGAGCTACATAGATCTCAAAAAGGAGCCAGCAAAGTCCAGATGGATCCAATTCCAGGCGACGAATGACTGGGGTGCAGGTACCTGGTGCCGAGCTCAAGCAGAGCAGTTGTGCACTGTGGCCTGCACATCTTTATTCAGTCATGGCCAGTATGCTTGGCACCTTGCAAGGGCCTTCATCTGCAGCATAACCCAATGGAGCAGGTGCAAAACATGGGGGCACAAGTAGGTTAGATGATAAGATAGTGAGTACCTTCTTCTGTGTCAAGTAGAACATCGGAGACAAGGGGCAAATGGTGGGAGCTCAGGGTTGGCAGATTCTGAGAAAGAAGTGAGCCACCCATGAAGCACATAGTTTGTGACACACCACAAGACTGGATCATGGCACATGTCTGCAACAATGTGAGTAGCTGTAATGGGAAACCCATCCATAGCATGCCATCGTTTCTTATAGATGTGAAAACAGGAGATCTCCTGTGACTTCTGAAATTTTCCCGGCGTATTTCTTCTTCTAATAATTTCTAATAATAACATGTGCGAGATTCGGCATAAATACCGCGACTGCACCTGGGCTCTTCAGTAGTTGTGTACTCACCTGATGATGGCCGGACGTCTCTGGGCTGAAATATCGTGGCAGAATGTCGACGGGATCCGGCTGCATACCCGGAAATTATTAGGAGGAGATCTCCTGTTGGTCAAATGCTGGGTCAGGGTCTGAGGACAGACAAGAAAGGTCATCCACATTTTTTGTTGTGCTGTGGGCTTGTATTTGATAGTATAAAGATAGGAGCTTAGGAAGAGCGGCCAATACTGGAGGTGTTATGTAGTCCACTCTGGAAGCCGAGAGTAGGGCCCAAAGAGAGCCACTAGTAACTTATGGTCTGTAATGAGAGTAAACTTAGTCCTGAAAAGGTAAAGTGGTACTTCTTAATGGCTAAGATGATCGCCAAAGTCTTTTCCTAGATCTGAAAATAGCTCTTTTGAGTGGGTGTCACTGTTTTCGATGCAAAGGCAATAGGCTGTTCTCTACTGTCGTCATCCCTGTGGGCCAGTACTATGCCAATGCTGTACGGAGAAGCATCCATGGCCAAAACCAGTGGACGAGATGGAGTAAGGTGTGTAAGTCAGATCGCTGGGCTGTGTGAAAATATGCTCACAGGCAATTATCGACCTGCACTAAACACCCTTCTTCCAGAACTGGCTGAGCGTATAGATAATGTGGGTCAACTGTGGAAGGAACTTAGAATGATAATTTACCTTCCGCAGAAAAAGCCTGCAGCTCCTGCTGGATTTGGGGCGGGGTAGAGTGTCAACAGCAGAAATGTTGCAGTTAGTGGGGTGAATCCTGTCTTTGTTGAGCAAGTGGTCCAGGTATTCCACTTGCTTCTGAAAAAACTGACATTTGTGTAAGTGGCACTTGAGCCCTGCATAACTCAACATAGTGAAGATTGCGCAAGTGGTTCTGATGTATAGTGCCTGTGACAATTAGTTCGTCTTGATAGTACAAGCAGGAAAGGACACAATTAAAAGTTCCAGATATCTCTGGAAAATCGCTGGAGTGGAAGAAATCCCAAAGGGCAAGCGTCTTTATTTTTATAAGCCATAAAGCATTGCAATTCCTCATCCAGGGTGATCTGCAAATATGTGTCAGCAAGGTCCAGCTTAGAGAAATGTTCACCTCTGGATGCGGGCTGGGGTAAGTTTACACTTGTGCCTGAGCATTAATCGTCGATTTAAGACCTCCATCCGGCTGGAAGAGCCACTGGATTTCTTGACCACCACCAGGTGTGTGGCCCAAGCACTAGTTTTGATGGTTTCATTACTCCAGCTGCACATAGGCTATTGAGTTCTTGCTTAACAGCCACCCCTAAAGAGACTGGAAGATGAGGTGCAGCATTCAGGCGTAAGGAGATACGAGCCGGCAAATCCGTTGTGCACCCAGGGTCGGTTTCAAACAGAAGCACGAAGGCAGCAAAGAGGTCGTCTAGTTCCTGGAAGGGAACCAGTAGGAGACAGCTCGAAACTCAGCAGTGATGGAGAAACCTAGCAGTGAGTAACCATCAGCAACAAACAGTTGTCAGGTGGATGACCTATTTGTATGTACTGTTAATCATGAAACTGATCTTGGAGAGAATTGAACTGGCACCATAGGCAAGCAGCATACAGGAGGGTGGGGGCAAGTCAGGGGAACTAAGCATACATGTGGAGGTTGATCAAAGAAACAGTAGCTCCTTTGTCTACCTGGAAGCAGATGTCCTTTGTTACAATTTTGAGGGTGATAAACAACTTGGAGGTGGAAGGATCACTCTGAGAAGCAACTGCCTTAAGTTCATGCACTGTCCTGTGAGGCATGTGGGGGATTACTGTGTCGATGGTTGACAACAAACAGTGTGGAGATGCCCATCTTCCCCAAACCAGGGATCTGGACAGTCTGCATGTAGGTGCACTATGAAGCAGTCAGGACATGGTGGCAGATCCTGCTGATTACATCAGCAGAGTGTGACAGGCTGTTCAGAGGCCGTGGAGGTGTCTGAAATTGATGAATCACAATGCCAACAGCTGGAAAAAGACTTACCAGAATTCTGCCCCTGAGGCGGTGGCTACATCGGTGCTACCTAAGGCTGCACCATTATGTGTTCATTTCTAGCATGTGTGATCTGAAAAGAGTGTGTGATTTTCAAAATATCATCTAAAGGTTGGGTTGCCCAGTTTGAGGACTGCAATACGAACTTCCGAATCAGAAGCCAATTTAACCATATCATTTCGGATTAGTGAATTTGCATATGAAGTTTTGAAAGCCATGTTTGTGCAAGTGAAATCGCAATTTTGATTCAATCCTTGTAAATCCATCAGTCATGAGTGGTATGACTGACCAGGTTGCTTGTAATATTGATGCAACTTGAGGCACATTGTGACCACATCGAATTATTTGAATAATAATTGGACAGTAACGAACTCATCTCCTTGGACATGAGTGCAACCAGATTTGAGAGTGGAGCCAACTTCTTTAGCAAGAAAAATGTCTCCAGGGAAGCCCCAGAAAGGAAAAGTGATGATTGAAGAATGTGATCCAAAAAAATTAATGACGTGCTGCTTCGGATGCTGCAAATACATGTCCAAATCCTCTTTTGCATCATTAAATGGCGAAAATGCGGGTGTGCGGCACTCCGCCTATGAATTGGCCACAGCCTGAGTGGGTTGGAAACTCTGAACTCGTGAGTGATCCAACAGAAGTTGAAATTGTTCTTGGAGATGCTGTTGCTGCTGTTGGAGCTACTGTAAGAACTAATGCTGCTGGAGCATCTGTTGCTGTTGCTATTCCACAAACTGCATGAGCCTGGCATTAATGGAATGCTGCTAACTTTTTACCTCGTCACCAGTTATAGTGACCAGAATCAGACAAGTCTGGGAACGAGTTCAGAACCAGCCATGACTGGCTGACTGGTGAGAGCATTGACAGCAGTTTGCCAGAGAAAAACATCTGGATAACACAAGAGAATGACAGACAATGGAAGTTGCATGACAGAAAAACAGTCCAAAGGGCAAACCAAGATTGCATACTAAGACGTTTTGAATTCTGAACCAAGACAATGATGTGTAGCGAGATCTGTATGATAATGCAGACAAATCACAACGAAGAGTCAGAGTGGCCATGCGCAGCCATGACCTCTCATAGGCTGGTCGGACAGGCATGGCTTATGGCAGCACTTACATCAGTGACCGCAGCACCTGCAGGTGCAGCAGCGCCACCCAGTGGCCGTCATCAATGTCCATACTGTCCGGTAGAATTTCAAATGTGCCAGGCTGGGATACAAGACTACTAGAGGACAGCAACAAGGTGCTGTCAAAAATCCTTCTGAAGAGAGTGGAAAAGGACAGGTAGAAACTATACTTGGATAATAGTGAGTGGGATTTAAGAAGTGAAGAGGATGCGTAGAACACATGTTTATCCTGGAACATCTAATAAGACATAGGGTCTTAGGTAAGAAGTAGGCTGTAGCGACTTTTGTGGACTTCACAAAGGCATGACTCTGTTGACAGACAGGCACTTGGAAGGGTCCCGTAGAACAGTGGACTATGCAGCAGTACGCAAGGATGGACAAATTTAAATATGTGGGAGAATATATAACAAGAGCAAGGAAGGTATGAGTATACCAATAACACCAATAATGAAACTGTCATGTCTGTCAGTTTGAATACACTTCTCCAAAACTACTTGAAAAATTTTCATGGGGTTTTCGCATGTAATGTAGCAAAAGTTGGGGTACCATACAGGCTTTACTTCATCAAAATTGGATCATGGAAAAATATATGTCCATACATATTATAAAGATGTTTGTTCCACATCTCCTCCAAACCCACAGGACTGATTTTAATGAAACTTGGTACACATATCACTTTCTGTCTGTAAAGAATAGCCATGTGGGTGAGAACCCTCAAACTATCAAAGTCGAGGAGATGAGGTTGAAAAAGAAGTGTAGACCATGACAAGCAAATACCTAGATTTTATTCATCCAGTATTTGAGAGTGAGAACACTTAGTTATTTGCAATAAACTTTACACACAGTTTCAAACCTTTACAAAACTTTGCTCTTTAAGTAGTGTCAACAAGAATGTGGGAGATTAAAGTCTGGTTGCTAGTGTCTCAGCTATATAAAATGCTGAAATGTGTGACATACTTCATGTTCAAGATCCTTTTATCTTATGAACTAAGCTGATACAAAGTGTCTGTATAAGCATTAGAAGGCTATCTTTTTGAATATTTGAAGCAAGTTGCTGTTCTTTGCACCACTTTAGCATCCTATTAAAATTTAACTGAATATTAGTTCAGCTGGTTCCAGTTAGCACTTCATTGTAGATAACTGTATCATCTGAGAGAAATCTGAGGTTAATATTAATACTGTTTCCAAATTCATTAATATGCAACATAAACAGAAGGATCCCAACACAATTCCCTGGTGCATGCCCGATGTTACTTCTACAACTCTCTACCCAAGATTACATGTTTTGTTCTCCCTACCAAGAAATCCTCAATCCATTAATAAATTTTGATTGACTATATAATCACATTTTTGTTAATAATCATTGGTGTGATACCATCTCAGACGCTTATTGAAAGTCATGAAATACTGCATCCCCCTAAATGCCTCCATCATGGCTTTCAGGATGTCGTGTGAGAAAAGTACTAGTTTGATGTCACATGATTGGTGTTTATGGGAACCATGCTGGTTTCCATGGAGGAAGTCATTCCATTTGAGATACCTCACTAAGTTTGAGCTCAGAATATATTCAGAGATTCTCTATTTTAGCTCATGGTGTGTGACAGGTGTGGCAAAGGTTTTAAAGTCTTTTGAAATGAATGGGCTTAAGCCTAAGCTTTTATGCTGGAGATTTTAGTGTGTTGTAGACTGGATGACTCATCCTTTTTATTCCATTAATCCAGCTGCAGCTATCTGCTATGCTATTTTAATTATTTCCATAGCTTTATCCTTTCTTAGTCAAAGTCTTAGCCCTGACATAATACAGGGAGCAGCAAAAAGGTCTGATGATTCTAAAGTATAAATAACTCAAATGTTAAGAGAGATAAAAAATGTTTTATTGGTTATTACAGGATGATATTAATGGAAATTAAAGAAAATAACATTGGAACAACCAATTTCATCAGTTTAAGATTTGAAGATATCAGGAGACAGGTTGGTGATTTCTTGAATTATGGCCACCTAAGTTCGACCAATATATGGGGCTTGCTTGTGTAGACTCTTGATCTCGAGAAGCCCCACAAGAAAAAATCACAAACACTTAGATGAGGGAGCATGCTGGCCATCGAATATTCCCAAAATGCAAGATTACTCGAAACTTACTTCTCAAAAAGTCCATCACCTCATTGGCTGTATGGGCAATTGCCCCATCCTGCTGGAACCACATTCTACTGTGCACTAAGTGTTTTCTCCGAAGTTCAGGTATCAGGAAGTATGGCCCAGTGACACAAGTTTTTGTTACACCACAACGCACTATGACCTTAGGGCATGCAGAGGACATTGATGCAGTTCTTCAGGATTTGTAGCTGACCAATAACGAAAGTTCTGTTTGTTTACATAACCGTCCCAATGAAAATGTTCCTCATCACTTATCATGATTTTTTTTTCATATGTCATCAAATCAGTCATTTGCTCTGGAAATGCTTTTTGCTTTGCGTGGTCATTGGGCTTTAACTGCTGAAAAATAGCCATTTTGTATGGATGGAAATGCTGATTGAACTGCAAAATTCATCTTACTGGTTGGTCAGACATGTGAAAATCAGCAGCTTGTTTATGAATCGGCCCCAAGGACTGGCTTCCACAGCTTCTCGTACTCTATCGATATTCTCTGGTGTCCGGGCTGATCTTGGATGGCCTGCCGACTTCCATTTCAGTGCTGAACTGGTAGCTCTGAAGTTATTCACCCACAGTATAATTGTGTTGCGTGTCTGAACATTTCCTTGTGGACCTAAATTAAAGTGCCTACAGAACTGCAGCTGCACAGCAACACAGGAATCACTACTTTTCAAAAACGCCTCGACAACAATCATGCGATGCTCAACCAACCACTGCTCCATGGCTACTGAAAATGTCCACATTTAGGCTCTGAAACATGCCTATCCCCACTAGCCCCCACCACCTACTCGCTCAACCCCCTCCCTCTCCCTCTCTCCCCCCTCTCCCTCCTTCTCTGTCCCTTTATCCCACTGTGAGACAAATGGTCGATGTCTTCATGGATAATGTTTGCAGGTGCCTATGGAACCATGACTGTGCCTTGGAATGCAACTCTTTGTCCAAAGCAAATCGACAGCCATGAATGTTCCAAAAACATGGAAACCCATGGGAAGAGAGCTTTCATTTCTGTTGTTACTCATAAGTTTATTTGGATTTTGGGCAAGATCTTTTTATAATATTCACACAAGGCTTCATGCATTGCTCTCTTGATAGCCAAACCCATTTCACTCAGCATTTCTCTCCATAGCCCAAACCTTTGTTTTACACCTATTATGCAGTTCAGATACTCACTGTTTTTTATAGTGTCTCTATACCATGGAAGGTCCCTCTTATCGTAAACCTTTTGACTAGTTCGTATCTATCCACTGCATGGTCAACTATAAATTTCCAAAAGTCTCCACTTTGCCCACTAAAGTTGCTCTCTTCATGAGGACATCAATTGAAAATTTCTGTGTTATTGTTTGTCTGAAACTTCATAGTTCCATTTTTTTATTGTCCTGTATTTGTTTCTTTCAATAAATTCTGTATGTTTTATGACATTGTTTACCACTACTAATTTCCAATTAGTAACAATGTAATAAATAAGAAATGAAAGTGAAGTGAATGCTAGAGTGTCATTCAGATGTGATTTCTGGAGTTTACTGTTGTTGCTTCTGTCTAGAACAAAGTATGTTTATCATTCTTTTTGGGCATTGTGTTGTTTTCAGTAACTGTGACTCAGAATACTGGATGTGTTGAGATTAAAGAGGAGCAGGCAAACAAAGAATATAGGCTGAAAGGTTCTACAGCACTGATGCACCAAGATGATGAAATTATAACTAGAGGATGGAAAAAACCGAGACATATAATTGTTAGTGATGATGATGATGATGTTTGTGGTAAGGGTCAATGTCATATTTTCTTATGAGAAGAACTGTAACCTTTAGGTCACACTATGTATCTATCAAGAGAACTATTTTTTGCTTACTATACATATATTTCATTGAATTGTTTCTATTGTTAAATCTACATGGAAAACATTGTCTTTTGTTTCCAACGTCATTTTTACTTGCACTTCCACTTCTGGCTTATTTATTTTCTCTTAATTTTCTTTCTTTTCTGAATCTTTTATCTTTAGAAATTAGAAACAGCATGTACTTAATTGTACAGCCAGTATATCACTGATTTGATATTTGAACAAACCCACTAAATGCAAACACTGGTTATATGACTATAATGACTGTGGAAGACTCAGTGGTTGTAATTCCATACAGTGATGCTTAATGCATACATCTCAGCTTTGCTGGGGTCCAGTATTAAATCACATATCTTCTTGTAGCATATCAACTTTGAAATACAGGTCTTAGTGCTGCAGATTACTAAATAACATGTGTCAGAGTATTTACCATAACAGGAAATTGGGCCAAATGAGGTTAAGATATGGGGCTTGAATTCAAGAGGACTGTGGTTAAAATCCTTGACCAGCCATCCAGTTTGATTTTTTCCTTGGTTTCCCTAAGTTCCGTAAGGTAAACGCGGGGATGACATCTTCAAAAACAATGTAGGTGGTTTCTTGGTGTCTGACCTCGTCACTCCACTCTCTAACAACCTCACTATTAATAGCACATAGCGACCAAGATTGTCAGTTACCCTTGACTTCTGTGTTTATGTTAGCTGTCAAAGAATTCACACTCAACCTGCCAAAGGCACTGGCTTTTGGTTTGTTCTTTGTGTACAGTGTGATGTTCCATGAATGTTGCTTGGACAACGATTTCTTGGTAATTGTAGACAGTTCTTGCCAAACTCTATTCTAATGCTAATTAGTCTTAAGTATCATCATATACCTTCTTCTGTGTTTATTGGTGAATAAATGTTATTTGTTCCTAGAACTCTGGAGTTCACATTCTGTACAATTATCTGAGTATCTCGAACACACAATTATAGTAGCTTGGAAAGTTCAGATGGGAGACCAATTGCCCGCAAAAGGCAGAGGTCTCAAGTCTCAATCCAGCACATAATTTTAATCTACCAGAAAGTTTCACATCAGTGCACACTCCGCTGCAGAGTGAAAATTTAAGTATGGGAATATCCCCCAGGCTGTGGCTAAATCATGTCTCCACAATATGCTTTCTTCCAGGAGTGCTAATTCTGAAAGGTTTGAAGGAGAGCTTCTGTGAAGTTTGGAAGGTAGGAGACGAGGTACTGACAGAAGTAAAGCTGTGAGTATGGGGTATGAGTCATGCTTGCCACACATGAGTCAACTATAGGAGAATGCATTTAGTAATGTCTTACAAGATGTTTCATCACACCACCATGTACACCAGTTTCTCCAGTTGGTTGTTGTATTATTAAAGTCTTCTCCAATGATGACTGAATGTTCGGAAACTTTCGTACTAATAAATAGAGGTTTTCTCTAAAGTTTTGAGTGACATCTTGAGTTCAGTCTGGAGGCTGATACTAAGATCGAGTTACTAATTTATGCCTGCCCCTAATACGGAGTGCTACCAATACAATCTTGCCTTGGAGGATTTGAGTTCCTTGTCTGTTTCAACAAGTACTCATCTCCATTTACCATTAGTCTGTCCTTTCAATATACACTTAGATTTTCATAATGGATGACATATTATCATGAGAGATTGTGCAGCTGTTCAAATTTTTAAAATAATAAATTGTAACAGTCTCAGTTGCAAATAACCACACTTGATAACTAGTTTTGATCACATTTAATGATCGTTTTTAGATCTAAAAATAAAGTGAAACAAAACATTAATAAACAAACAATGGAAAATCCAGGATGGAATGTGACAGTATTATGAAAAAGAAAGTTGCTGCTCACCTTCTAGCGCAGATACTGAGTCGCAGATAGGTACAACAAAAAGACTGACACAAATAATGCTTTTGGCCATTAAGACCTTCGTCAACAATAGACGACACACCCACCCACCTGCCCCCCCCCCCCCCACACACACACACACGACTGTAGTCTCAGGAAACTGAAACCACACTGTGAGGAGCAGCACCAGTGATGGATGGGAGTGGCGACTGGGTGGGGGTAAGGACGAGGCTGGGATGGGGAGGTAGTGAGATAATGTGGAGGTGGCAGACAGTGAAGTGCTGCAGGATAGATGGAGGGCAGGGGAGACATGGGGAGGAAAGGGGGATGGGGAGTTGCAGAAAAGCAGATAAGTAAAAAAGACTAGGTGTGATGGTGGAATGAGGGCTGCGTAGTACTGGAATGGGAACAGCGAAGGGGCTGGATGGATGAGGACAGTGACTAACAAAGGTTGAGGCCAGGAGGATTACAGGAACATAGGATGTATTGCAGGGAAGTTCCCACCTGCGCAATTCAGGAAAGCTGGTGTTGGTGGGAAGGATCTATATGGTAAAGGCTGTGAAGCAGTCATTGAAATGATGGATGCCATGTTTGGCAGTGTGTTTAGCTACAGGGTGGTCCACTTATTTCTTGGCCACAGTTTGTCGGTGGCCATTCATGCGGACAGACAACTTTTTGGTTGTCATGCCCACATAGAATGCAGCACAGTGGTTGCAGCTCAGCTTGTAGATCACATGACTGGTTTCACAGGTAGCCCTGCCTTTGATGGGATAGGTGATGCTGGTGACTGGACTGGAATAGGTGATGGTGGGAGGATATATGGGACAGGTCTTGCATCTAGGTCGATTACAAAAGTATGAGCCATGAGGTAAGGGTTTGGGAGCAGAGGCTGTGTAGGGATGGTTGAGTATATTGTGTAGGTTCGGTGGGCAGAGGAATACCAATGTGGGAGGGGCAGGAACGATAGTGTGCAGGACATTTCTCATTTCAGGGCATGACGTGAGGTAGTCGAAACCCTGGCAGAGAATGTAAATCAGTTGCTCCAGTCCTGGGTCCGTGGCCAGACAGTGGGACATTGGGAGGTGGTGGGAGACTGGAAAGATGTGGCACGGGAGATTTGTTTTTGTACCACATCGAGAGGATAATTATGGTCTGTGAAGGTTTCAGCGAGACCCACACTATATTTTGAGAGGGACCACTTGTCACTGCAAATGTGATGACCACAGGTGGCTAGGCCGTATGGAAGGGACTTCTTGGTATGGAATGAGTGGCAGCTGTCAAAGTGGAGGTATTGCTGCTAGTTAGTAGGTTTGATGTGGATGGATGTACTGATGTAGCCATCTTTGAGGTGGAGGTCAACATCTAAGAAGGTGCCTTGTTGGGTTGAGTAGGACCAGGTGAAGCAAATGGGAGAATTGCTTCATGTGGTCCTACTCAGCCCGAGAAGTACCATATGTTTCCAGTCTTCCAGCGCCTCCCTGTGTCCCACTGTCTGGCCACAGAGGAGTATTCCCTTCCTAACTCAGTACCACCCAGGACTGGAGCAACTGAATTACATTCGCCACCATGGTTTCAACTGCCTCACGTCATGCCCTGTAATGAGATATGTCATGCCCACTATCCTTCCTACCCCTTCCACAGTGGTATTCTGCCGTCCACCAAACCTACACAATATACTCGTCCATCTTTACACAACCCCTGCACCCAAACCCTTACCTCATGGCTCATACTTCTGTAATAGACCTAGAAGCAAGACCTGTCCGATACTTCCTCCCACCACCACCTATTCCAGTCCGGTCACCAACATCACCAGTCCCATCAAAGGCAGGGCTACCAGTGAAACCAGTCATGTGACCTACAAGCTGAGCTGCAACCACTGTGCTGCATTCTATGTGGGCATGACAACCAAAAAACTGTCTGTCCGCATGAATGGCCACCGACAAACTGTGGCCGAAAAACAAGTGGACCACCCTGTTGCTGAACACACTGCCAAACATGACATCCGTCATTTCAATGATTTCTTCTCAGCCTCTACCATATGGATCTCTTCCACCAACAGCAGCTTTTCTGAATGTCGTAGGTGGGAACTTTCCCTGCAATACATCCCACGTTCCTGTAACCTTCATGGCTTCAACCTTCATTAGTCACTGTCATCACCCATCCAGCCCCTTCCCTGTTCCCATTTCAGCTCTACACAGCCCTCATTCCACCATCATACCCACTCTTTTTACTTCTTTCTTTTTCCGTTATTCCCCCCCCCCCCCCCCCCCCCCACTCCCGGTCCCCTTCTCCCTCCTCACCTCTCCTCTGCCCTCTGTCTAACCTGCAGCACTTCACTGTCCGCCACCCCCACCATACTATCCCACCCCCTCCCCACCCCAGCATCGTTCTTACCCACACTCAGTTGCCACTCCCATCATGCACTGGTGCTGCTGCTCACAGTGTGGTTTCAGTTTCCTGAACCGCAGTCATGTGTAAGAGTTGTGTTTGCCATGTGTGTGTGTGTGTGTCATCTATTGTTGACGAAGGCCTTAATGGCAGAAAGCATTATTTGTGTCAGTCTTTTTGTTGTGCCTATCTGCGACTCAGCTTCTCCGATATATGGTGGGTAGCGACTTTCTTTTTCATAATATTTTTAAATTAATAAACTACTATTTCTGTAGGTAACATATGTGGGAATTATTTGAACTTCAAAAATTCTTAAAATTTTGCTTGAATGAGCAGATAATGTACATTGACAATATTTAAAATTTAAGATTCTTGAATTGTGCCTGATTAATCACTAGTTGTGAAAAGTTAAAATTCTTTAAAAAGATCATAACCATAAGCTGTAACACATTAATTTAGTTCTATTTACAGATGCATGAATCTTCATCCACACTGTTTTCACTGTGTAGTTCATATGTCCCATTCTACATCTCTTCTCTGTGTAAAGTATTATTTCCAATGTAACTGTCCATAATATCTTTCCAGTGACGACAAAAAGTGAGTTGAAACAGTGGATAAAGGTACTCTGCAGCACAGCGCTATAAACATCATGACTACGGAGCTGTAAATTCTTGGTATATTTATCCTGTAGCTGGAGTGTCTTCAGAGTAATCAAAGCTTTTTTTATGTGTGGGGTTCTTATCTTACTATTTTTTACGAGGTTTAATTATTACGTTTTAGTGTGCCAATGTGTACCTTATGATGATATTATGGATAAAACCTGTTGTGTTCTTAGTACAGGGTGGCCAGGCTAACTGTGAATACACCAAATATGCAGTACATGAATCAAACATCATCACTTTCATTTCCAATATGTGCAGAAATTAAGTATACATAACTCTGAAAAGTCAGAGTCTGAAGATTAGTAGCCCTGTGCAATGTTAGTTGTTATCTCATGCCGAGTCTTCAGTGATTTGAGGTCGGAACTTGGCGATGATGTCTTCATGATATTCGTAGCCCCATGCTTTGTAATAAGGTAAACCCTGCAGCTAGTGTGACTCATGGTGTCAGCAGCTTGTGTCCCTTCTATGAGTTGCATCTTCTGCTGAGATGTGGACGGCATGCTGTGAGTAGTCAACATAGATACTGTCGATACCGTAAAATCCACAGGTTTGTATATATATGTATTGTGTTATTTCGTGCCTGTCTGTATGAGGTAGAAATAATAGAGTAGCCCAAAATTTGTTCACTTGAATGAGCAAAAAGAGATAAAAGAAAAAAAGAAAGCAAAAAGCATTGTAACTGTTTCCTCAGTCTCTTTTAGTAATGTCTTTGAGCTGATCATTTCACCATCAATTTGGAGAATTGAGCAGTAAATGTAAATTAGCACTTTAAAAATTGAGCTGTAATAATAAGTAATTTTAATGAAGTTGTGAGCAACATGTCGTCATTTTTGTTCTATCTCAATATCTTTTTTTATTACTGTCCTCATTTTACAGCTTTTTAAAACTCTGCTACACAGAAAACGATAAACAAACACTCTTCATCTTGTTGTTGTTATTCTAAGCCATAAAGCATAATTTATTTAAAACTAACAAAAATGAATTGTGATAGTTTCATTAATAGTATGTTATCAAAATGTGTACATGTTGACAATTGCACAAGTTCCTAACTATAAAATATTGCTCTTTTTTTTTAGACTTGGAAAAGATTGGAGATGTTGAGCAGCCAGTTGGAAAGATAGAAGCATCATGCATACAGCTAACACCTTCTCCAAGCTGTGCATATGTTAATGAATTAGTAACAGTAAGCAGTGGAAGTGAAGAAAAAAACTTTGAATTTAACATTCTTAATGGTGAGTCATTTTTTTAGAGTATAACTTAAAATCTTACTTATTAACCATTTTTATTTCAATTGAGTGTTTCCTATGTCCATATTTGATATGAAAACTAGGATTCATTAACATATTTATTTTTGTTGCCCTAGGTGATGCCTTTAATTCTAGCATGGAGTCTCACATATCAGAGATTAATACTGATTCAGAGGATTTGTTTGCAGATTGTGATAAGGTGTGTTCAATTTTTCAATGTTGATATCAAAATATTAGTTTTGTAATAATCTGAAATTACATCATAATTCATTTATATTACTAATAGATTTGCTCTTTGACAAATTTCTGAAGGTTAAGGAAGAAGAAGGATCTCGTGGAACGTCCCCCGTGCTTAGCAGTAGCTTACAGTTTCAGTCGAATAAGCCAGTGTGTTCTGCATTGAGCTCTGTCAATGATAGTTCTGTCACCAATTCAGAAAAAGATGGTGACAGCAAGTTAGTGAGTGTAGTCAATGAAAAAGTACCAAGAGGAACCACAGACGACACAATTTCAGCAAAGTCCAATGTTATTTGCGGTAAGGTTAATAACAACAATACTAATAATAATAAAATGTTACCTAGTTACCTCACTTTTATATTTCCATGATTGTGATGGGTAAATACAATTGGACACAGTCATGAGGAGTGTCTTGTAATTTACTTGCATACAGAGCTACAATTGATAAACAGAATAGACTGCACAGGTTCACTTATTAGGCAGGCTCTTCTGAGCATGGCGTCAATATTTAATGCATACTGCATGCATTGCATTCTGTAAGCCACACTTGTCCTCTAGATCATGTCAGAGGGTGAACACTTTGGGGGGGCGGGGGGCTAGTCTAGGCTGTGCATGGGTTTTGCAAACCCAGATGTGTCAAGATGGGGACTGTTGAGTGTTGCCAGTACTATGTAACCATCAGCTCTGTACATGGTTCAGTGATCACATTGTGGTATGTCATCAGAACATAGTGTCACAGACAGTGGGAATGTTGACTATTACTTGATTGTAGAGGGAATTAACAAAGTCACATAACCAGGTGCAGATACAAAGTAAGATGCACTGTTACATCATAATGTTAGCACGAAAAATGATTGTGGAAAACGTCGTTGCGTGCAGGTGTGATGACTTACTGTTAACATTTTTAATTTTGTGGATGATGAGAAGGTTCTTACTAACAAAAGATAAGTAAGTCAATGGTGTGTAGATTGTGGAAGGCAGTTCACAATGCCAAATGGAACAGGGTTCGAGTATGTGTCCCAAAGCAGAAGAGACAAAATGAATGCATTAAATAACTTGCTGATGTTAGTAAAAAAACTGATTATAAGGTGAGGTTTTTCCTCATGAAGACAGGCACTGCTGAACACTGTTCTTTGTGTCATCATCACTGCCAAAGTGCTTTCCTCCAAAATCGTGCTACACATTCAAGAACAAGTGATAGTTAGAAGGTGTGAGTTTGAGGCTGTACAGTGTGGAGTGCTCAATTAAAGAGTTATGTTGCTTCATGGCAACACACGTCACAATTCTGCTGGTGTCACTCAAAACTTTATTCAGCAATTCTGTTGGGAACAATTTGATCACTTGCTGTGCGGCTCTGATCTTGCACCTCTTGACTGCCACTTGTTATTGAAATTGAAGCACAATTTTGGAGGAAGGTGCTTTGATAGTAATGACGTGCAAAAAACAGTGTTGAGCAGTGGCTGTCTTCACTGTTGGCATCTTTCTATGAATAGGGCATAGAAAAGTTGGTTTCCCGCTATGATAAATGTCTGAACAATACTGGAGAGCTGCATTAAACCAGTCTGAGGACTGAAGACCACAACAACAACAACAACAACAACAACAACAACAGCAACATGTAGAAAAATAGTTCAAGATATGCTCTTTTTTGTAAAAATAAATTTTACTTTGAAAACAATGTTTCATGAGATTTTTTTCCAAAATGTTCTTACTTTCCGGACCTGCGTCATACTACTGCTCATGTCAACATAATAAATTAATATAGAGATCTTGTGGATTGAAACACCCTACAGTGTTTACAGAATTCCCCAGGACTACCTGAGAGGATTTGCAATGCATTTCAGAGACGAGTTCAGTGTTGAATTCAGGCGGACACATGGACAACATTTCAAACATCCTACGTTTAGAGATGCCATATGTTCCTAGACACTGATGAACCACAACAGAAAATGTGTTGCATCTCAACAACGGTTGATTTGTGGACCCATGTGTGTTGTAGCTTTTTAGCTAGCTTTGACCTGTACTTTTTGTTATATCCACAGATTACCACCCATGTGTGAACTAAAATTTTTATTAGGTGGAGCAAGGCTACTGCTTAATTTTACAAAAAGATAAACTTTCCTCAAAAACAAAAGGCTTCTTCTCCTACCAAAATTTTATAACAAGCCAAAGAATATTCCACCTTATTGAATTGAAATATTACCAACTGAACTGAATTTATGTTCCTTTGTTGGGTTTTCTCTCGACGCTTTCTGGCGGATCCCAAGGAAGTAGACAGGCGCAGAGTCCAGCGTCGATGGCCAGCGTAGCGAAGATAGCACCTGGACGTTCCAGCTGCGTTGAAGTATCTTCCAGGCAGCAGTCCGTAGCGGGTCAAAAGACGCCTGTTTCTGCTTCTTCTGGCTATTTAACTTGGCAGCTCCAGTCTCTCTCCGCTGATTCCGGAGTGATGATTGGCGGCCGTTGGTGATCTCTGACTGGTGGTTGGTGATATCATAGTGTGACCATCCGTGCTGGAAAAAGGCTCGTGCGCGTGCATAGTTCACGGCTAATTGAATGTTTGGTGGGAATGCCTCTAGCGGTGGCTGGCGGAACACGCCGGCACTAAGTTGCAGGTGCCGATTAACTCTGCCGCAGTAGCCAACCGTTGTGTTTGTGTGGCTGTGTGTGCCACGGCACTTTTCATGTGTGAATTATTGACCATCACTTCTGAAGATCAGAGTATCTTATAGTAATTTGAAGCAAGTTGGTCAAGAACTTCTTGAGGTTTTTCGTAACAGCACTTCCCTTTATGTATTTAAAAATATGTAGCCTATGTCTGCCCAGTTTTTCCAGTTTTTCATTATCAAAATTACACAGCAACCTGTTTTTACATAGCAGTATAGTTATAGATAACAACTTTTACAATGGCAAACTTTGTGTTGCTGTTGTTCTCATTATTGTTGTTGTTATCTTCAATGCAAAGGCAGGTTAGACACTAGTCCATCGCATGAAAGTCTCTTCATCTCTGCACAGCCGTTGTAATCTACATCTGCTTTAACTTCCTTACCATGTTCTTACTTGATCTCCCTCTACAGTTTTTACCTCTAACACTTCCATTCATTACCATGATGTTCTGAACTAATTCAGAGAGAGACTGAAACACATCCGTCAATGGACTGTGTAAATGGCCATATCTTAAACAGCCAAACAGTGTTATATCCCATGGTGCTACTGGACATTTTACTTGATGTTGCCAGTTGATTGGAGCAAAAAACATTGAGCTTATGTTCAACCAATTTAGTTTGAACATTAAAATACACTCCTGGAAATTGAAATAAGAACACCGTGAATTCATTGTCCCAGGAAGGGGAAACTTTATTGACACATTCCTGGGGTCAGATACATCACATGATCACACTGACAGAACCACAGGCACATAGACACAGGCAACAGAGCATGCACAATGTCGGCACTAGTACAGTGTATATCCACCTTTCGCAGCAATGCAGGCTGCTATTCTCCCATGGAGACGATCGTACAGATGCTGGATGTAGTCCTGTGGAACGGCTTGCCATGCCATTTCCACCTGGCGCCTCAGTTGGACCAGCGTTCGTGCTGGACGTGCAGACCGCGTGAGACGACACTTCATCCAGTCCCAAACATGCTCAATGGGGGACAGATCCGGAGATCTTGCTGGCCAGGGTAGTTGACTTACACCTTCTAGAGCACGTTGGGTGGCACGGGATACATGCGGACGTGCATTGTCCTGTTGGAACAGCAAGTTCCCTTGCCGGTCTAGGAATGGTAGAACGATGGGTTCGATGACGGTTTGGATGTACTGTGCACTATTCAGTGTCCCCTCGACGATCACCAGTGGTGTACGGCCAGTGTAGGAGATCGCTCCCCACACCATGATGCCGGGTGTTGGCCCTGTGCGCCTCGGTCGTATGCAGTCCTGATAGTGGCGCTCACCTGCACGGCACCAAACACGCATACGACCATCATTGGCACCAAGGCAGAAGCGACTCTCATCGCTGAAGACGACACGTCTCCATTCGTCCCTCCATTCACGCCTGTCGCGACACCACTGGAGGCGGGCTGCACGATGTTGGGGCGTGAGTGGAAGACGGCCTAACAGTGTGCGGGACCGTAGCCCAGCTTCATGGAGACGGTTGCGAATGGTCCTCGCTGATACCCCAGGAGCAACAGTGTCCCTAATTTGCTGGGAAGTGGCGGTGCGGTCCCCTATGGCACTGCGTAGGATCCTACGGTCTTGGCGTGCATCCGTGCGTTGCTGCGGTCCGGTCCCAGGTCGACGGGCACGTGCACCTTCCGCCGACCACTGGCGACAACATCGATGTACTGTGGAGACCTCACGCCCCACGTGTTGAGCAATTCGGCGGTACGTCCACCCGGCCTCCCGCATGCCCACTATACGCCCTCGCTCAAAGTCCGTCAACTGCACATACGGTTCACGTCCACGCTGTCGCGGCATGCTACCAGTGTTAAAGACTGCGATGGAGCTGCGTATGCCACAGCAAACTGGCTGACACTGACGGCGGCGGTGCACAAATGCTGCGCAGCTAGCGCCATTCGCCGGCCAACACCGCGGTTCCTGGTGTGTCCGCTGTGCCGTGCGTGTGATCATTGCTTGTACAGCCCTCTCGCAGTGTCCGGAGCAAGTATGGTGGGTCTGACACACCGGTGTCAATGTGTTCTTTTTTCCATTTCCAGGAGTGTATAACGTATCAAACACATACAATTACAACACTTTGTTTTTGTTGTGATCTTCAGACCAAAGATTGGTTTTATGCAGCTCTTCATGCTACTCTACCGTTTACAAGCCTCTTGATCTTCGAGTAACTACTGCAACCTACATTCTTCTGAATGTGCTTAGTGCAGCTATCTCTTGGTCTCTCTCTATGATTTTTACCCCTCATTCTTCCCTCCAGTGATTGGTGATTCTTTGATGCCTCAGAATGTGTCCTACCAACCGATCCCTTGTTGTACCACAGATTTCTCTTCTCCCCAATTCTATACAGTATCTGAAACTTCCTGGCAGATTAAAACTACTGTGTACACGGACTGAGACTCAAGTCTCAGTCTGGCACAAAGTTTTAATCTGCTAGGAAGTTTCACAGCAGTGCACACTCCACTGCAGAGTGAAAATCTCATTCTGGGAACTGCTCAGCACCACCTCATTAGTTATGTCATCTACCCATCTAATCTTCGGCATTATTCTGTAGCACCACATTTCAAAAGCTTCTATTCTCTTCGTGTTTATCATCCATGTTTCACTTCTATACATGGCTACACTCCATACAAATGCTTTCAGAAAACACTTCCGTGACACACAAATCTATACTCGATGTTAACAAATTTCTCTTGTTGAGAAATGCTTTCCTTGCCATTGCCAGTCTACATTTTATATCCTCTCTACTTCAACCATTATCAGTTATTTTGCTGCCCAAATAGCGAAACTCATCTACTACTTTAAGTGTCTCATTTCCTAATCTAATTCCGTCAGCATCGCCTGGTTTAATTCTACTACATTCCATTATCCTTGTTTTGCTTTTGTTGATGTTAATCTTATATTCTTTTTTCAAGACACTGTCAATTTCGTTCAGCTGCTCTTCCAAGTCCTGTAACTGACAGAATTGCAATGTCATTGGCAAACCTCAAGGTTCTTATTTCTTCTCCATGGATTTTAATTCCTACTCCAAATTTGTCTTTTGTTTCCTCTACTGCTTCATCAATATACAGATTGAACAACATCGGGGATAGGCTACAACTCTGTCTCACTCCCTTCTCAACCACTACTTCCCTTTCATACCCCTTGACTCTTACAACAGCCATCTGGTTTCTGTGCAAATTGTAAATAGCTTTTCGCTCCCTGTATTTTACCCCTGCCACCTGCAGAATTTGAAAGAGAGTTTTCCATTCAACATTGCCAAAAGCCTACTTTAAGTCTAAAAATGCTATAAATGTAGGTTTGGCTTTCCTTAACCTGTCTTCTAAGATAAGTCGTAGTGTCAGTATTGCCTCGCATGTTCCTATGGAATCCAAATTGATCTTCCCCAAGGTCGGCTTCTACCAGTTTTTCCATTCGCTTATAAGGATTCCGTGTTAGTATTTTGCAACCGTGACTTATTAAACTGATAGTTTGGCAGTTTTCACACTTGTCAGCACCTGCTTTCTTTGTAATTAGAATCATTATATTCTTCTTGAAGTCTGAGCGTATTTCACCTGTCTCATGTAACTTGCTCATCAGACAGAAGAGTTTTGTCAAGGCTATCAATAGTTCTAACTGAATGTAGTTTACTTCTGGGGCCTTGTTTCAGCTTAGATCTTTCAGTGCTCTGTCAAATTCTTCATGCAGTATGATATCTCCCATCTCATCTTCATCTACGTCCTCTTCCATTTCCATATTATTGCCCTCAAGTACATAGGCCTTGTATAGACCCTCTATATACTACTTCCACCTTTCTGCTTTCCCTTCTTTTCTTAGGACTGGTTTTCCATATGAGGTTTTGGTATGCATACAGGTGGTTCTCTTTTCTCCAAAGGTCTCTTTAATTTTCTGTAGGCAGATCTATCTTACCGCTATTGATATATGTTTCTACATCCTTAACTTTATCCTCTAGCCATTCCTGCTTAGCCATTTTGCACTTCCTGTCAATCTCATTTTTGAGATGTTTGCATTCCTTTTCACCTGTTTCATTTACTGCAATTTTACATTTTCTCCTTTCATCAGTTAAATTCAATATCTCCAGGCAACACTTCAGAACCATTAAAATTGAATCCCAAAAGGAAATGTTTGTTTTAGTTTCAAGAAATATCAATAACTTAACAGCTGCTTTGTTAACTAACACTTATCCCTTGCTGACTCCACAAAACAGTTAACCTTAAAAACTGAAATGAAATGTTATGTTCTGTTTTTATTTTCAGGTCTGCTAGAGGGAATGCAGATTGATCTTGGAATGAATGAAGATGTTCTGAAATGGTTGAGAGAGACTGAAACACACCAGTCTCTGAAGCCTGTATCTATGGAAGTAAGGCAGAACTCAGCCATAAAACATATTTTTAGATCTGTTTTTTATGTTTGCAAAATACTTGGCTGTAGTGACATTACATTTTCAAAAGTAATGTACCTTTTGTGTTGCAGACACCATATACAACATTGAAGGAAGTAAAAGCGTCATTGCTGAATATTCAACTCAAAATACTGGAGAGGGTGTTTTCAACATTTGATGCCATTCCCTTAGTGATACTGGATAAACTACCTGGATTTAATCAGTCAGTTTTTCTGAAGCTAAAGAGCTTACGTCAGAGGGTTAAAGCAAAGTTGAAGTTGGCTGATGTCCTGGTAAAGAGAAAAGCTGCTTTGATCCGTGAAAGAGCAAGTATCAGTGCCAGTGATGATTCTCCTGACAAACGAGTAAGTACTGGTGAAAGAACGATCAAGAGAGAAAAGCAATCATCTGTTTCACCTCTAAAATTGAAAGACAAGCGTAAAGAGAATATTCCAACAAAGATTAGTCCAAAATTAGACAGGAGCCAAACAGTTGTAAAGAGATCTTCGGCCTCACCATCTGATAGGTATGTAGGTAGATCAAGTAGTAGTGATTGTCTAAAACACAGTGGAGAAACTAAAAAACCATTGAGGAAATCAGCTGGTGATCAGACAAATGAATCAGAAAGGAGAGCTGATGTATCTCGCATTGCTGTTAGTGAGAAAAGAAAGTTGTTTTCTAGGTCATCAAAAGAAGAAAGTTTACAAAAAGAAGAGTTTAACGAACATTTTTATGGTAAAAATACAGTAATGCCTGACTTTGAAGACAGTTTTGTTAGTGTTGAGAAACAGTCTGTTACTCACCGTGTTTCATTACTTAGTGAAGCGAAGAAACAATTATCAGTGAATAGTAAGAATTTCAAGGCTTCTGCAGAGAAAATTTCAGATTCCGATGTTGCTTCAAGTTATCAGGTTGGCAGCAGCTACGATTCTAAAGAAAGGAAGCTTTCTACTTCTAGTAAGTGTGATGCGGTGGGTTCACTGGATCATGAAACCAATAGTAAGAGACAGTCTTCTTTGTTCCTCACACCAAAACCTTCTTCAGCAACAGTAAAAGATTCAGCACACTCTACGTGTAATTCCTCTGGATTAAAACTGAGCATGGGGAAAGGTCTTCAAAACTCAACACCAGTTGCCGTCCATGATGTATCACTAGGTCACTCTGAATCTGCTAGGAAATTATCTTCTGGTTCTACAGCCTTTAAGTTTAAAAAACCTATTTTTGGAACAGCTAACAGAAATTCAGACTCAAAAAGCCCCATAGTAGTTAGTGGTAGTTCAAGAACCCCACAAACATTCAGTACAGCAGCGGCCTCAGGCACTAACGGTGGAACACCAACTAATTGCAAAATTCAGGTGAAAGAGAGTGCTAGAAGCATAAATTTTTCTGGACCTAGTCATGATAACAGTAGTGAACCAAATGGTTTTACCTCTGTGCCATCCAGTTCAAGAAATGAAACATTCCAGAAGCCGCAGGCAAACAGCAGTGCTTGGAATACCAGCTTCACCTACGCATTGGGATCAGCTCCAGGTAACGGTAAGCTAAATCACTTTTATTCTCAACACTATAATGTAATTCAGCCTGAAGTTGTTATAGTTTGCAGCTTGTAGTTTTTTTTAATTTCACTTACAATTATTTATAATGTTAATTAGCTTGTCTATCATCACTCTAGCATTTTAATGTAGAATATGTAGTTGGTGTAATATCGATGCAAATAATAATTTATTTACAGCGGGAGCTAAGAAGAGCTCTCCACAAAAAACAAAGATTGTGAATGAAACACAATTAATAGATGATGATACCCAAGAGGAAAATTCTGAAAATCAAAATATTGACAATTTTGAAACACAATTTCATAGCATAAAGGCTCAAGACCCTCTGCAAAAAGGTATTTAGTCAGTCTTTCCTGATTATATTATTATTTTTTACTATCAACTTTTCAGGCTATAGAAATTCCTGATAACAGAAACAGGATGTGCTGACACTTGTAGGGTACCCCAATTTTCCATGTTTATAATACTAGCAGGTTACCACACCAGAATTGCTTTGCTGTGTATATTTAGTTTCTTGTAGAAGTAGTCTAATTTCACTTTTTAGAAACAGTGAGATTTTGATTTAGAATGGAAGCAAAGCACTGGGTGCTACAGTTTCTAGTAAAAACGTGTGTATCTTATTACTACTACAAGTTTCCAAGAAGTTGTATTATGCAACTAGATCAGTGATGTACATTTGATTTAAGTTCAATAGTTTCTTGAAAATAGGCAGAAATCACAAAAATCAGCAACATTTCCAGAAAACACAGAAACCAAAAGAACTGACATGAAGTTAAGGTTTCTTTTTAACTAGAGCAGTAATACAGCAGCTCTGGAATTATCATATGCAAAACCAGCAGGGCTGTGATCCATTTTACCACTTGTTCTCAGCAGTGGATATAATTTCCAAAGAAACTTCCTTCTCCATCACAGGTTGTTTGTAGTCTTCCTCTCTGAGGTAGTATTATTTGCCAGAATTTCTCCTTCTGATATTCCATGGCAAGTAGCAGCCAGATAAACAGAGACCATAGGACTAACATCTGTTTGTATACTAGAAATATACTTATATCTAAAAACAAAGATGATGAGACTTACCAAACAAAAGCGCTGGCAGGTCAATAGACACACAAACAAACATACACACAAAATTCAAGCTTTTGCAACAAACGGTTGCTTCATCAGGAAAGAGGGAAGGAGAGGGAAAGACGAAAGGATGTGGGTTTTAAGGGAGAGGGTAAGGAGTCATTCCAATCCCGGGAGCAGAAAGACTTACCTTAGGGGGAAAAAGGACAGGTATACACTCGCACACACACACACACACACACACATATCCATCCGAACATACACAGACACAAGCAGACATTTGTAAAAGCCTTTACAAATGTCTGCTTGTGTCTGTGTATGTGCGAGTGTATACCTGTCCTTTTTTCCCCTAAGGTAAGTCTTTCCGCTCCCAGGATTGGAATGACTCCTTACCCTCTCCCTTAAAACCCACATCCTTTCGTCTTTCCCTCTCCTTCCCTCTTTCCTGATGAAGCAACCGTTTGTTGCGAAAGCTTGAATTTTGTGTGTATGTTTGTGTTTGTTTATGTGTCTATCAACCTGCCAGCGCTTTTGTTTGGTAAGTCTCACCATCTTTGTTTTTAGATATATTTTTCCCACGTGGAATGTTTCCCTCTATTATATAGAAATATACTTATGATTGAAATGAATACAGTGTTTTCTTAAAATAACTGAGATGCTTGTAGCACCACCACCACCACCACCACCACCACCACCACCACAGCAAACCAAACTACAAAAGTTAGATGCTAGAAACTAGTATCTTCAGCAAAGAATTTAAAACATAACTGCACTTCAGCAGTGGTGCATGTAGAAACTTGATGCAATTGGAAAATAACAGCTTACCAGTTGCTGAATTAAAGGTTTGTTAACCGTTTACCATGTCTTGACAAATATAAATTTTCTTCTTCAGAAGAAAAATGGACTTTTTGAAAAAATTGTTACAAAATAGTCACCAATTGTTACCAGAGAAGGAACCAAATTTGATAAACAATGATTACAAATACATTTTTTAGAAGAGCGTACTCACTCATAAAATCACATTTTGACATAAATGGATGTTGAAGCCATGTGGCTCTTGTAGTACAATGTTGATGTCACCCCACAAATATCAAATCTGTAATCAAAGGTAGTGTACTAAAAACCCTATACAATACTGTAGGGTTTTGTCACAAAACTTCAGAGTAAAACACATGTAAAATTCACTCCAGCAGTCATTAAGTATGTCACATGCAAGGTTAGTAACTTGAGTCAACTGACAAGATGTGCAGGCACTGGCAATAAGTAAACTGTGGTAGGTGGCACTCATACTGTGCTAATGAGTGTTTGCATAGCTGCACTGAGCACCCATTGCCTGATTCAGCAAATAAAATGGTTAAAAGCTAAAATTAACAGAATAAAACTAATGAAAATAAGGAAATGGGGAGGGGGAAGGGAGTCTTTAAAGTTGTGTGGCATGTAAAGAGCACAGTGTTAATTATTATTTGCACATGCATGCATAAATCAGCACTGTAAGAACTTGTAATAAATATAAGATTGTACCAAGTAACAGGATATGAAGCCAATACACATTGTAAAACATGCTAACATAGTGTAAAAAAGCCGTAAATACACTGAGCCATATTAATCAGCACATAACCAACATGAATGAAAAGATACCAGTTAGGTTCCTTCCAGAGTATGCTTATACAGTAGCTCCATACTTAACTACACTCCTGGAAATTGAAATAAGAACACCGTGAATTCATTGTCCCAGGGAGGGGAAACTTTATTGACACATTCCTGGGGTCAGATACATCACATGATCACACTGACAGAACCACAGGCACATAGACACAGGCAACAGAGCATGCACAATGTCGGCACTAGTACAGTGTGTATCCACCTTTCGCAGCAATGCAGGCTGCTATTCTCCCATGGAGACGATCGTACAGATGCTGGATGTAGTCCTGTGGAACGGCTTGCCATGCCATTTCCACCTGGCGCCTCAGTTGGACCAGCGTTCGTGCTGGACGTGCAGACCGCGTGAGACGACGCTTCATCCAGTCCCAAACATGCTCAATGGGGGACAGATCCGGAGATCTTGCTGGCCAGGGTAGTTGACTTACACCTTCTAGAGCACGTTGGGTGGCACGGGATACATGCAGACGTGCATTGTCCTGTTGGAACAGCAAGTTCCCTTGCCGGTCTAGGAATGGTAGAATGATGGGTTCGATGACGGTTTGGATGTACCGTGCACTATTCAGTGTCCCCTCGACGATCACCAGTGGTGTACGGCCAGTGTAGGAGATCGCTCCCCACACCATGATGCCGGGTGTTGGCCCTGTGTGCCTCGGTCGTATGCAGTCCGATTGTGGTGCTCACCTGCACGGCGCCAAACACGCATACGACCATCATTGGCACCAAGGCAGAAGCGACTCTCATCGCTGAAGACGACACGTCTCCATTCGTCCCTCCATTCACGCCTGTCGCGACACCACTGGAGGCGGGCTGCACGATCTTGGGGCGTGAGCGGAAGACGGCCTAACGGTGTGCGGGACCGTAGCCCAGCTTCATGGAGACGGTTGCGAATGGTCCTCGCCGATACCCCAGGAGCAACAGTGTCCCTAATTTGCTGGGAAGTGGCGGTGCGGTCCCCTACGGCACTGCGTAGGATCCTACGGTCTTGGCGTGCATCCGTGCGTTGCTGCGGTCCGGTCCCAGGTCGACGGGCACGTGCACCCTCCGCCGACCACTGGCGACAACATCGATGTACTGTGGAGACCTCACGCCCCACGTGTTGAGCAATTCGGCGGTATGTCCACCCGGCCTCCCGCATGCCCACTATAGGCCCTCGCTCAAAGTCCGTCAACTGCACATACGGTTCACGTCCACGCTGTCGCGGCATGCTACCAGTGTTAAAGACTGCGATGGAGCTCCGTATGCCACGGCAAACTGGCTGACACTGACGGCGGCGGTGCACAAATGCTGCGCAGCTAGCGCCATTCGACGGCCAACACCGCGGTTCCTGGTGTGTCCGCTGTGCTGTGCGTGTGATCATTGCTTGTACAGCCCTCTCGCAGTGTCCGGAGCAAGTATGGTGGGTCTGACACACCGGTGTCAATGTGTTCTTTTTTCCATTTCCAGGAGTGTATTATATACAACTGTCCACTCGACAGAAGATCCGTACCCAAAGACTGGAAAGTCAAGAAAGGTAGTAGGAGTAATCCACTAAATTACATGCCCATATCATTAACATCGATATGCAGCAGGATTTTATAACATATATTGTGTTCGAACATTATGAATTACTTTAAGAGTACAGTCTGTTGACACACAGTTAACACAGATTTACAAAACATCATTCTTGTCAAACACAACTAGCTCTTTACACACACGAAGGGCTGAGTGCCATTGACAAGGGATTTGAAATTGATTCTGTGTTTCTGGATTTCCAGAAGGCTTTTGACACTGCACCACACAAGTGGCTTGTATAGAAATTGTGTGCTAATGGAATATCATCTCAGTTAGGTGACTGGATTCGTGATTTCCTGTCAGAGAAGTCACAGTTCATAGTAACTGATGGAAAGTAATTGAGTAAGTGATTTCTGATGCTCCCCAAGGTAGTGTTACAGGTCCTTTGCTGTTCCTTATCCATTTAGGAGACAATCTGAGCAGCCATCTTAGGTTGTTTGCAGGTGATGCTGTCATTTATCCAGTAAAAAAGTCATCAGAAGATTAAAACAATTTGCAAAACGATTAGCAAAGATGTCTGTATGGTGCAAAAATTGACAATTAACCCTAAATAATGAAAAGTGTGAGGTCATCTCCATGAGTGCTAAAAGGAATGTGTTAAATTTTGGTTACATGATAAATCAGTAAAATCTAAAGGCAATATATTCAACTAAATAACTAGGAACTGCAATTACAAACAACTTAAATTGGAAAGATGCCGATCTACATGGGGAGAAATGATCATCGTAATAAAACAATGGAAATCACAGCTTGCACTGAAAGATATAGATGTTCGTTTCTTCCATGCACTATTTGAGATTGGAATAATAGAGAATTATTGTGAAGCTGATTTGATGAGCCCTCTGCCAGGCTCTTAAATGTGATTTGCAGAGTATCCATGTAGATTTAGATGTAGTTACTTGTAAGGAGTGTAACAGATTAAAATTTGAGCAAAAAGGCTGTGGAAGGGAGATGGGGGTAATTATAACATATGAAGTAACAACTAGGAAACGTAGCTGTGAGTGATAAAGTATATTGTGTTTGCTAAATAAAGTGAAATCAGATGGAAACATTACTCAGATGGAAGCAAAGAAATACATTGTAAACTGTTAGAGTAGTGGACAAAAACAAACATGTGTAAAACCGCACTGAGCAGTACATACATAACTTGAAAGAACAAGATACTTAAAAAAAAGTAAATTGAAATATGACAAAAAATGTGGGGAGGGGAACCAAGGGATACATTAAATATGAAATATTGAAAAATGATATTATGAAACTGAAAGTAGGCTTCATAAAGGGAAATAGAATTCTGTGGAAAACAAAAATCACACGGAGGCCAACAGTGAGTGGTAAACTGACTATGCATCCAGAAGTGGCTCAAAAGTGATCAAGAAAATGTCTGCTTGCAAGGTGGAGCTGCTGTTCGAAATATTGCCGCCTTTGTTCACTGAGTGTTTGAAAATTTCAAGTTCTGCCCATACATCTAATCTCTGCCTGTTTACCTCTTTGTACTGAATTACAGTATCCTTTAAATGCCTTGGATTTTCAGCAATAATTAAATGTTCTGTGAAGGTGGAATTGTGTACATTACCACCCTTCTTTTCCAACAGAGATGCAAAGAACATCTGTTGGGAAGGGAAGGTGATAATGTACACATTCCTTCTTCACAGAACATGCTGATCATTCTCTGAGAAAATCAGTTGTTGTTGTTGTTGTGGTCTTCAGTCCTGAGACTGGTTTGATGCAGCTCTCCATGCTACTCTATCCTGTGCAAGCTTTTTCATCTCCCAGTACCTACTGCAACCTACATCCTTCTGAATCTGCTTAGTGTATTCATCTCTTGGTCTCCCTCTACGATTTTTACCCTCCACGCTGCCCTCCAATACTAAATTGGTGATCCCTTGATGCCTCAGAACATGTCCTACCAACCGATCCCTTCTTCTGGTCAAGTTGTGCCACAAACTTCTCTTCTCCCCAATCCTATTCAATACTTCCTCATTAGTTATGTGATCTACCCATCTAATCTTCAGCATTCTTCTGTAGCACCACATTTCGAAAGCTTCTATTCTCTTCTTGTCCAAACTATTTATCGTCCATGTTTCACTTCCATACATGGCTACACTCCATACGAATACTTTCAGAAATGACTTCCTGACACTTAAATCAATACTGGATGTTAACAAATTTCTCTTCTTCAGAAACGCTTTCCTTGCCATTGCCAGCCTACATTTTATATCCTCTCTACTTCGACCATCATCAGTTATTTTGCTCCCCAAATAGCAAAACTCCTTTACTACTTTAAGTGCCTCATTTCCTAATCTAATTCCCTCAGCATCACCCGACTTAATTAGACTACATTCCATTATCCTTGTTTTGCTTTTGTTGATGTTCATCTTATATCCTCCTTTCAAGACACTGTCCATTCCATTCAACTGCTCTTGCAAGTCCTTTGCTGTCTCTGACAGAATTACAATGTCATCGGCGAACCTCAAAGTTTTTATTTCTTCTCCATGAATTTTAATACCTACTCTGAATTTTTCTTTTGTTTCCTTTACTGCTTGCTCAATATACAGATTGAACAACATCTGGGAGAGGCTACAACCCTGTCTTACTCCCTTCCCAACCACTGCTTCCCTTTCATGTCCCTCGACTCTTATAACTGCCATCTGGTTTCTGTACAAATTGTAAATAGCCTTTCGCTCCCTGTATTTTACCCCTGCCACCTTTAAAATGTGAAAGAGAGTATTCCAGTCAACATTGTCAAAAGCTTTCTCTAAGTCTACAAATGCTAGAAACAAAGGTTTGCCTTTCCTTAATCTTTCTTCTAAGATAAGTCGTAAGGTCAGTATTGCCTCACGTGTTCCAGTGTTTCTACGGAATCCAAACTGATCTTCCCCGAGGTTGGCTTCTACTAGTTTTTCCATTCGTCTGTAAAGAATTCGTGTTAGTATTTTGCAGCTGTGACTTATTAAGCTGATAGTTCGGTAATTTTCACATCTGTCAACACCTGCTTTCTTTGGGATTGGAATTATAATATTCTTCTTGAAGTCTGAGGGTATTTCGCCTGTTTCATACATCTTGCTCACCAGATGGTAGAGTTTTGTCAGGACTGGCTCTCCCACGGCCGTCAGTAGTTCCAATGGAATATTGTCTACTCCGGGGGCCTTGTTTCGACTCAGGTCTTTCAGTGCTCTGTCAAACTCTTCACGCAGTATCATATCTCCCATTTCATCTTCATCTACATCCTCTTCCATTTCCATAATATTGTCCTCAAGTACATCGCCCTTGTATAGACCCTCTATATACTCCTTCCACCTTTCTGCTTTCCCTTCTTTGCTTAGAACTGGGTTTCCATCTGAGTTCTTGATATTCATACAAGTTGTTCTCTTATCTCCAAAGGTCTCTTTAATTTTCCTGTAGGCGGTATCTATCTTACCCCTAGTGAGATAGGCCTCTACATCCTTACATTTGTCCTCTAGCCATCCCTGCTTAGCCATTTTGCAC
The DNA here is from genome assembly GCF_021461385.2 of Schistocerca piceifrons. Lineage (NCBI taxonomy): Eukaryota > Metazoa > Arthropoda > Insecta > Orthoptera > Acrididae > Schistocerca > Schistocerca piceifrons. The sequence goes on along the minus strand of NC_060144.1, from coordinate 58,717,550 downwards.
TTCCTGTCGATCTCATTTTTGAGACGTTTGTATTCCTTTTTGCCTGTTTCACTTACTGCATTTTTATATTTTCTCCTTTCATCAATTAAATTCAATATTTCTTCTGTTACCCAAGGATTTCTACTAGCCCTCGTCTTTTTACCTACTTGATCCTCTGCTGCCTTCACTACTTCATCCCTCAAAGCTACCCATTCTTCTTCTACTGTATTTATTTCCCCCATTCCTGTCAATTGCTCCCTTATGCTCTCCCTGAATCTCTGTACAACCTCTGGTTCTTTTAGTTTATCCAGGTCCCATCTCCTTAAATTCCCACCTTTTTGCAGTTTCTTCAGTTTTAATCTACAGGTCATAACCAATAGATTGTGGTCAGAGTCCACATCAGCCCCTGGAAATGTCTTACAATTTAAAACCTGGTTCCTAAATCTCTGTCTTACCATTATATAATCTATCTGAAACCTTTTAGTATCTCCAGGGTTCTTCCATGTATACAACCTTCTTTCATGATTCTTAAACCAAGTGTTAGTTATGATTATGTTGTGCTCTGTGCAAAATTCGACCAGGCGGCTTCCTCTTTCATTTCTGTCCCCCAATCCATATTCACCTACTATGTTTCCTTCTCTCCCTTTTCCTACACTCGAATTCCAGTCACCCATGACTATTAAATTTTCGTCTCCCTTCACAATCTGAATAATTTCTTTTATTTCATCATACATTTCTTCAATTTCTTCGTCATCTGCAGAGCTAGTTGGCATATAAACTTGTACTACTGTAGTAGGCGTGGACTTCGTATCTATCTTGGCCACAATAATGCGTTCACTATGCTGTTTGTAGTAGCTTACCCGCATTCCTCTTTTCCTATTCATTATTAAACCTACTCCTGCATTACCGCTATTTGATTTTGTGTTTATAACCCTGTAGTCACCTGACCAGAAGTCTTGTTCCTCCTGCCACCGAACTTCACTAATTCCCACTATATCTAACTTCAACCTATCCATTTCCCTTTTTAAATTTTCTAACCTACCTGCCCGATTAAGGGATCTGACATTCCACGCTCCGATCCGTAGAACACCAGTTTTCTTTCTCCTGATAACAACATCCTCTTGAGTAGTCCCCGCCCGGAGATCCGAATGGGGGACTATTTTACCTCCGGAATATTTTACCCAAGAGGACGCCATCATCATGTAATCATACAGTAAAGCTGCATGCCCTCGGGAAAAATTACGGCTGTAGTTTCCCCTTGCTTTCAGCCGTTCGCAGTACCAGCACAGCAAGGCCGTTTTGGTTATTGTTACAAGGCCAGATCAGTCAATCATCCAGACTGTTGCCCTTGCAACTACTGAAAAGGCTGCTGCCCCTCTTCAGGAACCACACGTTTGTCTGGCCTCTCAACAGATACCCCTCCGTTGTGGTTGCACCTACGGTACGGCTATCTGTATCGCTGAGGCACGCAAGCCTCCCCACCAACGGCAAGGTCCATGGTTCATGGAGGGGAGGGAGAAAATCAGAGGATACTGTAATTCTGCACAAAGAGGTAAAAGGGCAGAGATTAGAATTACGTGAAAAACTTGAAATTTTCAAATTCTTAGTGTACAAAGATGGCAATATTTTGAACAATTAGCACCAGTTTGCAACTAGACATTTCCTTGAAGGCTTTTGAGCTGCTACCTCAGGCCATGTTTACCAGTCACTGTTGGTCTCTGTGCAATGTTAACTTCCCTCAGAATTCTATTTCCATTTATGAAGTCTACCTTCAATTTTGTAATGCATAGTTACTTTCTCTCTTTTAATATTTCATACTTAAAATGTACCCCATGGTTCCTTTCGCCCCATTTTTAAGCTTATTTTAATCTGCTTATATCTTTCTTTGCGTTTCATGTTATGTATGTACTGCTCAGTTCAGTTTCACACATTTTTGTTTTTATCCACTGTCTGACAGTTTATAATGTGTTTCCTTGCTTTCCATGTTACTTCCAACAGTTTTAAAACTGTTAACCATTCATGGCTAGTTTCCCTAGCTGTTACTTCATTGTCATTGAGATGACAAAAGTCGTGGGATACCTTCTAATACCTTATAGGACCCCATTTTGGCTAGTGTAGTGCAGCAATGTGACATGGTGTGGAATCAGTAACTTTTTGGAAGCCCCCTGCAGAAATATTAAGCCATGTTGCCTCTATAGTTGCGAAAGTGTTGCCAGTGCAAGATTTTGTACATGAACTGACATCTCAGTTATGTGCCATAAATGTTTGATGTTATTCATGTTGGGTGATCTGGGGGGGTCAGATTATTCCCTCGAATTGTCCAGAATCTTCCTCAGACTAGTCACAAACAATTGTGGCACGGTGACATGGTGCATTGTCATCCATAAAAATTCCTTCGTTGTTTGGGAACATGAAGTCCATGAATGGCTGCAAATGGTCTCCAAGTTGCCTAACATAACTATTTTCAATCAATGATCAGTTCAGCTGTACCAGAGGACCCAGTTCATTCCATGTAAACAGAGCTCATAGCATCATGCAGCCATGAGCAGCTTGCACATTTCCCTGTTGACAACTTGGATCTGCACCACACTCGAACCCTACTATCAGATTTTAGTTGTTGAAATCAGGACTCATCTGACCAGCCCACGGTTTCCCAGTCATCTAAGGTCTAACCAAAATGGTCACAAGCCCAGGAGGGAAACTGCATGCAATGTTGTGCAGTTATCATAGGCACTTGTGTCGGTCGTCTGCTTCCATAGCCCATTAATACTAAATTTCACTGCACTGTCCTAACAGTTATATATACTATATGTCCCACATTGCTTTCAGCAGTTATTTCACTTTCGTCTGTCAGAACTGACAACTCTATGCAAACATCACTGCACTTCGTGATTGAGTGAAGGCCTTTGGCCACTGCATTGTTCGTGGTGAGCGGTAATGCCTGCAATTTCGTATTCTTGACACATTCTTGATACTGTGGCTCTGGGAATATTAAATTCCCTAATGATCTCTGAAGTGGAATGCCCCATGCATCTAGCTCCAACTATCATTCCACATCCCAAATCTGTTATTTACTGTAAAGCAGCCATAATCTTGTTGGAAACCTTTTCATATGAATCACCTGAGTAGAAACGGCAGCTCTGCCAATGTGTTCTCCTTTTATACCATGTGTACATGATACTACCACCATCTGCATTTGTGCGTATTGCTATCCCATGTCTTTTGTCACCTCGGTGTAATTATGCCCCCACCCCTTGCCCCACCTTTTTACTTGGATTTTAATCTACAGTCTACCCTTTAAGTATCTTTTCTTTCATGTTAGTTATGTCCTGTTTATAAAATGTATAGCTTCATATACTGTTACTTGGATGTTCATGTATTTATTTACAAGCTCTCCTCATGCTGCTTTATGCCCGCATTTGCAAGGAATTAGCCACCTTTACCAGAGCCTACTTGCTCTTTATATACCATATGACTTTAACGGCTCCCTCACCTCCCCCCCCCCCCCCCCCTCTTTTTCTATTTTAATTAGTTTTATTCTGTTTTAATTTTAACTATTAACCATTTTATTTGCTGAATCAGGCAGTAAGCACCACCTATCATAGTTTACCTATCACCAGTGTGTTGCACATCGTAGTCAGTTGGCTCACATCACTAACCTTGTATGTGCCATTCTAAATGTTAGCTGGAGTCAATGTCGTGTGTTTTATTTTGAAGTTTTATGACAAAAACCCTGCAGTATTGGGCTACTGCCTTCAATTATGCTTGTTAACAATTGATATTTGAGGGTGACGTGCACATTGTACTAGACAAGAGCCTTATGGCTTCTACATCCGTTTATGCCTATGTGATATTATAAGTGAGTATGCTCTTCTAAAAATTTTATTTTAACTATTTTTATCAAATTTGGTAACTTCTCTGGTTGACATTTGCAACCGTTTTGCAATAATTTGTTCAATAGGCCCATTTTCCTTTTGAAGAAGAAAAATTTATATTTGTTGAAACGATGGTAAATGGTTAATAAATAAACATTTAATTCTGAAACTGGTTGGCTGTTATTTTCCAATCCTATCAAATCTCTGGAAAAGGTGATCCCTTTTGGAAGACATTCTTTTGTGCTTACAGAAGGATACGCTAAACATAAAGTACGCAGCTGACTCAAATCTAACTTGTTGAGGAGGAAAACAATCTTCAGAGATGAAGCTTCACTATGGTGTCTGTGTTTCTTACAATATTAGATACATCCAACCTTGTGTACCATGCAAGACTTGGCAAACACTACCATCAGTGCTCACATTTGCCAAATTATTTTTATGAACTTATTTATCCATCTGTTGTATTAAGTTTCCTTTTGTTCTTGGTTTAGTATGTTTGTGTTCTACATTGCATGCTCATGATGTGATAAATACAAACATTCAACTTCTAGGTATGCAATAAATAGCACTCTTCACTTTAAGATAATGACTTTTTATTAGTCAGCACAACAACAAGATACATAAATGATACATGTACTATTATAGTCTTGCTTGTTATTGCTATGTAACCTGTGGCCAGCACACACACACACACACACACACACACTGATGCTTGCTCCGTGGCAGGTAGAGGTGTACTGACTGCTGGAGAGGGTGGTCTCCAAAGTGTTTGTCATTCACCTGCAATCTGAGGTCACTACACCACAGCTACAGCTTTACAAGGAAAAGAAAAAACAATATGTTTTTATTGACTTGAAATATGAATGGGCACTGGATCAAAATGGAACCACACTTTCCATCCATTACGTGTTTCTGATGTGGCTGGATAATAGCGGATTGGCAGATGTTGAGGTGACCGCTGCGTCTGAGAGGATGGTGGCTGTCCGCTTTTTAGATGGGCAGCACTGCTCTGGATGATGTTGCTGTGCTGATGACTGCAGTGTGGTGAATGTTCTGTGTCTGATGGTGGCCTGCATTTCGGCAGTGTCTTCTCTACTTAGTTTGGCTGGCTTACACCAGTCGATGGACACTACTGTATCTACCCCTTTAATGCGAAGCATGAGTGTCTGATCATTTTGTTCTGTAAGTGCGTATGGGCCTTGGTAGGGCAGTTCCAGTGCTCTGCACCAGTGCACCACCTCAGACGAAAACGTGCTCCGTTTTGCCAGGTCTTTGAAAATGAAGGTAGTTTATTTCCGGTGATGTGTTGTTCCAGTCAGTCTCATGACTCAGGAATTTGCCATGCACCAGCTTCACTAGGGAGGTCTTCAAGTCATCTTTTAATGCCCTGTGCAGTCTGACAGCACTACTGGAAGGGTGTCACTCTGTGATATGGTGAAACCCTTGTCAGATGTATCCCACACAATTGGGGCATTGCACGAAAGACATCTGCACATGACGTTTTCAGCAGTTTGTGTTTCCAGTTACCTCAGGCTGTCTAGTGTACCTTCAGATCACCGTGAGACGGTACTGACAGTTATGTGCAGCTGGAAATGGTCTTACAAAATCCAGGTGGACGTGTGAGAAGTGTGTGTCTGGGATGTAAAAATTTGTGGGTGGAGCTCGTACATGCCATGTTATTTTGCATGTCTGACAGGCAGTGCAGGTCTGAGTCCATGTACATCAGTCCTTCTGTGTATACAGGGCCACACAAAACACTGCATTACTAGTGTACTTGTAGCACAAATTCCCAGATGGCTGAGCCCATGTAGAGAATTGAAGACTAGTCATTGTAGAAGAGCGGGTACATGTAGCTGCTGTTCATCAACTGACTTGTCATTGTATATCACCTCCTTAGTGCCTGGCAGTGGCATGCAACACAAGTGCGGAGCCATCTTGCCTGTCAACAGGTCCTTCAACTCTGCATCATCATTTTGTGCTGCTGCCAGTTTGACAAAATTCACAGAGCATTAACAGTGAAATTTTTCAAACCGTTTGTATGCTGAAATTCTGTTGTAAATTTCAAAATAAAATTTAGGTAGTTCATTTGCACAGGGGGTAGTTATTTCATGGCTGGGAAACACACATGTCACTGGCCAATAGTCTGTGTATATAGTGAAGGCATGCCTTTCCACCTTTTATCTGAAGTATCTAATGCTTCATAGGCTGCTAACAGTTCTTTGTAAAATAGTAGTCAGGAATGATGCTTCTCTGTGATCTTCTTGGAGAAGAAACCCGAAAGTTGCTAGTGTCCTTTTACGTTCTGCTGTAGCACAGCACTGACAGTGCAGGAAGAGATGTCTGAGATAATTTCTAGTAGAGTGCCAGGGATCAGATGTGCAAGGTGGTTACCTTGCTTGTGGTTCATTTGGCAGCTTCAAATGTTGCCTGCATTTCATCAGTCCAAGTGACGGGTGTGGAACCATGCACTTCGGGGCTTGTGACAATGGTATGGAAGGACGCCTGGGCTTCGGCAGCTGGGAGTAAAAAATAATGGTAAAAATTAATCATCCACAGATAGACACACACTTGGCTCTTTGTCTTCAGGGCCAGGTAAGTTGGAAGTGTGGGGATTTGCTCGGCAGGCAGGTACGTACCAATAGCAGAGGCCTAAAATTTAAGAAACATCCCTTCATTAGCACTGTTGACACCTTTAGCTGGATTTGTGAGGATTCTGTAGTCAGCAAACCTTAGGAAAACTAAGCGTGGGTATGTCTTTCATATTCTTCTGATGATGATGATGCCAGCAACACATCATTATTGTAGGCAAAGCAGAAGCCCAGTCCCTGGAAATCTTTGTCACTAAAGTCCTAAAAAGTTTGTTTTGCATTCTGCAAGCCATACGACATGTTTGATGATTCAAACAGTCAAAAGGGCATAGTTACTGCAGCTTTATGGATATCCTCTTTTGCTGCGGTTGTTGGTTGTAGGCTTTCATTAGATCCACATTGAAAAAACAGTGTGCCCTGCCAGTTGGCAAGCAAAATCTCTGAGGTGGCGCACAGAATACCTTGCAACAATTGTCCATGCATTGAGTGTTGTACAGTTGCCACAGGGGCTGCAGCCATCTGGTTTCTTTGGTACTAGTTGAAGGATAGAGGCCCAGTTGCTTTCCAATGGCTGTGCCGTGCCTGCTTGGAATGTTCTGTCGAATTCTGCTTTTGTGATGTGTAGTTTGTCGGGGGCCAGCTACTGCGCCTTGGGAAAAAGTGATGCGTTGTTGAGTGGCAAGGCAATGAAGACATACTGGCGGGCTGCATGACAGTTGGAAACTCATTTAGATGGTGAGCCAGTGGCGGTGGTGTGGCAAGGAAGTGTACCAACGGATCGCTACACTATTTGGGGTGTCATGCAACATTCAGTGATGTAACCTGATCCTAAATGGAAGCATTCCTTACTTCCAGGATGGTGCCACAGAAGGACAGGGTGTCCAGCCTGATTTCAGCACAGGTCACGTCTGTGACTGTAAAACTCCAGTCGAATGACCTTCGTAAACTGATGTTCAAATTTAAAGTTACGAGTCCATATGTAACTATGAGCAAACCAGTTGCAGCTTCTAAGTTGTAACTTGTGCACAATTTACACAAAAGGCACTTTGGAAACACACACACAGCTGATCCAGTATCCACAAGAAGCTGCACCTTAATGGGTCTGTCCATTACCACTAAACATTGAAATTGTTGCCTGGTCCAGTACTGCTAGCAGACTTTCCACCAGGTGTGGGTGGCTGCCGTTCGTGTTTCCTGCCCAAGAACACAGTGACCTGAACCTAATGTGCCATGTCACTAAATGATGATGTTAGAAACACTGGTTCCAGTTCAGCGAGGATGAGGAGTGTGCAGTACGTCACCCAAGTGACAATGTGCAGTCTCATCATTTGTATACACCAACGGCTGCAGCCTTCTGTGTCAACTTGCCGAGATGCAAGGTGGTGTCATCCAGTCGACGGTAAGCTCAGGTACTGTGTCCATGATCTCTGCCAGCTTACTCAAGTTCATCTCTTGTGTTACTGAGAGCAGATTGCGATGGATCTCTAGCAAGCGAGATTGTAAGAGTGGGTCCGGGATGTCTTGTCAGGCAAGATGCAGAGGTGTTGCAGTAATTATGGTGAGTACCTATCACCAGTTTCCCCCAGCTCAACAATTGGCTTAAGTGTTGCCTGTCAGAGAGAGAAAACGGCCAAATGAGTTTGCCTTTTAGTAACTCATATTTTCTGGAAGGAAGCAGGGTGTGTGATTACAACACTGGAGCAGCTGTCAATAGTGTCACCACACGTGTCTTTGGTCGAGTCTTGTGTTGTCCCAGCAGGGACGAAACAGCTTTCGATGGGTGTGAACTAAAGTGAAGGATAATCCATCCAGAGGGGTGGTGTTTTCAGTGCCACACAGTTCACTTGCAGTTCCAGGACAATTCTCATGAGCTAGCTGCAGTCTAATCGGACTCATCGATCTGATGGCTGCAGGTAGGCACAGGCTGGACTGCACTAGGAGGGGCACAGGCAGTACTGGTGTTGGCTGCCGGTAGGGGCCTGGCAGGGACTGCCCTGGTATCCAAACATGCGGTTTCCTGGCCGTGCGGCTGTGGTGACTTTTTTAGCGGTGCCATAGGTGATCCCTCTGCTTTGGGCCATGTTTGAAGCTGCTCCTTGTGTCACTATTGCAGTGTGGCCTTATCCTCCATGTGCTTCCACTGCTGGTAGCACAGTAACTGATGCCACTGCTGTTGTATCGGTTGTTGCAGGTGCTGTAATTTTTGCTGCAATTGTTCCATTTCTGCTCATTGCTGTTGTAACTGCTGTTTTGACTGTTTCATGATGCTCTTAACTGGTGTCACCACTTCGTATGTAATTAATAAACATCCAAACTCTTTATTTATGGCAAATAATCTATTTAAATGTTTCATATCTAAAACCATTTTTAGTGATAATTACAGTAATGTTGTTTGAAAGAGACACAATTGTGTTAGCAACCTATGACACTCATACAATGTAATTGGCTCTAGGAAGCAGAGAAAAACAAATACAGAATTGTAGAATTTATGTTAAGATAAATGGAATTGGCTGAGACCTAACTGGCGGGCTGCAGAATCCAGTACAGCTGACATAAATACTCAGAATATCAATTATGTAAAGTCAAACTTTCAGAACCACATCTTTCTTCCTCAGGTGGCAGAAAAAATAGTTAGGTCATTCTAAATAACAGTAAAAGCGACCTGTGAGGTAGATGAGGGTTATAGTTAATGATTAACTGTAAATAAAAATATTCAAGATTTAATTGATATGATGTGTGAAATGATTAATTATAATATTAAAAAGGAAATAATTTTCAGATGTTCTGCAAAATATTATTTATTTATCCACACACCAGCTTCTGACATTTTATGGCTTCATCAGTATTTGGTGTTAGATGCCAAAAGCCTATATGTGAGTAAATAAATAATATTTTTCAGAACATCTGAAAATTGTTTCCTTTTGAATATTGTCATGTCCTGTCAAGTTTTAATGGAAAATTCAGTTAATTATTAACAATTTTCATATCTTGTACACATGCTCTATTATAAGTTAGTGAATCAAATGACAAACGTCAAGTGATCTTGTGCTATTATAATTTGATACCTTTGAGAAGTGAAATGAATGGAAGATGAGGGAAATAAGCTGTCTAATAAATATTGTATTGTGTGACATGGATGTTGTAATGCAATGTGATCATTTTTTTCTTTTTTTAGTTAATGTCTACCTTGTCTTTAGAACTCTAGCTAATATTTATGTTGTATATTACGGGGCAGCAGCCTAATTAGGCAGTTACAGGAAAGGAAACAATGTAATTTTGATGAAGAACTGTCATCGCATTTCCAAATTGCTGTTTGATTACTGGAGCAGAATGTAATTTTTTAGACCAAACTGAAAAACATAGGTAATCTTTTGTGCGGATAAAATGTCCCATACGTATTCAGATTTACTAGAGATCTTAGTTGCTCGGTTTACTGAGGCAAAGCAGGTTAAAAAGTACTTGAAACACATGGAAAATAAATAGGACAACATCTGCAATTTGCATGTGCAAAACAAATTTTGAAATATTTGACATTGAGAATACTTCTTTTAACTGTGGTGTGTTTTTTTATTTTTTATTTATTTATTAATTTTTTTTTACAGTGCCTAAATCAAATCATGCCACAAAAAATGCTGATTCCAGTGGAAATATCAATTATAATTCAGCCTTGTACCACAACACACAACCAAATAAATTCACTCCAAAGAAGACAGTTACTTCAAACAAACAAAGCACAGGACAGTTTCACAGTAATTTGAAGAATGATGGCATTACTGGAGAATTTGATGGGGTTGGCTTCCCACACTCAAATGAAATGTTAAAAGTATGTATTTGTTTTCACACTTTTTATATATAAAAACAAAGATGAGGTGACTTACCGAACAAAAGCGCTGGCAGGTCGATAGACACACAAACAAACACAAACATACACACAAAATTCAAGCTTTCGCAACAAACTGTTGCCTCATCAGGAAAGAGGGAAGGAGAGGGGAAGACGAAAGGAAGTGGGTTTTAAGGGAGAGGGTAAGGAGTCATTCCAATCCCGGGAGCGGAAAGACTTACCTTAGGGGGAAAAAAGGACAGGTATACACTCGCACACACGCACATATCCATCCACACATACAGACACAAGCAGACATATTTAAAGACAAAGAGTTTGGGCAGAGATGTCAGTCGAGATAGAAGTGTTGAGATAGAAGTGTTGAGGCAAAGAAGTTGTTGAAAGACAGGTGAGGTATGAGTGGCGGCAACTTGAAATTAGCGGAGATTGAGGCCTGGCGGATGACGAGAAGAGAGGATATACTGAAGGGCAAGTTCCCATCTCCGGAGTTCGGATAGGTTGCCCTTCAGTATATCCTCTCTTCTCGTCATCCGCCAGGCCTCAATCTCCGCTAATTTCAAGTTGCCGCCACTCATACCTCACCTGTCTTTCAACAACTTCTTTGCCTCAACACTTCTATCTCGACTGACATCTCTGCCCAAACTCTTTGTCTTTAAATATGTCTGCTTGTGTCTGTATGTGTGGATGGATATGTGCGTGTGTGCGAGTGTATACCTGTCCTTTTTTCCCCCTAAGGTAAGTCTTTCCGCTCCCGGGATTGGAATGACTCCTTACCCTCTCCCTTAAAACCCACTTCCTTTCGTCTTCCCCTCTCCTTCCCTCTTTCCTGATGAGGCAACAGTTTGTTGCGAAAGCTTGAATTTTGTGTGTATGTTTGTGTTTGTTTGTGTGTCTATCGACCTGCCAGCGCTTTTGTTCGGTAAGTCACCTCATCTTTGTTTTTATATATAATTTTTCCCACGTGGAATGTTTCCTTCCATTATATTGTTTTCACACTTTTTGTTTGACATGGTTGTTTTGTGCTCATCAGAAGTTTACTGATTGCATTTCTTCTTTCTGTCTAGACAGTGTTATGCAAAACTTTCCAAACTAACCATCTTGAGTGGTCATGGATGTGGAGAAACATTTGTGTGTGTGTGTGTGTGTGTGTGTGTGTGTGTGTGTGTGTGTGTGTGTTTTGTCTAATTCGGAGAAAGGCCAATTTGGTTGAAAGCTTACTTGTTATCCAGTCATTTTGTTGTGCTGTCTGCGACTCACCATCTCGGCTATATGCTGGGTAGCAATCTACTCTTTTTATATTATTGCCACTATTCCATCTTGGATTTTCAATTGTTTTTTTTTAGATATCATCTTTATATGTGAATCTTGAAAATAATTAGTTGAAGAAACACCTCCATATTTTGATTGCTGTGTATTGATGTGAATATGACTGTAAATGCATTGTAATTGATCTTTTATGTTGAGAAAAAGTTTACAACTTCTTTTAAGGGTTAAGATCTGGCAATTGGATTGGATTTGAAAAATTTAAAAATATTATTATTTTTTTCAGTTTTAATAGTGTGGCTGTGTAGAGTTTGTTTTTCTCCAATTATGATACTTTTCAATATCTCCCAAAACTTATGTTTCATCCTAAATTAAAGTTTTTCCAATGACTGTAAATTGTAGAATTTTATGTTGTGCTTGTAGACAAAAATTAATATTAAACTTAAAATATTTTAGTAGGTTAAAACTACCTGCTAAATGCCACATTATTTCTTGGAGGTGGACCTTTGTTCTTTTTCAGTTATGCTATCAGAGCTTCCATCTTCCATTATGTCTCTAGTACCTTAAAATTTTGAATTTGACCCTGCTCAGGAGACTTGGATGATCTGAGCATTGCTGTCAAAAGGCAGAGGTTTGGATTTGTTTTTAAACCACCAAACAGTTTAAATATTTTATAAAGTTTCATTACACTGTGAATGCTGTTATACAGCAAAATTTTTATTTTTACCCTTGAATCATGACAAGCTTTCCTTGTCATTTGTGAATTAGTTAATGTTGCCATCCATGATGAAAACAGTCTACAGAAATTATACCACTTGTATTCATCTTTCACAGGTTTTCCGTCAGACATTCGGTCTGCACAAATTTCGTCCAAACCAGCTGCAAGCAATTAATGCATCTCTGCTGGGTCATGACTGTTTTGTCCTGATGCCAACCGGTGGAGGGAAGTCTCTCTGCTATCAGTTACCAGCACTTATTGATCCAGGAGTCACAATAATTATATCACCTCTTCGATCACTTATTATTGATCAAGTGCAGAAACTTAACTCTCTTGATGTAAGTTGATTTAAAATCTTGATATAAAACTTAAAACATACTTTCATTGTAATACTGTAATATTATTTATCCAAAATATGCGTGCAAACAGTATTAAGCCATATATTTACTGTCGAATAAATGTTACCAGTTCAGCTAATATTGAAGTAATTGTTGTTTTAAGAAATTTTAATAGATCTATGTATACTTTTTCTCACTGTTTCTTTTCCCACAGATTCCAGCTGGGCATCTCTCTGGAGATATTAATCCAAATGAAATGAACTCTATATATTTGGAATTATTAAAGAGGGAACCAGGTATGTGAAAAAATATTGAAAAAGAAAATGGATAAAGATAATTACTCACCAAATTGTTGGAAAAAAAAAAAAAAACCACACACACACACAGTACATCATCACTTGTGACCCAACTGTCTCTCACTGAGAACTGTCTGTTATTGCATTAACGCTGAATAATATTCCTCCAGATCTTTCCTCACTTCCACTGATGAAAGTGACTTCTAGTAGTGAAAATTAGTATTGATATTAATTTTTATGTCCGCAGCTTGCGGTTGCGTTCTTGCTTCCCGAGTATGGGATCTCAGGTTCGATTCCCAGCAGGATCAGGTAGTTTCACCTGCCTCGAAATGACTGGGTGTTTGTGTTGTCCTCATCATTTTATCATCATTCATGAAATTGGCGAGATTGGGCTGAGCAAAGGTTTGGAATTTGTATGGGAGCTGATAACCGCGCAGTTGAACGCCCCACAGACCAAACATCAGCATCATCATTTTAATTTTTGTTAGTGCTTCCTGTTGCTGTTGTGTAGAAGTATAATTTTTTCCTAGCCTTCTTTGACTATAATTTAATTTTATGCTGTGTATGTATGTATGCTGTTGCAGTCATTTCAGTTACAAAAGATAGTGCATTATTGTTAATTTTAACAATCATCTTCATTTTTATCATACCATCATTGTCAGCCATTTGATAACAACAGCTGGAGAAATACCTGCCTAGATTGTTTTGCCATGCATCACTGTGTTCTGTGATATGTGTCCATGCTGCTTCTGCATGTTTCTAATCTTATCTGCCCACCTCCCATTACATCACTATCTCTGTCTTATCTTATTTTTCAGAATCCAGCAAAATACTACCATTAGTTCACATAGCAATATGTCTTTCCAACCATTATTTCTTTGTTCTTACAATTACATCTATATCCTACTCTCCAGTTTGTTTTCTTGTTTGTTCCCAACCTACATCTCTCTGGTGCTTTCTGACTAACCCTCAGTTTTGAATAGTTTCCACATTAAAAGGCCAAGTATCATTTTAATAAGTCGTAATCAGTAATATACACTGACAGTAAGCAGTCCATGTATGATACATTGGGGATTTACTTTTGGTGACTCTATTTACCAAACTTCACTTATCATATCCCATGTAACTTGCAGGACAAGCACTCCTACTAGGAAGGATAGTGTAGAGACATGGCTTAGCCACAGCCTGAGGGACAGTTTCCAGATTGAATCTTGCACTCTGCAGGGGAGCATGCACTGATATGAAACTTCCTGACAGATGAAAACTGGGTACCAGACTAGGACTCAAACCCAGGACTTTTGCATTTTGTGGGCAAGTGCTCTATCAGCTGAACTACCCTGGCATGATTCACAATCATACCCACAGCTTTACTTCTGCCTGGACCTCAACTACCTTCCAAACTTCACAGAAGTTGTGGGACTAGTACTGCTGGAAGAAAGGGTTGTGCAGAGACATGGCTGAGCTTCAGCCTGGGGAACTGCTTCCAGAATGAAATTTCACTCTGCGATGGTGTGTATGTTGACATGAAACTTTCTGGCAGATTAAAACTGTGTCCTAGAAAGTGATTCGAACTAAGTACCGTTGCCTTTCTCAGGAAAAAGTGCTCTACCAACTGAGTTACCCAAGCATGACTCACGACACGTCTTCACAGCTTTTCTTCCTCCAGCACATCATCTCTTTTGTGACATTTGGAAAGTAGGAGATGAGGTACTGGTGGAAGTAAAGCTGTGAGGATGGGCTCTTGAGTGGTGCTCGGGTAGCTACTTGTGAAAGTTAAATGTCCAGGGTTCAAGTCCCAGGTGGCACACAGGTGTGATCTGCCAGGAATTTACATTTAAGTGCACAGTCTGCTGCAGAGTGAAATATTCATTCTGAAAATAATTATGCGTAAGTGTGCTAAATTTAACCAGTAAATTAGAAATAAAACAATTATTGTAAAACGACTGGTGCTACCACAGTTATATTAAATAGCTCCTGTTTATCATGTATTCATAACTTATACACTTGGTATTACTACAGTTATGCGAACAGAGGTCTGTTTACGGTACACTGCTATGTGTCGTGCAACTTTCCAATGAACAATACTACCTGGAATGCTGCTAAGAGAAATTTTCAATCCTTGAATTAAAACAAAATACATAATTCGCAGAACAGCTATCTCATGAGTTATTTTAAATTTTCTTTTTAAGTGACAGGGAGTCTCAGTTTCTGCTTTATATTATGTAGGAGCTTGTTGAATATCTTTGCATCCGAATAGATAACTCCACTGTGAATTCTGGACAAGGAGGTGAGCTCTTCTTGAAAATTATGAGTTAAACCTGATTTATATTGTCAGCTGCAATAATAATAATAATAATAATAATAATAATAATAATAATAAAGGAATAAATGTATTGGGGTGACCATAATAAGTCTAAAACCTTTAGAGGGACATCTGCAAATTGTGCAGTTATCTACTTCACTCAATATCCTCACTCCTCATTGCTCACTTCACCTGAGTACAAGCACTTTACTTGTGTTAGGTGCATTGCCTCATAAGGTAATTGTACAAGATAATAGAGAGTGAAGATATGCCAATTAAGTCAGCTCCCTTGTATTTAGACCAACACTATAAGAGTTACTTTTATGAGCAAAATATGCTGTGCTGATCTTCTCGATACATCGTCTCTCTGGTTCACTGTTAATTTGTACTATTTATCTACCGTATTTACTCGAATCTAAGCCGCACCTTTTTTCCAGTTTTTGTAATCCAAAAAACCGCCTGCAGCTTAGAATCGAGTGCAAAGTAAGCGGAAGTTCTGAAAAATGTTGGTAGGTGCCGCCACAACTAACTTCTGCCGTCGAATATATGTAGCGCTACACAGGCTTGCTTTGCAGGCACAAAAATAAATACTGGTGCCAAAACCTCTGGCCAGCCCCTTTCAACTGCTCACACTACTCTATGTATTACACTTGAGCTTATTTATCACCTCATGCAGTTCTACTGCCTCGTATGCAATGTCCGAGCGCCTGTCAGCACAAAAAAAAAAAAGTGGAAGACGAGCTTTTTTCTCCGCCACCAAGTTTCGACCACTACATTTTCATACATTATCCAATGAAACAACGAAGTAAATACAAATTCCGTATTGTTCATCTTCGAATGTAGCAGCATTTCAATGTACTACGAAAATCTGACTGGCAAGACTGTTTGGGATGTTTGTCAATATGGCCAACTCTACGTTCTGAATTTTTTCCTACCTGTGAGAAGAGATGGTTGCTAATAGGAACTTTTATGCATAGCGAATCAAATGCAGTATTCTCTTCACCATAAGAATAATACGAATATAAACATTTTGCCATGCATTGTTTCGTGTTTGCTGCTATCTCATTTAAATCCTATCTGCCTAATAAACTACGAAACTAGAGTGAGACAACAGCAAACGCGGAAGAATACACATATCATGTCATGTTTGTATTCGTATCATTCTTATGCCTAATAGTGGTACAGTCAGAAATGAAGCACAGCAATTGACTTGATTTTTAAATCTAAGGTGACTCTAATTTCTGTGCAGAATGTAATGTACTAAAGAGGCGTCTGCAAAGATTTTCAAACGGAGAAAAATTTTCGCTAAACTCTCGTTCAGAACATCTTCTATCATACGCAATCTGTTATTTGGTTCTTGTTGATAATTATCGAAGAAAGCAGCAGTGTAAGTAACAACAAATAACAGCCTCTTGCCATTGTTTTGCTAATGAGACGATTCCTCTATTTTGTTTTTTAATTGTAAGCGGCGGTAGCGTGCACAAAAGCAAGCCATGCCGCGAGCGGCGACAGGTCGTAAACACACATTATCAGAAGGCGGAAAACAATGCATCACACATTACAGTAATGCATTTTCAGCTTAGAGTGACGTAAACACATATAACAAAGAGAACGGCACTTATCAGATCAAAGAAAAATAAGCAATCAATTCAAACCAGACGAAGCATGTGAAAAAGGAAGGGTACCCGTATAAATACGGACGGAGCGCCTGACGCATAGCAATGGCTATCTGGTAAAGCTTAACTGCTAAGCCTACGACTCGAACCAAACTAATGTAGCTGTATCGTCATTCATTCGACCTAAATTGTGTCTCATATTACAATGGACCTACTTTGTTTCGATTTGGAGGTGCGGCCTAAAACTTTTCTCTCCCTTTGAATTTTGAGTCTCAAATTTCAGGTGTGGCTAAGATTCGGGAAAATTTTTTTTCCTTGATTTCGAGTCTCATTTTTCAGGTGCGGCTTAGATTCGAGTGCGGCTTAGATTCGAGTAAATACGGTAACCCCTCCATACTTCCCTCCATCACTAAACTGATGATCCTTCTATGCCTTCGGAGTGTCATATCAACCAGTCACTTCCCATAGTCACATTGTGCCACAAATTTCTCACCAGTTGGGTTCTGTACCACATTGCTAGTTATTTACTCTACCTATCTAATCTTAAGCATCCTTTGGTGGTGTCACATTTTAAAAGCTTGTATTCTCTTCTTGTCTGAACTGTTTTCACTAGTGCATAAGGCTACACTCCAGACAAATGACTGCAGAAAAGACTCTTAACATTTAAATTTATATATCTGATATAATTAAATTTTTGTAGAGACATTTGAGTCTCAACCTTATCTAAGATAGTGGTAGAAGTTGAAGAAATGAATTAAAATTTGTGCCATGGCCAGGACTTGAACCCGGTTCCCCTTGCTTACTAGGTAGGTGTGCTAGCCATTACACCACTGTAGCATAAAATTGTGACTAGAATGAAATTTTCACTCTACAGTGGAGTGCGCGCTGAAATGAAACTTCCTGGCAGATTAAAACTGTGTGCCGGACAGAGACTCGAACTCGGGACCTTTGCCTTTCGTGGGCAAGTGCTCTACCAACTGAGCTACCCAAGCACGACTCACGCCCCATCCTCACAGCTTTAATTCCACCAGTACCTCGTCTCCTACCTTCCAAACTTGACAGAAGCTCTCCTGCGAACCTTGCAGAACAAGCACTCCTGGAAGAAAGGATATTATGGAGCCATGGCTTAGCCACAGCCTGGGGGATGTTTCTAGAGTGAAATTTACACTCTACAGCGGAGTGTGCGCTGATGTGCTATCAGCGCACACTCCACTGTAGAGTGAAAATTTCATTCTCGAAACATCCCACAGGCTGCGGTTAAGACATGTCTCCATAATATCCTTTCTTTCAGGAGTGCTACTTCTGCAAGGTTCGCAGGAGAGCTTCTGTCAAGTTTGGAAGGTAGGAGACGAGGTACTGGTGGAATTAAAGCTGTGAGGATGGGGCATGAGTCGTGCTTGGGTAGCTCAGTTGGTAGAGCACTTGCCTGCGAAAGGCAAAGGTCCCGAGTTCAAGTCTTGGTCTGACACACAGTTTTAATCTGCCTGGAAATTTCAGAAAACTGTGAATTGAAATTTGTTAGGGGGGGAGGGGGGGGGGCATTGAGCTAGAGCAGTCCTTGCAGCTGTCTTACCTATACTGCTACAGTGGTGTAATGGTTAGCACACCTGCCTAGTAAGCAAGGGATCCGGGTTAAAGTACGGGCTGTGGCATAAATTTTAATTCATTTCTTGAGCTTCTTTCATTATCGTATTTAAATTAATAGTCAATGTTAACAAATACCTTGCGGTTGCTAGTCTGCATTTTGCATCCTCACTTCTTCAGCCATCGTCAGTTATTTCAGTTATTTTTCTACACAAATGGCAAAACTCGTCTACTACTTTTAATGTCAGATTTCCTAATTTTAATTCCCTCAGCATCACATGATTTAATTCAACTACATTCTGTTCTTATTGTGTTACTTTTGTTGATGTTCATCTTATAACCTCTTTTCAAGATACTATCCATTCTGTTCAACTGCTCTTTTTAATCCTTCGCAGTCTCGGACATCCTTTGAAGACTTGGGCAAAATTACAAAGTCATTAGCAAACCTCAAAGTGTCTTATTTCTTCTCACTCAACTTGAATACACAGTGGAATAACATTGGACACAGCCTACAACCCTGTCTCATTCCCTTCTTCACTCATTCCGTGCTTCCCTCTGATGTCCATTGTTTTTTATAACTGCAGTCTAGTTTCTGTACAATTTGTAACTAACCTTTTGCTCCATGTATTTTATCCCTGGTACCTTTAGAATTTTGAAGAATCTATTCCAGTTGACACTGTGAAAAGCATTTTTCTAAATCTACAAATACTATAAATGTAGGTTATACACTCTCCAGTCTTTCTTCTAGGACCAGCTTATCCTCATTCCAAGTTCCATACATGTTATGTCATTAAGGATCTTCTCAAGGCAAAAAAAGAGGCTTATATTATAATTTGGCTTCTGTAGACATTAGAAATAATTTGTGATGTGCACGTCAGAAAATTCACAACATTGTGTGCTGGGACTTAGTGAACTTCACCCTGTGATATATTTACTCATACAAGATAACATGCAGAAAATGGTAAACATTCAAATGATCTGTAGTGTGTTTATTTTTAAGGAAAAGCTCTACTATGCTCAATTGTCCAATGTTTCAAGGCCACTAAAATGGCTGACGGTCCCGTAGTGAGCAACTTACATGCTGTCCCCCTTCCATCCCTGTACTGGCCAGTCTAAAATTGTCCATTTTTGGATGATCATTAGCTGTCTCAGCTTGTGTAATTACATTTGGGTATCTGCATTCTTTTTCATGGAGAGCTAATTTTTTTTCTTTAAAATCTTCTTGTGTCATCTTGTTTTGTTATTAAGCTCATTTGTTTAGTGCTCAACTGGTTTGTTAATCAATAATTTGACTATAATGCTTGGTAGCAACCTGTTGCTTTCTCTGTTAGGTACTTGAATATTCAGTATGGTTCTTATCTATATACTGTGTGGCACCTTCAGTGAGGTACCTTGTATCTATATTTTTATAATTATTTGTTGTAGTGTATATTCATTTTCTTACTATGTCTTGTACAATCCTGTTTGTACAGTGCACAGTTTTACTTTGCTCCTTACATGTGTTCTTCTTGTTTGTATTTCTGCTTGTAATGGTTGCTGAACCACATAACGAGGAATATTTCATAATAATATAATTTGCTGATGTGGTCGCATATGTCTCTACTTTGTTTTTTAGTTTGTACTTGGGAGTTTCTCCTTTAAATGTCTTACTGACTGCTTTTTTTTATCATTCTGCTCGTAGTTTCAATTTTGTACTCTCTTCTTCTTCTTATTTTTTTTAATTTTAAAATTTTTTTATAGCTTCTTTATGATACGGATTTCATTTGAAAGTGCATTTTTGAACAGAGGCAGTGTTACTGCTCTGTTGAATGTACTCCTACAAGCTGCCAATTTTTGTAATGTGGGATAACATGAGCGATTGTGAATGATTATTTCTGTTGTTATTGGTTTGCAAAATATATGGCTCTGAGCACTATGGGACTTAACTTCAGTGGTCATCAGTCCCCTAGAACTTAGAACTACTTAAACCTAACTAACCTAAGGACATCACACACATCCATGCCCGAGGCAGGAATCGAACCTGCGACCGTAACGGTTGCGCGGGTCCAGACTGTAGTGCCTAGAACCACTCGGCCACTCTGGTCAGCTATTGGTTTGCAGAATATGTTTAAGTTAGGCTTGCCATTTTTTATACTTTAGACAGATCCTGAACTTTTTTTTAAACTGTATCCTGCTACACATAGTGTCAAACAAACTGTAGAGCTAATTAAGTTTTTAAATACTGCCACAAAACATTATGATCATTGTATCCATGTATCTATAATAACAAATTATCTTATGAATCAATGGGTTCTATAGAGAATATAAAAGGTCTTCAAAATGCATTATAAAAGTCTCGCCAAAAAATCCTGACAGGCAGTTCCTCATGCCTAGATCATCATGTTCATGGTAAATATTTTTGTGGAGTTCCAAGCAATCTGTAAACTCTTTAATCTCGTTGATTGACATCTTTCTATACTGATACAAGTTACCTTTCATTATCTGTAGTGTGGATTTCAGAGGTATATGTGTATAAAGACCCACAGCGTTGTAGGAGGCTAAGCACATTCCTTATTTTTGTAAAAATATGTAGAAATTATATAGAAAAATGTAAGAAACAGTATCTACTATTGAGTAAATTTATAATCTTTTCACATCGTAAGACAGAGAAACACATACAATATGACTCCGCCTTTACGTCCCGGGAATTAACATTTTCCCGCCGTTTACGACATTTTTTATCTGTCCCATCAAATTTGCTATGCTCACTATGTTAATTTGCATCTGATTTTGCATCAACATATTTATCATTTTACCGCGATTTATGCATTATGGAAAAATGTTTGTGGAGAAAAAATGATGTTGGCATGATGTTGGCCGTCCAGTAGTGTTTACAAATATTACGTGGTTAAGTTTCTTGATACCAAGGCACTATACTCAGTGGATTTGAACCAGTAAATGTGTAAAAGTTGGAACAATTCATGCCGTATCCCTGCCATTGCCAAGCTCTACTTGGCATGGTAGCTGATAGGAGTAACTAGGTTTGTTCAAGCGAAGATATCATGACTAATCACAATCGTTTCCAAACTGTCACTACCGTGCAAATGCAGTTTCATGATTGTTGTGATAGACGTGACATCTTTATCGATCCATATTTAGCGTGTTTCGGTGTATGGACACTTGGAGTACTAGTTGACACCATCTTCACTTTGCGATGGTCGAATGTTTTTAGTTTAAACACAGCGCAGGTTACGTATTTTATTCATGCTGGACAAAACGTGTTTCGAGAATTTATTCTCCTTGTCATGTGCAGTATTTATGCATGTATTTTTTCTAATGTTACACAAACAGACAATGTGAGTGATAGTTTGTGTATGTGAGGGGGGTGGTTTCTACATAATTGATGGGGCACAGCACCTGGTAACCTCAAAAAGATGACTACAGTGCAAGAGACAAAGAATAATACACATTCAAACACCGCACAAAATATTTATGTACGTATTTGCACTTGACAATGAGAAAAATTTCTCGAAATGCGTCATGCTAAGCATGAAAAATATGTAACTAGTGCAGTATATCATTATTTAAATAATGAATGACAGTTGCTACCTTTCAAAAACATCATTTATAACATATGAAATTGAGTCAAACGTTCCTACTTCCCAGACAGTTATCAGTTCCAATTACCTTAGCGGTTTTTACTAGATAATAAACCTTCATTAGATAATAAACAAGTCCCTGACAAGTCGTTTGATGTCTGTTATGTACACACATCATACATAATGCGTCAGGGGTA
Source organism: Schistocerca piceifrons (assembly GCF_021461385.2). Classification (NCBI taxonomy): domain Eukaryota; kingdom Metazoa; phylum Arthropoda; class Insecta; order Orthoptera; family Acrididae; genus Schistocerca; species Schistocerca piceifrons. The sequence goes on along the minus strand of NC_060144.1, from coordinate 58,695,375 downwards.
GCCTGTACGTAACTTTTGCAGCATAAAATGTTATTTCCCAAATTTTAAATTTTCCCGCATTTTACACAATTTTTTTGAAGTCCATTGAAAAGTGTAAAAGCGGTGTTTCACTTATATACCCACACACCAGGAGATGCCAAATACTTATAACATCTCTGGTAAAGTTTGTGAACAGTGATGTGTTAAGTTTAAATGCAATGATCTTGAGGAAAATACATGGTCAAGATGCACTGTACTGCAGGTATGCCATATCAGTTCCAAAATATTTCCCACAAGCAGTGTACCTAAGCTAATTTTAGTGACTGGTTGTGTTGTCTTTTTGTATATATACTACTTCATGTTTAAACTAGCCCAGTTTTCTCTTAAAATTCAACAATTGAAAATCCAGGTGGATTGTAACAATATTATGAAAAGGATACTTGATACTCACTATATAGTGGAGATACTGAGTCACAGATAGGCACAACAAAGAGACTGTCAGAAAGTGAACTTTAGGCAAGTGCTTTGTCAGAGAGAGAACACACACATGCACACTCACGCAAATGCAACTAACACACACACACACACACACACACACACACACACACACACACACACACACACATGGCTGCTGAGGGGCCACACTGTGAGCAGCAGCATATGATGGGATATTGGGATATGCAACCGGGTGGTGGCAGCAAGTAGGAGGCTGGGGCGGAGAGGGGAAGGGGTAACAGGGTAGGGAATGGGGGACAGTAAGGTGCTGTTTGTGGGAGTATGCAGGGATGAGGTGGAGAGAGCATGGGGCAGCTGGGTGCAGTGAGGAGGTTAGACAGAGTGTGGGGGAGGGTTAGCAGAAAAGGAGAGAGGTAAAAAGACTGTGGCTGCATTGGTGGAATAGAGGACTATGTAGTGCTAGAATGAGAACGGGGAATGGGCTAGAGGGTAAGGACAAAGAGTAACGAAGGTTGAGATCAAGAAGTCAGCTGCAACCACCGCCCTGCATTCTACGTGAGCAAGACAACCAATGAGCTGTCTGTACACATGAATGGCCACTGCAAACTATGGCCAAGAAACAGCTGGACCTTCTCATTGCTGAGCAAGCCAGCCAACACGACGTTCTTCATTCCAATGACTGCTTTGTAGCCTGTGCCATCTGAATCCTTCCCACCGACACCAGAACTGTGCAGATGGGAACTCTCCCTGAAATATATCCTGTGTTCCCGTAACCCTCCTGCCCTCAACCTTTGTTAGTCTTTGTCCTTACCCTCTAGCCCCTTCCCTGGTCCCATTCCAGCACTACACAGCCCTCTGTTTCACCAACCCACCCACAGTCTTTTTACCTCTTTCCTTTTCTGATAACTGTGCCCCACACTCCGTCTGACCGCCTCACTGCACCTAGCTGCCCTGCCCTCTTTCCACCTCATCCCTGTATGCTCCCACAAGCAACACTTTACCATCCATCACCCCCTCCCCTGCTATCCCTCCCCCTCCCCACCCCAGCCTCCTCCTTACAACCACAATCTGGTTGCACCTCCCATCATGTGCTGCTGCTCGCAGTGTGGCCTCAGCAACCAGAGACTCTGATGGTCGCACGCGCGCGTGTGTGTGTGTGTGTGTGTGTGTGTGTGTGTGTGTGTGTGTGTTCTGTTTCTGACAAAGCTCATTTTCTGACAGTCTTTCTGTTGTGCCTATCTGCGACTCAGCATCTCCACTATATTGCAAGTAGCAACTAAGCTTTTCATAATATTGTTCAGTTCTCTCTTAATAGCATGAAAGATCTTAATATTTTCCTTTTTCCTGGAAAATGTATGTTTCATCATTGTGTACCTGTATACAAGATGTGATCAAAGGTTAACAGGAATTTTTTAATTTTGCAGGCTAAATTCATCCAGTTTCCAAATTTTGTAAAGTCTTGTTGTTACACATGTTGATTATGTATGTTTCATTTTCAGCCGTTTTGAATATTTAGTGTATTGTTGACAGTCAAAGAGGTTATATGTATTATTGAGTGCTTGCTCTTACGTTTGAGAAAGATGGATCAAAGAATTTGCATTAATTTTGCTTGAAAAATGGGAATAAAATGCAGCACTGCATTTGAAATGTCGCCTTTGGCTTTTGGCAAATCTGCTGTGAGTAAGACAAGAGTTTCAGAGTGGTATAAACATTTCAAAGAGGGTCGAGAAGATGTTGAAGACGATGACCACCTTGGACACCGTAGCACATCAATTACTAAATACTGATGACAGTATATGTGAACTGGAGAAAATGGTTCTGTAAAATGGTTGAATCACCATCAGAGACTTTGCTGATGATGTCAGCATATCCTTTGGCTCATGCCAAGCAATTTTTTCAGTTGTTTTTGGCATGAAGCATTTAGCAGCAAAGTTTATTCAAAATTGTTCAATTTCGACCAGAAATGATGTAGCGTAGACATCGCCCAGGAATCACTGAATGAAATCGACAACGATCCAGAACTTCTAAAGAAGGTTGTAACAGGTGACGAAACATCAGTATATGATTATGACATCGATACCAAGGCCCAATCGTCCCAATGGAGACTGCTTGAAGAGCAGGACCAAAAAGAATTCCACAAGTTTGATCACATGTGAAGATTCTTCTCATTGTTTTCTTCAATTACAGTGGGGTAGTGTATCATGATTTACTGCCTTATGGTCATACAATCAATAAGGAATGCTACGTGGAACTTATGTGCCTTTTGCATAAAGCAATCTGAAGAAAACTACCAAAAGTTTGGCAAAGCCACATCATCATTATAATGCTTCTGCTCACTCCTCAATGCTTGTTCATGATTTTTAGGCAAAAAACAGAACCATTAAGTTGTCTCAGCCACCGCATTCACCAGACGTGGTTCCCTGCGACTTCTTTCTATTCCTGAGGTTGAAGAAAACCATGAAAGGACGTTGTTTTGCACCATGGATGAGATAAAACAGAATCGCTGAAGGAGCTGAACCCTGTAATGAAAAGTGAGTTCTAGAAGTGCTTTCAAGATAGGAAAAAGTGCTGGGACAAGTGTATTATATCTGAAGGGACAAGGATGAGGTTGGTGAATAAATAAATATTGTTTAAGAAAAACAAAAATTCTCATTACTTTTTGATCATACCTTGTATTACAGTGGAATAAATAAATAAATTAATTAATATTAAATAGCTCAGTTAATGCAGTTATTTAATTTGATGGATAAAAAATCTATGTACCAAGCGGTGGCAGAACACACATGTAAAAGACTGTTGTGATTGGCAGGCTTTCGGAGCCAGTGGCTCCTCTTTCAGGCAGAAGGGTTGAAGGAAAAGGACTGGATAGGTCTAGGAAAAAGGGTAGATTTTGGGAAAGTCACAAGATGAGAAGTCTTTCCTTCTCATCCCATACGGTAAGTCTCCCCTGACCCGCAGTTCTGGGTGACTTCCCCAAAATCTACCCCTTTTCCTAGGCCTCTCCAGTCCTTTTCATTGACCTATTTTCCTTCCCCTTCAATCCTTCTGCCTGAAGGAGCCACTGGCTCCGAAAGCTTGCCAATCACAACACTCTTTTTATGTGTGTGTTCTGCAACCACTTGATGAGTAGATTTTTGATCTAGCCAATTAACTAATTTTATCAATAATTGCTTGTTTCAGTTATTGCTGTGAATGATAGCTGCTGTTATCATTTTGATCCTTCCAGTCATATTGGAGAAGTGTTTTTCTTTGTAGTTGTAGACTGTTTATTTTTTTGCAGGATTGAAAATGTTATATGTCACTCCTGAAAAATTGAGTGCCAGTGGGAAACTTCAAGACACTTTAGACAATCTCTATAAGCGGAATAAATTGGCTAGATTTGTTATTGATGAAGCTCATTGTGTGTCACAGTGGGGTCATGACTTCAGGTTAGATATTTTTTCTTCTTTATTCATCATTTCTTTTTAACTAAATAGCTTTTTTGCATCTTACTTTTTTGTTTTATGAATGTCATAACATATTTATGCATGTCACTATGGCTCTTAAATTATGTGCAGATCTTGGTTAATGTTGTAAGGAAATAATTTCTTTCCTCCATTACTTATTTTGGAAGGTGCAGGTACCAATTTACTGTATTAAAATTTGTTCCTCATAAAAGGATCAATCTTTTGATGAACAAAATCAGTAAGTTTTACATTAGTGAACTCTTCATGTAAGGAATGATCTGCTGCCCTGAGAACCAAGCAGGGGATGCAAAGCAGTTATACAGGCCACTGGTCTGTGCAGCTGACAACTGTGTACTGCCAGTGGATATGTCTTACACCATAAATGAAATAGAAAAGCATACAATGTCATTATGTTGAAATCAACATCATAATCAGGTGATAGGTGGATAGCTGTTGCAGGCAGTTTATGGGAAGTGCTATTTCTTCTTTATTTTAGTGTTTTCAGTTAAGATTTTTTATTATAATGTTGAAGTCTTGTGTAGCATTTGTTTTAAGGCATTTAATTATGGCCTGAATGTCAGGGGTGTGTTTTTGTAGAAGAGATTTTTGTTCTCCAAAAACATCACAATGTGTGAAGATACTTGAAACTTCCTTTCAGATTGAAACTGTTTTTTGGACCGGTACTCGAAACCTGGACCTTCGCCTTTTGTGGGCAAATGCTCTACCATCTCAGATATCCGAGCACGACTCACTACCTGCCCTCATTGCTTTACTTCCTCCCGTACCTCATCTTATGTGAGGGCCGGTTGTGAGTCGTGCTCGGATAGCTCAGTCTATTCAGCACTTGCCTGCGAAAGGCAAAAATTACAGCTTTGAGTCCTGCTCTGGCACATGGTTTTAATGTGATAGGAAGTCTCAAATCCATGCGTACTCTGCTGCAGAGTGAAAATCCATTCCGTGAACATAGATGTTCCATAAGTCTGCAACAGATTAACATCAGCAGTAAAGGCCTTTAATTTGTTACACTTTTTCACAATTGCTGTTACCCTATGTTGCTTTAGCAATGTACAACAAGCAACTGCTAGAAGGGGAGCGAGTTCTTTTGCATAAACTCTATAGAACCTCAAAGATATCTCGTGCATTCCAGATGACTTTCCACCATTGAGCAGTTCTCACTGATTTTCCTTTCTCTGACCACTTTTCTGTGTGTATAATTTTGGCATTTGTGCCATGAGTATAATGTGGAACTGTATTTGAGTCTTATGCAGTGAAACAATTTCAGAAAATGGAATTCTTTTTTTTTTTTTTTAAATCACTGGTGCCCTTGTTGAACAACTGACTGGAAAATTTTGGATCCCTTAGCTACTGTGAGTTTACAACTTCTGTGACGAGGTGGTTTTCTGACAAACTGTTCGACGTCATTTTCAGACAGGACTCTCAAAACAATCTGACATGAGTTCCTGTCTCTTGGTACCAGTTTTAATTACGTAGTTCTCCCATTCTGTAGCTAGCAAATTGAAGTTTCCTTCTATTACAGTTGCATGACCAGGAAGCTTGCTTGTAATATTCTGTGAGTACTGTCTAAAGCACTCTGCCACTATGGCTCATGAGACAGGTGGTCACATTTGGAATCTGTAATAACCTCCCATGATTGTGCCATGAGTCATCTGGCTGTAGCTACTTAGTGCTACCCGTGTGAAGCCACAGCAGATCACTAGCGTGTAATATTGATACAGTAAGTTGCTCAGCTGTAAAACCTACAATTCGTTTGGGCTGTAAATAATAAATACTATGATTGTCAGCTCTGCTTCACATTGCGTGACGTGACTGTGTGGTGACTAAACTTATTCCACCAATCACAACTTAAGTGTTGTTTCAGAGCTGACCACAGCAGAAATAGTGTATTTGCTGTCTGTGTACCTACGGCGTAAGCTTAACTGTATTGATTTGTTTTTATTAATTATAGTTTCAAATGATGGTTGTAAGTAAGATGAGGAACTGTGTTGTATAAGTGGCAGTTAAATGAAAACAAGACAGACTGTATACTGAGCATGGTGTAGATATTGGTAATGGAGGTAGGTGTGTTTATAGAACTGCCGTCTGTTAGGAATCAGGAAGGAACAGTGCAAAAGTTCACCACTGTGCCATTTGTCCATTAGTAATGCATGACATGAGGTTAGTGAACTCTGTGTCCACCTAACTTCATTATGGACTCCAGGAATGAGAAACAGCCAGGCATTGTTCAGTTATTGACTGTGTAAGGAGTGGCAGGAAAACAAAATTCATGCCTCACTGTCTGTTGTGTATGTCAAACACAGTACATCACACATGCGAGTATTTGTATGAAATAAACAATTTTGAGAAGATTGGCTACTACTGAAAGACAGCAGTCAGCTAGGACAAGCTCATTGTATATTACCCCTTCTGTCATTGTTACGGTGGATGCTGCCATCATAAATGATCAACAGTGGATGGTGGAAGACATTCGAATCATGTTGAGCATCAGTCATGGTTCTGCTCATGTTGTCATGGCAGAGCATTTGAAGCTCTGAAAAATCTGTGTACAGCCTGCCGGATCAGCAGAAGTTGAACAGAATGTTGATACCACTCAGCACCTAGAGCAGTATCACAATGGAGTATACCGTTTCCTGTTTCATATTGTCACAGGTGATGAAACGGTGCTATCATTTTGAGCCTGAGAGCAAGTGTCAGAGCCAACAATAGAAGCACATGGGTGCACTCCCACTCAAAAAGTCCAAAGTTGTGCCCTTCAGCTCTGGAACATGGTGTCACAATTCACACACTGTGATACATGGACACATTACAAAAATCGAAGCATGCCATCAAGTCCAAGTCACCAGGAATGCTGACAGATGATGCCATCCTGCTGCAGAATAATGCCTGTCCACATGTTGACAAGGTTGTTTCGACTACACTGCAGAAGTTTCGCTGGGGAGCCCTTACACATTTGTGATGTAGTCCAAATTCCTCCCCATATGGTGTCCATAATTTTGGAGCAGTGAAGAAAGACATCCATGGCTATTGATTTGCTTTGTATGAAGAGGTGCATGCCTGGGTATATTTATGGTTCTGTAGACAACTGCAGATGCTTTTCTGTGAAAGCATCAGCAGTCCTGTCTCACAGTGGGATAAATGTTTTAAAAATTGTGGTGATTACTTTTGAAATAATAAACAGTGTATGTACTTTCTTTCCATCTGTCTTGTTTTCATCTGACTGTCTCTTACATGCAATCGGGAACAGTGATTTTTATGACTTATTGCAAGACCATAAAACTAATACTTATAAATAAGAGAGCATGACTTTATATAGGCTAAACAAGAAAGCCTAGGATAGCTTCACTTTTGGGAGGAGAAGATTGTTACAGTAATAGCTGAGTGATTCTGCACAGTATTGCTAAATAAGATCTACAGAGCAGGAATGAGATAAGATGTGCGTGGAAACAATAAATGCGGCTAATCATAATTGGAGAAGAGACAGTAGATTAGGAGTTAATATCAACTTTGTAAATCTGTAGGCTATTCAATTTGAAAATAATAATTGCAACCCAGAAAATTTGAGAGATGGAATCGATCAACTAGTAGAAAGCTACTTTATGATTGGAAATTTTATTTAAAAAGCCAGTAATCTATGAGGGGCATTCTGTAAGTAATGAAACACTTTTTTTTCTGAAAACAGGTTGGTTTTATTCAGGATTCCAAGCCACAACATTATTCCCCACTCATTTGCATGTAAAATCCTATTTTTCAACATAATCTACATTCAATGCAATAGCCTTGCGCCACCTTTTTGGAGGGTCTGTATTTCTGCATGCTGGCAGTGTACTGGTCAACATCAGAGCCAACGTCTTGCAGTGTCAGTAACCTCCCCATCATCCACATACTGCTTCCTGTGGAGTGCATTCTTCATTGGGCCAGGAAGTTGGAAGGTGCGAGATCTTGGCTGTAGGATGCATGAGGAAGAACAGTCCAATGAAGTTTCGTGAGCTCCTCTTGGGTTGCAGCCTTGTGTGAGGCCTTGCATTGTCATGGCAAAGGAGAATTTCGTTTGCATTTTATGTGGATGAACATGCTGAAGTCGTTTGTTCAGTTTGCTGAGGGTAGCGCAGTACACTTCAGAATTGATCATTGCACCGTGCTGTGGGATATCAAACAGAATAACTCCTTCAGAAACAGTGAAGTCCAGCACCATTTTTTTTTTCTCGAAGGAGAGGTGGTGTGGCACCACTCCATGGATTGCAGTTTTGTTTACAGTTTGAAGTGATAAAACTGTGTTTCATCACCAGTGATGACAATTGGCAAAAAATTGTCACCCTTGTAACACACAAACATTCTGCACAGATGGTCCTTCATTGCTCTTTAGGGTCGTCCGCAGCGACTGAGGGGAAACCGTGGAAAACCTAAATCAGAATGGCTGGGTGGAGACTTGAACTGCTGCTCTGTTGACAATAAGCTAGCAACTATTCTGAAAATAAGGGACTCTAAATGTAGTTAACATGAAGAAACATACTTTGTGTGTGTGTGTGTGTGTGTGTGTGTGTGTGTGTGTGTGTGTTTGTTCGTTCGTTTGTTTGTTTTATTCTAACCATTTGTAGTTGTATCTGTGTATTATACACCATTTGTTCCAGTTTAATGCGTAGGATCTTCAAAACCTAGTGTGGAAAACTTTGGTCTGGTATAGCTTTATTGAAACCTTAATAACTGAGTGATTACAATGATTGTTTTTCTCCTATTTTTTACTGTTCGGTGTCTGTTCCACATGGTGGAGAATGGTCATGGCTGGTGTGGAAGCATGCCTGATTCTGTGGGTGTGTACAGTCTTTGATATAGTATCTGAACTACAAGGAAGAGGAGGAGTTCACTTATTTCCACCTTAACTGTGGCATTTCTTCTGAACACATTTGTAAGATGATTTAGTTCCACCAATAGATGTTCAACTTTCACATACCTGTGTAATGCCATATTTAGTTATACCAAGTTGCACAGACCTGAGTAATGGCGGTAGTTTCTGTTGTCCTGCCCAAAACAGAGCAGTCCTGACACACAGATGAATTTTGCCAGGACTACTTAATATCTGCTTTCAAAGTTAACTTGAATAGTGTTTAGGGGAATTGGCTATAGACGGTGTGAAACAAAGATCAGTCTGCTGTGACTGAGCATGGGGCACAAGGTCTGTTTGAAAATTAGACAACCTGACCAAATGTGGTTGTTATAAGAGAGGCAGTAGAAAACCACATGAGTGACAATAATTTAATTGAGGAAGACAGTGGTATACCTAACAAGTGGTGCTTGTGAAAACAAATTGGATGTTAAATACTGTAGAGAGGTACAATATTGTAAATCAAAATTTAATGGAGCTGTTGGCATGGAACCTTTCTCATCCTCTTACTGCACATAAATCCTTGCCTGGAGAGTAGAGGATTTGTTCCTTTTTTGTTGCATCCTGCATTTTACTTGTGCAAATTTCACCTATGCCACAATGATTGCTGACATCATAGTCAGTTTTAATGCTGAAAAAAGTGGGAATACTCAGAGCAAAGAATGGGGTTTCACAATTAAGAGGTCTATAACAAGAAGTGTTTTTATTCAGGGAGGTGTAGTCCTTTCCAAGAAATGTAGACCAGAGAGATTATCAGAGTTTTCCGCTCCCGGGATTGGAATGACTCCTTACCCTCTCCCTTAAAACCCATACCCTTTTGTCTTTCCTTCTCCTTCCCTCTTTCCTGACGAGGCAACCATTGGTTGCGAAAGCTAGAATTTTGTGTGTATGTTTGTGTTTGTTTGTGTGTCTATCGACCTGCCAGCGCTTTTGTTTGGTAAGTTTCATCATCTTTCTTTTTAGATATATTTTTCCCACGTGGAATGTTTCCCTCTATATATATATATATATATATATATATATATATATATATACACACACACACACACACACACACACACACACAGAGAGAGAGAGAGAGAGAGAGAGAGAGAGAGAGAGAGTAGCAAACATACAGCAGAAGCATGATGGGAAATTTGTAAGTAATTAAATAATACATGAAATACAAGCAGTTAAGAAAAATGTGCAGCATGTCTTTAGTAAAGATACACAGGTACATTGCTGAAACCCCCCAAATATTGGAGAAGACAGAATGGGAAAGAAAGTGAACACTACTGTGTCTACTATCAGTGCCGCTAGCCTCCTTAGTGTGTGCTTTTCATTTCATTTTGTTTTGTGCTTCTCTCTCTCTCTCTCTCTCTCTCTCTCTCTCTCTCTCTCTCTCTGTGCATGTGTTAACATGAACTATGGTTGTTGCAGCATGTCTTCTCACAGAATGACACTATTACTGTGATTATAGGTCAAACAAGACTGTTTTGAGTTTGTATTGAGAATTCCATTTATTAAAAGCACCAGTATTTTATAACTTTTGTATTGTGTGATGTTTTTTGCAGACCTGATTACAAGAAACTTTGTGTTCTTCGTGCGAAGTTTCCTGGTGTTCCAACTTTAGCATTGACTGCTACTGCTACACCTCGCGTTCGTATAGATATTCTCCATCAACTGGGAATGAAGACACCAAAATGGTACAGCTAAAAATATCACTAGTACACTGACTATAAATCATATTCTTAATTTGTAAATTGAGTAAGTTATTATGACATTGCAGCTATAGCTATTAATAATGGATGGAAAGACACAGAACCATTCCATTGGCTACCCCCATTGGAGGTTTGAGTACTCCGTGTGTGTTGTCCATAGCGTAAATTAGTTTAAGTTAGGTTAAGTAGTGTGTAGGCTTAGGGACTGATGACCTTAGCAGTTTGGTCCCATAAGACCTTTCCATGAATTTCCATCTATTCCATATTGCGTCAGAGATGTTAGGAATAAGTCTCAAGTGAGTATTACAATCAAATCTAGCAAAAGAAAAGCTACAAACCGGCAAGCTTCAGTCAATACAGCTGAACTGCTTCTGTTGGCAACAATTTGCAGTCAACCCTTTAAGATGACAGACAGTTGGCAGTATACGTGAAAAATTAAGGTTAGAGTTAGCAATGAGAAGTTTATAAAGACCAAGCAACTATTTCCAGCACACTTTAGTCTTTACACTTTTGCCAAAGAAATCCTTGGAAAATGAACATTGAATTACTTGTACTAGTACTTGGATTATGGACAACATTTGTGATTTAGGTTCCTTAGCAAAATAATTTTGGCTAAGACAGCCCCTTACCTTAATTGTAGTTGGGAAGTGCAGGTGACAGTTTAGGTCATTATCTCATTTAGATAATAATTGTGCTATTACTGAGTATGGGACCAGAAAAATTGCAGAGAATGTTTCTCATACTAGTGTGAAGATTGTTTCATTTTTCTGTGTAATTTTTACAAAATTATCCACAGACACGAGCAGGAAAGAGAGCATCTTCAGAAAGGCAAAAGTAAGTTAAAAGTATATCTTATGAGCTGCTCTTCCTTAATTTATATGAGTAATTGGATTTTTGTGTGTGAAAAGGTGTGGTAACGCTGTGCGGAAACAAGTTTCATTATAAATAATCCTCAGTGTAGATTAAAAGCTGCCACACTGTATAAAGTCAAAGAAAAACTGCTTATTTATAGTACTGGGAAATCTACTAATTGTGTAAGGTGCCAGTTTGAAGTCCTTATATTTATAAGGAAAGTATGTCTTGTGAAACTGATATGTAAAATAAATCATCCATTGTTAATGTTAATTAGTTTTTCGTATAATGAAAATATTATGACAGGATAGGTTGCTACTCACCATGTAAAGGAGCATTGAGTTGCAGACAGGCATAACAAAAAGACTTTACACATTTGAGCTTTCGACCAAAACAAGAAACAGAAAAACACACACACACACACACACACACACACACACACACACACACACACACACACACACACACACACAGATATGACTACTGTCTCTCGTCTCTGAGTACAGGCTCAGTGAACAGAGACAGTCGTCATGTGTGTTTGAGTTGTGCTTGTGTGAAAGCGTGTGTTTTCTACTTTAGAAGAATTCCTTCTGGCCAAAAACTTAGATGTGTAGTAGGCTTTTTGTTATCGCTGTCTGCTACTCAAGTTATCCTCTATACGGTCAGTGGCAAACTGTCATTTTCATAAATCATTGTTATTCCATTCTGAATTTTCTATTAGTTGTTAATATACAAGGTGTACAACTTTGCTTCTGCTGTTTTTTCCCCAACATTTGGGGCTTTAATGAAACAAATTGGTTACACATGTATCATTCAAAGTATTTTCATCGCTGGCCACTACTTTCTCCCATCTTTCGGGCAATGTATGAATCCCGCGTCAAAAAAATTGTTCATCTTTTGAAGTGATCCATGAATAGATACAATTTGTGATTTCTTCATGAGATCAGAAATGTTGGTTAGCCAGACCATGCACCATTGATCTAAACAGGTGGTAGTCAGAGGGAGCAATGTCTGGAGAATACGGTGGGTGGGGTAGGACTGCCATTTTAACATTTCCAAGTATGTTTTTACCTCTTTTGCAATGTGGGGGTCAAGCATTGTCATGCTGCAAAATCGTGCCTCATGCTGTATTGTGGCTGTTTTTCTTTTAATGCTCTGCTCAAATGCATTAATTGTGTTCGATAACGAGCACCTGTGATTGTTTCACTTGGTTTTAACACCTCATAGTACACAAAGCCGAGCTGGTCCCACCAAATGCAGAGCATGATCTTGGAGCCATGAATATTCAGTTTGGCCATCGACGTGAAAGTATGGCCGGGATATCCCCATGTTTTTTTGCATGTAGGGTTATCGTAATGAACCCATTTTTTGTCCCTGATCGCAATGCGATGCAGAAATCCCTTCCGTTTTTGGCTCTGAAGCAACTGTTCACAAACACACAAACGCCGTTAAATGTCTCTTGGCTTCAGCTCACACAGGACCCAAGTTCCTTCTTTCTGAATCATGCCCAAAGCCTTGAGATGGTTTGAAATGGCTTGCATGTCACTCCCAGTAATCGTGCCAATTCTTCTTGAGTTTGACGTGAGTCTTCACTCAGCAATGTCTCCAATTCTGCGTCTTCGAAAACATTCTCTCTTCCACCACTATGCTGGTGTATGATGTTAAAATCACTGTTCTTGAAGTGTTGAAACCACTCAAGACACGTTCTTTCACTAATAGCATCCTTACCATATGTACTTGAGGGCATTCGACTAGACTCAGCTGCTGTTTTCTCCATATTGAAACAAAATAGGCGAGGCGAGGCGAGGTATCTGCCATCTGCCCCGAGCAGCAATTTCAGGGGGCACCAAGTTCCTATTAAAATTTTTTTATCCAAAACCCTACACTACTAATTGCCACTTGTACAGTCCCCGGTCAGCAACCGCTAAAGTTCTATTCTCGGAATAGCGTGTAAAACGCTTTGTACGAACATTTAATACTGCCTAACCCGAGGATAAACATGAGGTAACTGAACCAGTGGTTCTGGCAGAGGTAGGGTAGTTAACCGGAGGATGAGTATTGACAATGGCAGGAATAGTTACAGAATTAGTGACCACAAGATTGTTTGTTAGAACGAGGAATGAGAAGAATCACAAGAATTATATGGAAATGTATAATGATTCCAAATTTATATAAAAATTTTGTACTACTACTACTGCTGCTGCTGCTGCTGCTTCTACTTTTTGATCCTGTGCTTGTTAAACTAGAGCGTATGAAGGAAATGTGAAACTATTTCCTAACATAAAACTTTTTGCTTGAAGTAGGCCTAATAGGCATTTCATATTGGTACTTCATGAATTATATTCTGTTGTGTTATTTACGTAAATGAGGTACATATAAATGACCATTTGTGCCTAAACAGTCTTGCTTTTGTGGTGTGTGTTACAGTTACTGCAATATTAGAAAGAGCTATTTTGTTTTATCTAGCGTACAGTGACAAAATAGACATAATCAAATCAAGAAACCACACTGGTCTTGGGTACTATTCATGTCAACAACTTTTTTGGTATTAGACAAGGACATTGAGTTTTCATGTAGCAAAACATTTGACGAGCTTTGATGAGGCAATAGATTCTTTCGCAGAAAGGAAAGCACACTGCGCAAAGCTGTAGCAAGATTAGAGAGAAAAAATGCTGGGACATAAGGTGTACTGTCTTGATTGTCTCTTGCCTTTACTGGTTTTATCTTTTCTATATTTAATTTTATGTCACACAAAAGAGAAAGTTATTGGCTAGGCACCATAGCACGTTTTAATTTCCGCTGTCCTAAAGATATGTTTGATGGCTTCCTTTAAAAAATATACATGTTGAAATTCCACAGAGCAAAATACAGTGACGTGTGATTGAAGAAAGCTGTGTGAAGAGGCGAGGCACACCACACTTTTGCACGCTTAAGACCAAATAACATCTCTTATGTTTCCTTGAACATATATATTTTATATATCTAACTCTTCAGGACGATGTGTGCTACAAAATGAACATATTTTTGAAAAATAGATATTCTTTTTTTAATTTTTGGTGTGCTGTCTCAAATGCTCGAAGGGGGGGGGGGGGGGGGGAAGGGGGGGGGCTACTATCAACTTTTTGCCATAGTTCAGAAATATCGTAGGTTGAGGGCTGTATACTAGGTGTTACGTAAACACTGTTCAGCCTTATACATTGGCATGACTACCACCAAATTTTCAGTCTGGATAAGCGGGCATAGGCAGAGTGTGTATATTGGCAACACACAATATCCTGTTGCAGAGCATGCTCTACAACATGATAATCTTGACCTCAGTGCCAGTTTCACCACACGCGCCATCAGGATTCTTCCCCCAGACACAAGTTTCTCAGAACTCCGCAGATGGGAACTAGTGCTACAACATTATTCAGGAGGACTATGGTTCAATCCCGCATCCGGCCATCCAGATTTAGGTTTTCCATGATTTTCCTAAATCGCTCCAGGCAAATGCTGGGATGGTTCCTTTGAAAGGGCATGGCCAACTTCCTTCCCCATCCTTCCCTAATCCGATGAGACCGATGACCTTGCTGTTTGGTCTCTTCCCCCAAACAACCCCACTTTTCGCTACAACATGTTCTTGGTTCTTGGCATGTTCTTGGTTCTTGCCACCCATCTGGCCTTAATTTACATTAATTTCTTCTGTCTCAGCATTTCATTGCAGCAACTATTCCTTTCTTCACTCCGTTTTAGTTTTCTACATCTATCATTTTCTTACATGTATATTTTTCTCTGTCCACCTCCCACCTCTGTTATGTACAACGCACTTAGCTTTTCACTCTTATTAACTCATGCATGATCTTTTAGTAGTAATCTCTGTCTTCCATATTACCCTGTCTTCTATCTTTAAGCCCTCAGGTTTTCAAGTCTCATCCAGTGCAGTCCCCAACAATCAGTCTTTCCTTCTCATTGTGTCTGGTAAGTCTCCCCTGTCACATGTTTGTGGGTGACTTTTCATAAATCTATCCCTTTTTTCTAGACCACTCCAGTCCTTCTTCCTTCACCCCTCTTTCTTCCCCTTCAGCCTTTGTGCATGAAGAAGGAGCCACTGGCTCCAAAAGCTTGCCTAGCTATAACAGTCTTTTATACGTGTGTTCTGTTGCTGCTTAGTGAGTAGTTTTTTTTTCTTTTTTTTATCTATCCAATTACATTATACTGTCAAAATTGATTGGTTTTGTTGTTAAAATAGTATTTATGCTGCTCATAATCATCATTTGTTTTAATTTTGAGTTTATTCAACTAATATTTCATATTTACAACTAATATTTCATATTTGACTTGTGTGTAATTCAGTCTTCTTCAGATAGTCTTAATTTTAGACAGAAATAACAAATTTTTATTGCATAAACAGTGAAGTATACCATTGTGTCATATCAGTTGCAAAATTATATTTTGAATTGCAAATAAAAGAAACAATCTCTCATTTGTCTACTAACACGTTAAGTATCTACTCATCAGCATACTGAAATACCAGTCTTGATAGGTCAAGCCTTCACATTAAGAAATAAGCAGGTGTGATATACTTCATTAAACCACTGTATTGGCTTCCATACTAGTCACTTGCTGAATCAGTTACATTTCAAGGTTCACCCTAAATAGCCAATAACTCCATCATCTAACCTTCCCCATTTCTCCAATTTACTAACCTCAGCACAAAGACAAAGAGAAATGTAGTGAAAAAACTCACTGCACAATTTTGTCATTTTAGGAATTGTTATTACACACATTGTACTTGGACACCCTTAGTTAAATGTTCCACAGAGGTAGAATAATTTTGTATCAGCTTAGTTCAATAGATAAAAGGATTTTGGACATGAAGTATGTCACACACGTGAGCATTTTATACAGCTGAGACACATGGCGGACTATACCACCATTAAGGTTTACTACATCGAGGAGATTACTGTGGCAAGCCCTCATATTTGGGGTCAGTGAACTAAAATAGAAAGAAGATAAAGATTTCTGATTGGATAAAAATGGTATAATGGGGGTGGAGTTCATTATGAGCTGGAAGATGAAGTTAGAGAGTGAGTTACTTTGAACAGTTCAGTGGTAGGATTGTTCTCCTCAGAATTGAAAGCAAACCAAAATGACTACAATAATTCAGGTATACATGTCAATGCCACAAGCAGAAGATGAAGAGATAGAGCATTTGAGGGCATTGATTGGCTAACACAGTGTGTAAATGGAGATGTTAATCTAATATTCATCAGGGATTGGGTAGGGTTAAGAACTGAAGACTGTGTCGTGGGAAAATATGGGCTCGATCGTAGGAGTGAGAGAGGAGAAAGACTAGTCGTGTTCTACAATAAACTTCAGCTGCTAATAGCAAATACACTGTTAAAAAATCACAGGGGAAAGAATGTACTTGAAAAAGGCCGGGAGACACAGGAAAATACTAGCGCATCATGGTGAAACAGAGATTCTAAAATCAGATATTGGATACACTGTTAAAAAATCACAGGGGGAGGAATGTACTTGGAAAAGGCCAGGTGACACAGGAAAGTACCAGTGTGCATGATGGTTAAATAGAATTTCTAAAATCAGATATTGGATTGTAAGCTGCACACAGGAGCAGATATAAACTCAGAGCACAACTTAAGAATGATGATGAGTAGGCTAAAATTTAAGAGAATCATCAAGAAGATTCAATGTTGAAAGAAGTGGGATATTAAACTACTGAGGAATGATTATGTGGTTTTGTGTGTGACGTTCTCTGAAGCTGTAGATACTGTGGTAATGATTACCACAATAGGTAGTTTAATTAAAGAGGAATGGACATCTCTGAAAAAGGGACTGAGTGAGGTGGTGCAGTGGTTAGCACACTGGACTTGCATTCAGGAGAACGATGGTTCAAACCCACACCCAGCCACCCTGATTTAGGTTTTCCATGATTTCTCTGAACGCTTCAGGCAAATGCTTGGATAGTTCCTTTGAAAGGGCACGGCAGACTTCCTTGCCGATAGCTCCATAATTCAGTGGGACTGATGACCTCACTGTTTGGTCCACTTCCCCAAAATCAATGAAACAGTCTAAAAATGGAGTCACAGACGTTAAATAGACAGACGGAGGTACAAGGAAGGTGATATCACAGAAATCTTGGCTAATAGAAGGAGTACTTCAAATGAGCAGTGGAAGAAGTAAGTCAAAATATGCCCAGGAAAAGACAAGAATACAGCAATATAAGTAACTTGGGAATGAAATAAATAGGAAGTCCAGGGCGGCTAAGGTGAAATGGCTGCAGGAAAAATGTGGAAAAAATTGAATAAGAAATGCTTGCAGGAAGGACTGAGTGCTGTATAGAAAAATTAAAACCACCTTTGGTGAAATTAAAAGCAAAATTGTTGACATAAAATTGCAGGAGAAATTACATTATTAGAGGTGAGAGAGCAAACAGGTTGAAAGAAAGCTTTGAAAGCCTGTGCAAGGGGAGGAACATTTAGCAGATGTGTTAGAAGAAGAAATGGAAGTCAGTTTGGAAGACACAGGATATCCAGTATTACAGGTAGAGTTTGACAAAGCTTTGGAAGACTTGTGATAAAATAAGACTGAAGACATAGATAACATTCCCTAGGAATTTCTAAAATCTGAAGATGGCAAGGGCAGATAAATGCAAGAATTATTGCACAATCATTTGAGCAGATCATGCATCCAAGTAATTGACAGTAATAATACACAGGAGAATGGAAAAGAAAATCAAGGACATCTTATATTATGATCAGTTTGGCTGAAGGGAATGTAAAAGTATCAGAGAGACAACTTCGACATCACACTTCATAATGGAACCAAGCCTTAAGAAAAATCAAGACACCTTCATAGGGTTTCTCCGCCTAGAAAAAGCATACTACAATGTAAAATGGTGTAAGATGTTTGAAATTCTCGAAAAATTTGGTGTAATGAACAATATATACAAGAAACAAGAGGACAAAATAAGAGTGGAAGATCAAAATTGAAGAGCTGGGATTAGAAATGATGTAAGACAGGAATGTAGACCTTCACCCTGCTGTTTATATATATATATTTTAAAAAATTGGCAGAAATAAAAGACTGACAAAGAGGGTTTTCCTGGCCAAAAGAAGGCTACTAGTATCAAACATTCACCTTAATTTGAGGAAGAAGTCAGAGAATGTACGTATGGAGCAAAGCATTGTGTAGAAGTGAATCATGGAGTATGGTGGTACCAGGAAAGAATATAATCAATGTGTTTGAGTTGTAGTGCTGTAGAAGTGTGTTGAAAATTATGTGGACTGATAAGGAATGAGGAGGGTCTCTGTAGAAATAAATACATGGAAAATAGTGATAAGAAGGAGGGACTGGATGATTGGGCATATGTTATGACATCATGGATTAACTTCCATGGTACTAGACGGTGAAAACTGTAGGGGAAGCTGGAGATTAAAATATATCCAACAAATAATTGTGGACATTGGCTGCAAGTGCTTATCTGAGATGAAGAGATTATCGTGCGAGCAGAATTCATGGTGGGCATATTAAACCACTCAGAGGTCTGATGACGTGTGCGTGCACGAACACACACACACACCTCCTAACAACAAAAAAATTCTTTCGTCAAGAGGATGGTGAGTGACACTGCAAGGGTTTGAGTGCAGACCATTTCTGGAGAACTTTGTAGTACTTGAGATAGCAAGAGCCAAAATGTATCAATCATTGACTCATGTATGGATGTTGCTAGTTTGCTAACTACCACTGTGTTTGGTCAAGAACCAGTCCCACCACTTTTTGTGCAAGCTGTACTGACCCCACTATATAATTACTCAGGCAGCTGCTCTGTGAATAAAACCCTTAATCTTACTAAGTCCCGAGTCAGCATTGGTCGGGTTGCTGCAACATACACATACATACCACTTGTTTATATTTTTGCTTTCCAGTAGAGATAGTCATTGACAGCAATCACAATTTCTGCATAGGTGGTGCTACTGATGTATCGTTCTGGTGCAGTTATAAAAGAGGCTTCCATTTAACTATTATTTATTGGAAGCAGCCAACAATGCTATCCTCCTGAACTTCAACACTGTACCAATATCTCCTCCTCATGACTATACTATTTGGTAATCCAGTTCCTTTTAAGATAAATATGAGGCAAGAATTAGATGTAAGGGTTCGCCGTTATTAGGTGCATGTTCCAAAAACATAATTGCTACAAGTGATCTGCAGTGTTACTACTGCCAGACCAATGCTGACTGAATTTAAAACATGCTAATTTTCAAAAGAGCTTATTTGTAAGCTGTTGTGATACATTTGGCTTGTTTTGGATTGGCATTAACACTGGCTTTTGTTTTGTAAATATCAATTTCAATATAATTAAAAGTATTTGTGATATAGTAAAGATATAAAGAGGCATACCCTTTGGTGCTTGTTTGTGGTAGTGGCATAACATGGTTCTGTTTGTTATCAAATAGTTTCCCTTAAATATTTAAATAGAAAGCGTATTCTTCTGCTCAGTTACTTGTCTTTACAGCTTTTCTCTCAATATTGGCTGATCCTCATCCCAATGTTCTCGAGTACAGGACCAACTGTCCAAATGCCATCCACAAGCAACAGTGCTGCCTCAAAGAACAGAAACTTATTTATCCACATTCAAGTAAAGAAGAAACATTGAAATGATACAAAAAGAAATGGAACACAATCTGAGGATGAGTGCATGCCATGCTGTCCTTATATAGAGGAGAGCTACTGTAGATAGTCCACAGGTGCCGTGCTTTTTGAACAAATCGCTGGTGGCCGGCCCATGCAGATGTTGTTGACGGAGAATTTGGGTGTAGTGCACCGGTGACCTGATGCTGTGGCGTGTATACGGATATTTCCCATTGGGGAAAGGGCACTCTGCTGATGCAATTGTTGCGGCGACTAATGACACACCCATAGACTGTGTTGTGGATGCCACAGGTGATAACAGTAGTAGTGGTAGGAGACTCGGGGCCGATACTGGTGAATGGCAGTGAAAGTGTTGCGGCCACAGACATGTGAAGCGGCTGCCCCCCCCCCCCCCCCCCCCCCCCCACTGTGAAGTGCCATAAAAGAGGGCCAGTTATAAGGGTGCTGGTAGCATCTTGATGTCCAGGCCTTCGACATGGTGCAGTAGCACCAACAATAAAGGCGCTGGCCCCACAGGCCGGAGTGTCAGGGACAGTGGTGGTGAAGGACCATGGGCACCAGCCCAGCCTGCAGCAGAAGCGCAGGTGGCAGCAAAGGATCATAGGATGAGCCGGCAGCATGTGTTGAGGTGCCAGATCCTGTAGGACAGGCAGGAGGTGTCAGATTTTTGTCAGTTGGTACTTTATTCAGAACTTCACTTAATTTCTTAAGAACTGTGTTTGCACAACCACAAGATTTTCGATATGCTCAAATAAATATGAATTTTTGTAAATGTCAGTCATTGCTAGTTCATGTCTTGATATTTCAAAATGTCTCATTACTAAGAGTAAGATTAAGTTTCACTTGATTTGAGTTCCTTTTCTGACGTAAATGCTTGAACCTACAGCAACAACTTACCCCTTCATATGTTGTTCATACCACTACACGTCCATTACTACTAACACTTTACAATTAAGTACTTGGCAGAGGGTTCACAGAATGACTTGTTGAATTCTGTCTACATCAGTTTTCCGTGATCCTGTTTAGATTAGATTAGATCACATTAATTATTCATTCCATAGATCCACGAAAGAGGGGATCCTCCTGGGTGTGGAACATGTCAGATAAACACATTACAAAAATGTAATTAGGATAACTTGACTTTCATTCATTTTAATCACCCTCAGTCAATAAACAGTAAAATTATGTACATGAATTAAAATTAAACTTCTAATATTTACAGGTTTTAATACTTATATCTGCTTTCATTAAATTCATCATTGACACAGTAGCTAGTTACTTGGCTATTACTACCAAGTATTGTCAAAAATTAAAGTAAATTATTCATTTCAATGATCCTCTGTTAAGAAAAAGTAAAATTATGTTCAAGATTTAAAATTAAACTTCCACTATTTACCAACTTAAGACTTGCATCTGCTTTCCATACATCCATCATTCATGCAGTGGGTAGTTGCTTGGCTGTTACAACCAAGTATTGTCAAAAATTAAAGTATAATAAATTTTCATTAAAATAGTCTACTGCACTTGTTGAGAAATTCATGGATGGACTCTTAATGGTTGCTGGTAACTTATTGAAAATATGTGTTGCTGAATACTGGACTTCTTTCTGGGCAAGAGTAAGTGATTTTAAATCTTTATGTACATTGTTCTTATTCCTAGTATTGATACTGTGTACTAAGCAGTTAGTCGGAAAAAGATATGTATTATTTACTACAAACTTTGTTGTTGTTGTTGTTGTGGTCTTCAGTTCTGAGACTGGTTTGATGCAGCTCTCCATGCTACTCTATCGTGTGCAAGCTTCTTCATCTCCCAGTACCTGCTGCAACCTACATCCTTCTGAATCTGCTTAGTGTATTCATCTCTTGGTCTCCCTCTACGATTTTTTACTCTCCATGCTGCCCTCCAATACTAAATTGGTGATTCCTTAATGCCTCAGAACATGTACTACCAACCAATCCCTTCTTCTAGACAATTTGTGCCATTAACTCCTCCCCAATTCTATTCAGTACCTCCTCATTAGTTATGTGATCTACCCATCTAATCTTCAGCATTCTTCTGTAGCACCACATTTCGAAAGCTTCTATTCTCTTCTTGTCTAAACTATTTATTGTCCCTGTTTCACTTCCACACATGGCTACACTCCATACAAATACGTTCAGAAATGAATTCCTGACACTTAAATCTATACTCGATGTTAACAAATTTCTCTTCTTCAGAAACTCATTCCGTGCCATTGCCAGTCTACATTTTATATCCTCTCTACTTCGACCATCATCAGTTATTTTGCTCCCCAAATAGCAAAACTCCTTTACTACGTTAAGTGTCTCATTACCTAATCTTAATTCCCTCAGCATCACCTGACTTAATTTGACTACATTCCATTATCCTTGTTTTGCTTTTGTTGATATTCATCTTATATCCTCCTTTCAAGACACTATCCATTCTGTTCAACTGCTCTTCCAAGTCCTTTGCTGTCTCTGACATAATTACAATGTCATCAGTGAACCTCAAAATTTTTATTTCTTCTCCATGGATTTTAATACCTACTCCGAATTTTTCTTTTGTTTACTGCTTACTCAATATACAGATTGAATAACATCGGGGAGAGGCTACAACCCTGTCTCACTCCCTTCCCAACCACTGCTTCCCTTTCATGTCCCTTGACTCTTATAACTGCCATCTGGTTTCTGTACAAATTGTAGATAGCCTTTTGCTCCCTGTATTTTATCCCTTCATTAAGGAATAAATATACTGAGAAGCTGTGGTTAGTGTGCCTAATTCTTTGAATAGGTTTTGACATGATGTTCTTGGATTTATACTACACATTACTCTTATTATACGCTTCTGTACTAAAAAAAAATTTTCTCGGTTTGTGGAGTTACCCCAAAATATGATACCATATGACATAATGGAGTGAAAATATACCAGTTTTTTTAATATTTATATCTCCTATGTCTGACATCATTCGCATTGCAAACACAGACTTGTTTAGGCGATTTAGCAGTTCGTTAGTATGTCGCTCCCAACTGAATTTATTATCAAGTTGTAATCCCAAGAATTTTACACTCTCAACTTCTCCTATTTCCATGTCGTCTTATTTTATACACACACTAGAAGGAAATCTCTTGGAAGTTCTGAACTGCATATAGTGGGTCTTTTCAAAGTTTAATGACAGTGAATTAGCTATGAACCACTTATTAATGTCAGTAAAAATTTGATTAGCTGCCCTATCTAAATTTATATTTGGTTTACTATTTATTGCAATGTTTGTATCATCTGTAAATAGGACAAACTGGGCATCTGGTAATTTAACTATGACAGGTCATTAATATACACGAGAAAGAGTGGTGGACCTAGTATGGAACCTTGGGGAACATCACATGTAATTTCTTCCCAGTCCGATGATGCCTGATTGCCTACTGTTGAAGTGTTACGTAATGACACCCTTTGTTTTCTACTAGTAAGATATGACTGAAACCACTTTGCAGCACTACCAGTGATGCCATAATATTTTAATTTACTTAAAAGAACGCTGTGATTCACACAGTCTAAAGCCTTTGACAGGTCACAGAATATGCCAGTTGCCTCTAATTTGTTGTCTAATGAATTAAAGACATTTCACTGTAATTGTAAATAGCCTTCTCAATATCAGAACCCTTAAGAAACCCAAACTGTGACTTTGACAGTATATTATTCTCACTAAGGTGCTTAAGTAGATGCTTGAACATAACCTTTTCAAAGATTTTTGAAAAAGCTGGCAAAAGTGAGATTGGTCAGTAATTTGATGGCATTTCTTTGTCCCCTTTCTTGTGGAGAGGTGTAACTTCAGCATATTTAAGCCAGTCCTGGAATGTTTCTGTGGTAAGTGATTGACTACACAAATAACTTAAGATATGACTAAGCTCACATGAACACTCTTTTATTAACTTTTTTAATATATTATCATAACCACTAGAATGCTTTGATTTCAAGGACTTTATGATGGATTCTATTTCTTTGGGTGAAGTAAGTGTCAATTCCATTTTACTGAGGGTGCTTGTGTGTACTGGTCTCAGATGTTCCATTGCATTATTTAGTGAACCTGACAATCCCATGCTATCAGTAACAGAGACAAAATACTTGTTTAAATGGTTTGCAACACAACATGCGTTTGTTACCAAGATTTCATTTATTTTTAGAGCTATTTGTTCCTCCTCATTTCTGGTCCTACCTGTCTCTGACTTAACTATATCCCATATTGTTTTTATTTTATTGCTGGGTGTATTTATCTTCTCATAATGCAGGTGTTTAGATTTCTGGATAGTCTTCCTCAATATTTTGCAGCAGTATTTTAATGCTAGTGTCAAAGGTGTCCCTACATATCAGATAGTCTTTCCTTTTTGTCTCACATATCTTTATCCTTTGTGTGATCCATGGTTTCTTATTAGACTTCTGCTTAATTTGAGTTACCGTCAGGGGAAAACAATTTTCAAATAAGGTGCTAACTTTATTAATGAATGTTTTGTATTTTCCATTTGTGTCTTGGATGCTGTAAACATTCATCCAATTAATTTCTTTGAGCTATCTCCTAAATTTCGCAGTTTTTGGCTCTTTTAGTGGCCTCTTGTACTCAGTTCTGATAGATGTTTTACCCTGACAATTTTCAAAATTTAATGTTAGGTGTTGCATATCATGGTCAGATAGTCCATTTACTACTGGTTTTGTAATGTGGTTTAGTTGCCTAGAATTGTCTATAAAGATATTATCAATGGCAGTCTTAGAACATTTGTATACGCTAGTTGGTAAATTTACAGTAGAAATTAAATTGAATGACAATGTAACTGATTTCAGTAACTGTTCACTAACAGTGCTTTTCAGGACATCTATATTAAAATCACCAGCAACCACTAGCAACCACCATTTTAGATGAGATAATAAATCTTCAAGACCATTTATAAACAGGTTGAAATTTCCTGAAGGTGCTCTGTATATAGCTACTATTGTAAAGGACCTATTATGAAATTCTATCTCTGTTGCACATGCTTCTAAGTGCTGCTCTAAGCAAAATTTGTTAATGTCAGTATTCTTAAATTTAAAACTGTTTTTAACAAATGTGGCAACTCCTCCTTTCTCCATATTTTGTCTACAAAAGTAAGTGGCTAACTTAAATTCTGTAAGGTTTAACATATCTATACCAGTGGTCACATGGTGTTCAGAGAGGCAGTTTATATCAACTGGGTTCGATGACTCTAATTCCTTAATTTTACTTCTAAGCCCTTGAATATTTTGATGCACTAAAGATAGTTGGCATTTCATGTTTACCGAGATGAAATTGGGTGGAAATAAAATTTCTGCTGATTGCTGTAAATTTTTAACCAACAGCTGTGGTCACTGATCCAATGTGCCAGGATTATGCTGTTTAATTTCTTTCTCAAACTGAAGGTTTGTTTCAATCTGTACTTCTCTCAGAACTTGACTTTGTTCTGTCCCACCTATCCTAAAAAAGATGCTGCTCCAACACCTATGACCACTGGTATATTACCACTCATGGCAGTGCCTCCCCTCCTTACATTTCCTGCTATTAGCCCAGCCAGTTTATCCTTCCCTTTCCTGTTCAGGTGTAGGCCATGTCTAGTATAATCCCACCTACTGAGAGAATCAATAGAAACCAAACCAATATGTGACCCCGCACCCGACCCAAGTAGCCACTCCAACTCTAAATTAACTCTCCTGACAGAAGAGTTTAAATGAGGTCGGTCATGGTGTCTCAGGACAGACACAAACCTACACTAACAAAGAGATAGAGGGGCTGGGCAGTACTTACTTCAGCTCAGTACAGCTGATAGATACACAAAACAGAACAGAAAATTTACATTCCTAGCTTTCGGAACTTTGTTCCTTCGTCAGGGAGGAGAGAGGGGAAAAAAGGGAAGAAAGAAAAGTGGATTCAGTTACTCACAACCCGGGTTATGAAGCAACAGGGGAAAGGTAAACAGGGAGGCTCAAAGTGGAGGCATGGGTGTCAGAGGGAAGCCAAAGATATTTGCTGTAAGTACTGTGCCAGCTTCAAACCAAAGAGGGTGCATATAGAAGTATAGAGGTATATAGTATAAACACAACTATGTAGGATGGAAAGATGCATGAATGGCTAAAGAGGAAAGCGAAAGAGGAGAAGACTGAAGAGTAAATGGGAGTGAGGTGGGTAACGTAGGTTCAGTCCAGGGGCATGGCGGGATGAAAGGATATGTTGGAGTGCAAGTTCCCATCTCCGCAGTTCCGAGGGACTGGTGTTGGGTGGGAGAAGCCTAATGGCATGTACGGTGTAGCAGGTTCCTAGGTCCCTAGAATTATGCTGGAGGGCATGCTCCGCTACTGGATATTGGACATCTCCTAGGCGGACAGTTCGTCTGTGCCTGTTCATGCGCTCAGCCAGTTTAGTTGTCGTCATACCAATGTAAAAGGCTGTGCAGTGCAGGCATGTCAGCTGATAAATGACACGTGTTGTTTCATGTGTGGCCCTGCCTTGAATTGTGTATGTTTTACCACTGGTATGTCTCGTTGCTGATGCAATCTTTGCCGGCTCACACTCTATATTGTACCCAGGATCTCTGTCAATACTATTCCCCGCCCCACCTGCAATAACCACGGTGTATTTCTTGGTAAAATCTTTACAGAGTGAACATAAATCCTCTGTCACCTGACCCAGACCAGCACTAGGTTTAAAAAAATTTGTGACCTGGTATTCTGATCCTAACTCTTGTCCTGCAAAAGTTGGCCTACACCTCTAGCATGTGAACTACCTAACAACAAAATTTTCTTTCTCTTTGCTGACTTCCCTACATTCTTATTCAATTTTCTACTGAAAGTTTGTTGTGTCCTCTCTACACCTACCTCTGTCTGTGGATCATCCGTTTCTAACTGAACCAACAGGTCAAACTTATTCTTCACATTCACCACAAAGCTGTTACCTGTTGCCACTTCCCACCTCTCTTTACTCTTCTCCCTCTTTAACCTGTTCAAATCTTCCCTAGCCTGCTCTAACTGTGCCTGAAGGACAGCAATTTTCCCCTCCTGTTCCACTATTTTCCTATCTCTACTGCATATCCTACAGAAGCACTGATGGGTCTGATCCACTTCCCCATTTCTCACGCCACTACAGTCACCCCAATGGAAAAAACTACTGCAGCCATCACACCAAACCCTGGAACTAACAGTTCTGCGGCACGTCAGGCACTTTTCACTCATGGTAAAAATCTTACTTTAGTGACAATAAATCAAATTAAATTACTGAAAAACAAGAAAATACGTTTACGAAAGATTAGGTCTAGTCTCAATCTTGTGTAAACAAACTTACTTTTGTGACAATAAGTTAGATTACCGAAAAGAAGAAGAAAAACACGTTTACAAAAATTAGGCCTAGTCGCAACTGTATGTAAACAAAGCTACTACCGTATGTGCAAAGTTTCCAGATACCGGAACTTAAAATTTGTGCTGTGTTTCACAAAATAAAGAGTTGAACAACAAAGGGATATGCTTTTCTTAACTTGCTGGAATGGAACAGAACAATTAAGTGAGATTCTATAAGCACATTTTAAACATAACACTGGTGTTCCTCATGGCCCTTGTTTAAATGTGGCTGTCTTTGTTACTATGGTGTTCAGAAATGATTGTGATGATATATACAATGAAGAAAGTGCACAATATTTTCATAATCACTTTCTTCGCTCTCATCACTTCTGTTTTTGAGTGCCATTGGTAAGATCCAGATGCATGACTGCCAGTGTTTCTTGAGTTAACTGGTATGGCCCTGAGTTGTCATCATTTAATATTCTGAACCTAAAGTGGAACCCTTATGATGCAACTTGCCGCCACCACCACCACCACCACCATGTCTACTACTTCCAGTAGTAGTAGTAGTAGTAGTAGTACAACATGTGTGAAACATTCAAGGCAGAGGAAGCTGAAATGTACAAAAAAGGGAAGTAAATATGTCTCCATGGAAACACGTGACCATCAAGGATACAGTGAGTTAAGGAGTGTTGACAAATTTTTAGTTGCACAACTTATTATGTTAGAAGATATTCGTATCAAACATAGTATATTCAGAAAAATACTGCTTTTCTAGTTATACTTTTTAACTAAATTTGTTATGTCACAACACACTTAACAGTTATTTAAACATGCTGATTACTATTGTGGAGTAACAATGATGAAATGGGTGCTTTCTTGTATGATCATATGCAGTTGTTTTCAAGGAAGGAAGATAGGTTAGGATTTTACAACCTGTTGGTAACCAAGTTTAAAAGTTTCAGAATTTCTCACGTATCTGATTTTCACAACTAATTATAGAGAAAAAAAAACAATTATATATTACATCCTTAAGTGTGAATATACATGTGAAACAGAACTTCACTGACAAACTTTCATAGTTGTTGACAGACACTTTCTGAGTATATTGGAATAAGAGGTGCACAGTCTCTGGTGCCTCATTACAGAGCTGTAGCCTTTCATTTGGTTTCTTGATCCAGTTAGCTTTGTATCTGTATTTTACTAAAAATAGAAGATGATATGTGACCCCAATGGACTTCTTCTGGGGGCATGTGAGGAGTCTAGTTTACAAGAATCTAGTCTATATTCACATAGACCTGGTTGTTAGAAGTACCTCAGCCACAGCTGTGGTATGCCAAACTCCTGGAATTCTTGAGCATGTAAGACATTTGAGAGTGTGTTGCTGTACACTGTGTTGTGATCATGATAGTAATTTGAACAATACCTGTAAGGGAACGGTTTTGCATTTGTTATGTGCAGTACTGTACACTGACAGAACAGACTGATAAAAGTGTTCCTTTTTTGTGTGTGAGTTGCTGCACTACTCTGTGTTTATGCAGTATGTATTGGTTATTGAATATTACAGAAGCTTCAGTGTTGTGAAGGTATTTTCACAGAAACAAAGGTGATTGTGATAACAAACTGAATAAATCATAACTACATTATTACTCTGTAAAGAGCCACCAGAGACTGTGGGTCCCTTATACTAAAATACTCAGAAGATATCCGTAAAAAACTAGTAAAAGTTTGTTGCTGGAGTTCTGGTTCACCCTGTATACATAGTCTCATTGATGTCTTAAAATATCACACACTGACAAAATTTGGAATATTTTTCTTGCAGGTTTCTTTCAAGCTTTAACAGGCCAAACCTGAAGTATAGTGTCTTGCCAAAGAAAGGGAAAGGCATCACGAAAGATATTGTTTCATTTATAAGAAGTAAGCATCCCCGGGACTCAGGAATTATTTATTGTCTGTCACGGAATGAATGTGATACAGTCTCACGAGATTTGGTGAGCGCAGGTATTAAAGCAGCTCCATACCACGCTGGCCTGACAGACAAGCAACGAGCGAAATCACAGACTGACTGGATCAGTAGTAAAACAAAGGTCAGTAGTATTTCCATATACATGATCATTTTAACCAGGAAGAGGTTCCCAAAATGTGAAGCTTTCGCTCTGCAGCAATCTCATCTATCAGTAATAGCATTGCACATGAAAGTAAAGGTCTCAGGTTTGAGCCCCAGATATAACTGTTTTAATTATTATCTTTGGCGCAATCAATGATTTATGTCTTCTATTTGTTTTTGTATACATTTTATTCTGTTGTTGAATGTTCTATTTAACAGAGTTGTATGAGTTAAGCTTTAGTTTTTATGTTGCAATAAAGCTAATTATGTAGCCCCACAATAAATGGTGACCCCACCGTGATCTCTGACAGTAACTGACATGAAATTCCATGGTCACTAATGCTTCATATCATGTTGCAGCGCGCTAAGTATGAATATCCGTGCCAATTGCATCACACATCTTCCGCATCCCAGTTCATCATAGCTACATAATGTCAGACCTGCCACCAACTGTAGACATGTCTACTGGTTCATTAATTAATTATGTGACGGTAAAGCTGCCACCGTTTTGGCAACAGAATTCCATGGTGTGGTTTGTGCAATTTGGAAATCAGTTTGTGCTAGAGCATCTAACTGCAGACAAGATGAAATACAGTTACATAGTTGCTGCTCTCAATGAAGATATGGTCACACAAATGCAAGACATTCTGGCGCCACCATCAAGCACTGATCATTACTTAACCATCAAGAATGCTCTGATTATCCAGCTTTGACAGTCAGAGGTGAAGAGATTGGGGAAACTACTCCGCACTGAAGAGCAAGGCAATTGCACCTCATCACAGCTACTACGTTGACTATGTACATTAGCAAGCAACACAGTGGGTGACAGCATTCTGTAGAATATTTGGTTATCACACCTGCGCAGAAGATATTGACAGTGTGTGCTGGTGATGTAGATGCAGTCGCACAAACTGTGGGTCATATAGCGGAAATGTATCCATCCACGTGCATTGCAACAGTTTGCCGACAGCCTCGGGCAGATAACACCATCGCCATACTACTACCACAGGTTGCCAAGCTCACTGCACAAGTTGCTGCATTATTGATCCAGACTACCAGTTGCTGATCTCATTGCCACCGCTCACCAGAAAACCGGTCACTCACTTTTGTCAGCAAGAATTTGCAGGTACCATTAATGGTATGGTTCTGAGGCACAGAAGTGTAGCCTACCGTATGAACAGGGAAACTGGAAACTGGCTCTCCAGACAGCAGCCATTGACTGTTTGTAACAGAGCATGGCACAAAGTTAACAGTTTTTGGTAGACACAGGTGTTCACATGTCTGTCTATCCGTTTACCTGTCTACCAGACCGCAACTGTGATGACTGCTGTCTTTTAGTTACCAGTGGTTCCAGAATCGCAATGTATGGGTGTGTCGCATTAGTGCTGTACTGAAGCCTGAAGCGCAAATTTGAATGGCAGTTCATTGTATCAGACATGATGCACCCCATTCTTGGGCTCGGGTTTTATGGATTCCTGTCTGACCCCCTTCACCAACACCTTCTTGACAACGCTACCAACCTAGCAAGCCAAGATAGAGTGCTACGCGTGGAAGACACAGCAATACGGATGATTACTGGTGATTCTAGATTCATAGAGCTTGTTAGACAGTTCCTGGAGATCACATGCCACACTCCCACACTGGCATCTGCACAGCACTCAACAGTGCACTATATTTTGACTACACATGGACCACTACTTTATGCTTGCGCCGCTTGGCACCCCAGAAACTGGAGATAGTTAAGCAAGAACTATTATCAGTGCTTGCACAAGGAATCTGCCACACATTGAGCAGTAGTTGGTCATCACTACACAAAGTCCCAAAAAAGAATAATGAATGGCATCCATGTGGCAATTATAGACAGCTCAGTGCCAGAACCATTCCAGATTGATATCAAGTACTGCATAACAAAGATCTTACATTCAATGTCCACACACATCTTTTCTATGTTGGACATAGTTTGTGCTCCGATACCTGTGGCACCAGATGACATTGCTAAGATCAATGTCTTCACACTGTTTGGACTATTTGAATTTATCCGAATGCCTTTTGGACTTTGTAATACTGCCCAAACATTTCAACTGTTCATGGATTAAGTCACATGTGACTTAAACTTTTGTTATATGTATGTTGACGACCTCCTGGTCATGTCAAACTCAGACACAGAACACGTGGCACACTTAAGACAGATCTTCACTCGTCTACATGCACATGGCGTGCTCATCAACCCATCAAAGTGCATCTTCAGAGCAGCTGAAATACAGTTCCTAGGTTATACTATGAAGGCGCAAGGAATACGGCCATCATGAGAGAAAGTAGAAGCTATTCTTAGTTTCCCACAGCCTACAACAGTTAAAGAATTACAACACTTTTTTGGTGTAACCAATTTTTACTGTCAGTTTGTTTGCAATCATGCCCTGCCTAGTTACACTGCTGAATCAATTATTGCATGCTTCATCAAAGCCAAAGGACAAACTCCAGTGGAATAGTGAGTCCCAGTTGGCATTTACCAAGCTGAAGACTAGCGTCAAAGAACCTACACTGTTTGTGCATCCAGTTCTGCAGGCACCTCTCGTCTTGATGGTCAACAATTGGTGCCGTACTGCAACAGCAAATCGACGAGCACTGGCAATCCTTAGCCTTTTTCAGTAAAAAGTTATCACAATCTCAACAGACTTGGTCCAACTATGATCACAAATTGTAAGCTGCCTATGCTGTTATCAAGAAATTTCATCTTATGTTGAATGGACAACAGTTCCCTCTCATCACATATCACAAGCCACTAATATATGCTTTCTGCCAACATCCTGAGAAAGTGACACCTCATCAGCTGCAACATCATGACTATGTTGGACACTTCATTACCAATATTATTCATTTTGCTGGAGAACTCAACATTCAGCTGATGCTCTCTCGATCGAAGCAGTCACTGATGCAGTTGATTTTGAAGCTCTCGTGGCAGCATGCCAATCAGATAGTGAGTTATGAGATTTGTTAGTGCAACCATCAGGCCTACAACTCTGCCTTAATATGCTGCCTCCAGCAACTGTGATGGTGTATTGTAACATCGTGACTAACAAACCATGACCATTTGTGACTATTGATTTTGTCAACAGGCAATTGCCTCTTTACATAAAATGTCACACTCTGGGGTAAGAGCAGCTACCAACATGGCGAAGCAAGCTTCCATCTGGCCGCACATGGACAAAGATTACTCGCAATATGTGTGGCAAAGTGTGGCCTGTCAACGAAATAAAGTTAGCCAGCAAATCGGGTCACCTCGTGGCACATTCTTTCCTTTGAATCATAGATTTGAAAATGTCCACCTAGAACTTGTAGGACCACTCC
Organism: Schistocerca piceifrons; assembly: GCF_021461385.2. Taxonomy (NCBI): domain Eukaryota; kingdom Metazoa; phylum Arthropoda; class Insecta; order Orthoptera; family Acrididae; genus Schistocerca; species Schistocerca piceifrons. Next base: position 58,662,609 of record NC_060144.1, on the reverse strand, counting down.
CACCACCAGAAGAATACACATACTGCCTTACAGCCATCAATTGTTTTACACCGTACCCCAAGGTGTTCCCGACATTACCTGAAACTGTCGCGAATGCGTTCTTCCAGGGATGGAGCACCCATTTCGGTGTGCCTCTACAAATTACAACAGACCAGGGAAGACAATTCGTGTCATATCTTTTCAAAGCACTCACCGTGCTACTGGGTATGAAGCCGATTAGAGCTACAGCTTACCACACAGCAGTGAATGGTTTAATTGAATGCGTGCACCAGCAACTGAAAGTGTCACTTTGATGTCATGAGCCACAGCAGTGGACACAGACATTGCCCATCATCCTCCTGGGTCTCTGTGCATTGCTATAAGAAGATCTGAAAGCCATGACTGCAGAACTTGTTTATGGCCATCCGAGATTACTTCATTGACCCATCAGATTTCGTACAAAAGATGTGTATACAAATTCAGCAACTACTCATGTTGCTGCATGGGATCGGCAGACACATTGCCCATTTGTTTTTGATGAACTATGAGAGTGCCATTATGTCTTTGTATGGCATGATGCAGTATGCAAGCCACTGCAGCCACCATATGATGGACCTTGCTGTGTCATCAGTAGGGAAGACAAGACACTCAAGATTGATGTGATGGATACGCCAACCACCAGCACTGTTGACAGGCTCAAACATGCTTTCTGCACACCCTACATTGGTATGTACTCACCTTCATGCACCATGGACTCCGCAAACACTGCAGCCGCTCCATCGCCTGATACAGATCAGCTGCAACAGATGTCGGAGGCAACTTCTAATGTGCAGTCAGCAGCCTGTGTAGAACCTGTTGTCACACAGTCCAGACGACACATCCGATTCAACAAAAAATATCGTTGACGCTAATGGGAAAATGGTGAAGGTCAGTGTAATGCTCTGCAGAAATAATAAGTATTTTAATGATTACCTTTGGCACAATCACTGACTTATGTTTTCTCTATGTTTTTGTGCATGTTTGATTCTGTTGTTGAATGTACTATTTAACAGAGTTGTACGAGTTACACTTTAGTTTTTATGTTGCAATAAAGCTAATTATCTAGCTCCACAACAATGTACATTATGCAACAAATAGTGTGGAAGTAGGGAATAAGCACATTGAAGATTGTATAAACATTGTATTCATTATTTTGAATCATATCACACTGCACATATCAACCAAGAAAAGCATATGATGAAGTTCAGAAATCAAAGAGTAAATAGCTTTTTCAAAAAGTAAATATTTTTCCCTAATTCACGTAATATTCTTCAAATCAATAAGTATCTTGTACTACACACTTTCCAAAATAGCCTATGTTCTTCCTCGGGGTTCAAGTTACCTCTTTTTCCCAATTCCATCAAAATCGGTTCAGTGGGTTAGAATAGTAAATTTATATGTCATGTGTGATGCAATAGTTTTCATGCACCACAGTATTTATAATGTCAAATATCCTGATCTATGTGTCGTACATAGATATAATTTTATAAGTACATTCAGTGGTATATATGAAAACTATCTGGAAAATATGTAGCAAATACAATCAGTAGTTAAGAAATAATAAATTAAAATGTCACGTTTGATTTGAAAATGAACAGTGAAAATGTAACAAGTGTAAAACTTTTATCCTTTCATTATTATGTGGCGAGTGTCGGCGAGAAAAAGTTTCGTAAAGCTTGTAAATTATGTGTGAAGTGTGTTGTTAAGTCACTAGTGCTCTTGTTCTCAAATACTGGGCGAATAACATCTGGGTATTTGCATGTCATGACCCCTTCCCCACCCCTGTGATAGGTAGGTGGTTCTTACCCCCACAGTGATGCTTTCCAGACTGAGTGAGATGAGTACTAGGTTTACCTGAAATTGGCACAGTGATTTTGGAGAGAGTGTGGAACACATGTACATACATACATAACAAATACATTTTTATAATATGTATGTGTGTCTTTTTTCCTGTGATCCAATTTTGATGAATTAAAGCGTACAAGGTGTCCCGAACTATGTGCAAGTTACTCGCAAAAACCTCTTGAAAATTCATGTATTACTTTTGGAAATTAACAGTATAGTGAAAAGATAGACCGCTACTCACCACAAAAATGATACATTGAGTTGCAAACAGGCACAATATTGCGCCTGCCTGCAGCGCAATGTATCACCTTTATAATGAGTAGCAGTCTGTCTTTTCCATATGTTTTGGTGTTCCAACATGGAGTTTTTCATGTGTAATTTAGTTGTGGAGATTAGTGTGTTTAAAAGACAAACAGACAGGTGCGATGGTTTTATAGATTTATTGTTAGTGTAGAGGGTGTTTGGGGATGTTCTTTAAATTCATTAACTCATTTGTATTACTTTGCTGGTTTTCTTGTTTATTATTATTATTATTCTCAAAGCTCCCTAAGTGGAAGATGGTAAGTAAAGATGGATCGTTTTCCATTCTTCTTGTTCTTTTTATTTTCCCACCAGTTTTTCATTGTTTGCAAGAGTTTAGCTCTTCTTTCCTCATTCCATTTTGTTCCAGTTCTTTGGGCTTTTGTCTCTGGTTTAACCAACCATTTCTCTACTTTGAGTCTAAAATTGTTCCTTATATCTGTTTCTTCTTTGGTTATTATTATTATTATTATTATTATTATTATTATTATTATTTTATTGGAGTTAAAACATAAGGAAGGAAGATCAGGTTTTAACATCCCATTAACCACCAGGCAGTGAGAGACAGAGCACAAGCTTGAATTGAAGGAGGGCATTAGCTATATTTGTTTTCAAACAAACCTTCCTGGCATTTGCCTGAAACACTTTGGGGAAGCTATGGAGAACTTGAATCAGAATAGCTGGAAGGAGATTTGAACTGGTAGCATCAGCGGGAGTCCAGTGTCAACAACCACTGTGCCACCTCTTCGGGTGAGTTGAAAGAGCTAACTAAACAGTAGAAATGCATCTTGGCAAAGAAAGAGAGAGTGCAAATGTTTCTACAGGGTGTATACGACCCGGTACAACCGGGAGATCCGGGAAAAAATGGGGAATTTTTCGTTGTTTTAGTTTTCAGTTACATTTTTGTAATTTTGACTGGTAAGAATCGATACTCTAACAAAGGATATTACTGTATCCTGCTACTGCAGATTAATATTGCGCCAATGAAACATGAACAAGAAAAAATATGAAAATAAAACATAAAATATAAAGTTGTACCTTCTCCCTCTTCTGGCTACAGAAATATGGCTGTTTGCTGTGTAAGCAGTCGTAGCAAGCAGCTAGATGCAAGTGGGAAAAATTTTACTGCCGCATCCAAGCTGCCAGATTCACGCATGCACAGCAGGCCCAGTTCTATGAGGGAGGGAGGGGGGGGAGGCAAACCGAGGTCTCTGACCCAGGTGACAATTGCGGGTGGGGGGTGGGGGGGGTGGGGGGGTGGGGGGGTGGGGCAAATTCATATTCTTGAGGAGAAAAAAAAAAAACTTGTTTCACAAAACGCCTAGCATCCAGCGCACGTTGGTCTATGGATTACTCATATGATTTTGAAACACATTCCTGTTGGTTTTTGAACACACTCTGTAAGTTGATTTCTGAATGAATCATAAGTTGATTTTTGAATGTGTGCATAGTGTACGTGATGTCTGTCAGGGGAATCCTCGTTGCATCTAGAAATAAACTTTCCTGCAGGCTAAAGGGGACCGAGCTATACGAGCTGAGCGGAGTAAAGCCGAATGAGTGAATGCCAATCACTATCTGATTATGTTGTTGATTGGGTTTGCGAATGATCAGTGTTGTTATAATTACTAGGGAACTCGAGAGTCAGACTACCAGAGTAGAAATAAACAACTAACAGGAATAGCAGGTAAGAAAGATTACGTATTATCTTCTCGGTGTATCCAAGAAAATGAAATTTTGTCAGAAAATTTTTGGCCAGATCGCTTCACTAGTAAGGGCCAGTTGTACAGCCCCGTCTAGCAGCTGCTTTAGTTCTATTCTGGAAGTAGCGCGGAAAATGGTTTGTACAAACAGAACAACTCCTAACTGGGATAACTAAACCAGTGTTTCTGGCGGGGTTAGTGAAGTTAACGGTGAATAATTTTTGACAAAGGTGGGAATAGTTCCAGAATTAGTCATGACAAGATTGTTTGTTAGAACAAGGAAGAAGAAACGGGGACATCACACAGACTAGGGAAGAATATGACAATTCCAAGTATATATAAAAATCTCGTACTACTACTTTTCGATCTCATGCTCGAGAAACTGGAGCGTATGAATCAAATGTGAAACTATTTTCTAACATAAAGCTTTTTGCTTGTAGTAGGCCTAATAGGCATTTTATGTCGGTCTTCGTGAATTATATTCTGTCGTGTTATAAAAATGACCACTTGTGCCAAAACAGTCTCGTTTATTTGGTGTGTGTTACAATTTCTGCAATGTTTTATCTAGCAGACAGTGGCAAAATAGATGTAATCAGATCGAGAAACCACACCAGTCTTGGGTACTGTTTGTATTAACAGTTTACGCAGTATTAGACAACGATATTTCAATTTTTTTATGTAGCAAAAGTTTGACAAACTTTGATGAGGTAATAGATTCTTTTGCAGAAAGGGAAGCACGCCATGTAAAGCTGTAGCAAGATTAGAGAGAATATACTGCTAGGAGCTAAGGATTGTAGAAAAGTGTACTGTCTTGTTTGTCTCTTATCTTCACTGGTTTTATTTATCCTATATTTAATTTTGTGTCACCCAAAACATAAAGTGATTAGGTAACAGGCAGTAAAGAGTGCAAATTTTCTGAAGAGTTCTTGTTGTCCCGATTACAAATAATCACATCCAGTATCAAATGCGAAGTGTTTTTTCAAAATAGGGGCAGGGCGTCAAACCGGGCAACTGGGAGCAGGAGAGGCACCACAGGACATTTTAATTTCCACTGTCCTGAATATAGTTTGATGTCATCCAGTACAAAATATACACATTTCAATTCCACGGAGCAAAATACAGTGACGTGTGATAGAAGAATGCTGTGTGAAGAGGGGTGGCACTGCACTCTGGTACACTTAAGACCAAATAACATGTCTTACATTTCTTTGAATGTATATGTTTTATGTATCAGGCTTTTCAGAAAGATGAGCACTACAAAAGGAACATATTTTTGAAAATTCGATTTTTTAACATCATTTTTGACATCGTATCTCAAACGCTCGAGGGGGGGGGGGGGCGCCACTATCTTAGTATTGCCCTGGTTCGGAAATATTATGGAAATATCATAGATCCACATCTGATGCGCAGAGCAGTCCGAGTTATAGTGGGGAAGTGAGTAGTCTCCACGTGACCTGTGTTTACATTTAGTGATTTTGCTGTTTTCTCTTTGTTTACTGTTCTCACATCAAATGAAAACAAAACGGATTTCTGTGGCCGGGAGCTATCAAGTGAATTAAAATAAATTCACATAATTATGGAAGGCTAATATATGTTATTAGTTTCAGATTTTATTTTATTCCCACTTTTCTGACAGTCATGCATTAATCGCCTTGTAGAAGAATTAAGATATTTTTGTCAGTTTGCTAAAGAAATTTGGTTTTTATTAACCTTTTATGCTGAGGCAGTCAATGTGTTTGAAACCAAGTGTTTAGTTCCACACTATTGGCTAATTTCAACTGCTCGCTGCATTTCAAGTGCACATTTTCATCTTCTAGCACATATGGCATTATGCCATAATAAAGAATCAAAAATGAGTTAATGCAGTACTGGTACTCCAAGAAAATTTACATCCCAAAACCCACACTGAAAAGCTTAATATCAGCCCAAGGACTACGTCATTGGGAATTTGGATATACGAATGTGCTCTTTAAGTATACACTTTAAATGTGCCATTTTAGTATGGTTCGTGAAATTCTGATGCTCTTGGAGTATCCTCTGATGTCTTTTTTATTTTATGACATAATGTAAGATCTTTAAAGTTTTACACTAACGAACATGCGAGCTTCCTGCGTCCTAGTAGCTGCCAAAGTGTGGTGGTGCCTGTTATCTGGCGCTCTCTGACAACTACTGAAACGAACCTATTTCTAATGGGTTGCAGGAAAATATTGTGAATGGTGGTTTGAAAATTGTTACTTTTAAAGTAAATTTCCTTTCCCGCAAGTGGAACTTTGTGCGAGAATGTACGATGAATTTCTTAAATCACAGAGCGTTTGATGACGAGCCATTTCGAGCCCAGAAGATCAGACATTCATGTTGTTATTATGAGCAAATTGATGTAGAGCTACGGGAAGCTCTCTCTCCTCTGCAGTAGCTAATTTATTTGTGGAAAACTTTGAGGACAAGTCACTGGACTTGGCTAAAAATTTTACTGGCACATTTGTGTGATATATCTTAAAGTGTAACACGTGCAAAAAAGATCAACATTATATGTGAAAGCTTAGCTTCTCTTGCAGCTTATTAACCTTAGAGACCAATATTATATGTGAAAGCTTTGCTTTTCTTGTAGCAACACTATGTATATTAATTTAAAACATTAACTTTTCCTGTTTGTGCATCCGTGCTACTTATCAGTGATTTGCTGTTAGATGACTGGTCTGAATAACCGCTGTCGTTGGCTGGCAGGATCACGTGACATGAGCTATGACTGGCTTTACAAAAGGCATCGCAATCTCGATTGCAATGGTTCAGAAAGTAACATGCGGTGTTTGGTGGAATTCGAATTTATACTTTCGTAATACAAAAATATGTAGCATACGTGTTGCTGCACATCAAAGATCTTTCCAAAAGGGGTCTTCTTCCTTGAGTTTCGTTTTTTAAAGTGCCTGGAAATTCTACGTCTGTGTATAAAAACATAACCATCAAAGGATTGATATGTTTTACAGTTCTGAGGGAAAATATACTGTCACTTTATAACACAGAAAAAGTGTGTTTCATCCGGGAGAAAGTGTATTTTTAACCGGGAAATCCAGGAAAAATCCGGGAATTTTTTTCCTTGTCCGCGTATACACCCTGTTCCACATTTGGCTCCCTTCAGCAGGCTGACATCATTAACCCTGTTCCACATTTGGCTCCCTTCAGCAGGCTGACATCATTAAAGATGTAGCCATTAACACACAACCTTTGAGCTTATAACAGACAGAAATATGTTGCAAAGATTCATCTCTATTAACCTCAGAAGTAATGCAGAATTAAACCATAAATTTCCTCACTTCCTTCTCTCAGATAGTTTCAAATGAACGTGAATTGCAACCAGGGGGAGTTTTGCTTATTGCTTTCATGGTATGAAGAGGACTTTGTCTAATGGTGCTACTGTGCTGAAGAAATAAAAAATCAGGTAATAAGTTCATGATCAATTTATGACTGCCACGTTATAATTTTTTGTGGTTAATTGGTCTCTCTCTCTCTCTCTCTCTCTCTCTCTCTCTCTCTCTCTCTCCCTCAAGTGTCCGAGTGTCCGGACCTGATGATATGCTTGTTTCATTAGTGGAAGATGCAGCACTTACATATTTTGGAGAAAGGTTGTCAAATGGGTATATATTGTTATAGAATTCAGTATGGTTCAACAAATCTTTGTTATTGTGGATCATTCGAATATCCACATCTTCTTAGCTTCTAATTTTGTTTTACATATGGGGCTGTTATTACAGCAGCTGCTTCCTCTCTATTAGTCTATTTAATGAATGTAAACAGACACTGTTAAAATCATGTTCGGGCACAGGTTGAGCACATACGAGGTGTGTGAGCAAAGTAATGAGACTGACAACACTGCAAGCAATCTGGCAATACTTTTGTGTTGTACTTGTGTAGACCGGTGTGTTCACCCATTCTGGATGCTCAGTCCCAGTTTCAGCTCTGCACAGCCATCACATGATTTTTGAGAGTGCCATTGATGAAGTGTTTTTGTTGTGTTACGAAAATGGAACAGTAGAATTTAGAGCATCAAGTTTTGTGGTAACTTGGGGAAACCATGAGTGTGACATTTAAAAAGTTGAAACAGGCCTATGGGGAACATTCCTTACTAAGAGAACAAGTTTTTTGCTGGTGCAAATAATTTTGGGAACGACAAGAACACATTGTAGATGAAACTTGCTAAGGGAGACCTTCAACTTCAAAAACCAATGAAAAAATCAAATGTGAGCATGCTCTTGTGATATCAACCTTATGTTTAACAATAAGGATTATGAGTGACTTGTTAAATACTTTCACCATACATCAAATTTTGACTGAAGTTTTGCACTTGAGGAAAGATTGTGCCAAAATGATGCCAAAAAACCTCAGAGGACTGTCGAAGAAAAGTGTGCATTGATCTTCTTGAGAGGATGGCAAATGACCACAAATGGTTCAGCTGTGTGATCACAGGTGATGAATTGTGGATTTTTGAGTACGATCCTGAGGTGAAGCGGTACAGTGAGGAGGTGCACATTGAGACATCTCCTTGATTGAAAAAACCTCAAACGAGCAAATCAAAGATCAAAACAACCATGATTTGCTTTTTTGACAGTAGGGGTGTCGTGTATAAAGAATTTGTGCTTTCGGTATGAACTATCAACTGAAGGCTTAACAAAGAGGTCCTTGAAAGGCTCAGGAAAAGGGTGAATTAAATGAGACAGGACATTGCAGACAAGTGGATGCTGCATTCTGACAATTACACATGTCACATAGCCACTCCCATCATGAAATTTTTTTGACCTCGAAAGGAAGTACTGTTGTTCCAAAACACCTCTTCCCCCCTGCATTCGCCTGGCCTGAGTCCTTTCAACTTTTTTCCTTTTCCCAAAACCGAAAAAGTCTTAAAAGGATGTAATTTTTGGACTCTGGAGACATTTCAAAAGAATGTGACCAACATGTTAAGGCCATACCGGCTGAGACCATTCAGCGCTACTATGGGAACAACAACTCTGTCGTTTAGCTGCTGAAGGAAACTATTTTGAAGGGGACAGTATCGTTGATTGAAAAAAATAAAAACTTTGGGAGATAGTCAGTATCATTACTTTTTTCACACATCTCATATGTCTGAACAACATGACTCATTTTACTAGACTTAGTGTCATTCTAGAGGGAAACTTAACCTCTGTGTGAAGAGTGTGGAAAATGTGTTGGATTCCTATTTATGTACCAACACCCCTGGTAAATGAGGGAGCTGTAATTGACAGATCCTCAACTTGTTAATGGTGGTAGAACTCTGTAGCAATGGAATGAATTGCTTGAAGAAATACAGCAACCACCCAGCTTTTGTGTAGCTTTGCTTATTTTGAGCTTCAGCTCATCTTCATTTGGGCTGACACATTTATATTTTGTGGATGTATCTTTCGTATCTTTTGAATTTGGAACTCTACAGCTGCCTCTTGTTCTGTAACTTGTGACACCTTTTCCTGCCTTTAGAGGCATAGCACAAACTCTGTTAGGTTCACTGATGTACTGAATGCAATATGGTGTTAACCATGTGGCCAACATAGTGAATGGTGTGCTGCATTCAGCACATCAGCAAACTTAAAAGTGTTTGTGTTATACTTATTTTAGTTTTCCCATCTACACGTGTCGATATGAATGTTGATGATCTACCTTAGGTTTTGCAGCACAGTAGGGCAGGAAGTTGTCATGATGGTACGCATGAAGTGTTGTATGGAGAGAACTCCTGACCAAGGTGTTTACTTGCTGGTGGTGATAGGCTGGACCTGTCAGTTCTTAAACTGACATTGACCAACTCAGGCTTGGCCTTTACATCATGTTGTGCAGTCATTCATGTGGCCCACATGTTGTACTTTTCTCTGTCTGTGTCTCTATGCAGCGTTTGGACACTCTGCTTCCCTTTAGATTGACTTGTGCTTTGAGTTTGTTTTCCTCTTGCAGGGTCCCACTCCCCAGTTTCCATAGTAGAGCCACCACCAGCTTGAATAGTTATATTTGTGCTGACAGGACAGTTTGGCATTGTTATCATACCTGTGCAGATGCAAAACGTATAAAAGCAGAGATAGGTGCCACAAGTTAGAGAACCACAGACAGCTGCTGCATTCCAAATTTAGGAGATAAAAATGATATATTATGCCATCTGAAGATGGGTGAATGCCTGAAATGTGTCTTGGCATAAATAAAGTTTTCTCTCTTCAAGTAATTCTCAACTTGGCTGATTTTAGTGGTCACTAAGAACATATTCACTCCCATAAACAATGTAGATCAAATTTGGTGTAAGTCTTTTGTATGCATTCATGGACATAAGGTAGTTGTACTATTGCCTCTCCAGTTCTGTTTAAAATATTTTCAGATAAATTAGGTCCACTGACACTGAGTGATATTTCAAGTGTTAGCACATAGAAGCTGAGTGACGTGGTACAGGGTTTAGCCACTGTTTGGCAGGAGTATCATTCAAGTCCCCATCCAGGCATACAGCCTTACATTTTCCATAGCTTCACAAAATCAGTTATTGTGAATGCTGGGATGATTCATAGTATATTTCCTGCCCCTATCCTTGCCCTTCCTGCCCTTGTTCTCCACGTCTAATCACTTTGTTGCAAATTGTTATTCTTTTTAATACTTGTACAATATGTCAGTTAGCATTTAATAATAAATTGTTGTTAGAAGACAGAAAAAATAAAAGTTGACAAGTACAAATTATGATGTTTGGTTGTGTGAAAGTGGCTGTGCCACATGATTGCAATATGGGTTGTGGATTGAGTTGCACTTGAAAGCAAATACTAGACACAGAAAAAACTTGAACATCGCTTGATAATTGCCAGAGTGCTATTGATTCTTTGATTAAATGTAAGGCTGTTGGAAAACGATCTGACTGACAGTGTAAGCAGCAGTCTGTGGCTCTTTGCTGATGATGCTAGAGTGTATTGGAAGGTGGCATTATTTTGTGACTGTACGGAGATGAAAGATGACTTGGACAGGATTTCAGATGACTTAGACAGGATTTCTAGTTGGTGTGATGAATGAGTACTTGTTCAAAATGTGAGAAAATACAAGTTAATGCAGACAAGTAAGAAAAAAATCCTGTAATGGTCGAATACAGCATTAATAGTGTGTGGCTTAACACAGTTAGGTCAAGTTAATATCTAGATGTAACATTGTAAATCAATATTAAATGGAAGGAGCACTAAAGGACAATGGTCTGCTTCAGTTTATTGGGAGAACTTTAGGAGAACATGGCTCATCTATAAAGGAGACCATGTACAGAATGCTAGGGCAACCCATTTTAAGTACAGCTTGTGTGTTTGGAATCCCTCCAGGTCAAATTAAAGGAAATCATTGAGGCAGTTCAGATTTGTTACTGTTAGTTTTATTATTGAGATGCTTTGTAAACTCAAATGTGACTTCTTGGAGGGAAGATTACTCTGTTTTCATGAAACGCTATTGAGAAAATTTAGAGAACCGGCATTTGAAGTGAGCGGTTGAATGATCGTTACTGCCCCCATGTACATTTTGTCTAAGGACCGTGAAGATAAGATAATAGAAATTAAGGCTGGTACTCAGCCATATGGACAGTTGTTTTTCTCTTGTGTTTGTGTTGGAACAGAAAGGGAATAACTAGTAATGGTTCAAAGTAGCCTGTGCCATGTGCCTTTTATGTATGTATGCAGATTTAAATGTACATTCTGCCAGAATGTGGAATACCATATACACTCCTGGAAATTGAAATAAGAACACCGTGAATTCATTGTCCCAGGAAGGGGAAACTTTATTGACACATTCCTGGGGTCAGATACATCACATGATCACACTGACAGAACCACAGGCAACAGAGCATGCACAATGTCGGCACTAGTACAGTGTATATCCACCTTTCGCAGCAATGCAGGCTGCTATTCTCCCATGGAGACGTTCGTAGAGATGCTGGATGTAGTCCTGTGGAACGGCTTGCCATGCCATTTCCACCTGGCACCTCAGCTGGACCAGCGTTCGTGCTGGACGTGCAGACCGCGTGAGACGACGCTTCATCCAGTCCCAAACATGCTCAATGGGGGACAGATCCGGAGATCTTGCTGGCCAGGGTAGTTGACTTACACCTTCTAGAGCACGTTGGGTGGCACGGGATACATGCGGACGTGCATTGTCCTGTTGGAACAGCAAGTTCCCTTGCCGGTCTAGGAATGGTAGAACGATGGGTTCGATGACGGTTTGGATGTACCGTGCACTATTCAGTGTCCCCTCGACGATCACCAGTGGTGTACGGCCAGTGTAGGAGATCGCTCCCCACACCATGATGCCAGGTGTTGGCCCTGTGTGCCTCGGTCGTATGCAGTCCTGATTGTGGCGCTCACCTGCACGGAGCCGAACACGCATACGACCATCATTGGCACCAAGGCAGAAGCGACTCTCATCACTGAAGACGACACGTCTCCATTCGTCCCTCCATTCACACCTGTCGCGACACCACTGGGGGCGGGCTGCACGATGTTGGGGCGTGAGCGGAAGACGGCCTAACGGTGTGCGGGACCGTAGCCCAGCTTCATGGAGACGGTTGCGAATGGTCCTCGCCGATACCCCAGGAGCAACAGTGTCCCTAATTTGCTGGGAAGTGGCGGTGCGGTCCCCTACGGCACTGCGTAGGATCCTACGGTCTTGGCGTGCATCCGTGCGTCGCTGCGGTCCGGTCCCAGGTCGACGGGCACGTGGACCTTCCGCCGACCACTGGCGACAACATCGATGTACTGTGGAGACCTCACGCCCCACGTGTTGAGCAATTCGGCGGTACGTCCACCCGGCCTCCCGCATGCCCACTATACGCCCTCGCTCAAAGTCCGTCAACTGCACATACGGTTCACGTCCACGCTGTCGCGGCATGCTACCAGTGTTAAAGACTGCGATGGAGCTCCGTATGCCACGGTAAACTGGCTGACACTGACGGCGGCGGTGCACAAATGCTGCGCAGCTAGCGCCATTCGACGGCCAACACCGCGGTTCCTGGTGTGTCCGCTGTGCCGTGCGTGTGATCATTGCTTGTACAGCCCTCTCGCAGTGTCCGGAGCAAGTATGGTGGGTCTGACACACCGGTGTCAATGTGTTCTTTTTACCATTTCCAGGAGTGTATGTAGGGACAACATGTGCAACAGTTATTATTACTGACAGTTGACAAAAAATTATCTCTTGAGAATGTTTGTAAAACACACACCCAAACACACACAATTAGTACTTTTTGAAATGCTGAACACGTCACACAACATGCATATTTTGCTTACTAATATCTGAGAACTGTTCATGTATATTGTGAAGAAATCAAATTTTAATAAAAAATCATGTATTGAATGTGCTTATGGTACACTTTCCAGGTCATATGTGCCACTATTGCTTTTGGAATGGGCATTGATAAACCTGATGTGAGATTTGTTGTCCATTACTCATTGCCTAAATCTATAGAGGGTTACTACCAGGAGTCAGGAAGAGCGGGTCGTGATGGCGAGCTCTCAGAATGTATACTATTCTATTCGTTTGCAGACAAAAATAGAATAGCCAAAATGATAGACTGTAAGTAAATTTTTGGATGAAACTGCCACTCTCATATTATTACCTTTTTTTTGTTGTTGTGTTTTTCTCAGTTGTTGTATCTTTTTATTTTTAATAATTTTCAGTTAAACAAATATAAATAAAAAAACTAACTTTACAGATACGAGTGATGTAAATAATAAGAAACAAAATTTTTGTGTGCTACATTAAATGGAAATTGTCATGAAATCACCACAAACACTTACACACAACAATCGTGGCTCCTGCTTTTATAACACTAGAAATTTCTTCTAGAAAAAGAAAAGAACTGGGAAGAAACCAAGAAAAATTGGAAGACTGTTGTGCCCAAATCAAAATGATTTCCTGCACAAATTATTTCAGTTTCTGGCTCCCTAGTGTCTAATAATATTTGTTGTTTGATCTTGTGCAGAATAGTATCATAGATAAGAAAGGAAAAAGCGTAAAGGTAGATGTAAGGAAAGTTAACATTGTGCCTACTACATGTGAAGGACATCAGTCATCATTTACCCAATAGGAATTAAATGTGGAGGACCTGTAGTTCAAATTCAAACATATTGTAGGATACATGACACATAAGTAGCTTACATATAAATAGCCAATGTTAGAAAGACTCCAGTGTGGTTCAATAACAGTAATAGGAAGTGGATCTGCTTTGCAGGTAACCAAAAAATCTCAAAACACCCAGATTGGGTTTAAAAAGAAAAATAGACTTGTGAAAGATGTGTTCTGTAAGTTTGAAATCGACTTTGTCTAAATAATTAGCCATAAAACCTAGGGAGTTATGGCTATCAGTTAACATAACTGTTCAAAATCTTCAGCAGTGTCATAGATTGACCACACATGTATTGAATTTCAGGATGACAAAATAAGGCATGGATTCTAAATCCTGTTTCCTGAAATTAGATAATGTAATATCGTCATATGAGTGACAACATGACAAATAATTGAGTGGACAGTTAACAATCAAAGCCAGTCGATAGCCACTAAATTTGTTGGGGGATTCTGTATCACTTATGCAATGGAACTGCCTCTTCTTCTGGCAGTTGTTTACCATAGCAAGGACACAAGTCCTTCCAATTTTTGCAAGAAATTACAGGCTGATACTCTTATTGAGAGAATATTCTACGTCCGAACCATCAATGCTCTCGACTCGGGGTAAATGCTTATAGAAGGTCCAGCTGTTTACAATAGATATGGTCAGGCAAGCACCATCTACATGCATGAATTTTGAAATATATTACAAAGAAACAGGCTGATACTCTTATTGAGAGAATATTCTACGTCCGAACTGAAGTGTTGGCAGAAGAGCCAACACCGTGTTGCTAGAGGAGGCCGAAATGCACGCTTTTAAGCTCACGCAAACTGGAGTGAGGTCTGGAACAGTTAAGGGAATTAATAGTAGCAAATAAAGTACATAGTTGATGTAATACTTAACTTTAATCCATAATTGGTGTACATTGCTCTTGTTTATATATGTTTTATAATCTCAATATCAAATGCTATGGCGTCTTGCTAGGTCGTAGCAAATGACGTAGCTGAAGGCTATGCTAACTATCGTCTCGGCAAATGAGAGCGTATTTGTCAGTGAACCATTGCTATTAACGTCGGCTGTACAACTGGGGCGAGTGCTAGTAAGTCTCTCTAGACCTGCCGTGTGGTGGCGCTCGGTCTGCAATCACTGACAGTGCGACACGCGGGTCCGACGTATACTAACGGACCGCGGCCGATTTAAAGGCTACCACCTAACACGTGTGGTGTCTGGCAGTGACACCACACGAACCATCAATGCTCTCGACTTTGGGTAAATGCTTATAGAAGCTCCAGCTGTTTACAATAGATATGGTCAGGCAAGCACCAACTACATGCATGAATTTTGAAATATATTACAAAGAAAGGTGGGAATTTCAGGAGATGGGACCTGCATAAACTGAAAGGACCAGAGGTTGTACAGAGTTTCAGGGAGAGCATAAGGGAACAAATGGCAGGAATGGGGGAAAGAAATACAGTAGAAGAAGAATGGGTAGCTTTGAGGAATGAAATAGTGAAGGCAGCAGAGGATCAAGTAGGTAAAAAGACGAGGGCTAGTAGAAATCCTTGGGTAACAGAAGAGATACTGAATTTAATTGATGAAAGGAGAAAATACAAAAATTTAGTAAGTGAAACAGGCAAAAAGGAATACAAACGTCTCAAAAATGAGATCGACAGGAAGTGCAAAATGGCTAAGCAGGGATGGCTAGAGGACAAATGTAAGGATGTAGAGGCTTATCTCACGAAGGGTAAGATAGATACTGCCTACAGGACAATTAGAGAGACCTTTGGAGAAAAGAGAACCACCTGCATGAATATCAAGAGCTCAGATGGAAACCCAGTTCTAAGCAAAGAAGGGAAAGCAGAAAGGTGGAAGGAGTATATAGAGCGTCTATACAGGGGCGATGTTCTTAAGGACAATATTATGGAAATGGAAGAGGAGGTAGATGAAGATGAAATGGGAGATATGATACTGCGTGAAGAGTTTGACAGAGCACTGAAAGACCTAAGTCGAAACAAGGCCCCAGGAGTAGACAATATTCCAATAGACCTACTGACAGCCTTGGGAGAGCCAGTCCTGACAAAACTCTACCATATGGTGAGCAAGATGTATGAGACGGGCGAAATTCCCTCAGACTTTAAGAAGAATATAATAATTCCAATCCCAAAGAAAGCAGGTGTTGACAGATGTGAAAATTACCGAACTATCAGTTGCAAAATACTCACGTGAATTCTTTGCAGACAGGTAGAAGCCAACCTCGGTGAAGATAACTTTGGATTCCGTAGAAATGTTGGAACACGTGAGGCAATAGTGCCCCTACGACTTATCTTAGAAGAAAGATTAAGGAAAGGCAAACCTACATTTCTAGCATTTGTAGACTTAGAGAAAGCTTTTGACAATGTTGACTGGAATACTCTTTCAAATTCTGAAGGTGGCAGGGGTAAAATACAGGGAGCGAAAGGCTATTTACAATTTGTGCAGAAATCAGATGGCAGTTATAAGAGTCGAGGAGCATGAAAGGGAAGCAGTGGTTGGGAAGGAAGTGAGGCAGGGTTGTAGCCTATCCCCAATGCTATTCAATCTGTATATTGAGCAAGCAGTAAAGGAAACAAAAGAAAAGTTCGGAGTAGGTATTAAAATCCATGGAGAAGAAATAAAAACTTTGAGGTTTGCTGATGACATTGTAATTCTGTCAGAGACAGCAAAGGACTTGGAAGAGCAGTTGAACGGAATGGACAGTGTCTTGAAAGGAGGGTATAAGATGAACATCAACAAAAGCAAAACGAGAATAATGGAATGTAGTCGAATTAAGTCGGGTGATGCTGAGGGAATTAGATTAGGAAATGAGACACTTAACGTAGTAAAGGAGTTTTGCTATGTGGAGAGCAAAATAACTGATGGTGGTCGAAGTAGAGAGGATATAAAATGTAGACTGTCAATGGCAAGGAAAGCATTTCTGAAGAAGAGAAATTTGTTAACATCGAGTATTGATTTAAGTGTCACACGACAACAACATTACAAAGAAAAGAATGAGTGAATAAACAAGTTGTTGTTGTTGTGGTCTTCAGTCCTGAGACTGGTTTGATGCAGCTCTCCATGCTACTCTATCCTGTACAAGCTTTTTCATCTCCCAGTACCTACTGCAACCTACATCCTTCTGAATCTGCTTAGTGTATTCATCTCTTGGTCTCCCTCTACGATTTTTACCCTCCACGCTGCCCTCCAATACTAAATTGGTGATCCCTTGATGCCTCAGAACATGTCCTACCAACCGATCCCTTCTTCTGGTCAAGTTGTGCCACAAACTTCTCTTCTCCCCAATCTTATTCAATACTTCCTCATTAGTTATGTGATCTACGCATCTAATCTTCAGCATTCTTCTGTAGCACCACATTTCGAAAGCTTCTATTCTCTTCTTGTCCAAACTATTAATAAACAAGTAACTATGCTAAATAAAATAATGGTAACCTAACAGAAACAAACAAAAATTTAGTCAATACAGTCACAAAGTTAAGTTTGAGTACCATATATTGTTCAGTCAAAACACGAAAAATATGATGTCCTTACATCCAGTAATTAAACGCATATGGGTATTCACATAAAAGTTCATAAATTGATTGCACGAATAGTGAATAATCGTTGGCTGATTCCCAAAGTAAATAAGCTGTCATGAAAGCAGAACCAAGATCCATGTCCTGACTATTCATTAATACTCAAGTTTGTCAGTGATACTGCTTCATTCACTGCAAAAGTACATCACAAAATATGACTCTTGCAAAGTTAGTGTTCCAGTTGTGAAAACTTACAGCACTTGAAAGCAACATGAAAAAGTATTAAAGCCCAGTGAGTTGCTCAGATTCTACTACTTATAAAACTTTCAAGTGTTGGAACTATGTGGCTGGCTTGCCACGAAAATATAAGTTCCACTCCTGCCAAAAGCTAAACAGATTCACCACACCACACCAGCCCATGATACAAGACCACATGAATAGTCCAGGAGGCACAGCTCCTGTTTCAAACATTAGGAATCCATACCACACTATTCGTAAAGGGCAACCATACTTGGGGCAAGGGGGTGGTGGTGATGGTGGCGGTGGTGAACATCCCCCCCTCTCTCCTTTCACCCCTCCACCCCCCACCCGCCCTCTTCCGCAGCTCTCAGGGAAAGGAAAAAAATATAGTGAACTCAGGTGTTTTTCTTTCAAGGAAGTGATTTAAATGTTGGTACTGGACAGGTTTTTGACAGGGTTGGAACAGTAGCTTTATTTATGGCCACTTACAAGTCACTGTTCTTCTTACAAAATATTAAAAATACCTCAAACCCCAGGTCTAGCCCCCCACCTGCACTCCACCTACAGACTACCATATGGGCACCCTTGCTATTTATGTTCACATCTTGCATCAAACCAGTCTCAGGACTGAAGACCACAACAACAAACAACATCTTCTCACAATATTGTGCTGAAATGGCCATAACTTAAATTGCATTGTTTTTGTTAATAGTAAATGTATTGAAAGGAGCAGTTCCCCATGCTGGTCATGTTCCAAACTTTTGAAACATTCTCGCATGCATGTGATGCTAAATATTAATAAAAACATGATGTGCCATTGTGCACAACTGTTGAAATAATATGTTTTTATAGGCACAAATATGGTATATCAAATCAGAGCATAACTTACTACTCATTTACATGGTGCTCTTGATTTTTACGTAGCACTCACCATATTTGAATTATGGTTGATTTAATGGGAGGCATGTCTCAGATTACATAATGCTGAATTTGATGCAGAAATAGCTTACATACCTAAACAGAAATACATTTATGAAAAGAGTAAGGTTACAGGGTGACATTTACTGATGTCATGATTCATGTAATTATTGCAGTTAATTTTATTAAGCAGTTTTAACCAAAGTGTTTCTCTGGATCCATTCAAGTTGCAGCCAGTGTGTGTCATTATTCGTTCACTGTGCAGTTCAGCTATAGTATGACATATTGTTTATGATTATAGCAGTTTTGATTTACCAGTAGCATTGCTTATAACACTAAATCTCAGTAATTAAAAACCTGAGTTTGCGCAGCATCATGCAACGCTGCATCGATCTTGTGATGTTGGGATGCATGATTTGATATCCTCATTTATTTTCTAGATCCATTGCATTCAGTTTTAGTATTTTTCTCTGTAATATTTGCAAGTAATATTTAATTTTTGGAAAGTAACACCTTTTCACTGAGCATGTGCCCATCACTGACTCAAAGAACAGAACCCTTTTAGTGATTTTTCGGTAGCTATCTGCAGTAACCTGCCTTTGTACTCATCACCCTTCTTTGGTCAACTCACGAAACTCCATGTTGCAGCATGAGTGTATGTCCAGAATCACTACTTAGACTGAATCTGCTGTCATCTGAAAAGAGCGCATGACGCCATACCTCGTTTGTGTAGGGTCTATGCTGTTGGCAACATTGAAAATGGTGTCACAGATGTCTAGATGTCAGCAGAACACATACTGGTCAGGACAAAGAGATGACCCCCATGCAGTCGCCATGCTGCTGTAGAGCATCAGACTGCGTGCCTTGCAGTCGTATTAAATGTAATTGCAATTGCATCTGCTGTTTGATGTTGGTCTCTTCTTGCCTGTAGTACATTGGATATCAGGGTACAGGTGGGGATAAGAGAAGAGTGCTGTCTGACAGTGTGTGCAGGGACTAGATGTATGCATGACAAGACTGCCAGTCGCACCCTCGGAAGGCTGTGGGGCAGGTAGATTGGAGATGAGGAGGGGGCAAGGGCAACTACGTAGAAGAAGAGCAGGGAAGGAGAAAGACAGGCAGATGTGATGGGAGAGGGCAGTACGCAGTGAGGATCAGGGGACACGAATAGAGAGGAGTTGAAAGGATAATGGGGGCTAAAACTCGTGTATGGAGAGTGTGGGGACAGCAGGTTGAGGGCATGACAATTTCAGGAGCAGAGAATGTATTGTTTGGATAACTCCCATCTGCCCAGTTCAGAAGAGCTGGTGATGGAGGGGAGGACCCATATGGCTTGGGCAGTGAAGCCATTGAAATCAAGTATGTTATGTTTAGCTGCATGTTGTGACCCAGGGTTGTGTTCCATGCTTTTGACCACAGTTTGGCAGTGGCCATTCATCCTGGTGAACAGCTGGTTGGTACTCATACCAATATAAAGTGCTGTGTAATGAGTGCAACAGACCTGGTATATAACAAGGATGCTTTTACAGGTGGCCCAACCAAGTGCGGTGTGGCTGGGTTAGGCGGGTCTTGCATCTGGGTTTTTCAAAGGGATATGATCCCTGTGTCAACGGAGTTGGGATTGGGAGTAGTGTAGGATTGGATTCAGATGTTGTACAGGTTGGGTGGGCAATGGAATAACACTTTAGGAGAGATGTGAAGGTTCATGGGTAGGATGTCCCTCATTTAAGGCATGATGATAGGTAATCGGAGTCCTGATGAATGATGTGGTTCAGTTGTTCCAGTCCAAGATTGTATTGGGTGAGAAAGGGAACACTCCTTTGCAGCTCTGGTTCTTGGGGATCTGTGGGGAAATTGCACAGGGGATCTGTTTGTGAATTAGATGTGGGTGATAGTGCCTTTCTTTGGAGGCTGTGGTGAGACCTTAAGCAAATTGGGCAAGTGAGTTCTTGTCACTGCTGTCATTGGGTGGCCAGGCTGTATGGAAGATACTTTTTGGTGTGGAAGGGAAGTCCAGCTGCCGAAATGCAGGTACAGTTGGTGACTGGTGACTTTAATGTGGGCAGGGGTGTGGATGGAGCCACCACAGTGGAGGAAGCCAAAATCCAGGATGGTGGCACATTGGGTTGACGAGTTCCAAATGAAGTGGATGAGAAAGAAGGTGTTAAGTTTATGAAGGAACGAGGATAGAGTGCCTTGCTCCTGCATCCTGGTCATTGAGATATCAACAATAAACCTGAACCACACCAGGGGTTTTGGAGGCTAGGAAGGTTTCCTGTAGATAGCCCAGAAACAGGTTGGAGTAGGAGGGTGACATGGCGTGCACTTTGCTGTGCCATAGTGCTTTTTCTATACCTTCATTTAAAAACGGAAGTAGCTGTGTGTTTGGATAAAGTTAGTAAGGTGCTTAACAAATGATGTAGAGGGTTGGAGTCTGAAGGACTATGGGAAAGTTAGTGTTCAATAGTGACAAGGCTGTGGGCATGACAGATGTTGGTGTTTAGGGAAGTGGCATCAACAAGGATGAGTAGGGAGCTAGTATAGGATGGTGGAAAGTCGGCGAAGGAAGTGGTTGGTATATTTGATTTGGGAGGCTATGTTAATTCCAACATGATTAAATTTGGGTGTGGGGCTGAAGGTAGGGCTGAAATTTTAACTGAGGATTTTGGTGGAAAGATTAACAACAGTGTTCCAGGAATCTTTCAGCTCTGGATTTGGTGGTGTTGGCAAGGAGTTTTGGGGTATGTGGCAGGTTGAAAAGGTCAGCTAGGCAAGCTCTGGGTGCTTTGAGGAGGAACAGTGTGGGTGGGACAGAGGTTGGATAGTGGTGCCCCAGGGTGGTAGTAGGATGTCAGCAGGTTCTTTCAGAGGTATAAGAGATGGTTGTGTGATGTCTGTGCCATTAAGATGTGTTTTTGTGATACCAGGTTTGTGAGGCCCACAGATTGATGGAATTTGAGAAAACATGACAGTCATTGTGAAAGGAGGGGTGGGATCCTCAGGCCATTTGGGGGATTGCTTGGTATAGACAGCATTTAAGGAGCAGTATGTGGGACTAGTTTTGGCCAGGGAATGGGATATTTTTTGAACATGTACAAAAAGATATAGCAGTGATCTACTGTGGCAGTGACAGCATTGGAAAAATGTGAATGAAGCAAAAATGAGTGAATGAAGTAGTTAGATGGTTGTGAGGCGAGCTGGATAACAAAAGGACATGTAAAATACGTACAGGCACATCACAACATGCACAGATATGTGAAAATACATACAAATACATAAAAGTATGCACGATCAAGTAAAAATATGCAAAAATGCATAGAGTGTGTAAAATTACACAGAAACACTCACACATACTTAAAAAATGTACAGAAATGTGGGAGAAAAGTAATTGATGAGGTATGTTAGTGTTTGCACATTGGGATAAAGGAAAAGGGGGGGGGGAGGGGGATTGGTTAGGTCAAGGTTCACAAGTTAGTGTGGAAAACAAAATAAAATATGCGAGGATGAGGGAGGTAATTATTGGTGGGAAGAATTTTCAGCTTGAGATGCTGCACCAACAGTTCTTGTGGTCACATAGCTGTGTGTTGTTCATAGACAAGATTATTGACACAGTGTGGTCAGAAGACTAGAGTGCTAGCAGTTTGGAAGATGTTGAAAAAACATGGTAAAGAAGAAAAGAACAGACTCTGACAAGAGTAGTGCTTTAGAGAATTGTAACAGAGGAAGAAATTGTAGGGTTGTGGGATGGAAGAAAAGTCGTTTGGCAAAATCAAATGGAAACTCCTGGTTGGAATATCAAAAATATTACAAAAAAGGCATATATTGCTACACACCGTAAAGATGACACATTGAGTTACAGACTGTTACATGTTTAGCTTTTGGCCAAAGCCTTCTTCACAAAAGGAGAAAAAGAAGAAAAGAAAAAAACACACTTGCAAAAGCAAGCACACCTCACACACACTGGACCATCACTAGCAGATTGGACCAGAATGCAATTGTAACATTGAGCAGCAGCCAACAGTGGGTCAGGGGAGGGGGAGGAATGGCAGAGTACAGGTTGGTGGGAAAGAATAGCACTGTCTGGTGCAACATGCAGGGATTAGATGAAGGTGTGATAAGGCTGCCATGTGCAGTGTCAGGAGGCTGCGCAACAGGGAGTTCAGGGAAGGAGGGGATGCTTTAAAGAAAAGGATCAGGGAAGCAGAAAGACATATGGATGCGTTGACAGAGGGCAGCACAGAAAGAGGGTGAGGAGACAAGAATAGAGAGGAGTTGATAGGACAGAGGGAATGGAAATAGTTGGGTGGAGGGTGTGGAGGCAGTAGGTTACTTAGCTTGCAGTCGGGATGATCTCGGGAGCAGAGAATTTGTTGTAAGAATAACTTCCATTTGCACAGTGCAGAAAATCTGGTGGTGGAGGGAAGAATCCAGATGGCTTGGGTAGTGAAGCAGCCATTGAAATCAAGTGTGTTATGTTCAACTGCAAGCTGTGCCACAGGGTAGTCTACTTCGCTGTTGGCCGCAGTTTGGCAGTGGTCATTCATCCTGATGGACAGTATTTGGTAATCATACCAATATAAAAGCTGTGCAATCATTGCAGCACAGCTGTTATATGACATGGCTGCTTTCACAGGTGGCCCAGCCTCTGAGGGGGTAAGATAGGCCTGTGAGACTGGAATAGGAAGTGCTGGGTTACTAGATTGGGCAGTTCGTGCACCCTGGCAGAATTGAAGCTGTGAGGACGGGACATTGTGTCGTGCTTGGGTAGCTCTGTTGGTAGAGCACTTGCCTGCAAAAGGCAAAGGTCCCGAGTTTGAGTCTCGGTCCTGCACACAGTTTTAATCTGTCAGGAAGTTTCATGTCGGTGCACACTCCGCTGCAGAGTGAAAATCTCATTCTGGAAACATCCCCCAGGCTGTGGCTAAGCCATGTCTCCGCAATATCCTTTCTGCCAGGAGTGCTAGTTCTGCAAGGTTCACAGAAGAACTTCTGTGAAGTTTGGAAGGTAGGAGATGAGGTACTGGCAGAATTGAAGCTGGGAGGACGGATCGTGAGTCATGCTTGAGTAGCTCAGTTGGTAGAGTACTCGCCCGCGAAAGGCAGAGGTCCCGAGTTCGAGTTTCGGTCCGGCACACAGTTTTAATCTGCCAGGAAGTTTCACAGTGTTCCTCCTTGCCAATACCTCATAGCAACCAGACTCTCCATAGCTGACTTTTTCAACCTGCTACATCCTCCAGAACTCTCACTCAAAACTATACAAAATCCAGAACCCAAACAAATCCAAAATATGGTAGTTAACCTTTCCCCCAGAAAACACAATCCTACAGAAGTTTCCATCCTATCCAAACATCTTGCCATTAGCACTACACCAAATTTAATTATGATGGACTTTGCAATTACTTACTCTCCTTCTCCCAATCCATGCAGTGGAAACACTTTTTTGCTACTCTACCTCTCCCAATTCATACCACCATCTAACTGTGATCCTCCCCCTCTCTGATCTAACAACTCCCTGCTCACCTATCAGAAATTCCTTACTTCAAACTTTGCCTCATCATCTTCCCCCAGGTCCCTACCTGAGAACTACAACCTTTCAGCAGAAGAAAGGATAGTCATTCACAAAATCAAAACAAATCCTGATCTAATCATCCTACCTGCAAGACAAAGTTCCCCCACTGTCATGTGTCATGAACTGCAGAGAGTATCTAGCAGAAATTAATGTCCTTCATACTCCAGGTCCAGCACTTCATTTGTCATACACCGTACTAACTTTATTCTAACATGCAGCTTCTACTCCTGTGAAGGGAAGGTGTACAGACAAACCCACAGCACAGCCAAGGGCATCTCCATCACACCCTCCTATGCCAAGCTGTTTCTGGGTCATCTAGAAAAAACCTTCCTAGTCTCCCAAAATCTAAAAACCTTGCTATGGTCCAGGTTCATTGAGGATATCTTCATGATCTAGACTCAGGGCCAGTACACCCTATCTACATTCCTTCACATCCTCAACACCTTCTCTGCCATCTGCTTCACCTAAACCACCTCAACCAAGGTTGCCACCTTCCAGTACGTTGACTACTTACTCTCTTGTGTCTCCATCCACACCTCTGTCTACATTAAACCCACCAATCACCAACAGTTCCTGCTTTTCAACAGCTGCCATCCCTTCTATACAAAAAAAATCCCTCACATGCAGCCTGGCAACCTGGAGATGGCATATATGCAGTGACGAGAACTGCCTTGCCCACTATGCTGATGGTTTCACCAAGGCCTTCACAGACAGACACGATCTCCCCAGAACTAGTCTGCAGACAAATCACCTGTGCTGCTTTCCCACATACCCCCAGTCATCCCACGACCCCAAGAGCTAACTACAAAGGAGTGCCCCCTTGTTACCACTACCACCCTGGACTGGAACAACTGACCGCATCTTTTGCCAGGGCTTTGATCACCTATCATCATACCTGAAATGAGGGACATCCTTTCCGCTCCCCCTAAAGTGGTGTTCTATAGCCCACCCAACCTCCAGGTCATTCTAGTCGATTCCTATGCCACACCCAATCCCAGCCCCTTGCCACAGGGATCATATCCCTACAGAAGACTGAAGTGCAAGACCTGCCCAACCAATTCATACTGCACTTCCTGTTCCATTCCTATCAGAGGCTTTTCTTGCTCAATCACAGGTCAGGCTACTGTTGAAAGCAGCCGTGTCATGTACCAGCTCTGCTGCAATTGTTGCACAGCTTTTTATATTGGTATGGCTACAACCAGGTGTCCATCAGAATGAATTGCCACTGCCCTGTGACTGATATTGCAGCTGAACATAACATACCTGATTCCAATGGCTGCTTCACAACCAGGGCTATCTGTATCCTCCCCTCCATCACCAGCTTTTCTGAACTGCGCAAATGGAAGTTACTCTTACAACAAATTCACCATTCTCAAAATTATCCCAGCCTCAACCTACAGTAGCCTACTGTCCCCACACCACCCATCCAACAGTTTCCACACCCTCTGTCCTCTCACCTCCTCCCTATTCACATCGCCTCAGACTCATACCCATTGTGTACCACCCTCTGCCAAACCACATGCCCATCGTTCCCCTTCCCTTCTCCTCTTCTTTTCCACTCCCTGTTACTCTCTGCCCTCCCCACCATCTTTCCCCATGGCCTACCAACGCTGCACCAGGGTGTCCTATCATTCTCTGTCGAGTCCCAGCATGCTCCGCCAAATGCAGCATGTTCGCCCCCCCCCCCCCCCCTTTCCATACTTGTACCCTGCTATCCTTCCCCCTTCCCTGCTCCAGTCTATGTTACTGCTCAATGTGATGGTTGCATTCTGGTCTGAGCTGCTGATGACAGCAGTCATGTATGCATGAGGTGTGCTCGCTTTTGTGAATGTGTTTGTTTTTTGTCAGAAGGAGGCCACGGCCGAATTCTAAACATGAAACAGTCTTTTCGCTGTGCTTGTCTGCAATTCAATCTGTCATCTTTACGCTGAGTAGTAATGTATCCTTTTCATGATATTTTTGATAGAACAGTGAGACGTTTAGGCATTAGTGCCTGCAGCAATTTAAAATGAAATTTAACTACAAAGAAGACTGCTCACAAAATTCCTCTCCAACTTGTTTTTAAATATGAGTCCTATGTCTGGAATCTTTATCAAACAGATTTAACAAACACTAGAAAATAACTCTCAGGGAGAAACTGACCAGTTCAATTTTGTCACGTTTTCTTCTCCAGAGAGAGAGAGTGAGGGGGGGATACCTGAGACATTGGCACATCTTGTAATAAAGTTGTGTAAAGTGACTGTAAAAAGATATTGTGTGTCACAATGAAACTAAACTTCCTCTTAAAATTCAAGTAATGATTATTATTCTGTGAAGAGTGAAGGGGTATAGTTCTTTCAACAAATGTGTAAAATACAAAGGAAAGGGATAATGATACTGGTGTAATATGTACCTTCTAAAACACAATATACAGTGGCTTGCCAAGATAGAGAAGCTGCTTTCACAAATATGGATGAGGAAACCAGCAGTCAAAGGGGCTACCTCGTTTCTCCCAACAGTGTTATATGAATCACATGGAATGTGAGGAAGTGTGTATTGAGCAAGAAGTTGATAGGTGACATTATGAAAAGATTTTACTGGTATCAGGTGGCATAATAAATTTTGAAGATCTGTGAGTACTTGGAAAGGGGTGAAAAATGATGAGGGGACATTAAAGGAAAGAGGGAGGACTTAATGAAAATAGGAAATGGAGCATGAAAGAAGACACAGAGTACTAAAATATGAATTTTGTCTGTGGAATGAATGTGTGTGTTCCCTCATTATGAATTGGAGCCACAGAAATAGAGGAAACCAATTGTACCAAAGGGAACCAACGTCAGGAATAATTTTCCGTAATGTATATAAATGTTGACCATCATATTTTTAATAACACAGTAGTCTGTATGATTATCAAGCATATAAATAAAAGCATAAAATCCATAGCTCATAACTAATGACATTCCTCCATGAGAACATTTGCATCAGTAGCTAAAATGCTGATATTTGAAAATATAATGTAATAAAATTCATATACAAATTTTATAACATTTAACTCGAGCAGCAATTGTGTGTCCTTGCATTTGTTCATGAATGTTTAATTTTATAAGCAAGGGTAAATTTGCAAAGTAACCTTTTACCAATAAAGGAAGTGTGTATTTTTTTAATGTTGAATTTTCACCAAATGTCCCAACTATAAATTTGATTCCTGCAGGCAGTATTAACTAGATTGTGAACAAAGGAAAAAGCTAAGTTTACCACTGTTCGGTGTTTCAGTGGATCGGGAAAACTATGCAGCTAGACAAACACATTATGACAATTTGTACAGGATGGTGGCGTACTGTGAAAACAGAACAGATTGCCGCCGAGCATTGCAGCTCAACTACTTTGGTGAAATTTTTGATCGACAGCAATGCCTAATAAGTCGTGATACAGCTTGTGATAACTGTTTGCAGCAGGTAACTAATCTTGATAAATCTGTTTTTCATAAAATTTTGTTCCTTTCCTGTCCCTTATGCCCCTTGTGCCTCACCAAAGTAATTTATAGTCAGAATACAAAATGCGCTAAGCTAAATTTGAACTTTTTCTGTTGGTTTTTCTGTGTACATATCAAATATACAATTTTTGTATCTGGATTTTGGAACTGTTGCTGGAGTAGATGACCTTATGTAATATGCAAATATTTTCTAGTAGAGAAAGAAAAAAATTAAGAAATGTTATTTTCATTGTGATGTATTTATGTTGTACTAAGACTATCAGTAATTTAGTCACGGCATCCTCAGATCCAATTGCGAGGCAGTATATGGTAGCCAGCTAAATTATTGGGAATTAGAACTCATTTCCAAGTATATTAATTACACTGCCAATTACACACTATGGATTCAGGATTGCCCAGTTTTATGTGAAGGGAAATAGTTCAGAATATCAAAATTATAAAATGCATTGCTTACATTTAAGAAAAGAAAGATTTAAAATTAAGAAATGTTCTTTCAGTTGTGTCAGCAGTGAGAACTAATGGAAATTAATATTTCCTTATTAGACAAGGTCATGATGCTTTAAAAATGTTTGTGTTCTGTGCCGAGTCCTGCTAAGCTACTTCCTTGTATCAAAAGAAAAGTTCATCTGAGAAAACTATTTGGTCTACATCATCAGATACATGTTATATACTGGTACAAGAGAGTTCTAATTAAGAGTGAGAAGAATGTAGTGAGACGTTAAGGTGGAACAAGACTTCAACGATGCTCCTGTACTGAAGACCACTTGCAGTAGTGATCCAAAAGAACTTTTTTGTTAAAAGGGAGAGAGAGAGAGAGAGAGAGAGAGAGAGAGAGAGAGAGAGTGTGTGTGTGTCTCAGGCTAACTGCACTTTGCACCTGTTTTTCACCATAAACTTCAAATATGTCTAATGAAACTAAATGCCAGTTTCTATATGATTTACTTAATTTAATGTTACCCATGGATATTTCTTGAGATTCAGATAAATATGCATTTAAGATAAGCCGAATGGCCGAAGCATTGAGTCATTGACAGGCACACACAAGAGAAATAAAACTTGCTGGCTTTTGGAATTATCCTCTGATGAGCTAAGGTACAAGACACGCACACACACACACACACACACACACACACACACACACACACACACACACACACACCTGCACCCCCTACATTGTGCCAGCTGTAAACACAATGTCAGGATTGCATTTCAGCAGGTGGACTAGAGTTGGGGGGGGGGGGGGGGTGTATTTGTTGGGTGGATAGAAGGGGGGAGAGGCAGGAAGTGAGAAGAGGAGGTTGAGGGATGGACAGTTAGTGGCTAGGAGGGAGGAGTTTTCTGGCCAGGGCTGGTAGGTGCATGAGGTAGGCATGTGATACTTGGGTACCAGAGCCAGTGAGCTGGGTTGCACGATGAAGATGACATGCAGGTGTGGGTTGGCAGAGGGTGACAGAACAAATAAACTTTATCCAAACAGGTCTTGAAGGCCTTATGGTACCAGCAGGCCACCATATCATTCTCAGCCCATAGGCATCACTGGTTGCAGATATGGTGGGAGAGGGAAGGGACACGTGGTCCACACACTGCTCTCCTGGCCATTGGAAGTTTTCTTACGACCAGAGCTGCTACTTCTTAATCAAATAACTCCTCATTTGGCTTTACGAAGGGTGACTGCACCCCAACTGCCAGCAGTTGTTGGCAGGCATGGACGGTCACCCATCCTAGTGCTAGCCAAGCCCAACAGTGCTTAACTTCTGTGATCTGATGGGAACGGGTATTGCCACTGTGACAAGACCAATGGAGGGGTGACAGAAGAGAGGTAGCGAAAACTGTTGGATAGATGGTGGGAAGGCAATGGATTAACAGAGATTGAAGAGAGGAGGGTTACAGGAGTGGAGGACATTTTGCAAGTGTAATTTCCATCTGCATACTTGGAAAAGCTGGTGCTTCTAGGATAGGTCCAGATGGCATGGGTTGTGAAGCAGCCAGTGAAGGGGTAGGAAGGATATTGAGTAGGATTTCCCTTGTTTTCAGCCATTATGATGGATAATAAAAGCCCTGGTGAAGGATATGGTACAGATGCCCGAGTCCAGGGTGATATTGTGTGAGGAGTGGGCCACTCCTTTGTAGTTGATTCTAGGGGAGGGTGGGAAGAGGATCAGGGGTTTGTGAGGATACAGCAAGGGAAATCTGTTTGATTTGGGGGCAGTGGTGTGGGAGTGGCTGTCTGTGAAGGCATTTGTGGGCCCGTAGTATAGTTGGCAAAGGAATTCTCATCACTACAGATATGATGTCCACAGATGGCCAGGATGTATTGGAGCAATTTTTTGGTGTTGGAGAGGGTGACAGCTGTCAAAAAGCAGGTACTGATAGTTGTTGGTGGCTTTAATACAGTATATACAGAACGGGTGGTGGAGCTGCCAGAGAGGAGGAGGTCAATGTCCAGGAATGTTTGCACGTTGAATTGAGAAGAACCAGGTGAATGGGTGGGAGAGAAGGTGTTGAGGTTGTGGAGGAATTAGGATGAGATTTCATGGCCCTGAGTTCAGATCATGGGGATGTCATTAGTGAACCTATACCAGACAAGGGATTTGGGGTTTTGGGAGGCTAGATGCTCCATAAAAAATTTGGTGTATGAGTGTACGATGAGGGTGCCATGAATGTGCTCACGAATGTTATCATGTATGTTCCCCTCAAAGGAGAAGTAGCAGTGTGTGAGGATATAGTTTTTAAGGCATATGTGGAATGAGGTAGTGGGTATGGAGTCTGAAGGACACTGGGAGTTGTGGCTTTTGATAGCAGCGAGGCCTTGGGCATGAGGGATGTTGGTGTACAGGGAGGCGGCATCAACAGTCATGAGTAGGGATCCAGTTGGTGAAGGGATGGGGATTGTGGAAATTTAGTGAAGGTAGTGATGCGAGAGGCGACGCTTCAGGCAATTGCTTGGAGGTATTGGTCAACAAGTTTGAAAAGTCTGTCATTAGGAGCAAAATAACCAGCAACAAGGGGTGTCCAATATTGTTGGGTTTATGTATTTTGTGGAGCATGTAGAAAGGGGGCATGGGGGGTGTCATTGGGGTGAGAGGGAGATGGACTCAGGGAAGACATTCTGGGTTGTTCCTAATGATTTCAGTAGGGGTTGAATGTTAACTTGGACTTCTGGAACAGCTCATAGCTGATCGAGGAGTTAGGTAGTTGGCATCAGCCTTCTGTCAGGTAGTCACTAAGATTCATCATGGAAGCGGTGGAGCTTCATCTGTTGGGAGAATGATTAGGTCAGAATCTGTTTTGATATTGTGAATGGCTGTCCTTTCTTCAGTTGGGAGATTAGTGTCCTTAGGAAGGGACGTTGATAAAGATGATGCCAGGTGATGATTAGGTGGGAGGTTACAAAGAGGGTAATGATTAGGTGGTGGTATTAACTGAGAGAGGCAAGGTTCAATTTTGGGCTTAAGTAGGTTTTAGTTGAATGGATAAATAATAAACAAGTGTTCCCACCGCAAGGTCTATGACTAGTGCAACTTGATTAAACTTAGATGCAGGTCTAAAGGTAAGGCCCTTCTGTAATACTGAAACTTAGGTAGGATTTTGGTTTTTGGTAGAAAGGTTAAGAACAATGATTTGGATTTGTTTGGGTTCTGGATTATGTGGAATTTTGGGAGAGAGTTTCGTTGGATATGGCAAATCGAAAAGGTCATCTAGGCAGTGTTTGCGTGCCATGAGGTATTGTTGAGGAGGTTCACTGTGGGTAGGGTATATTTTGGTGGGTAGTGGTGCAACTGAACAATATTCTTTGTCAGGACTTTGATTATTTGTCATCATGATAGCATGTACCTGCCATCCCTCCCTTCAACATTCCTTACCAGCCAACCAGACGCTTCCCTCTGAGCCACTAGCTGACCATCCCCAAATCCCCTCTTTCTGCCTCTTGCCTCTTTCTCCCTCTGCCCACCCCACCTAAATGCCACCATTCAACCCCCATCCCATCTTAGTCCACATGACAAAATGTGATCCTGGCATTTTGTGTCTAGCCAGCATAATGTACGGGCCACTGCTGTGTGTGTGTGTGTGTGTGTGTGTGTGTGTGTGTGTGTGTGTGTATATGTGTGTGCGCATGCTTGCTGTAGCTCATCAAATGATTTATTTTGAAAGCTAACGGGTTTTCTTTCTCTTTAGTGTGTACCTGTCAACAATGCAATGCTTCTGCTATTCCGTGAGTGTTCTAGTTTACTTCTAAATTGCCTACATTCTGCCAGAACTTTCCTTACTACATCTAACTTATTTCTCAAGTTCAAGAATATATAATACATTCATTTTGCTTCTCTGTCCTGTAGAATCAATACACAGCAGTAGATGTAACAGAGGATTCAAAGGAAATTATAAAATGTGTCCAAAAGCTGAGCCAAAACAGTACCATGACATGGAAAGGCAACTTCACACTGCTCCATTTTGTTGATATTTTCAAAGGAGCAGATGTGAAAAAGATAAAGGATAATGGTGAGTTTTGATCAGTTCATATTTCAAAAATCTCATTACTTACTATTTCTTCTGAATTGTTCTATGCATAGGGGTGGTGGTTATTGCTGAAATAAACGGTTTTCGGTGTCCCCCCCCCCCCCCACCACCACCACCACCACACACACACCTGTGTAAACTGAGTATTAAAACCACTCAAAATGAGCAGTTTGAGAAAGAACTGATTTTCGGTTTTTATTCCTATTATTTCCTGTAATAAATTCACCATTTGCGGCTTTTCTCAAAAAGTAATAAGTCTGTGGATGCTATAAAAAAAAGACCAGTATTCTCCTGTTGGTTCTGATTTTATGAAACTGCTCAAAATCATGTTGTGATTGGGTGTCATACCACTATTTGCACATTACCAATAGCCAGTGCAAAAGGGTGGACACTGAGGTTGGAGACTTCTGTTTCTCCTGTTGATTTCCGTTTTCAAGGGCTACCAGCGATAAAGGCATAAGACACAGGCAGCAGATCAGTTACTTTCAATTGTATACCATGAATGGAGTGTTGCTAAGTTTTTCATTTATTTTGGTGGCTTTCCTCTTTTATTATTTAATAGAAATGGCAGACAAATCATTAACCTTTTAAAGCAAATTAAGCATTGTACTTCATTGCTGTGTCACTTCATAAAAACATTTCCAGACTGTGTTTGGTGTCATTCTGCAATACAATGGACATCCAGCTACGACAGTGATGCTATTGTCTCAGCAGTGCTGTACCAG
Organism: Schistocerca piceifrons; assembly: GCF_021461385.2. Lineage (NCBI taxonomy): Eukaryota > Metazoa > Arthropoda > Insecta > Orthoptera > Acrididae > Schistocerca > Schistocerca piceifrons. Next base: position 58,629,660 of record NC_060144.1, on the reverse strand, counting down.
TTCTTATCCCATGTGTTTGTTGCTCATTTCTGATAGGAATGTTATTAAAATATGGATGATTGCTACTCCCATTTTCATATTTCAAACCAATAAAATTTTACAAATAAAAATTACTCCTTTTTTAAGAAAGGTTTACTCAAAAAGGAAAAATTGTAAAAATGCTTTTTTTAATACTCAGCTGGTAGTAAAAAATAAAAACGCCTGTTATTATCAAGACCTAACAAATACAAAAAAGTACCAATTATTCAAAACTAAAATACTGGTGTTGGTTTTAACTGGTCCATTTTTTCCATCCCTAACAAGCCATAAAAATATTTGCTGAAAGTTTTGTAATTGTCTGAACTCATTTAATCCGTTTGTTACCATTTATGTGAACTGCAATTTCCATATGACTAGAATATTTTTTCAGTACATTTGTGTCTTTCACGCATGCACTGCTTAAGAGATTAAAGCTATTCAAAAGTCATATACATTTTAAAAAATCACACAGCTCAGTTGTGTATAGTGCACCATGAAATAGTTCTCCACCTGAAGTGCAACTTAACATCTCTTACATTGAAAACAGGATTATGCGTGTTGCTGTCACTTGTAACAAGCCTTAAATATTCTGCATCGGGCAGTTTTATTCTCACTGCATATGGGTTTTCCAGGAAAATTAGCCAAATTCTCCTTTGCTTAGCAGCTCCTTACACAGGTAGTGAGGCACAGAAGCATTATTCAGGTACTGTTACGACAAGTTCAGTTATAACTTGGTGAATTTCATCGTCCTTGGTCCTTAGTTCAATATATGGTGGATGCAACTTGGATTCAGAAGTGTATATGAAGATGAACACTTATCATGCATGGCATTACCATCCATTCCTTGGGAATCTGTGCAACAGGTTGGTTTTGGATTTTGTTTTTCCCCTTGTATATGCAGTGCCACATATTGTTATCATGAAAATTTCATAGCAAGATATTTTTGACTGATGCAGATGTCAGATTGTCTTTTCTTCCTTAACATAGTTGCAGTGAACTGAGCTAGCATATATTTCATTGTTAATCTTCCAGTTTTGGCAATGTAAGTATTTTCCGAGACATTTCCTGAAAAATTTGGGACATCAGCAAAAGTTGCCCATTTAATAATTCTCCATCTGTAGTCAGGGTCCATAAACCTCCAAAACAATCTTTTAACTATCTGAAAGTTTGGTAACCACATCCTTTTATCATCATATAATAGCTGTATTGTGCAAAGCAAGTATTCCTTATATGTGCAGTATATGAGCTAATAATTTTTGGGATACTATCAGTTCTGTACCAGAAGGGTCTACTTCACATAATGTTGATGTCAAGGCTTGCTGTACTCAATGGTTTCTACTGAACATTTGAAAGTCTGCCCTAAATTTCACCAGACTTTAATCAATGCAAGCATTTTTACAGTGGCACATGTTTGTTGTCAGTACATTCTACTTCCCTTTCATCAGAAGTACAACTGTGTTCATCATGTTCTGAATTGTTACTTCCATTCTTTTCACTTTCATTCATTCATTTGTTCATTCAAAATTAATTAATCAGTTCATTCATTCAGAGATCATGTTGTGTCAATCCCTTCATGAAGTGAACCTACAGGTATGTGGAATGATTCGAGTTATGCATTAATAAGCAGAAGCGTCCACCGCAGGCTATTTGTGCAGAGTACTACAAACAACAAATTATGACTATTATAAAAAGGAAAGTTGGTCTCACCATATAGAGGAGATGCTGAGTCGCAGATAGGCACAACAAAAAGACTGTCACAAATTAGCTTTTGGTTAATATGGCCTTTGTCAAAAATAGACCCCCGCCCCTCACACACACACACACACACACACACACACACACACACACACTCAGTTGACAGAGACTGCAGTGGTGTGTGTGTGTGTGTGTGTGTGTGTGTGTGTGTTGTCATCTATTTTTGATGAAGGCCGTACTGGCCAAAAACTAATTTGTGACAGTCTTTCTGTTGTGCCTATCTGCAACTCAGCATGTCCACTATATGATGAGTAGCAACTTTCCTTTTCATAATATTGTTAAATTATGACTATTGATAGTCTGTGCCTACTGACAATTACGGAAGTTAATTCAAGTTAATTTTTTGTGTGTAAAGGTAGAGCTATTAGCAAAGAATAATGAAAATGAAATTTGATCTGTGTCAACTTAGAACTTGAGGTCAGATCTCTTGCAGTCAGGAGCATTCATTCACTGCCTGGATCGTCATATGAATCAGAACAATACTTTCACTTGAGAAGTGACTGTGTGCCTCTTGTTTGTATTGATCACAAAGCACAGACTAAAACATGTTATACTTTCATTGTTGTTGTGATTTTACAAGCTTACACACAGTGCCATCTGTAGGTGTTGTCATAAGATGTAATGTCTCATTCATTTGAACACAAGCACAAAAACAATTGCACAGGTAAAAGTCAAGTGTACATAACAAAGTTCAGGCTTAGCTGCCAGTAAAAAATAAATGTGAATCCTGCCTACGAGAAATCATATGTTGATAAGAATAGAGCTCAGTGATGTTAAGCATTGAACATCTTCTGCTGTAAAGAAGACTGAGGACCGAACAATACTAACAGAGGTTTGTGCCCCGTGATATGATAAAATTTGACACCATAGAGACATATATGAAATTTATGTTCACCATAAACAATAGCCAGTGCCTCATTTTCTTTTTGTACATACTGCTGCTGAACTAGAGGAGATGGCCAAAATAAAATTTTGTTCCTGTAAACAGTCAGGTTTCATTTTTACTCTGTTGTGGAAAATGTTGGGTCTGGGTTAGGTCTAGGTCAAATGAGGAACTGTAGATGACGGTTGCACAGCTAAAGCCAGGAAAAATAAAGGTCAGAATTTCATTCAGAGTTCATCAACAGCATCAACAGGTGGATTTTCTTGTTAACAGAGTATCATAACTGATTGAAAGCATCTGGACCAAATATGTATTCAATTAAATGATGACCAAAAGGTAAATTTGTGTACTGCAAAAACTGTTTGATACTCAACTTCAAATGTTCCTTTTATCTACAACTCACGGCCACTGTATGTTTTAATGTTCTTGGCTAATGGTTGTAATGAGGATAACAGAATAACTACATAAGTATTACAGTTGTTAAGTAATGCAGAAGCCCCTGTGTCCACTTGAAATATTGTTTTGCCCAAGATTTGCAAAAATCTTAAAATATTTTGTGGATTGCTAGTTTCCATGTGTGCTAAAATTTCAATTTTAGGCACTGATTCACTGTTGTGCAACTTCTTGACCTTATGAGGAATACAAGAATTACAAACATCACTAAAATGGCAATGTTTTTTTTTTTTTTTTATATTAGATGCAGATTTTGAACAACATAAGACACTGATGGGATGTACTACATACAAAATACTCAAGAGGGTGGTGGCATTAAGTGAGTATGTGGCTCTAAAATGTGATGAGAAGTGCCTGAAGAAGATACAGAATTGGAACAATGCTGTGGGGAAGTTTTTTGTTTATTTCGCAAACATCTGTGAGCTCTTCTGTTTACGATTTCTGTCAATAAATGGAGCTTGCTTCCTAGACAGCTGAACTAGTTGTTTGTCTCATGGGCATGCACACAGTACAGAAACTTCTGAGTGTGTTTGCCATTGACTTTCAGTTTCTTGAAAGAATTTTGCACCATTTTCATGTCTTTGCCCAAAGGTGGATCCGAAAATTGAACTGCTGATCTTCATATTTATTTGGAATACTATCATGCTGAAAACCTTGAAAACATACAGCAGCAGTTCCATAGCTGCACCTAATACAATATTAAAATGCATTAAGTGCTTCTTTTTCAGGTGCATAGCAAATAATTAGGTCCCTGATTGGGGAGTCAGAATATGACTTCTTGTATTGTAATGAAGCCACATTGAGTGGGCTAGCACATGATTGTGCACATACCTCATTTTGTGGACATCCTTGTGCCATCCCGTAAATCACTGGTTGGTGCCATGTGATCCTGTGGCAAGCCAGGTGGGAGGAGGGGGGATGGGGGATGTCCAATTCCTAGAGTGGCCTCTCAGTGTAGGCCTGTGGAACAGAGCATCACTGATTATGTGATCTGGCAAACGTTGTTGTTGTTGTTGTTGTTGTTGTTGTTGTTGTTTGTGTTGCTACCAGTGTCTTTTGTGGGTATGGCAGTAGGTGTTGTTATTAAAGACTTTATCCATAAAGCCATAGTGCTTCATTATAGCTGTATTGACGGCTGTACTTATCATTGTGTCTCATTGGCTTTACTTGTCATTGTAGGTTTCTGGGTTAATATGTTTGTTAAACCTGAATTGAAATGTATTTTCAAATATGTGTTTTCATTATTTCTTGTGTGGCCTAGATTGCACACAGTGCAGACATGAACACAGTTTAATTCCAGATCTCAGCATGTTGTTCTTAATGGAACAAAATCAATTGTTATAAAGGTGATTTCAGGAGTATGCCGTGGTAGCGTTATAGGGTTACTAATCTTTACAACATATATAAATGATCTAGTTGATGATATCAGAAACTCCATGAGCCTGTTTGCTTACAGTGTTGTTATCTACATGAATATTTCAATGTCAGGAAAATGCAGGAAAACCAGCAGAGAATCAGCAGTTCATGCAAGGATTGGCAGTTGATCCTAAACTTAGATAAATGTAATATATTTTGCATAAATTGGCGAAGAGGTCCAGTATGGTTTCATTATGCTATCGACAGTAAACCACTGGAAACAATAACAGTCTTAAAATACCTGGGAGCTACTGCTTGAAGTGACCTAAAGTGGAACTACCACATAAAACTAATTGTAGAAAAAACAGATGCCAAGGTGAGATTCATTGGAAGAATCTTAATGAACCGCATTTCATCCACGAAAGAATTGTCTTATAAAACACTTGTTTGAGCAATTCTTAAGTATTGCTTATCAGTGTGGGACTCTTGCATTAATGGAAAGGATACATAAAATCCAATGAAGAGTGGGGTATTTGTCACGGGGTAATTTAATAAGGATGAGAATATTACAGAGATGATTAATAAACTTCTGTGGAAGACACTACAAGAGAGGCCTTATTGATAATGGAGAGGTTCCTGTTGAAATTCTAAGAGCAAATATTCCAGGAAGATTCAAGTAACATAATGCTTCCACCTATATACACCTCGCAAAGGGACCACGACGAAAAGAACATGATAAATTAGAGCTCATACAGAAGTGTACCGACAGCTGTTCTTCCCGTGTGCCATTTGCAACTGGAACAGGATGAGGCAGAAATGATACTGGTACCAGAAGTAACCTGTGTGACTCAGTGTAAGGTGTCTTGCACAGTATGGATGTAGGAATGTGGAAGTGGTCTTGATAATTACGTAGTGATATTCACAGTTGAGAGTAGGAAGACAGTGGGTGGAATAGTTTTTGGATGCAAGGTTCTGACACACACAAACCTTTTATTGGGATGTGACCATCAACCATATATCCACCTCTATGAATGGTCACTGCTAAACTGTGGACTGTGGCCAGTACGAAGAGACCATCCAGTGTCAAATGTAGCTACTGAGCATAATACAGCAGACTTCAAAGTCTGCATTGCAATCTGTGAATTTTGAACCCCACCTTGTGCCCCCACCCTCCTCAACAGTGCTATCTTTTCCTTATGGCTTTCTCAAATAAAATTTTCTCAGTTTTTTTACCAGGTTAGAATTGGGTGAGAATCAGGCATCAGCAGCTGACAGTTGTAATCATCACTGGTTGTGTTTTGTTTCCCCTCCCCCACTTTCCCCTCCCATCCAGTGCCCAATAGTTTGATGAAGTATGTCATATGATATCACACAAAAGTCATTAAGTTTGAGTATGCTACCAGAGACCACATCAGTGTGTCTTCTTTCTGTGTGTGTGTGTGTGTGTGTGTGTGTGTGTGTGTGTGTGTGGGTGGGTGGGTGTGGGGGGGAGAGGGGGAGTGGAATATGCTTGTAGTGTACCAGTCCCAGTGGAAAGTAACCAGCTCACTGTATTTCTCTGTATCCTTGCTGCACTGAGTGTGCTTTTCTGTTCACTATAAAAGCTACAGTTGCTATTCGTATGGAAGTTGTTGTGTATTGATTGCAACCAATTCCCAGTATATGGGACAGCATATGTGTCTCATCTAACACAATTCTGTGCTTTTCAATGTTGTCTGTGAAGCTGTCCTCTGCAACCTAGGTTAGTCCAAATACCAATATTTAATGTGTAATTCTTCTAATGCTGCACATACATGCTGATCAATATAGTAACCGCCATAGTTTAAAAGGCTGTCATAAATTCATGGAACTCTGGCACCAAGATTGTCTTCTACCTCGTGTAGCATCTCTCTTACCTTCTTAAGAGAATCGAAAATATCTTAAATGTTTTGTAAGCCAGTGTCCTAGTTATTTTACATAATCCCACCCCACAGAAAAGAATGAACTCTGTGAAGTGATAATCCTATAATTGTTGAACATATTTGTGTTCTCATTTCTTGGAGAGTGGTAACTCAGTGTCTCTTCGCATACTTAATATCTCACTCCAGATGGTCCTTGGTGGAAATGATTGTAACTCTGTGTATCTACATGTTTAAAGCTGCTGTCTTGTGGGCCAAATTATGAAATCTATGAGCACCGAGATTTGAGTCAGGCTTGCATTATACAAAGTACCAGGTTTATGTTCACATTAAACATCTAAAAATGACAACGGTCCTTATCTCATAAACTGAATTGTGAACTTGATGTTAGGGTACATCCTCCTTGTATGATCATTGAACTGATAAAGAGATTCTATGCACTGTGGCTACACCATAAATGTGTTGTCAGCATTATGGAAGGACAGACTACGAGAAGCAGAGTTTCAAATAGTTTCCTGAAAGTCCCTCATAAAAGAATTATCTCTTACTGCAGACAAAGGATAAGCCATGACCATTTTTGTTTCAGTCTTTCAGTAAAATACACTGCTGTACAAAAAGTAGGACCACACTTAAGAGAATAAAAACAAAACAAGTACAGATACAGGAAACAACTTATTTGAAAAGAAACTACAAATATTAAGCTATCTTTTTCATAAACCATCTTTTCACATAGCTCCCACCATTCTGAAAGCACAAGTTTTTGTATGCTCTTGCATAGAATTTTGCTACCTGTGTTGTTAACCATATGATAACGTGTTCTTTGAACTCATCACTCTATAATTTTTGACCACCAGGTAATGTTTTCAGGCACAAAAAGAGATGGAAGTCACTAGGTGTGAGGCCATGGCAAAGCAATAGTCTTTGTGAGCATTCTGTGGCACTTATTCTGTTTCGTGTTTCATGGTTTCATAATTGTCTCGTAGGAAATGTTTGCACCGATTGTTTCATTTGTGGTAAAAAATGCGCGTGTGGAATGCCCTGTCTGTCACAAAGACTGTGCACATGACTTTTTGATGTGCCAAAGTTTGCTGGTGATGCAGCGTGCTTCCATTCCATTGATTGTCATTTTGATTGAGGTGTTCCATAAGCAACCCAAGTTTCACATCTGGTCACTATCTTGCTTAGAAATTCATCACCATTTTTGTTCTAACGCATCAAAAAGTGCACTGACCAGGTGCTGTTTTCTTTTTGCACTGACCAGATGCTGTTTTCTTTTTGCACTGACGAGATGCTGTTTTCTTTCTGTTTAAAGAGTTTACGGGACCCATTGAGCAAACATTTTTTTCAAAAATTAAGTTTTTCAGATACAGTTTCATGAAGAAGTGATCTTGAAATTTGCAGAAAGTTCTTAGAAAGATCTGATACTGTAAACTTACAGTTTTCCTTTATGAGTTCTCCAATTACATGAACCAGTTTTTCATTAAGCAAACATAGATGCCCACTTCATTAGTCTTTGTGCACTTGATCACATCCTTCATTGAACTGTCAGAAATGTCAGCTTTCACTTAGTTAATACTAGGCAGAAGTCCTATCTGCATTTGGATCAGACCTCCTAGACTCTTATGCAAGAAAGATGTGCAGTATTCTGATGTATCCATTTTCAATAGCCTACCACAAGAATTTTTAAAAAATCTTACCAGTAATCCTCACATCTTCAAGTCTAAACTGAAGAATTTGCTCGAGACACTCCATCTTGTCTGTCGGGGAGTCCCTTAAAAAAAATTAATCTGATTCCTGTGTTATATTCTTGACTATAATAATATATTCCCAGCAGCTTGTTGTCTGTGTAGGATTCATCTAAATTTTGTTTTATCGAATATTAACTTTTATTATGGTAATTTCATCTACTGACTCAATCCACAGCTGTGGAGGTTTTCTTTCCAGTTTGGTACTACAAAAGTAGACATTTAAATTATAAAAATAAATAAAAGAAGTAAGTTATCATTGAATTGCCCATTACATTTTTTCCACGAAACCCCTAAATCTTTTGAATGTTGGGCTCTATAAGGTTCCCTTTCTGTGCAGCGACCGTGTAATATAAAATTATGAAGAATGTAGCAACCAGATTTCTATCATGAAAACTGCCAAGGACAGTACTTCTACTTATGGCATGTATCGGTTAGAAAAATGCACTGATGATGACTGATATCAGTCGAAATTGATTTGCAACAAGATAAATAAATTATGTTTCCGTGACTGGTTGCTACATTCTTCATAACCCCTAAATTTGTCAGTTAATGTCAACTGGTTTGGTGGTTTTCGCATTCAGAAGATGAATTACAGATCTAATCTCAAAAGTGGCAGGATTATCAACCAACTTCACCATTCTAAACGAATACTGTACAGCATAAACAACAGACAAAGAACTGAAGATGGTGTCAGTCCCTTCCCCTTGACTCAAAGCCACTACCATCTATGCACTGAACTGTTGTAGCTCTGCCATGGAAAAAATTACAAATGTAATGTACTTTCTGAATGTATCTCACGTGCATTTTTGTATGTGAAATACCAATGGCACTTTGCTGTGATACTCTGTGGCTTCAGTGACAGACGTGGCATTTCAGTGTCAACTGGTTGCACAATTACATGTAAACCACATTGCGACACAGAATCTCTGCTGTGCTACTGCTTGGCTCTTGTTAATATGCAACTTATTCCATGAAAATACCTCACCAACTTCCTATGAGATGCACTGTAAGATGCACTGCACTGTCTATTTCAATCCACTGATGATATCTACATCATCTGGTATATGAGACATTGGAGTAAACCTCAAACATTTACTCAGTGCTGAAATGATTTCTCCATTAATGGCCTTATTTAACAAGTTGATGGCAGTGTGTCATTCCTTGCTAAGTAGTGTCACAATTTACACCCGTATAAAACACTCTAATATACATGTTTGGTTTGCTGTTGTATTTCTGAGATTAGGTCTTTGGTGGGCTGCCATATCAATTCATTACCAACAACAAGTGAGAGAGATCCATATAAAGATAGTGATAACATAAATTACACAGATCAAGACCCATTTCATACCACATCTACTCTATTCTTTCTTTAACAGCTGATAGAATAGTCTTCAGGTAAATTGTATTTTAGAATATCTTATATGGTGCATGATCATGGCATACTTAGGTTAGAACTGGCTTATCTACACAAAATGCTCAATCATCAAAATTTTGAAAACTAAGCTTCCTATGTGCCTGAAATGAGAAATTTACTGTCAATATGTACCGTATTTACTCGAATCTGTGCGGCTTAGATTCGAGTAAATACGGTAGTAACATTTCTGAGTCACAAAAATGAGACTTGGGTTTTCAATGCAAAAACCATTCGCAAAAGGAGGGTTGCTGAGTGAGCAGTGAAGAGATGTGTGATGTGAATCACCAGGAGAGACAAGAGAAAATTAAATGGTTCAGGGAACATGCTGGAGTGTGATCCATCATTATGACTCTGCATGAAAATGAAATTGCCAAATGAATGAATAGTCTATAGACCAGTGTAGTATTTTGTCAGATTCCAAGAAATTAGAAGTGAATGTGCAGCAACATAATGGTAGGTGGGTGGTTGATGTAGTTGACACAGTAGGAACATGTATGTATATAACTGAAGACTGTAATTCATGGACAAGTATAGAGTAGGCTATTATGCAGCAGTGGGACCAAGTTGATGACAATAATCGGTTAGATAGCTTTATTATGAATGCTTTTTCAAAGAAACTTTAGGGTATTATGCTACTAAAGAGTAATAAAAAGAAATTTGGGACAATAATTAAGTCTCTGATTTGTAAAGAGTAATAGGTTTATGATCAGAGACCAAGTTAGTGTAGTGAAAAATCTGTGGACATAGGAATAACATTTTGTTTAGCTGTAGAATATTTATTTCCAGACACATCTTTTCAGAGACTTTGTTAAATATTCAGTGGTGGGGTCTCTACACCAGGATTATGCTAAGTAGAGGCTAATAATATTGTTATCTTTTTTTTCAATAGTTTTCAAAAAGACATTTACATTAAAGTTGTTGACATTACTGACATTTTTACAATTTGGTTTTAGGAATATATCTTCTCTTGACCCGGCAATATATTTGTTCTTGTACAAGATTCTGCAGGCCGATAAATATAGCTATGGCCTTTGGATGTCTTCTGTAACTTAAAAAGTGCATATCGGACCATCAGATTTCTAATGATTTACTTAAATCACTTAAAATGAATGTCTGAATGGTTCCATTGAAAGGCCACAGCCAGTTTCCTCCATCTCCCCATGTTCAAACTTGTACTCCATCTCTAATGACCCCATCATCAACAAAACACTAAACCCAAATCCTTTTAATCTTGCTAAATAAACAGAAACAGTATAGCACATTGTTAGCCTAGCAGGTTAAATGATGAAAAAAAAAAAGAAAGAAAAAAAAAAGAAGAAGAAAGTGCAGCTTGCGACCTCGGAAGTCAAAAACGAGGTGTTGAAGTATGGTGGTGATTTTGATAATATGACAGTTGCATAGGTAAATTTTATTTTAAATGGCTGGTTTTGGTTTTCTCCCCATTTGCTGAATCTTATAGCAGCTCAATAGTACATTTTCCATGAGCGTAGTGTTTCTACACTCTGATGATTATTTGAATTTTTTCTGTTTTTTCATTGTTTAGGTTTAGAAACACAGTTAATAATTTCCCAGGATGTATTTCAGCCAATATATGGTGTTTTTCAGGCCACAACAACTTGCCACTCTATGGAAAAGGTAAGAACTGGGCTCGAGGTGACATTGAAAGATTGTTCCGCAAGCTTATTCTGGAGGAATTCCTAAGAGAGGATATGATTGTAACTCGTGATGATATAGCAGTTGCCTACGTGAAACTGGGCAGAAAAGCTGATGACTTAATGACAGGAAAAGTGAAGGTAATTACGTTTCTGTCATTGGTAGTTTTACATTTGTTGTAAAAAATTCAGTAAGTGAAGAAAAAAATATCTGCTTTAGTTGACTCAGGTATGTGCCAAAAGCTGCCTGCCAAGCTTGTGTAATCTGATGAGTTCTTAAAAAAATTATTTTTTATTTGTTTGTTACACAGATTTATTTTAGTGATTTTCTCAGTAGTTCTGATGTTAGGTATATGAGTGCCAGAAAACACTGCAAGAAACCTCACATTGTCCCTCTGACCAATTTTAAAATTAGGTCAATTTGCTATTGCTGTCTTGGACAAGGTAAATTTTTCTCCAATGCTTTACGTGACTTATGGTTACACGTGGAATTTTAACCTGTAGAAATAATGGGAGCATGAAACAAGATAACATATCTGTAATAGCTTTGTACCTTTAAACTCTTAAGAGAGAGCATATATATAGCGTATGTTCCCAACTGAGATATGAAGGGTGCTGTTGAATTTCTTAGAGTGAATATGGGAATCCTTTTGTCTTTTCTGAAATTTTTAAAGTTGAGTGAGCAGTGATCACTTGGCTAATTGCTTACTTTCTATCATAAAATGAGAATTTTTTGCTGTTTTCATCCTGCTGTTTGCGTCCACAGTGAAAAAGGTAGCACAAAGAATTAGCATGTTGGAGCAGCGGAACACTAGTATTAGGGAGTGGACCATAAGCGGTCAAAGTTGTCGCAGCACTCAACTCCGGCTTTGTCTGATGGATCTGCAGACACTGTGAACTATGAAGCTCATCCAGGACACCATCTATTTCAAGTTACCCAACTTGACAGAAGGATAAGGGGTTAGGCAGAGACAAATTTCACTGCTGGAAAGACCCCTCATGTTACAGTGAAATATTACTGGGTTCAGGCTACAAGTGGAGGACTTGAAACTTCTGGAGTAGGAATACTCCTGTGCTTGTGTGTGAAAGATGCATTTTAAACATACTGTTTTTTTGTCATCATCTCTTTGATTGATTTGCTGCAGCTGCCTCAACTTCCTCTCCTGTTTCAATCTTTTCATCTGAGCAACACTTCCTCTCAGTAGTGTTAATTTGTCGGATATATGCCAATGTCTGCCTTCCCATACAGTTTTTGCAGTCTGCAGCTTCCTCTATAATCATAGAAGTTATTTCCTGGTGTCATAACATATCTCCAGTCATCCTATCCCTTCTTCTGTTTAGCGTTTTCCGTGTGCTCCTTTTCTCCCCAATTCTCTGGAGAACCACCTCATTTCTTATCTTTCCAGTCCACTTAATTCCACATCCTTCTGTAACACCACATCTCGAACACTTTGATTTTCATCTTTTCTGGTTTACTCTCAATCCATGATTCACTTCCATATACTGCTGTGCTTACGTTCTCAGAAATTTCCTCCTCGGCTTAGTCTTATTTTTAATACTGTTAAGCTTCTTTTTCCAAGGAATGCCCTCTTTGCCTGTGCTCCCTTACTTATTAATATACGTCTCATTTCATCTGACATGCATTAGTTTTTCTTCTCTGACATGCATTAGTTTTTCTACTCTGCATTTACAACATTTGTTCCAATTTTCAAAAGATTATTGCTAATCTCATTTGTACAGTGATGTCTATACTCCACAAGCCCCATTATGGTGTGTGTGGTAGAGTGTACCTATGGTAATGTTATAATTTCTCTTTCCTCTGTTGCATTCACAAATGGTGCATGGAAATAACGACTGTCATTAAACTTCTGTATGAGCTGTGATTGTTCAGTTTTTTTCATTGTGGTCACTCAGTGAGATTTATGTGGGAGGAAGTAATATGTTGCCCAACTATTCTTTGAAAGATATGCCCTCAGAATCTCAACAGTAACCTTCTCCTTGATACACAATGGCTTTCATGTATGAGCATCTCCGTAACACACTAAATGATCCCTTGATGAAATGTTGGATCTCCTCTTATCTTATCTGTCAATCCTACATGGTAAGAGTCCCAGACTGATGAAGTATATTGTGTAATGTATTCACAAATTGCAAATATGATTGTACAGCAACTATATGATTTACTAGTAACATATCAAAATTTGTGCCGGACTTGGACTCGAACCTGGATTTCTAGCTTCATGGGAGTGGTCACCTTAACTGCCTTGGCCACCCAAGCATGCCTCCAGGAACAACTCAAACTTCCACATGTCCTAGCATCTGTATACATTAGTGCTCGCATACAAATTGTATGATTCCTGCACAGGGAGAGACATTGTTTTGCTTGTCAGATTGTCGTGCTTTGGTATGAAATACAGTAGGGCAGTGTCTATATTATATAGTGTGTGTATAGTTCGGTGAAATGTTCCTTTGGGCATGCATGCATGCATGCTTGCATGCATGCACGCTTGCATACATCGAACTATACAGACACTGTAAAATATACACTCTCCCCTGTTGACGAAAAATACTCCAGAAATGGCCGAACAAGTGTTTTGTAGTGCTGCTTGTGGAAAGGTATAGGGACGTGGTGGGGGCAGGGTAGGGCTGCAAGATGTAGTCAGGAGGTTTGAGGGAGGTGGGGATGTTTGAGGGAGTGGGAGGGGAAGGGGAGAGGAGGAGGAGGAGGAGGGAAAGACTCGTGGGTGTATTGGTGGAATAGAAGGCTGTGTAGCACTGGAGTGGGACTAGGGAAGGGGGTAGGTGAAGGAAGGATATGGACTAGCGAAAAGTGAGAAGGATGGGTCATCGTCAGAGTCTGTTGAACCTTGTTGGCAAGTGGGGTGCACTCAGTCCTTTTGAGGGCAGTTGAGCAGCTACGTGATTGAAAAGTAGTGGCTCTGGTCACAAAAACTGATAGGGGCTGGGAGTGCAGTGTGCTGACCAAAGCCCCTCCATATCAGTATCCAACGATGCCTATCGGCTGAGGATGACACGACGGCCGTCTGTACCATTGAGCCTTGCGAGGCCTGTTCAGATGGAGTTTTGTTTAGTATATATTGTAGGGAGAGTTCCCACCTGTGCAATTCAGAGAAGCTGGTGTTGGTTGGAAGGATTCAGATGGCATAGGCTACGAAGCAGCCATTGAAATGTTGTTGTGGGCTGCGTGTTCAGCAGCTGGGTGGCCCAGCTGTCTCTTGGCAATAATTTCAGTGACCATTCATGGGGACAGACAACTTGCTGGCTGTCATGCCCACATAGAAAGCAGCACAGTGGTTGCAGCTTAGTTTGAGATCACATTACTGCTTTCATAAGTAGCCCTGCCTTTGATGGAATAGTTGATGCCTGTGGCCAAACTGGAGTAGCTGGTAGTGGGAGGATATATGGGACAGGTCTTGGATCTAGGTGTATTACAGGGCTATAAGCGATGGGGCAAGGGGTTGGTAATGAGTGGAGTAGGTTCAGTGGGTTGTTGAATATCACCCCACTTGCAGTGGCATTACGCTGCCCACTGAACCTATGCAGGTCCTTGTCCATACTTACTCCAGCTCTGTGGCCAAACATACTGCCCACGACAACATGCTTCATTTCAGTGACTGCTTTACAGCCTACACCAACTAGATGCTTCCTGCCAGCATTAGTTTTTCTGAATTCCGCAGGTGGGAACGCTCCGTGCAGTATATCCTACATTCCTGTAACCTGGTCTGGCCTCGATCGTCACTAGTCTCTGTCCTTTATCCACCTAGCCCCTTCCCTACACCTACTTCAGCACTACACAGTCTCCTATTCCACTGATACACCCACTAGTCCTTTCCCGCCTCTTACTTTTCTGCCCCCCCCCCCCCCTGCCCCCTCCATGCACCTAGCATCCTTACCCTGTTCCCACCATGTCACTGCGTGGACCCACAAGCAATGCTACATCTTCCCCCACTACCCATAGACTGCTTCTCCCATCAGATGTAGCTGCTGTGTGCAGTCCCGGGAGACCATTCCGGCAAAAGCACTTGCTATTGGTTGGAGGCCCATGAGCCTGTTCCTGATTTATATGAAGATGAAAGCCGTAGCTGCTTCCTCCTTGTGGCACATTTCTTCATGGCTTCCAGTGGTGCTTCTTGGTTCAGATACCTAATCCTTATAAATGTTCTTGTTCTTACATAAAGAGCAATACCTGTGTCGTGAACCTCAAGAAACTTTTGTTTCAGAGTAGAGCACAGAGACTTTACAGTGTATTTTTGTTTGCACACTCCATTTCCATGAAAAGCAACAAATTCTTCTTCAAATGTCAAAACTTCATTTGTCCAACGTGACATTGGAGAGTAGAGACCACACAAGATATAATTGATATCCAGTCAGCATTAGGCTGTCTTACTTCACTTTTTCCTGCTGTAAAACTGAATGATTCATCAATGTTTTGGCACTTAAATGCAGTTTAGCCTAAGATGGTCTTCAGCACATCTGGAAGAACATTCGAGACTACAGAGTCATTGCACACTTGATATCACATCTGTAAATAAATTTTCTTTGAAGTTCACAGCTTCTGGGTTTTATCATACTGGCAATTCATCCACAACAGTTACACAGAGCTCACTGGTAATGAAACTTAAGAATGCAGAATCTGAGTGGATGTCACACTGAGAAGACTCTGCATTTAGGTCTTCAGTAACTGGTCTTTTCCCAGAGAAAGAAATATCACTTGTACTATCTGTCAATATAAGGAGATGCACTCTGTTCCTTACTTCAAATGATGTAGGGTTGTTGTAAAATATATCTAATCCGTGTACCCCCACAAAAAAAGATAAATAAATAAATTCCCAACCAATCTTGATTTAATCTGGAAGTGTATATGTAGCTGACATTCACACTTTAGAAAAGACCAAAGAGAGATTTTATTGACGTAATGAAACGTTTATGGAAAGGCAAGAATGTGTCATCAACTTGCATTCCTGAACAAATGTTTAAGAATCTATTTAGAGTCTTCTCTTGAATTAAGAGATTCATTCCATGACCACTACGCAGAGGTGAGCATTCATCTTGGACATCAGATATGTCATTAATAAGTTCAATAAAAATTTCTTTCAGTGTCTTTGTGGAGAACATACTTAAAAACCTGAGCCATCCATTGTGAAACAAGCATTCTGCTACCATTACATTCTGCTTTGCTCATCCAGTCACATTTAAGTGTGCGTCAGTAATGTGGTATGTTACCGTTAGGTCACTTTTTTAATGTTTAAAAAGTTCCCATATAATTGTGTTAGTTACCTTGTACCCATTAGGTAGCTTACTTCCTCTATCAATGAAATGGTTCCTCAACACCTTTAATAGATTTGGTACATTGGAGAAAACCCATACATTCCTGGTTTTGTCTTCTTGATTTATCTGTATTGAAACACAATTCCTTCCAAACATTTATATTTTTACCACCTATATCACAGCTACAGCATATATTCCCATTTCCTAAACTGCCTTGATGGGGCTATGAAGCAAACTACTAATCATAATTGTGATGAAATCATAATAAATTGGTTGCTACCACAGTCCACACAACCCATGAATCTTGCAGATTTGAGTATTTCAATGTGGACCATCTCGTATATCCTCTGATGAAGTGTAACATATGCAGCCACCAACATTCATTTCATCAAATGTCAAAACTGATAATCTCTCTTGGGTAGTGAAAGTGTTTCACTTAGTCTTCAATAAACACAGCATGTTGTTGTTGTTGTGGTCTTCAGTCCTGAGACTGGTTTGGTGCAGCTCTCCATTCTACTCTATCCTGTGCAAGATTCTTCATCTCCCAGTACCTACTGCAACCTACATCCTTCTGAATCTGCTTAGTGTATTCATCTCTTGGTCTCCCTCTACGATTTTTACCCTCCACACTGCCCTCCAATACTAAATTGGTGATCCCTTGATGCCTCAGAACATGTCCTACCAACCGATCCCTTCTTCTAGTCAAGTTGTGACACAAACTTCTCTTCTCCCCAATCCTATTCAACACCTCCTCATTAGTTATGTGATCTACCCATCTAATCTTCAGCATTCTTCTGTAGCACCACATTTCAAAAGCTTCTATTCTCTTCTTGTCTAAACTATTTATCGTCCATGTTTCACTTCCATACATGGCTACACTCCATACAAATACTTTCAAAAACGACTTCCTGACACTTAAATCTATACTCGATGTTAACAAATTTCTCTTCTTCAGAAACACTTTCCTTTCCATTGCCAGTCTACATTTTATATCTTCTCTACTTCGACCATCATCAGTTATTTTGGTCCCCAAATAGCAAAACTCCTTTACTACTTTAAGTGTCTCATTTCCTAATCTAATACCCTCAGCATCACCCGACTTAATTCGACTACATTCCATTATCCTCGTTTTGCTTTTGTTGATGTTCACCTTATATCCTCCTTTCAAGACACTAACCATTCCATTAAACTCCTCTTGCAAGTTAAACTCCTCTTGCAAGCCTTTGCTGTCTCTGACAGAATTACAATGTCATCGGTGAACCTCAAAGTTTTTATTACTTCTCCATGGATTTTAATACCTACTCCGAATTTTTCTTTTGTTTCCTTCACTGCTTGCTCAATATACAGATTGAATAACATCGAGGAGAGGCTACAACCCTGTCTCACTCCCTTCCCAACCACTGCTTCCCTTTCATGCCCCTCAACTCTTATAACTGCCATTTGGTTTCTATACAAATTGTAAAGATCCTTTCGCTCCCTATATTTTTTTCCCCCTGCCACCTACAGAATTTGAAAGAGAGTATTCCAGTCAACATTGTCAAAAGTTTTCTCTAAGTCTACAAATGCTAGAAATGTAGGTTTGCCTTTTCTTAATCTAGCTTCTAAGATAAGTCGTAGGGTCAGTATTGCTCACGTGTTCCAATATTTCTACGGAATCCAAACTGATCTTCTCCTAGGTCGGCTTCTACTAGTTTTTCCATTCTTCTGTAAAGAATTTGCGTTAGTATTTTGCAGCAGTGACTTATTAAACTGATAGTTCGGTAATTTTCACATCTGTCAACACCTGCTTTCTTTGGGATTGGAATTATTATATTCTTCTTGAAGTCTGAGGGTATTTCGCCTGTCTCATACGTCTTGCTCACCAGATGGTAGACTTTTGTCAGGACTGGCTCTCCCAAGGCCGTCAGTAGTTCTAATGGAATGTTGTCTACTCCCGGGGCCTTGTTTCGACTCAGCTCTTTCAGTGCTCTGTCAAATTCTTCGCGCAGTACCATATCTCCCATTTTGTCTTCATCTACATACTCTTCCATTTCCTTAATATTGTCCTCAAGTACATCGCCCTTGTATAGATCTTCCATATACTCCTTCCACCTTTCTGCTTTCCCTTCTTTGCTTAGAACTGGGTTTCCATCTGAGCTCTTAATATTCATACAAGTGGTTCTCTTTTCTCCAAAGGTCTCTTTAATTTTCCTGTAGGCAGTATCTATCTTACCCCTAGTGAGATAAGCCTCTATATCCTTACATTTATCCTCTAGCCATCCCTATTTAGCCATTTTGCACTTCCTGTCGATCTCATTTTTGAGATGGTTGTATTCCTTTTTGCCTGCTTCATTTACTGCATTTTTATATTTTCTCCTTTCATCAATTAAATTCAATATTTCTTCTGTTACCCAAGGATTTCTACTAGCCCTCATCTTTTTACCTACTTGATCCTCTGCTGCCTTCACTACTTCATCCCTCAAAGCTACCCATTCTACTTCTACTCCATTTCTTTCCCCCCTTCCTGCCATTTGTTCCCTTACGCTCTCCCTGAAACTCTGTACAACCTCTGGTTTAGTCAGTTTATCCAGGTCCCATCTCCTTGAATTCCCACCTTTTTGCAGGTTCTTCAGTTTTAATCTACAGTTCATAACCAATAGATTGTGGTCAGAGTCCACATCTGCCCCTGGAAATGTCTTACAATTTAAAACCTGGTTCCTAAATCTCTGTCTTACCATTATATAATCTATCTGAAATCTGTCAGTATCTCCAGGCTTCTTCCATGTATACAACCTTTTTTTATGATTCTTGAACCAAGTGTTAGGATATCTTCGAGAATATCTGGTCTACATTTAAATTCCTTCATCCCTTTCTGAAGTGTTGTAGTGTTGGCAGAAGAGCCAACACTGTGTTTCTAGAGGAGGCCGAAATGCATGCGTTTAATTACATGCTGACTGGCGTGAGGTCTGGAACAGGACAATATCTTGAGAATTGCAAATAAAGTACGTAGATGATATAATACTTAACTTTAATCCACAGTTGTAGAACATTGCTCTTGATGATACGTGCTTCACATAATAAATATCAATTGAATACGGCGCCTTGCTAGGTCGTAGCAAGTGTAACTGAAGGCTATGCTAACTATCGTCTCGGCAAATGAGAGCATATTTGTCAGTGAACCATTGCTATGAACGTCGGCTGTACAACTGGGGCGAGTGCTAGTAAGTCTCTCTAGACCTGCCGTGTGGTGGCACTCGGTCTGCTATCACTGAGAGTGGCGACACGCGGGTCCAGCGTATACCAATGGACCGCGGCCGATTTAAAGGCTACCACCTAGCAAGTGTGGTGTCTGGCGGTGACACCACAAGTGTTACCCTGTAAGGCAAAGGCACTTTTCACTTTTGCAAATAAGCATATGCTTTTGGCAGTAGAACTCTTGAAGTCAATGAATTGGCAATGTCCTTTGAATTCCATTTTTCCCTTTTGTTTTCTTTCAACAGGCACCATATCTGCCCTAGTATAAAACACTTTGACAACACATTGCTTACACTTTTGTGTAATTTCTTTTTTTCTTTCATGTCAGATGACATTTTTGTACACTTTAATGAAAGAACATGGCAAAGAGCATTCGTTTTAGTAAGGCTACATCACATTTTTAGTGCTGCTTCTTTCTGTGCATTAAGTTCTTTTAAAAAAATTCATTTTCGGCCTTCAATTCCTTAATTTCTAAATTAAATTTTTATTCACTATTTCACTGAGCTCATGAACGGAATGTATAGCTGTGGTCTGGTTGGATGTTGGTTTTTTTCAAAGTTCATTTTTACAAACTTCTTACTTCAGAGACTGGGAGTTGTTCTCGACTGCCAGAACTCTAAAGACTGAATTTACTCTTATTACTCCTGGAATTCTTTACTAAGCACTATACAACTACATTAATTTCTCATTATTAATCAAATAAATAATATACAAAAGCAATAAAATATCAGTGACATAAATTAGTACAAAATTGATAATATTTAAAAATAGAATTTCAAGAAATTGATAGGATTCAGACTCACAACCTTGAGCATATGAAGTAAGAATCTTACCAGTTGTGCTAAACAACCACTTTGAGGAACACTCTTGTTAAGGTTACAAAGCATCACTCAAAATGTGCAGGTAAAACACTTCAGTCACATGTTGTACAATGTTCTTAAATTGAAATAGTTAACACATCTAGAGAATATGAAAAAAGTAATGGCTATTTCCATGATAAATGAAACTATAATATCCAGGAACAAAAGATAGTAGACGTGAGAAACATACTTTATTTCTATCCTCCACAATGTAGTGAGTC
This sequence comes from Schistocerca piceifrons, assembly GCF_021461385.2. NCBI lineage: Eukaryota > Metazoa > Arthropoda > Insecta > Orthoptera > Acrididae > Schistocerca > Schistocerca piceifrons. The sequence goes on along the minus strand of NC_060144.1, from coordinate 58,608,879 downwards.
ACTCATTATCATAGAGTAATTCAGTACCTCGTGATAACAGCATTAAATTTATGTGAATCAATTTATTTTAAGATAATTTTCGAGTTACCATTATTTTATGTACTGCACAACCAACAAAGCACAGAAACATCTCAAGTCTAACAACACCTCCTCTGACAAATGTAACAAAAGTGGCATGTATTAGTTAACATGTAGTTCATGCCCTTCTTTTTTCATAGAGCAAACAAAACATCTCTGAGCCTTAAAAAGATCATCTCATAGAGTAAAACAACAATCTAAATAGTATTGAAACCAATCTAAAAGTTCTCAGAGAAAATAAAAGTCTCTATCAAAAACTCACAATAGAGGAGAACCACCACATATAAAAAGCAATAATACAAGGAAAGAAAAATTTGAACTAATATACAACACCATGCAGCAAAACTCTCTTTGTAACATTTGAACAATTGCAGATGCAGCTACCTAGTTCCGAATCTGACAGAGGCAGCTATCAGATGGTGCATAAACCTTGTTCAGTAACTGACTTAAAAATATACACATTGATGTCGTGGCCTTTGCTGTACTGTTGATTGTGGGATTGCAGCAGAAAAGTTTTCTGTAAAGTGCTACAATCACATTTACTGATGAGAACGATTTGTAATATACTGCAGCAATGTTGCTCTTTATTCCACTGGAATAAGGTAAATGGTGGTGAAATATTATTAAAAGGAAAGTTGCCACTCACCATATAGCAGATATGCTGAACTGCAGATGTTGTTTGTTGTTGTTGTGGTCTTCAGTCCTGAGACTGGTTTGATGCAGCTCTCCATGCTACTCTATCCTGTGCAAGCTTCTTCATCTCCCAGTACCTACTGCAACCTACATCCTTCTGAATCTGCTTAGTGTATTCATCTCTTGGTCTCCCTCTACAATTTTTACCCTCCATGCTGCCCTACAGTAATAAATTGCTGATCCCTTGATGCCTCAGAACATGTCCTACCAACCGATCCCTTCTTCTAGTCAAGTTGTGCCACAAACTCCTCTTCTCTCCAATTATATTCAATACCTCCCCATTAGTTATGTGATCTAAACATCTAATCTTCAGCATTCTTCTGTAACACCACATTTCGAAAGTTTCTATTCTCTTCTTGTCTAAACTATTTATCATCCACATTTCACTTCCGTACGAGGCTACACTCCATACAAATACTTTCAGAAATGACTTCCTGACACTTAAATCTATACTCGATGTTAACAAATTTCTCTTCTTCAGAAACACTTTCCTTGCCATTGCCAGCCTACATTTTATATCCTCTCTACTTCGACCATCATCAGTTATTTTGCTCCCCAAATTGCAAAACTCCTTTACTACTTTAAGTGTCTCATTTCCTAATCTAATTCCCTCAGTATCACCCGACTTAATTCGACTACATTCCATTATCCTCGTTTTGCTTTTGTTGATGTTCATCTTATATCCTCCTTTCAAGACACTGTCCATTCCGTTCAGCTGCTCTTCTAGGTCCTTTGCTGTCTCTGACAGAATTACAATATCATTGGCGAACCTCAAAGTTTTTATTTCTTCTTCATGGATTTTAATGCCTACTCTGAATTTTTGTTTTGTTTCCTTCACTGCCTACTCAATATACAGATTGAATAACATCGGGGATAGGCTACAACCCTGTCTCACTCCCTTCCTAACCACTGCTTTCCCTTTCATGCCCCTTTACTCTTATAATTGCCATCTGCTGTCTGTACAAATTGTAAATAGCCTTCCATTCCCTCTATTTTACCCCTGCCACCTTCAGAATTTGAAAGAGAGTATTCCAGTTAACATTGTCAAAAGCTTTCTCTAAGTCTACAAATGCTAGAAACGTAGGTTTGCCTTTTCTTAATCTTTCTTCTAAGATAAGTCGTAAGGTCAGTATTGCCTCACGTGTTCCAACATTTCTACGGAATCCAAACTGATCTTCCCTGAGGTCGGCTTCTACTAGTTTTTCCATTCGTCTGTAAAGAATTCGTGTTAGTATTTTGCAGCTGTGACTTATTAAACTGATAGTTCGGTAATTTTCACATCTGTCAACACCTGCTTTCTTTGGGATTGGAATTATTATATTCTTCTTGAAGTCTGAGGGTATTTCGCCTGTCTCATACATCGTGCTCACCAGATGGTAGAGTTTTGTCATGACTGGCTCTCCCGAGGCCATCAGTAGTTCTAATGGAATGTTGTCTACTCCCGGGGCCTTGTTTCGACTCAGGTCTTTCAGTGCTTTGTCAAACTCTTCACGCAGTATCTTATCTCCCATTTCGTCTTCATCTACATCCTCTTCCATTTCCTTAATATTGTCCTCAAGTACATCGCCCTTGTATAGATCTTCTATATACTCCTTCCACCTTTCTGCTTTCCCTTCTTTGCTTAGAACTGGGTTTCCATCTGAGCTCTTAATATTCATACAAGTGGTTCTCTTCTCTCCAAAGGTCTCTTTAATTTTCCTGTAGGCAGTATCTATCTTACCCCTAGTGAGACAAGCCTCTACATCCTTACATTTGTCCTCTAGCCATCCCTGCTTAGCCATTTTGCACTTCCTGTCGATGTCATTTTTGAGACGTTTGTATTCCTTTTTGCCTGCTTCATTTACTGCATTTTTATATTTTCTCCTTTCATCAATTAAATTCAATATTTCTTCTGTTACCCAAGGATTTCTATTAGCCCTCCTCTTTTTACCTACTTCATCCCTCAGAGCTACCCATTCTTCTTCTACTGTATTTCTTTCCCCCATTCCTGTCAGTTGTTCCCATATGCTCTCCCTGAAACTCTGTACAACCTCTGGTTCTTTCAGTTTATCCAGGTCCCATCTCCTTAAATTCCGTCCTTTTTGCAGTTTCTTCAGTTTCAATCTGCAGTTCATAACCAATAAATTGTGGTCAGAATCCACATCTGCCCCAGGAAATGTCTTACAATTTAAAACCTGGTTCCTAAATCTCTGCCTTACCATTATATAATCTATCTGATACCTTTTAGTATCTCCAGGATTCTTCCAGGTATACAACCTTCTTTTATTATTCTTGAACCAAGTGTTAGCTATGATTAAGTTATGCTCTGTGCAAAATTCTACAATGCGGCTTCCTCTTTCATTCCTTCCCCCCAATCCATATTCACCTACTATGTTTCCTTCTCTCCCTTTTCCTACTGACGAATTCCAGTCACCCATGACTATTAAATTTTCGTCTCCCTTCACTACCTGAATAATTTCTTTTATCTCGTCATACATTTCATCTATTTCTTCATCATCTGCTGAACTAGTTGGCATATAAACTTGTACTACTGTAGTAGGCATGGGCTTTGTGTCTATCTTGGCCACAATAATGCGTTCACTATGCTGTTTGTAGTATCTAACCCGCACTCCTATTTTTTATTCATTATTAAACCTACTCCTGCATTACCTCTATTTGATTTTGTATTTATAACCCTGTAATCACCTGACCAAAAGTCTTGTTCCTCCTGCCACCGAACTTCACTAATTCCCACTATATCTAACTTTAACCTATCCATTTCCCTTTTTAAATTTTCTAACCTACCTGCCCGATTAAGGGATCTGACATTCCACATTCCGATCCATAGAACGCCAGTTTTCTTTCTCCTGATAACGACGTCCTCCTGAGTAGTCCCCGCCCGGAGATCCAAATGGGGGACTATTTTACCTCCGGAATATTTTACCCAAGAGGACGCCATCATCATTTAATCATACAGTAAAACTGCATGTCCTCGGGAAAAATTACGGCTTTAGTTTCCCCTTGCTTTCAGCCATTGAACTGCAGATAGGCACAACAAAAAGACAGTCACAAATAAGCTTTCGGCCAGTAAGGCCTTTGTCAAAAATAGACAACAAGCTTGTGCCGCCCCCCCCCCCCCCTCTCCACACACACACACACACACACACACACACACACACACACACACACACACACACACACACACACACGGAAATGCAACTCACTCACTCATGACTGCAGTCACTGGCAACTGAAGCCACTTTTGATGAAGGCTTTACTGGCTGAAAGCTTATTTGTGACAGTCGTATTGTTGTGCCTATGTGGGTCCCACCATCTCCGCTATATGGTGAGAGGCAGCTTTCCTTTTCATAATACTGTTATATTCCAGCCTGGATTTTCCATTGTTTGCAGATGGCGGTGGATTTGATAACAACAAGCATGACTGCATACGTCTAGTTCACACACACACACACACACACACACACACACACACACACTAATCCATCCCCCCCCCCCCTTGTACTACAGAAGCTTGCACCAAACATTCAAAATTAGTGTTACACTGGACAAACCTGGTGAGTGGTGACAGGAACCTATCATCTCTTGATGAGTGTGGCAATGTACGGAGGTGAAAAACATGTCAATAATGGTGTACATAAGTGTTCATTTTGAACTAGACTCATGCAATTATACTTCTTATTATCAAATCCACCCTCATTTGCCTTATTCCAGAGGAATAAAGGGCACAGTTGCTGCAATTTATCACAAATTATTTGCATCAATGAAAGTGATTGTAGTACTGTACAAAAAACTTTTCTGCTGCACTTGCACAATCAACAGTACAGCAAAGGCCATGATGTCAATGTGTATATTTTTAAGTCAGCTGATGAGCAAGATTTATGCACCATCTGATACCTTCCCCTGCCAGATTAGGAACAGGGTGGCTGCATTTGCAGTTGTTAACTTTCACAACAGGGCAAGATTAAATATTTGTGTTTTCCTGCATATCATCCTGTTTACCTTTTTGAAATAATCTCTCAAAATTGATGTATGAATTTAAAAATACTGTTAAATAATGTTCTCTATCCATCGCTGTCCATCTTTTGCCACCTTCATTATTGGTGTGCAGCACCTACCTCTACATCTACATTCTGCAAACCACCATGAAGTGCCTGGCAGAGGACACATCCCATTGTACAAGTTATTAGGGTTTCTTCTTGTTCCATTCATGTATAGGCCGTGGGAAGAATGATTGCTTGAATGCATCTGTGCGTGCAGTAATTATTCCAAATGTATTCTCATGATCCCTATGTGAGCAGTATATAGGGAGTTGTAGTATATCCCTAGAGTAGTCATTTAAAGCTGGTTCTTGAAACTTTGTTAATAGACTTTCTCAGAATAGTTTATTCTGTCTTCAAGAGTCAGCCAGTTCAGTGTCTCTGCAACATTCTCCCATGGGTTGAACAAGCCTATCACCTTTTGTGCTGCCCTTCCCTGTGTACATTCAGTATCTCCTATTAGTCCTATCTGATATGGGTCCCACACACATGATTGTTGCCATTGCATCACATTTATTACCTGCAATGAAAAAACAGCACCTAACTGATACTTAGTGTTCAGTACATAAATATTCATCACTGGAGGTGCATTATTCTTGCACAACTTTGTCATTCTGTCAGCTAACATGCTGTGACCCAGTTTTCAGTGTGATTGGCGAGAAGCAACCCTTCATTTTCACCACAACATTCCACTCACCCTCATGAAGTTTATAATTGAGTAGGTGCCTGCTGTTACTGTGGGACTTTCATTATCTTTTTTCTGTTCTGTTGTTGCATTAATCACTTGACTACTGGTGTAAATGCTACTAGCTTTTTTGTGGCACTCCTTTCCTCTGGTTTTCCTTTTCAGTTTCAGAAGCTTATTAATCTGTTATATTCTTAGCTAGAATGCTCTTCATTAAACATACTTGCTTTGGCTCACATGGTATACTTATGACAGTAATCCTGGCTTGTGTAAAAGGAAACTGACATACTTTGAATAATATATTACTTTTTCAGTTAACAATGGCTATGAAAGGATCAAGTGCAGCCAAAGATACAACTGCCTCTACAGCAGTTACTGATTCTCCAGCTGCTAAAGAACTTAAGCTGTTGGAAGAGAGGTGTTACAGCGATCTTATGGATATGTGTAATGCAATTGCTGACTCTCTGGGTGTTAGCAGTGCATCTATTATGAATGTACAGGTAAGAAAATAGTTAGTTTCCTTAATTGACCACAAGATTTTCTTGTTCAATTTCTATTACAGTATTTGTGCAAATACAAGCTGCACTTCCTCTCCTAAATTTTGTCTTGAAAAATCATGATGTGGCCTATAATTGAGATTTTTCCTGTCAGATTATAAACAGTCAATCTCTGAGTGACATGTACACATATTTTTTGGGTTGAAATTAATACCATTCCAAGTTACTGCAGTTACTTTTGTAATCCATCAAAGATGCAAAGTAGCAGAAAAACTTATAACTTGTTTGGAAATACAGTAGCTCTTCTTGAGAAAAAGGAAATCACATTTGTTTCAGAAAACTGTGTCAGCTTGTTTGTACTTACCCAAACTGAGCACTATAGCTTTTTACCATCTTAGCATTACCAGCATCTGATTCTTCATCTTCACTGTATGATAGGGAATGCTGTCCAGAGTTACTGTCACAAAGATCATCATCAGCTCCACCAAGATTACTGGAAATTCCTGTTTTTTGAAACTTTCCATGACAAGTTCTTCCCATGTTGACCACCAAGCAGCCAAAATCCAATGACACACTTCTGGCACAGACACACATTTGCAAATGGCCTCCTGGCATCGAAGTTGCTTTCTTCATAATGTGGTTTCTATAGACTTGTCTCACATTTGTTTTGAACGGACGACTGATACACACATCCATGGGCTGCAGCGCATATGTCATGCCACAAGGAATAATTGCTAGATCACAATTTCCATCTTTCAGTTTTTGTTTCACTCGATCATCAATGTGCCTTCAAAAACTATCCAACAGAAGCACTTATTTTTAGTGAAGAAGAGCCCCTGGCCACTTATTCCAATGTAGGACAAGTTCCTCTGTCATCCACCACCCACTGTCATGAGCTCTTACAATAACATGAGCTGAAAAGCTTTCTCCCTTGGAGAGGGTTCTCTAATTAAAAACCATCCAGTGGCAGTTTTCATACATCAGCCATAATGCTCAGCATCACTATGCACCACTGCTTTTCAGCACACATGTATGTATTTGCACACTATAGTACCCTACATTATTTATTATAGTGCTGTTCAGCATATCGGAGTAGACTGGCATTTGTCTACACTCTGTATTTGAGAATGTAAATAAATATGTTGTGTCGATGTTGGATCATTTCTAAATTGGTAGAGAGCAGCAATCAGTCGTCATTTTTGTTCTAGCTTCATTAAAGCAGTCTGAGTAGTCTTTAATGAACTGTAACAGAAGCCTAAACAACAGATGTAGACATACTAGGACATGTATAACAACTCTGAAATACTGCATTGATGGTGGCTAATTACTAGCCAAAATCTGGGTCTGCTTTAATAAAGCTAGAACAGAAATGACTACTGATTGCTGCTCTCTACCATTTTTAAAGTCATATCACAGTCGCATAACACATTCCACTTTCCTAATGGAAGATAATTTGATGAAATTGGATCGCATAACACTGAAAAGATGTCAAACTGTTTTCCTAAGCTTTAGGCAGTTTTTGCGTAGTTATAGTTCTGCGACAAACAGATTATTTTGTTGCATTCATCACTGAAGCCACCCATATGAAACATTAAACTCCATTGCCAAAATTTTTCTTTTATGTGCTGTTTTGCAGTCTTTGATTTGATTTATTTAAATTGTAATGATGTATCAACATTTCCTGTTTTAAACTACAAAATCAAGCAAATCTCTTTCGACATCTGGATATTTGTACTTTTTACCCTCGAAATGATTCATTGACTTTTTGAACTCTTTAACAGTTTCTCTTCATTTACACAACACAGAGTAATGCTTTTTTTCATCAACATGAAATCTGCGTCCAACTTCCCATACCGAGGAGGGTAGTGGCATGGTTAGCACACTGGACTCACATTTGGGAGGACGACGGTTCAAACCCATGTCACGCCATCCTGATTTAGGCTTTCTGTCATTTCCCTTAATCACTTAAGGCAAATGCCAGGTTGGTTTCTTCAAAAGGGCACAGCCACTTTCCTTCTGCATCCTTTCCTAATCTGAGCTTATGCTCCGTTTCTAATGACTTTGTTGCCAGCGGGATGTTAATCACTAATCTCGTCCTCCTCCTCCCAATTCCCGTGTTCTTTTGCATAGCTGATAACTTCAAGATTAAATTTAACTGTGTTACAAGTGCGCTCCTTCCCTATTGTCACTGAGAAACTTCAGAAACTAAATGATAAATTTTTCTCTTGCCCTCACTTTTAACTTGTTTACCACTGTGTCATCAGACCACCTAATATGCAAAACTAACCTATTGGTTATGAGTCATCCTTAGTTATGAGGGAATTGAGGAAGGGAGGGGGGAGAGATGCAGCTCAAAGTCATGTCTAAGAACTTTCGTGTCAATTTAGGAGTGCAGTCTATATTCTAGATTTACTTTTTACTATAATCTCTTGTCAAAAGTATACGTTGGCCCCATATTTGCATGTGTACTATATTTGCGCAAATATGGTACTTGTTATGCAGATACGCATCTTTGTCGTGGACTCTCTGAAACAAGACATTAATACATAATTCCTTTTATTAACAGTTATGTGACACAATTAAATGATTTAATATTTTGTACAAGGTGCTAGTTGGCTCTTTCGTTCGTAGTGGTGGTGTGAGTTAGCAGTCTGAATAGATTAATTTTATTTTATCTTACAAAAACTTATTATATTTCTTTCAAAAATTTGACATTGATGGTTTCTGTTTGTCATCATATAGGCTATTCAAGCAATGTCACAACTGATGCCTGAAACAGAAGAAGAAATGTTGCAAATATCCCATGTAACAAAAGCTAACTTTGAGAAGTATGGGAAAGCACTCCTTCAGATTACTCAGCAACATGCTGCTGAAAAATTGGGTATGTACTTACAGTATTACTGATTCTCATTGAGTTGTGGAACATGCGTTACATGTGAGTTTTCGATGGCCGTCGGTAGCTAGTGGTCGAATGTCTGTCGTCTTTCTGCAGCATGGTTTTACAACAAACTTTTAAATGAAAGATGCAACACACACCTTTTTTCACTTGATTAGTTGTCACAATTATCACTCTTGTAAACACAATGACCAGCTTTTCTATAAGTTTTCTTATAGAATGTTAATCATAGGTAGACACTTCCAGTAAACTGTGAAATATTCTGACAGTGGCAATATTTTTACATTGCACTTTCACAAGCGAGTTCTGATTCATGAATAGCAAAGAGTTGTTTTTGGTTACATAGCCGCTGGACACCATAGGTTTTCTAATCACTGGTAGCAATACACAAATGTTCAGTTATTGACATGGAGAAATTAATAAAATAGTAAAGACAGACTTTGACATGGAAGTGTTGACTGGTTGACAGCTAGGTACCAACTTAAAGTAAATGCGTAACAGATAATAACACAAGTCACAACTTTATGTCCTTGTCAACGGACTTTCATTGAGATTTTAACTTGACGCTCGCTTCATGTGAACTGCATATAGGTGTTAATGAGTTGATGGTTAGATGTGAACTGCAATATATAAAGTATAATTAGTGAAATTTGTAGTTAAATTTTATTTTATAGTGATAAACTAAACTCCACCCAAATAGGCCATGAAGGCCAACGGTACCGACTGGTCACCGTGTCATCCTCAGGCCACAGACATCACTGGATGCAGATATGAAGGGGCATGTGGTCAGTACTCCATTCTCCCAGTTTACGAGATCGATGTTATAATGATACAAGGGCCAAATTCAGTAGTGATGTAGTACCTTTGAATCACGTAATAATTTGTTTAACTGTAGGTTAGATAACTGCAAAAGTATACTAGTTCAAGGTACTATTTGGTTGGTAAAATGTATGTCTATGCGGTGGTTACCGAGTTTCATCTAAATGTCTCAGGTTTGTAATTTTCCCCATCTCCTAATTTCCTAGTTAGTATGTTATTCAGATAATCATATTATCTATATCAGAAAAAGATTAGCACAATAAAAGAATAACGTTAGATCTGGGAAACAAAGAAGCTTAAAAGTTCAAATAACAAAAGTAGTTTCAGGTAAGGGAAAACTTTACTTATCGATAATTTCTCTGTTTAATGACTTTTCATAGAAAGTAAACCGTTTGCTGGAAAGAGGGAATTAGAGTTTTCTAATGAACCATGTCTTTTTGTAAATAAACAATAATTTATGCTCGACATTTTTATGGTCACTTGGCATGTAAACCTGGTAAATTGAAGATTCTTCTCAAAAGAAAATGTTTCTTGAAAAATTAACTGGACCATTTGAGTCTGGATGGCTTAAATAAATTACTGAATCATAAGTTTAATGATATGATACCTCATAAGCATTTCACTGTTTCCTGTAAATATGATGTGGTAACCACCAGTATTGTATAGGAAATAAAGGGAAAAATATCTAATGAGTATGATGGTAACAAATGGAGTAATTCCATCTTTTTGTGTTTCAGTAACAAACTGTAATTACTGACAACTGCTCAGTTTTCTTTAATTATTTTCATTCATAAGCAAATCATTTATCAGAAAAACATGACAAATGATTTATTAATGAAAATGGAATAAAGTAATCTTACAGTTATTGAAGTTGTAGGATGATAATCATGAAGAGCAGCAAAAAGGCTCACATCATTAACAACTGACTGGCACACTTCACGGAACATTCTAACTTTCGGGTGGTAGAAATATATAACTGCGTTAGGCATACAGGTCTTGAGGCTGCACATATCTTGGGCCTTGTCTTGTTGCAGCTGACACTGGCTCTCTTGATGGAACTTTGGGCTTTGTTTCTTCTACAGTGATCAGGAATTTAAGACTCTATGTTTTACACACATTACTTTCTGCTATTTCTGGAAGATACTCTCCATAGGGGCTACTGCCCAACTAGCATTACTTGAGATTCCTCAAGTTGATGGCAAATAACATCATTGCTTTTTGTGTGGAAATTTAGAAACTTTGACTAAGTCTCTTCTGTTAGCAGAATGTGAAATGTACTGCCTTGGCTCTTTTTAATTTCTGTTTTTCGTGGCAGCTAAATAAATGCAGTACCACTTAAAATCTGTTACAAAAATGTCTGATAAGTTCAGCAGGCATGAAGATAATGAACCAAGGACAGAATAAAAAGGTACATTGATGACTTATGTCCCAAGCAAACCCAGTCAGGGGCTGGACTTTGTAGAAGATAAGGAGGAGGACTAGAATACAAATGATCAGTCAGTCAAGATCAACATAACATTCATCTGTCTAAATTATTTTTTACATAAATATTTCTTTCTATGGAAATGGAAACTTCAGGTCCAATGTAGGAAAAGATAGATTGCCACTTACTGCAATGATGACATATTAAGCTGCAGACGGGCACAATTAAAAGACTCTCATACACAAACTTTCATCCAAAGCGTTTATCAGAAAAAGAAAGAGAAACACGCACAATTCATTCACACAAGCAAGTACACCTCATGCGCATATGACTGCCAACTGTCGCAGCTCAGACCAGAATGCAAGTATCATATGTAATGGAAGCAGAAATGTGGAGGAAATGGGGAAGGGGAAGGGATAGCAGTGTGTGGCTGGTGCGAGAGAGGAGCACTATGAGCCAGAATGTGCAGGGACTAGATGCCAACAGGTGCAGCATCAGGAGGTCGAAGGGTAGGGAGGTAGGAAAAACGGAATGAAAAAGGAGAGGAGTTGGGAAAGATGGGTTGGTGCATTGTAACAGGGCTGAAAACAAAGAGGAGACAAGAATGGGGAGGTGGTGATAAGAAAGAGGGGGTGGAAACTGTTGATTAGAGGATGTGGGGACAGTATGTTACCATAGGTTGAGGCCAGAATAATTACAGGAGCAGAGAATCTGTTGTAAGGACAACACCCATCTGCGCAGTTCAGAGAAGCTGCTGATGGAGGGGAGGATCTAGATGGCTCAGGTAGTGAAGCAGCTGCTGAAATCGGGCATATTATGTTCAGCTGCATGTTGTGCTATAGGCTCTTGGACACAGTTTGGGGGTGGCCGTTCATCATGGTGGACAGCTCGTTGGTAGTCATACTAATATAAAAAGCTGTGCAATGATTGCAGCAGAGCTGGTATATGACATTGCAGCTTTCACAGGTGGGGCGGTTCCTGACAGTGTAGGATAAACCAGTAACAGTACTGGAATAGGAAGTGCTGGATGGATGGATTGGACAGGTCTTGTCACCTGAGTCTCCCACAGGGATATGATCTTTGTGGCAAGGGGTTGGGACTGGGAGTGGCTTAGTGATGGAATAGGATGTTGGAGAGTTTGGGTGGGTGGTGGAACACCACCTTAGGAAAGGTGGGAAGGATCTCTGTTAGGATGTACCTCATTTCAGGACATGATGATAAGTAATTGAAGTGCTGGCAAAGTATGAGGTTCAGTTATTCCTGTCTGGGGTGGTACTGAGTGGTGATGAGGGCACTCCTTTTTGACTGCTTGTTGGAGAGGATTGGGATGTGAGGGGAGATGGCACGAGATATCTGTTTGTGGAATAGGTCAGGGTGGGGGGTTAATGTCTGTTTGTGAAGGCCTTGGTCAGACCCTCAGTATACTGGGCAAGGGAGTTCTTGTCACTGCAAATATGCCATCCTTCAGTGGCCAGGCTGTAAGGGAAAGATGATGTTACTATTTATCACTTGCTATGTTTATGCAATCTGTAGATGATTTCCTGGAATTAGCATTTCAGACTTATCCATTTAAAAATAGGAACTTCCAGAAAATCCGCTTTAACTCAACAAATGTGAGCACAACAAAAGTTCTCCTTATTTTTAACACTCACAAAATTAAATTTCATTGAGAAATTGTTATTTAACAAAGCATTTTATTTCTATTGTGTTACCTTGCGCAGTACTTCTTGCTGAGCTTGCAGAAGAAACACCAGAAGAACCTCAGAATTCTCAAGAGGAAGATTGGTTGTGCGCTGATAGCATTGGACATGATTCACCGTACTTCAGCAGTCCTAGAAGAGGTGTAAAACGTAAAGCAAGGGGAGGTTCTAGTAGAAGAACAAAAAGGTACCGTCGGGGAGGAAAATCTGGGTAAGTATATCCTGTGTCCTTGCCTGGCTCTGCCGTATTCCCACCTAGCCTTATATTTCAGCAGTAGCATTGTAAAGGTTTCTTCAGATTTGTCTTCCATTTAAGACTGGGACATGTCCAAAACATGTTAAATACAAGATTAAAAATATCTTGTTAGACTTTTTAATGTGATGTTCAAGATATCTGTGAATATACGTGGATTCTTATTTCATCTACACTGACATCCGCTTTCACTTCTTTTTCCTCTGCAACTACAGCTAGTCATTTGATGCAATTAGGTTAAATGTAACTTACGCTAGATTTTTTTTTGTAGTTGTGAGGCAGTTATGTTAAATCACTTGACTGATAATTAGTTTCTCTATTGGGCAGATAATAAAAAAAATCTAGAACTTAAATATAATGATCGGTACTGTAGTTTTATTATGTAGGCGTTGGAAAACAGTACCTCGACACTTAATTTTTCTATAACAAATTATTTCATGTAATGTGGAGTAACATTTACCACAACAGTTGATGGCTAGTCTTGCTGTTAAAATGTGGCACGCCAGAATTTTGTTATGTTATGCAAGTCCTTATCCATATAAAGTAATTAATTAATAACCATAAATATAGTCATGTGGTGATGTAATGGTATGATAATGGAAAGTCTTTGGTGGACTATGAATAATAGAAGAAACAAAGGTAACAGTGCACTGTATGGTTGTGGTGAGTGGTCAAGAGACACATAAGCAAGACTGAAAATGAGACTTCCTGGCAGATTATAACTATGTGCCAGACCGAGACTCAAACTCAGGACCTTTGTCATTCGCGGACAAGTGCTCTACTGACTGAGCTACCTAAGCACAACCCACACCTCATTCTCACAGCTTTAATACCGCCAGCACCTCATCTCCTACCTTCCAAACTTCACAGAAGCTCTCCTGCGAAACTTGCAGGACTAGCACTCCTGGAAGAAAGGATATTGCAGAGACATGGCTTTGCCACAGCCTGGGTGATGTTTTCAGAATGAAATTTTCCTCTGCAGTGGAGTGTATGCTGTTATGAAACTTCCTGGCAGATTAAGTGCAGAGGGAAAATTTCATCCTGGAAACATCCCCCAGGCTGTGGCAAAGCCATGTCTCCACAATATCCTTTCTCCTGGAGTGCTAGTTGTGCAAGTTCTACAGGAGAGCTTCTGTGAAGTTTGGGAGGTAGGAGATGTGGTACTGGAGGAATTAAAGCTGTGAGGATGGGGCATTAGTCGTGTCTGGGTAGCTCAGTCGGTAGAGCACTTGCCCACAAAAGGCAAAGATCCCGAGTTCGAGTCTCGGTCCGACACACTGTTTTATACACTCCACTGCAGAGTGAAAATTTCATTCTCAAGACTGAAAATGTTGCTAAGCTTTCAGGCTGTGCCCTTTTGCAGAGATCATTAGTGCAGAATGTACATACACCTGCTCTTTTACATGGTACCACCAGTGTAACTTAACTAGGGTGAGGATGAAGAGTTGATTGAGTGATGGGGGGGATAGTGATGGGAAGGGACAGTTGTGAGCAAGGGGTGACAACAACTAATTGAGGGATGCAGCATGTCCACAAATAGGAATGCGCCAACAGTAAGCTCCCTCTTGTCCAGGCTGAGGGAAGTTGAGTTTGGCTCACCATTTCAAGGAAGATTGGACTGAGAGGCAGAGATAGAACTGTGGAAGATGGAGGCTACGGAGAGGTGAGTGTAAATGTAGAATGAGTAAAATTTGTGGCCATTGGGACAAGGGTGGAGGTGGGTGAGTGACAGGGCTAAAGGGAGATTATTGAGGCCAATGAGAAGAGGGGTGGGGGTTGAGCTTGAGGCAATATATGTATTGTAATAGCAAATCTCATCTATGTAGTTCAGTGAAACTGACATTTTACAGGAGAATTCAGGTGGTACAGGTTGTGAAGCAGAGCCAACATGCTTCACATTCTACCTACAGGCCTTGCCAAGCCTCCCAGAGTGGTATTCTACCACTCACTCAATATATGAAATATCATGGTTCATCTTTATCCCACACCTACTCCCAACTCCTTGTCATGTGCGTCATACCCCTGCAGAAGATTCAAGTCAGTTAGTTAGTTAGTTAGTTAGATGTTTCCTGGACCATTTGAACAATTTTTTTATTGAAATGATGTAGAACAAGTCAGGTTCCAGGGTGTGTGCACAGTATTACTGTTAACATTAATGAACACGTTACTATTTTTAGTCCTGTTCATGCAGCTACACTTTTTTTTGCTGATTACCAATTTTTAAGTAGAAATTTATCAATGGAATAGTAGGAGTTGCTCAGGAGAAATGATTTTAAATTAGATTTAAAACATGCTTCACTACCTGTCAGATATTTTATGTTATTGGCCAAAGGATCCAAAATTTTTGTTGCTGCATAGGATCTCCTTTCCAACTGACAGCTTTAGCAACGGGTAATAAAGATTATTTTTCGCTTTAGTGTTGTAAGTATGGACTTTACTGGTCTTCTCAAATTGTGCTATATTATTTATGATGAATTTCATTAGTGAATATATATGTGTTGTGACAGTGCTGTTAAAATGTCTACCTCCTGGAAGAGGTACTTACATGATGCCCACAGGTGAACACCACATATTATTCCTACTGTTCGTTTTTGTACAGTCAGTACTCTCTTTTTAAGTGATGAGTTACCCCAGAAAATTATTCCGTAAGACATTATTGAGTGGAAATGTGCCAAATATGTTGGTTTCCTAGATTAGTAATTATACAAAGAGCTGAACTTAATTGTTCGAGAATCTCAGTAATATGCTTCTTCCAGTTTCCAGTTCACATTTTCATCAATATGTACACCCAAAAATTTGGAGCATCATACCCAATTTACTGACCTCTGCTCATGTGCTACATCAGTTGTTGGTATGACCGTATTTGTTGTACAGACCTGAATGTAGTGGTTTTTTTTTTTTTTCAAAATTTAGGGAGAGTCCATTTTCAAAGAACCACTTAATAATTCTTTGGAATATATCAATTATCAATTCTTCTGTTGCTTTCTCGCTACTAGGATTTATTATAACATTAGTATCATCTGCAAAAAGTACCAATTTGCTTGTTGAATGCTATGTAGAAAATCATTCACATTTATAAAGAATAGGAGTGGACCCAAAATTGAACCCAGTAGGACTCCTTTTGTGAGTTTTCCCCAGTCACTGTGCGTTAAGCCATCAATTCCATAAAACCTGAGTTTTTCAGAGAGAGTAACATGATCTACTAAATCAAATGCCTTGGAAAGGTCATAAAAAAGATCAATCAGTGATATTATTTAAGGATTAAACTGTTTGATGAGTGAATGTATAATTTTCTGAAATCCAAATTGTGATATGCTAAGTAGGTGTTTCCACTTTTGAGTGTGCAACTGCTCTTTAATACATTGCTTTTTTTGAATATTTTGGAAAAATATGCCTGGAAAGAAATTGGACATTAATTGTTTTAAGTTCGTCTTGTCACCATTCTTATTAAGTTGGTCCAGTTCCTATCCTAGACACCCACCCAGCACATCCTTCTCCAGCCTGCCACAGGCATATCCTATTCTGTGAGAAGCAGGGTCACCTGTGAGAGCAGCATACTACATAAAAGTTCTGCTGCAGCTTTTACACTGTCTTTTACGTGTGTACGACTGTCAATCAGCTATCCATTGCCTAGTTTTGGCTGAGAGCAGAGTTGACCAACAGTGGCAGAAGCTAGACTTCACTGTCTGCCTACAACCTGTGTCAGCTGAGTCCCACCCCCTGCCCCATTCCCCTCCATCTATCCCATCAGCACCCCTCCCCAATAACACCTTCTCATAACTATGAGATGTAAGTTGTCCTTACGACACATCCTTAAATCTCACAAACCTGATCCCCCCTCCCCGCACCCAACCTTTTCTCCATGCCCTCTCACTTCATTCATTTTACACTTATACCCTCTTCGCTGTAGTCTACCTCTTCTTCCTTCTCTGTTCAGTTGCTCCCTCCCAGTTCACTCCTCACCATTTTTTGCCACATGCACTTCTCTTGCCTACACCAGTTCCTCGTTCCTATCTTGTGCACTTGTGGCCTCTTCCCTCCCAGCCATTAGCCACTTTCCCTCTATCTCCCCACCCCCCTCTTTTCCCTCGCTCGCTTCTCCCGGTACAACCCCTCACCCCTAGTCAAGATGCACTGCTGATACAATGTAGCCAGTCGAAAGAATGTACCTGTGCAGGTGTGTGTGTGTGTGTGTGTGTGTGTGTGTAAAAACTTAGCAACATTGTAGTCTTGTATTTGTGTCTATCAACCATTCAAAGTCTCAACTATATAGTGAGTTGGTAACTATACCTCTTAAATTATTCATAAATAGTCACATATTGTACGGAATTCTATTTTTGAGGTGGAGAACATATTTAGTGGAATGTTAATTAGTTGTTAGTCTCATGGTGGTGATTAATGTATAGTATTTAATGTACTGCAATTATGTTTCTCAAAACAGGAGAGGTAGAGGTTCAGCATCACCGCGCAAAAAGTATAGCCCCAAGAAGAGTTCAAGAGGTGGTCGTTCTAACAGTGGCCTGGGTCTAATGGCAATTCCTGGGAAAAAATTGCCACCATCTAAAAGGCCATCTTTCTTACCAAATCCAAAGTGTTCCTCTTTGTGAATATATTTGCCTTAAACTATGATTTGTATCAAATCGTATAATTTAAATCTCTGTAAATATGTGATAGTGTGCAGTAATGATAATTTATTTTTTTAATAATAGTAGTATATAATACTGATTACAAATCTCCCAAGAGAAAATTTTTCTATAATACCCTTGTTTTTAACTCCTTATTTAATTGTAACTGTTGAATAAATGGTATGGATTATATTTTGATAAAAAGACTGTTGAAAGTCATTTGTGTGTGCATATAAATAACAAGATTAATACAACTGGTTGCTTGGTGTGATTGTCTTTAAAAATTGTGTAAGTGTAATACTGTTTTGAAAAGTAGAAGGACAATAGTGATGGTGACATGTATGGAAAAGGCTAATTGTTAGAGAAGCTGTGATTGTGAGGGTTGTTTTATGTTGCATTCTTGTTTGTTGTCCAGTGTTCATGTGAAATGTTACCAATATATAACAACTTTGCTGTGTTGAAAGCTTTGAAAGCTTGGTGCTTTGGTCACTATATATAATGTGCCTTTGTCTTACACAGTGTCACACCTGTGTGTGTGTCATGCTTGCATCTGTGCACATGCATTCTCTCTCTCTCTCTATCTCTATCTCTCTGTCTATCTATCTATCTATCTATCTATCTATGTACCTATGTACGTACCTACCTCTTTCTCCCCCTCCCCCCTCCTTTGTGCCCTCTTTCATTCAAAATCTCAGGGAATTGAAATACTAAAGTACAGAATGCCAGTGGCCTTGGATAGTAGCCATGGCAAAAGTCCAAATTGGAAATTAACAAATAAATTGAAGTGCAGGTGTATGTACCAAAAGCTGACGTCTTTGCTATAATGTTCACCGAATGATGCTTACTGAATAACTACAGTGTGTTAGTAAAGCAGTGGAACACAACTAGCTGTTTAATATGATCATTTGCTTCTTCTTTTTCTCATTCTGCTACTATTGCATTTCCTCACCTCCATATACATCTCTTTATCTCTCTAACCTCATTTTCATTTAAAGTAGTATCCACATTTTAGTATTTCTGTTGTAGTAGCTGCAGTGTACAGTTTCGATGGGTCTCATCATTTGACCATCTGTAAGTACATAACTTAGATATTACTCAACTTAAAGTTATTTTATGCGGAATGTTCCTACTGTCACTATACCCTGATGTTTATTGCTGTTATGGTCCAATGCAATAAGAACGCATCGTGTAAAAGTAATTTGGTATTTATGTTGGATGTTTAATGACCTTACTGTTACTTTCTTGTTGCAGTCTGATGATTTCTTTTTATCTAAATCATAATGCATGAGTAAGCTATTGCCTCAAAGTATTGTTTCAGTTTATAATCAAGAGATGAAACATTATATGCTGCTTTTGGTTACTGACTGTAAATATGTGTATGTTAATGGATAATGACCATGTCACAATTATTTAAGAGTTTTTCAATTACTGTAAATGTGTATCAGTTCAATAAGAATACTTTTTATTGTGAAATGTGGTTTTCTAGATGATAATGTTGAACAAAAAGATTTCCATTCATTTTATAAAGTGGTCATATTTCCAGGTTTTTTTCGTAAAAAAACAAGAAATACTTCAGTTTCCACACAAATTTCCATAAACAGAAAACTTTCTGAAGCTATACTTGTACCAAATGTGGGTACTGTGTGACCCTTCTGGAGACCAAAGCTACTCATGACCTGTCCTCACATATTTACTTCCTTCAGTACCATATTTCCTACCTTCCAAACTACAAAGAAGTTCTCCTGCATGACTTTCAGGACTAGCACTCCTGGAAGAAGGACCGTTGCAGAGACAAGGCTTAGCCACAGTTTGGGGGATGGTTTACAGAATGAATTTTTCACTCTGCAGTATATTGTTGTTGAAAGGGGCTTAAAGAATGAAATAACTGCTGAAATTTGTTAATGTTCATCCAGTTTAGAAAAGTTTGTATTGAAAATTAATGTAGAATTTGAGGATGAAGATAATGAAGAAGCAAAAGCAACATACCAAACTAGTAGAGTAAAATATTGTCATTACTGAAGGAAAAAGAGGAAAAAAGATAAGCGCAGTTCTCACATTGACAACATAGTCAATGTAAATCTGTGTATTTTTGCCATATAGTGGAGATGCTGACTTGCAGATAGGCACAACAAAAAGATTTTCACAGTTAAAGCTTTCAGCCATTAAGGCCTTAAGGCCATTCCATACCAAGAATTCCCTTCCGTACAGCCTAGACACCCATGGTCATCGCATCTGCAGTGACAAGCAGTTCCTCTCGAAATATACTAAGTGTCTCACTGAAGCCTTCACTGACCGTAATTGTCTTCCCAACCTTGTACAAAAACAAATCTCCTGTGCTTTATCTTTCCAGTCTTCCACCACCTCCCAAAGTCCCACCATTCGCCCACAGAGGTGCATTCCCCTCGTAACTCAGTGCCACCCAGGACTGGAGCCACTGGAGTTCTCCACCAGGGTTTCGATTAGCTCTCGGTATGTGCTGAAATGAGAAATGTCCTTCCCACGCCTACCACATTGGTGTTCCGCCGTCCACCAAACTGACACAATATACTCGTCCATCCTTACACAACTGCTGCTCCCAATCCCTTACCTCATGGCTCATACCCCTGTAATAGACGTAGATGCAAGACCTGTCCCATACATCCTCCCACCCTCACTTACTCCAGTCCGGTCACTAACATCGCCTATCCCATCAAAGGCAGGCCTACCTGTGAAACCAGTCACGCGGTCTGCAAGCTAAGCTGCAACGAGTGTTCTGCATTTTATGTGGGAATGACAACTAACAAGCTGTCTGTGTGCATGAGCGGCCACCGACAAACTGTGGCCAAGAAACGAGTGGACCATCCTGTTGCTGAACACGCTGCCAAACATGATATCCTTCATTTCAATGACTGCTTCACAGGCTGTGCACTTTGGCACAAATTTTAGTTCAGTACTTCATCTTCTATCCTAATTGAAGATGTTTATGTTGTTTCTGGAAATATTACAAATTTAGACATGTCTACTGGAAATTATATATTTGACCAAGCTGATGTTTACTTAAACAGGCTGGAGGTACAGTTAGGGAGCCATAAGTGGAAGCTCATCTCATGTGGTCTGTGAAGCAGATGAACCAGATTTTTGTATTAAAAGCACTGTTAGTGATGAAATAGAGGAATGTACTGAAATATTAGTGACTAATTACATCCCAAAAAACACAAACACAACCAACTAATAGCAGACCCAGAAATTGTCACCAGGGGAGAAAGAGATTGTTGGTAACCAAGCCCAGGTGTGTTTTATTGAACCAAGTTAATCCAAATATGCTAACCAGGCTGTAGCTGTAAAAAGAAAAATGGGGAGTGTAACATCGGTATAGGTTACAGAAAATTAAGTAAAATTACAGTGAAAGATAGTTATCCATTACCCCATAGATTAGATAAATTGTAACCTGCTTGTATGTTTTACACTCTTAGATCTCAAGAATCGGTGCTTAGATGTTGATGGTTAAGAGATGAGCTGGAAGTATACTTTCTTTATGACATGCCCAAGACAGTTTGATTTGAATTAACAAATTCACCAGCAGTTTCCATCAGATTATAAACATGGTTTTTTGGGCGTTGGCTTGAAAGAGCATTGTATTTATTTATGTGAATGATATAAAAATAGCAGAAATTGAGAATGAGGCACTTCAGTGGCACGGTTTAGTATTGAAAACTATAGCAGAATGTGACGCTGAAATTAATTTTGAGGACAAAATTTGAACTTTTTGGATATTTTATACAGTGTAAATGAATTCAACATTCCTGACCTCTCGCAGGAGTCTCTTGTAATCCATCAAGGACAATGGGGCAACAGTCGGACATGAAGAACATTAATAATGAAAATTGAGGTCAACAGCTGTATTGGAATTCAGTTGTCGTTTATTCAAAACATGCTGCCTGTTTCAGCCATTGTCATCTGACAATTGGAGGTCTTGTTACTATAAGTTATGGAATCCAGTTAGTTCCCCCCCCCCCCCTCTTCCCCCCCCCCCTCCCCCCCCACTGAACTTTGTCTGTTGCACATGCTTGCATAACACGCTTAATAAGGTTAATGATTCCATTGGAAGACTCTGTTGGTCTTTGTCATTGTGATTCATATGTTCATGGCAGATTACACTTGAGGCCTAAGGATGACACTTTTTGTTGTTGAAACTGGTAGCATATTTTGAATAAATGATGTCTGAATGAAAATACAGTGCTTGATTTCAATTTTCATTATTCAAGAGCCACACAGGAGTAGTAAGTGGAGATTCATGGCACTTGGTATTTAGGTCTCTCTTTTTAGAGGCTGACTATTTCTGTCCTGTGGTTCAATGCGAAAAGTTTTGTTAATAGCAGTTCATATCTTGTTTTATCTGCTGTCTGAAGTATTTTTAGTATTATATGTACATATAGTTGTAGCAATTAATATGCTGCATAAATGTATGAATAATGCAGTTTTTATTTGTTTGTTTGAAGAAAAGTGACATCGGCTTCTCAGAAGAGAAAGCTAACCCAAGTAATACAGACAGAAGATCGTTTTTATGTTGAGAAATATTTCTGGCTTAATAAGCATTTATTTTTTTCCCCATTCCATTGTAGAGGCTACACCTGTTTCTTCTAGATATATTTTCAGATCATTGACAACTGCTACAAGTGGTCCTGGTTTCATGTCTTTACCACCAAGTGCATCATGCATAATAAGCAAAATGAGCTGGAAGACAAAACTGTAAACCAGATGTTGCTGACATCTCGACATCAACTGTTGAAAGCACTTGCTAAGAATGATGGGATGTGTATCTAAAAGAATGTCAAATGCCTTACCAACTTTTTTTAACACCAAAACACACACTTTCAATTCTGTTGTAATGTAAAAAAGTCTGTGAGACCTTTGAATGTAGAGTCAAAACTAGATGAAGGGAGGCAATTTTAAGATTCCTCAGAATTTAATCCTCAATCTATATTGTTGCCAATACACATTATTTTGCCACTTATTGTTGTAGTCTTTTTACTGCACATGAAGAGGCACATTAGAATGTGGCAAATATGTTGAAGTTCATGAATTTTGATATGTTTAAATGGCAAACATGTGGGAATTTGAATTCTGCACTGTAATTAATCTGCATCAAAGCCCTACAAATCCGAGCTTGATTTGAAGATGACTCCAGTCATATTTGATGTTCAGTAGATATGAAAAAGCTTTTTCTTTTTATGTACAGGTCAAGTGAATACTTTCCACTTTGAAAGGAAAGACAGTCCACTCCATAAATATTTGCAAGAATGAACAAAGAATGTTGACTAGTTGAATTTGATAGACTATACTTCTTCTTTTACACTGATTAAAATTTTTGCTGTCATAATGGATATGCTTTTAGATATCTTGTACAAAAATTTTCAAGGCTTAGCTTTACAAATATTAAAGTATTTTCAAACGATTCTGTGGTCTATGAACTCTTCTCGAATTGCTAGGAAAATTTTTTGATCAGTTACGGAGAATTTTATTTCGAATAGTCGGATTGTTAATTATTAGAAATTTATGAAATTTGAAATTCACTCTCTCCACACCCATTCAGATAATTTCTCAAATAACCCTTCTACAGTTATTGGTGAGCACAGGAAACATTACCATCACTTAGTTTTTATGTATTTGAAAGGGCATACAAAACACACAGAGTATCACTCGTAGGTGATTACTGCTGGCTACTGATAAAGGATGCTGCTTGAGGTCTGCCACGAATTACAGTCCAAGGAAAGATGTCCAAAATACAGTTAAGTGCATCCAAATGATACTAGTACTACAAAAATTCACTACATTTCTTTTGTAGAGTTGACCAGTGTACAGCAATAACTTTCAGTATGCTGTTTGTTGTGAGAAAAGCAGAAGAGAAGTGGTGTACAGCACCTTGTAAATAATTTCTTTCAGTATTTAAAATGAGGAAAAGGCAACCACTCACACATAGCAGACTGATATGTGGCACATAGACACACGTATCAGAAAACAGTATTCACACTAACTATAGAGCTTTTTTTCTGGCAAAAGTACACACTTCCAAACGCATCCTGCTGCAAGCATGACAAGACCAATTATTGATTAGTGAAAGCAGTTGCCTGGGCTGAAGGATGAGGTACAGAGGGGATAGGCAAGGAGGAGGTAGTGGGATAGCGTAAGGCATGTCTTTCGACAGATGACTTTGCGGCTGCTCAATAACATAAAAGGGGTTCAGAGGATAGAGCATATACGAGATATAGAAAGATGGAGAGTGGGGGGTTAAGAAGCTGAAGAGGGAGAGGGTTCAGAGGGAGGGAGGGAGAGAGAGAGTGTGTGTGAGTGAGTGAGTGTGTGCTTGCGTGGAGGGAAGGGGAGAAGGCAGTACACAATCCGGATGGGGAATGAGTGGTGTGTGGACAGAAGAGAGGCAGTAGAAAATATTTTAGTGGAGGATACATTAAAATAATCTCAGTTTACAAGCTTGAGAAGATTTTATTGAAGCATGCCATCATGAAAGACTCTGAGGACACATTTTATTGGAGGGTTAAGACAGCTGTACACGAGGCCAGTAGTGGCGTCCACTATAACTGGCCAGTATTTGCTGCCACCATTTGTAATGCCAGTGGCCTTGTGTGTAGGGGTACTGGCGCCTTCCATGGCCAGTAGCGAGTAGCGGCCACTAAAGTCAAAAATGTTTAATTTTTGTGGCCAATGAGGCAGCCAGTAGCAGATCATGTGACCTACCGGCAGTCATTATCGGACAGTTGTTAAGTGCAGCGGCTGCCACTGGAGCTGATTCCGCCATCGTGTGAGGACCCCTGCCGTTGATTTTGAGCTTAGATCAAGTGGTTGTGCTGTGCTGTCGTGTAGTGACTTTATATGTCTTGTTCATGTGCAAACAAAACTACTGGTACTAAGAAGATCATGAAGTGGGGCACAGATAATATTGAAACATTTTTAGAAACTTTCTGAAACTATGAACTACTGTTGAATATAAGCCATGTATATTACTCCAACAAAACAAAAAGGGAAAGTAGTATTTTGAAACTGAAAGAAGACCTTGAAAGTCAGGATGTAGTTGTTCCCGGTGTTGTGTTTTTGAGAGCTAGAATAAAGACTATCAAGACAACATACAGAAGTCAGTTACTAAAAGTTATCTCATCTAAAAGAAGCGGAGCTGGCACTGATGATGTTTATACGCCGAAGCTACCTTGGTTCGAAACAGCTGACACGTTTCTAAACAGCGTCGTCGTAACTCGAGGCTCTCAATCAAATTTGGTAAGTTAATGTATTCTATTCTAAGTACATAGCTCAAAAATTACTAAATATAGAAATAGCTAAAAACTGTTTTTTAAGAATTGTTAATACATGGCAATGTTTAATTGTATTTTCCAATCCAAGCAAAAAATTTTAATTGCAAAATGAAATAATTTTTTTGATAATATGATAACTAATTTTTATTGATTATTTACAAAAAAGTATTAAAAGCTTCTGAACTGTCTATTAGAGATTGTTAAAATACTAATTTCTTAAGAGTAGAAAAGCTAAATTGTTGAACAAAAGTAGATACAATCTGAAGTTTGAATTACTAATCATCTTGCACCATATTTACATTCCGATGGCATTCATTTGCCAAGTAACTTGTCCTTCATTGTTGAAGTAAGCAGCCATATTATTCCTCCTTTCTGATGCCTGGTTTGAGTAGGCGTTTGCTGTACAAATGCTACTTATGGATGGTAGCTCAGTTCCAGCTGTGCGCCATAGCCCTGGATGCAGCACTCCTGTTTCTGTCTCTTCATAATCAGCCCATCCTCTTTCAAAGTACGTACCTGGCGATACTGTACGTAACCAAATGTGAATTATACATGCAGCTTGCACTAATAGATCTGTGGATAAATTAACTTTAATCTCTTTTTGAAATACTCTAAATCTAGCTGCTAATATGCCGAAAGCATTCTCAGCAACTCTCTGTGCTCTTGATAACTGGTAGTTGAATATGCATTCTTCTAAGGACAAGTTTCTTCTTGAGTATGGTTTCATTAAATTTGTATTCAGGGGAAATGCGTCATCTGCTACAATAATGTAATCTGGAGGCAAATTCAGGCTGCTATTGTCAGTGGCTGTTTTCAAAGTAGACAGCCTAAACACACTTCCATAATTAGCCCTTCCATTTGTGCCAACATCTAGATAAATGAATTTACTATCGGCATCAACCAAAGCCAACAGTATTATGCTGGTAACCACCTTTGTAGTTGTAAAATTCTGCACAACTTCCAGGTGGCCGTTTGATGGAAGTATGTTTACCATCCAATGCACCACAACAGGATGGAAAATTCCATTTGATCTCAAAACTGTTTTGTATTTGTCTCCACTCATCCAAAGTTTGAGGGACCTTCAACAAAATAAAAATAAAAAATAAACGTTAAAATTAATTTATTGATTTGTTAGTCTATATAAAAACTAAACAATATACTATTCAAATAAGCAAATCATTACAAAATTTCTATAATATCATATTTGTATCTTTCAGGAAAGTCCCACTGAAGAATATGATAATGGACAAGTGGAAGCCATTAGTCTACTTACTGAACATCAAGAAAATGAGGAAGAAAATACTCAAGTCATGGATGATGACAGCTTTGCTAAGAGCACACTAAAAGCAACAGGAATGTTGGTTCAAGAGAACCAATTTGCGATGCCAGTTTCAAAGAAAAGACACATTTCAAAACTTTCCAAAGTTGAAAGTACAATTTCTAAATTACGAAAAATTGCTACGGAGAGACCAACGTCTACGAAAAAAGTTGTGGATCAGTATGACCTCTGCGGCCAACAAATTGCTGGCCAATTGAGAATACTTCCTGCCAGAAGCTCTGCAATCTTGCAACAAAAGTTCCAGAGCCTTATCACCAAAGAAAAGCTAAAATACTTGCACCATATTCACCATTACCGTATGGAAGTACATCTCCTCATGTGTCTGAAGAAGAAGAGGACCATACCAGTTTGAACTCAGACGTATTCACAGCTGATTATTTGATTTACAGAAATCTTCAATAACTTCTCCAGAAATAAATACTGAGTTAATGTTTATATAAAGTAATGTTTCATTTGTAGAAAACTTGGGTCAGTTATAATACCTGAAAAAAAGAATGAACTTTTTGTTTGCCTTGTCAAAGTTTCATAATGAAGTGAACTGATTGTGCGGCATTTTATTGCCTTGTGCAAGTCTCTTTAGTTGAAGCCACTTTGGCGACTTTCATGTCAGTGATAATGAAATGATGATAGCAAATACACAACACCCAGTCCCCTGCCTGGTAGTCAGCAACGTTGTCAACTGAGCTACGGAGGCAGACAAAGTTTTGTAATAGTAGGTTATGGATGAAGATTTTTTGTTTCTAAATAACAGTGATAAAAAATCAGTTAAATATTTATGTAACTAATAGAAGATATGGCTAGATTAATTTCTGCACGTCTACTTTTATCAAATTACACAAGAATCAACCAGTAAAACTCACCTTTAAGTAGTGTCGTAATCCACTTTTGATTGCCTGGAGAACTTCAGGAATGAATATTGAAATTGTGGTGACTGGTATGTGAAATAATAATGCCAGAGACTGAAAACTATCACCACTTACTAAATACCACAGCGTAAACTCTAGTTTCTGCTTGGGAGTTATTGCATTTCTCATAACATTATATCTCTTGGCTATCTGAGGCTCAATTATACTCAAAAGCTCATTAAATTGTTCAGCCCTCATTCTCAATTGTCTCTTATATTCTAAAGGATCTTCTACTGACATTCACGAAACTAAGTGGATGATGCTACAAGGATTTCTCTTTGACCTACCCAATATTTTACCCATACACTATGTTGATTTAAAATTGTTTTCAGTTCCTCACTTAAAGTTACAATTTCACCCACTACTTCATTAAAAACC
This sequence comes from Schistocerca piceifrons, assembly GCF_021461385.2. Classification (NCBI taxonomy): domain Eukaryota; kingdom Metazoa; phylum Arthropoda; class Insecta; order Orthoptera; family Acrididae; genus Schistocerca; species Schistocerca piceifrons. The sequence continues at coordinate 58,581,250 of NC_060144.1, read as the reverse complement.
TCCTCAAACTGTCACTGTCCCATGCCATATTTTTCCTGAAGAAACACGTAACACTGTATACTCCACCACCTCTAACGACACACTGGTGGCCACAGATGACAAAATTTTGGATACCATTATTAGCCTCGTGTATAGGCTTACTGGCCAGTAAAACTGGTGGCATCCACTTCTGACCGCCAGAACTGGCTACCACCACTGGCCCTGTGTACAGCAGCCTTTAGGTCAGGAGAGTTACTAGAGCACAGGAGGCAATTCATGTTGTGCCCTGAGATGATAGACAGTCTACTCGCATTACCCAAAGTAGTGTTTTGCTGCCCACCCAACCTACAGAATATCCCTATTCCAATCCTGCTCCCAGCCCTGCATCCTGTGTGTCATGCCCTAAGCATTGGTCCAGGTCCAAGACCTATGTCATACATCCATCCACCACCTTCTACCACCCCAGTCACAGGCATTTCCTACCTAATAAAAGGTAGGAACAGATGTGAAAACAACCATGTCATATATCAGCTATCCTGCAATTACTGTACAGCATTCTGTGTGTGCATGACAAGTAACACACTGTCTACTCACATAAAAGGCCACAGCCAAACTATGGCAAACCACAGAGTTGATCATCCTGTTGCAGAATGCAGTGTGCACCACACACAAATGGCTTCAACACAGCTGCTTCACTGTGCAGGTAATTTTATACCCAATTCCAGCACAAGTTTCTGTGAACTGCACACGTGGGAATTCTCTCTCCAGCACATCATACTCTCCAGCAGTCCCCCTCACCTAATCCTCCACCAACCTGTTCACCACGCTCCTTACCCTTTCCCTTCTTTCTTTTGTCCACACCACTTCTTCCCCATGCAGGCTGTGTATTGTTCCTCCCCTCTTTCTGCATACCTTATGTGCTCTACTCTACAGACCCGTTTAGTCTTGTTGTGCAGCCACTGAGTCACCTGTCGAAAGATCTATCTTGCATAATCCCACTAGCCTTCCTTCCCTCGTGTGTCCTTACCCACTCCCTCCCCACCTCTTTCAGTCTAGGCAATTGTTCTCAGTAACCGTAATAAGTCTTGCTGCTGCTGCTGGAATGAGGATTTGGGTACCTGTGTGGTTGTGTGTCTGAATGCGTATATTTTTGCTAGAAAGAGAAAGAGTTCGAAAGCTAGCATGAATTCTGTTTCCTGTTACTTATGTCTATGCACTGCACATCAGTCCTTGTTTCACATACTGTTCCATCCAGGAATTTCCATTATTGTTGTTTGAGTATCTGCAATACAGAAACCAACAAACAAACAAAATTAATCTAGAAAAATTAACATGGGTATGCACAACCAGTTTTACAGTTTATCACTGTAATACATCATTTACCCTTCCATCTTGCTGAGGCCGTAAAATCCACCTACCTTTCTTTAAGTTATTGTTCATTGTTGCAATACTTGATAAGTGAAGGAAGCAACCTTTTTTTTATGGACAGAAGAATGACATGTAAACACATTTGTGGCCCTGGATAGACTTTTGAAATGTTTATTCCATTTTCAGGGTGGAAATCTACCATTTCACATATAGTATTTTAGATGGTACGGTTACAGTTATAGCTCTGACCAGGCCCTTCTGACAAGTGGCTGCAAGTGCGCTGATGCCATACTTGTGCCTAATGTCACGCAGTGCTCTCTCTCTCTCTCTCTCTCTCTCTCTCTCTCTCTCTCTCTCTCTCTCTCTCTCTAACATTCGAAAATAGCGACGTTAAGTGTCTGTAAGTGCCTAGTTCGAATGCCAATGGTTAGTGATGGCCCAACTCGAGTTCATGCCAAACTGAGTTGGCACGGAAACAGAAAGAAAAAAAAACTGAGATAACATTCAATGCCATCTCTCTTTCACATCTAGTCATATTATGATTCATTTCAATTAAACAACCTGAGATTTGTAGTTTCCCAATTGATGACTACTATATTAGTCATGGTATGATGGATACTGCATAGGGTGCAATATTTGGTATTTCAGCTTGAAATTTTGAAGATAGACTTGTGATAATTTTCAGTTCACTCATGTTAATGAAGGTATAGACATTTTGTTTGTTTAGAATATTTAGAAACTGAGAGTGAAATAGATGTACTGTGCCTGTCTGAACAATATATAGTCACAGATATGGAAAAGGTAAATGTAGGTGGATGTAAGCTTTCAGCACATGTAACTAGAGACACTATGGGGACAGGAGGAGTTGCCATATATGTTAAAACTTATCATAGCATGAAAAATTCAGAAACAAAAACAAACTTTGTAGAGCAATATATAGAAGTGTGTGCCTGTGAGCTTAAACTAAATAATGGTACTTTTATAATTGTAGCTGTATATAGGTCCCCATTGGGAAATTATCAGCTGTTTCTGAAAAAGACTTGGATTCTTTGTTAGAGGGAAGCAAATTATTGTTTGTAGGGATTTCAATGTAGATTTTCTGATCAAATCTGATAGAAAGAATGACCTTGAGGTATCACTTGGTTCTTTTAACTTGACATCGGTTATTGATTTTCCTACTGGGTGATACAGGAAAGCAGCACACTGACAGATGATGTTTTTGTAGACAAAGATAAATTTAATCAGTTAGAAGCTTTTCCTGTTAAGAATGGTCTTTCTGATCATGATGCACTGCTAGTTACAGTGTATGACATAGCTGCATACAGTAATTCAAAACAGTCCTCCAAATTATTGCATTCAATTAACGATTTAACAATTTCAGATTTTAGGGAAAACTTGCAACAATTAGACTGGGATGAGATGTACAGGAAACCTCATGCTAATTTAAAATTTAAGCTATTTTATAATATATTTGAAAACAGTTTCCCTAAGAAAACAGTAAAATATAATTGTAAGAAATCACGTAAAAAGCCATGGCTTACTTAAAGGGATAAAAATATGTTGTCAACAGAAAAGAGAAATGTATCTTATAGCTAGGAGGAGCAATGATCCAGAAACAGCCAAACATTATAAAAACTGCTGCACTGTATTAAGAAAAGTTTTTAAAAAGTTTTGAAATATATGCATTATGTCTGAGATTAGCACCTCTGATAACAAAATTAAAACAATTTGGAATATTGTTAAAAGGGAAACAGGACAACTGAGAGCATAGAAAGACTGTATTCCTACCAAACTCAATGAAAAGTCTGTTCACAAAAAGTCAGAAGTAGAAAATACTTTAATAACCATTTTTTAAATGTTGTAGAGAAAATAGGATCCAACTTTTCATTAGAAAATGGAAGGCTGTATACAGAAGAGGCAGTACCTATGCAATTTGATAAAACTGAAACTCGACCTAGCTCTCCTACTGAAATTAGGAAAATAATAAATTCACTCAACAGTAAAAGCTCGCATGGAATTGATGGCATTTCCAACAGAGTACTAAGAGCTTTTTCCCAACAGATAAGTATGATTCTCGGCTACACTGAAACAGGGCATTTTTCTGGTTAGATTGAAATATGCTATTGTTAAACCATTGCATAAAAATGGGATAGGTATGATGCTAACAACTATTGCCCAATCTCACTTCTGACAGCTTTATTGAAAAATTAATGTATTCCAGAGTAGCTTCACATATCTGTAGAAATGAAGTAGTGACAAAATGTGAATTTGGTTCTCAGAAAGGCTTTTCAATGGAAAAAGCTATATATGCTTTCACTGATCAGATATTACATGTTCTGGATAACCGACACCCATTGGGATTTTTTGCCATCTCAACAGAGCCCTCTAACTGGGCAGTCATCAAGAATGGTGTCCCCACAAGGTTCAGTCTTGGCTCCCTTATTGTTCTTAATATATATTTATGACTTGCCACTCTGTATCCATGAAGATACAAAGATTGTTATTTTTGCTAATGATACAAGCATAGTAATCGCACCCAACAAAGAATGAGCAGAGAAAATTGTAAGTAATGTCTTTCAGAAAATTATTAAGTGGTTCTCTGCAGATGGACTCTCACAAAATTTTGAGAAAACACAGTATTTATAGTTCTGTACAGTAAATGGCATAACACAATTGATAAATATAGACTTTGAACAGAAGTCTGTTGCTAAGACAGAATATTCAGTTTCTGGGTGTAGGCATTGATAAGAAATTGAATTGGAAGAAACAACATTGGTGATCTGCTGAAATGTTTAGGTTCAGTAAATTACACTGTTAGGACTATTGCAAATTTTGGTGATAACCACTCATGTCTATTTTCATTCACTGCTTTCATATGGCATCATATTTTGGGGTAATTCATTATTAAGAGAAAAAGTATTCATTGCACGATAGTGTGTAATCAGAATAATAGCTGGAGCTCATCCAAGACCACCTTGCAGACATTTATTTAAGGTACTCTGTATATTCACAGTAACTTCGCAATACATATATTCAGTTGTGAAATTTGTTATTAATAACCCATTCCAGTTCCAAAACAATAGCAAAGTGCAAAGCTACAACACTAGAAGAAAGGATGATCTTCATTATTCTGGGTTAAATATGACTTTGGCACAGAAAAGGGTGAATTATGCTGCCACAAAAATCTTTGGTCATCTACAGTAAAAGTCTGACAGATTTAGAAACAAATTAAAAGAATTCTTGTGTGACAACTCCAACTCTACAGATGAACTTTTATGTATGAAGTAGGAAAAAAATTGTGTAGTGAAAACTTACGTTAAGCTGACACGTTCTACATCCTTACACAATGTCGTATTCGTGATCTAGTGAACAAGTATTAATGTAATGACTCAAGTTTGGTTGGTGTGAAAGCATTGGTGAGCTCTGAACTAGCACGAAATAAACCATAACTCAGCGCCGCCAACCATGCAACATGTTCAACTCTGGTTAGCAATAGTCCAACCCAAGTTAGCCCGTTTCATAAACTGAGTTGACCTTATGATCGCTCAAATCTAGTTGGTAGGGAAAGCTAAATTAATTTTTGACATCGTTTGCCATGTTCATGTCCCTTCAGGTTGTAACTTCTTTTAATATACGGTAATGAAATCGAGTTGGTAGAAAAATTCTTCTAGGGTTCATTTCTCTTGTTAGCGCCTGCGCAGTTTACATACCCTTTTGATTGCAATTTTGTTTCCTATACGTAATCAATGACGAAACTGAAAACACTTTTTTTGTTGCGTGACATCCAAATATTTGATATCAAAACAACATGTTCCATCTTTTATGATTTATTTCTTACAAGCTATACACTCAATATTTTTAAAAATCTTTTAACATATCAGTCAATTTTTTTCTTGAGGGGATTTCATAATCAGCAATTTTGTAGCCAAATGCTCCACCCTAAGCATAAACGGTTACTGCACTTTAACAAAAAAATTAAGTCTTAATAGTGATCTCTCTTTCCACAATGAATGTAATCTCTGTATATAAAAGCCAATATCCTGACTGACTCACTCACAGACTCATCATCACCCAGCCCAAACCACTAAGCACAGAAACTTGAAATCTGCAGAGGTTGTTGATCTTATACTGTAGGTGTTGTTTAAGAAGAGATTTTTTGAAGTTACACCACTGCGGAGGTGAGATAGGGATGAAACGTTTTTTGAAAATATGTCCTATTAAGGCAATTTTGAAGCTAGACCTACAGAAATTGCTACTTGGTTTCTTGGGCAGAATAAAGAAATACTTGTTTCTGCACTTTTTGAAATTTAGCTCCAATGGGGGTGAAATTGTGGGAGAACGTTTTATTTTTTAAGAACTATGAAAGCATTTCAAAGCTGTATCTGTGGAAATTGATGTTTGGCTTCTCAGTAAAAAAAACACGCTTGTCTAATTGTTTTTGGAAATTCAACCCCTAACGGGTGTTTTATGAAATATTTCATGATGAAAGCAGTTTTAAAGCCAAATTTATGAAAATTTGAACTTGCATTCTTCATCAGAAATAAAAGTTACGTCTTTCACAATTTTTGTAAATGGGACTCCTATGGGGGTGAAATATGGGATGTAAGTTTTTATAAAAATATTTAATTATACAACCATTTTTGAAGATAACACTATGAAAATTTGTATTTGGCTTTTCTGTTAAACATAAAAAAAATACACATTTCACTGTTTATGGGTACTCAACCCATAAGGGGGTGAAATGATTTATCAAAAATTTCATTGTGAAAACATTTTTAAGTTGTGTCTATGACAACTGGTACTTGGCTTCTCAGTTACAAATGAATAAATATGTTTTTCACTGTTTTTGTAAGTTCAACCCTTAAGGAGGTGAAATAGGGCCAGGCCGATTCATCAACGAAAATTAGCTGCCCAGCCAAAACCGCTGAGGATAGACACTTGAAATTTGGAGAGGGTGTAGATCTTGAACTGTAGCTATCATTTAAGGAGGGATTGGTCAAAATTCTACTCCTAAAGAGGATGAAATACTGGCTGATAAAGCTGTTTGAAAAAATGCCACTATTAAGACAATTTTGAAGAATGGATGATATGTGCTTTTTTAGTCAGAAATAAAAAGTACATGTTTCAGCATTTTTGGAAATTCAACCATTAAGGGAGCAAAATAGGGGATGAAAATTTTTAAGAAAATATTTTGTTACATTAAATTGTTTTTAAAGGTAAATCTATGAAAACATGCATTTCGTTTCTCAGGTAAATATAAAGAAATAAGTGTTAGGGGATGAAGTTTCTGTGGAAATACCACCACAAGAACACAAAAGGCATGATAACAAAAACCTTGGACTACCAGAATCACTTTTTGGCCAGAAGCAGATTCGGCAAATACCATTCTTTTATGATGTTATTTAGCATGAAAAGTTTAGAAGGTGTAGCTATTTGTGAACAACATAAAAATTCGATTAAAGAAAGAAGAAAAGGAAAAACTGTGCCAGGCATACATTCTGCAATTGCGAAGCAGCAGGTGCTAAGCTAGAATTCAATATTTTCAGGTTCAGGACCTTACTTACGCATCAATACCTCTTTACAATATATGTTGCTAATTTAAGTCAACAACAATTAATGAATTTTGTTTTTTAAAATTTTTTGAGGTAGCCATGAAGTACAACATCAAAACTTCCTGGCAGATTAAAACTGTGTCCCCGACCGAGACTCGAACTCGGGACCTTTGCCTTTCGCGGGCAAGTGCTCTACCATCTGAGCTACCGAAGCACGACTCACGCCCGGTACTCACAGCTTTACTTCTGCCAGTATCTCGTCTCCTACCTTCCAAACTTCAGTTTTAATCTGCCAGGAAGTTTCATATCAGTGCACACTCCACTGCAGAGTGAAAATCTCATTCAAGTACAACATCCTCTGGTAATGCATGTTATGGAAAATGCCTAGTATTGCTCAGGTCAATGAATATCACACTACAGGCTAAAATTTGAAGACACTCATGAGCCACTTTGAAATTCCTGTAGGATTTGGGCGGTGATCAGACGATCATAATCCCCTTGAAAATACTTATCAAACTCTTCAGGAATTATGACCAAACAAATCATAACAGGATACTGTGCAGATCACAGTGCGTTTTCTGTTCTATTCTACTCTATTCTGACAGCCCATTCTATAGGCATAGACTCAATGCCGTTCAACTCAGGCTTGATCGGTGTGACAGCGGTAAGGCTTGCAGTCACAATGGCTCTGATATTGGTGTATTCCACCAACGACCGACATCAGTAGGAGATGGACGATTTTTTCAAATCAGTACGCCACCACATGCGTGGTCACACTATAGCCGATCTTATCTCCCAGACATACAGACTTTGGATGACAATTGGTGAAATTCAAATTGAGTTTGTTTTCTTTGTCCAAATTGACCAACGTTCTCACAGACAAAATATGGAGCATGATATGTTTAGTCCGAGAGAGAGTAATTTTGTCGCATCCTGAGGACGAAAATATAATCCGGATACAGTTCAGAATCTGTGATCTGAAATCGCAAGTTTATTCTAAACCTGAAATAGGCAAAATGTTTATTGTAAATTTTAGGCTTCGATTATAACCACAAAAAATAATTTGTTCAAGCGAAAAGGGTGGCATATCTTGTATGCTTATAGCTATTGCACTAGATCTTTTTTGGGGTTGGTTGTCATTAGTCATGTACAAATTATTATTACTGCTTACTGGCATTTTACGCCAGTAGGGTAGTGATTCTGTTAAGTCTGCAAATGTGGTGTATGGTATGCATTTCCACTTTTAAGTGCTTTAGGTTTTCAGAGTGTGTTATGCTACACTATATGCTTGTCTTTCACTCGTATGCTAAATGACAGTCATTGAAGGCTAATTGATGTATGTCCGCACAACTTTAAATAAATACAGTGAAACAGAGTATTTATAACTTGCTTTTCAAGGTCCTAACGAACATCTCGAATATGTAACAGAACATTTCTCCTGTCATCCAACATATTTGTAAAATTTGTGTGGTTATTTCGATAACTGAGGATAGAGTGTATAGTACTTGTCAGGTCCTTTATGAGACAAGAAAGCTCATTCACAGGCATTCGCCGTCTCTTTACTAGCAGAAACCACTATGCAGCACTTGTATCCAAGCACAGAGACCTCATGGTATCCACCCCACCCTAAGAGGCTAAAATCTAACCTACTATATACATAGCATAGATTCTAACTTAACCTCCTCCAACCCTGTCAAAAACTGATGCAGGAGATTGGATGGACTGTGGCCACGCTATTGGCTGATATTATCGAGCAACCTCTGGCATCGGCATCTGACAACCATTGTCGGTGCCACTGTGAATGCAGCCTAACTCCAGCCTCACGCGAAACCATCATCAGTAGTGGCAGCCGTCACACACTGCATGAACACAGCTCCAGTTAGTCACGATCTAACTCGGGTTGACTTGAAATCCCCTCAACTTGAGTTAACCTGGTTTGTTAACTCGAGTTGACCCACCTCTAGCGCCACCAGAGCGTCAGCAGTGAGATGATGTGTAGCTTTTCATGCAGTTCTTGGTTTTCCATTCCTTACTGAGTTATTAGTTCCAGCAGATTGATTCAAAGTAAAGAAGTATATCTTATTGTCTTATCTGTGCAATTTATTTATTGAATGGTAGTATTTATCCCACTTGAAAATGTAAAAGCAGGAAGGAAAGAGAGATTTGCCCTGTGCCATGTGGGTTGGGTTTCCAAACAATTCCAACAGACACACTTTGACAGCAGGAAAAATGCTACTGAAAAAGGCAACTGAGCTTTAGTGGTAAAGCTATCCATGATACACAGTGTCTGTAAATATTTAAAACATCTTGCAGACAATGATGGTGAAGTGTTGACATCTACGTGTACACTCCTTAGGAAAGATTTGCCAAAGGTAGACCGAATGAATGTTGATGGTATCAATAAATGCAGTGATATGTTACCAAAAGACCAACCATCGTAAGAAAAAAACCTTGTGAACATACAGGCTACTTGTGCTGCAGCTTATAGTGTTGGTTTAAGAACTGCACAGTACTTTTGTCATGGGGGAAAATCCCCAACGTTCAGTTTTCCAAAGAAAAATATTAAACAACACAGCTGTTTAACAAAACTAAACGACTTATCAAAAGGTGATGTCAGGTGGATGGTCTATGAATTTTATGGCAATGACTATTACCCAACATAAGAAAGACTGAGAAAAATTGTAATTGAAAAAATAAATTTTACTGGAGCTGCTAGATCTATGAGATGCATAGTAAGTAATATAGGATTGAAAAACAAGCTTCAGAATGATGGCAGACAATGTTTTCTTTAACTCAACAATGTAGTAGCCCCCAGAATGAAATTTTTTTGGATGATGAATTTGCTGTGTACTTCAGGTGACATGCGACCTATATTCTATTTGGATGAAACTTTGGTTATCCAGAACCATTCAAGCCAAAGTGGGGCTCTAAGGTGCCTGGTGGGAAAGGGCGAGCCAAATTCTTGTGTGTGGGGGCTCGGTGAAGACTGATTTCCTTAAGGAAAGTAAACTAGTTTACATATGTAGCAAATCAAAGATGTCAGATTACCATTTCTAAATGAACACAGCTACGTTTGAACAATTCTGTTTTGTTTGTGTGCTATGTTGTTTCAAGTCTATTAATTGTAGTAATTGCTGCCCTGATATGTGTTTTTGTTAGTGATTTACATACATTTACATTTCATAAAATATAGAAATACCTAATGTTGCCAATAAAAATTTTACGCATTTTAGACTGCAAATAACGTACAGATATTTATTGGAAAGGCTTTTAAAGTGTTTTTGAGTTCAAACAATGTGCACATGTGAGTAAATTTCGTCCTTGATATGACTGGCATAGCCTAAATCAATATTTCATCGCAAAAATGTAATTATATTGCTTTTGACCACAGCAGAAACTATTGGAACAAGTAACGGAGGTGCATGTGACAATGAGGTGCATATGACTCAGGATATGGCAACAGCACATAAACAGCCATAACCAAAGCTATAGTTGTGCTAAATTATAATGTTTATCAAGAAGTATATTTAGATATCAGCTCAAAAAGTACATTTGCGAATTTCTGCCAGACTTCTAACAAAGTGATAGTTATTTTTCCATAATCCGTTCTTGGAATGCTATGTAAGCTACAAATTGGTACTGGAGCTATGTTGTAAAACACTGTGTCATGAAGAACACTTCTTTTATCTCAGCCTGGCTACTTTGCTCTTGATTAAAAAGACTGTCATTATGCTGTTGGTGCAAAATCAGCATCCATTTCTTATTTAACTTAGGTCTGTCTTCTTTTATTTTAAAATTATCATAGAGTTTATCAGTTTCTGTTGTGTGCATGTACAAGTGCCCATAAAATGTGTGTTTTGTCTAAAATGCTAGTCACACCAAATTTTTTATTTCTGAAAAGCTTGTTCTATTTAGAATTTTTTTTATCACAATTATCTGAAATTATCTTAAAAATATGTTAACTACCTTGGTTTCATTAAAGAAAATGACACTATCAGATCTAGGTATGCTTCATCTCTAGAGGGAGGATTTTCAATGCTACAGTACTCATTTTAGAGCAAGGATTTCTCCATCAGAAAACTGCACTGAAAAATATTTATTCACAACTAAATTTAATATATATTTTTGAGATACAAAAAGTTACCAACACAAAGTTTTATTGCAAAAATTGTCTGAACTTGAATGTTCAATTTATACTGAATTGCCACTGAGTGTAGCTACAGTTCATCTGCATGTGCTTCACTAATCTAGTGGCACTCTTTGTTAAACTGAAATGTTTTACGATGTACATTTTCAGTTACATTCATTTCACACAATCAGGCTTTCACAAGATGACAAAGCATTTTATACTTGCATAATGTTTGGCAGTACTCCTTCAAAGTTAAAAAATTGTATTTGTCGTAAATTTTTTTCAAGAGATATTTTGACTAAGTTTCTCATGTTGTGACTTTGTATGGAATTAAACTACTAAATTTCATAGTATTAATAAGATGTAAAAATAGGCTATCATAATTTGTTCACCAATAGATAAGATAACTGTTTCCTGGAAAACATCCATTTACATGTTGTTGTTGCGGTCTTCAGTCCAAAGACTGGTTTGATGCTGCTCTCCATGCTACTCTATCCTGTGCAAGCCTTTTCATCTCTGAATAACTACTGTAACCTACATCCCTCAGAGTCTGCTTAGTGTATTCATCTCTTGGTCTCCCTCTATGACTTTTACCCCCACACAAGTCCCTCCAGTACTAAATTGGTGATCCCTTGGTGCTTCAGAATGTCTCCTACCAACCGATCCCTTCTTTTGATCAGGTTGTACCATAAATTTCTCTTCTCCTCAATGCTATTCAGTACCTCCTCATTAGTTACATGATCTACCCATTGTAATCTTACCCTCCCACACATCACCATTAAAATGCCTTTGCACAAATTTTGAAAGCTTTGAGAGGTGTAAGATGTACAAAGGAAAAACTTTTTACTTATCTTCATTATGTTGTTGTTGTTCTTGTTGTTGTTTGCTCTAATACTTGTTGTGGCTAGGGGTACATTCTTGCGGCTGCGAATTTCATTTAATGTTCTGGGTTCCTGAAGATTAAATAATTGATGAAGATTTGTCTGTTTGTGTAAATATCTTTTTATTTTATCCCATTCTTCTAAATTACACCAACTTTACCATTTCCACATTCAAAAAACCAATAATTACTTTGTTGACTGACAAACTTAGAAAAATATCTGCTTGCTACCTACATTCTGCTGTATTCACAATATTGCAAAGAGTTTACAAAGCAAAAAGAGTTTACATAGTTTCATGACAGAAGAAGAATCTTCAAGATATATCTTTATTTTGTAAATGAGTCCAGAAATAAATTTAATAATTAGCATTAGTTTATAGATATTAGATAATATGAATTTTAAGTATGCCAGAAATTTTGTATTTTCAATCATTATTAAAAGTAGAGTAATTTTAACTGTATGTACAGAGTACTTACAAATTAATTTTTTTTTACATATTTTAGCCTGAAACATAACACATCGTATACAAAACCATCTAAAGCTCATTCAGTTAGACAGCCAATATAATGTTCACCTATACAAGAATTGATAGTACACGTGGTATCAGTTATTTCTTTAAAAGAAGGTAATGTTGGAGGAGGGTGACCCATTATAATATCCCCCTCACAAAATTTGGAAACAGACTGTTTACACTATTTTGTGATAGACTATAAGGTTTGCCAAATGGTGTAAAAGTGATGCCCAGGATAGCAGATAGATGTATAAAAGTATCTTATACATAACATATTACAGAAAACATAAGAAAAATATCTATGTACAAATAATAATCTATACATATATCAGGATATGGCATTCAGATTTTCAAATCTGTGGAACATACTGGCACAAGACAAATAATATGAGGTCAAAACTACAACATTGCAGAACTAAACTATAGAAATAATTACAGAGTCATTGTAAATTACTAGAATTTATAAATTTTAAGGTAAGATCTATACAATCAATCCATCAAAATCTTCAAAAGAGAAGAGAAAAAATTTCAAAGCCTGAGTGTACGGTGAGTGAGCTGACTCAGAAAACTCACAACAACAGGTCCAGACCAGAAGAATATACTCAATCATGAGTAGGAATCAATCAGCCACATAAACCATAGTGTTCAATGATATTTTGACCCATGAAAGAACAAAATAATGGAAAAATATTATTCAGGATAGATTCAAGTAAACATAGTCATAAATAGCTTTGAATGATGACACTATCCAGTAGCTTGAGAACCAAAATCAGAGTATGAAAGGAGACATGTGTACATCTTGTTATATTGTTCATACCAGTAAATGTCTTCCACACAGCTTGCTAATTGTCCATCCATCTAACCTATGTACATAAAGACCTAGAAGATTCATTTACAAATGATAAAAAAATACATACCGATTTAATGCTGCGTAATGTATTAGAAAGTTAATCCCCCTACATGCATTTATGTTGGATAACACTGTCTTTTAACAGTCTTGGCTAGCAATCAAATATCAGACACAGCACAGATGCAGTTGACAGATGCTCGAGTATGTTATCTAGCACCCACAGAATCTTGCAAGTTGACTGGTCCAGCAGGGTACAGCCATACAGCAGTGTGGGGAGTGGATCTGCCGACGTCTTTCAGCTTCCTCCTTAGAGTTCTCATTACATGCTCCAACAGATAGTTAACTTCCTCTCTAGCGTTCACATCAAATCATGAAACACTGTTTTGTGTACTAAATATGCTGTTCAATACCTTCTCCATATCACACAAGATATGTTCTCCTTTGTAACATTTCAAAGTCAATTATATTTATGTCAGATGAAATTAAAAAGTGTTCAACTCAGTCAATAGATAAGACAAAACTTTAAAAATCACATCTTATGTACTAAATTCCAGACAAACAAAACACTGTTATTTAGTCTTAAAAATCTACAGATAGATTTAAACTCAGTAAATGGATAAAATAGAACTCTAGAAATTACGTGATCTTACATACTAAATTCATGGCAAACAAAACACAATTATATATAGTCTTATAAGTCTACAAACATAGTGAATATTTTCTTCTAGATGGTTATCATTTTGCATCCGTGTTCCTCTATACTAAATGTTAACAGTATTTGATATTTTACATACTTGCTTTCCTTACCAGTAGCTCCTCTTATTGTAATGTTATGTGAGCCTCACTGCCCTTTTCTTAACTAATTGGTGCCTAATTTTATTCTGAGAAGCTCAGTAATGTAAATACCAAGTGAAGTGCAGCTGGACAGCAAGAAACTCTTTAGCGCGCAATCCCTGCAATGATAGTAGTTGTGAATCTTTGAGTATAGACTCCAATTCATTTATTTAAAAAAAAGAGGAATGTCAGTCGGTATCTTGTGGAAAGAGGGCGTGTTGCTAGGCCATCGCTTAGAATGTATTGTTACATGTAATGAAAATTGCCATTTTAGTGATAAAACTGAGTAAAGTATGTGTAAGGGTTGCCAAACATTTATGTATACAAATTTTCTGGAAGTAAAGAATAAAAATATCTTGTTTTTGGAAAAGGGGGTGAACTTCACTGTTGTCACCGGCTATCAATTGACAGAATTGTAAGTGTATAAAGTTCACTAAAATACAGGAAAGGAAATGCATTCTCTATAGTTTTCATTCAATATGTAACAGCCTCTCATAATTCTTTAATTGCAGTAATTGGATTATGTTCTTGTATAATAGTATGGTGCTGAACTCCACTGACCAATTTTGATGCAGCAGGATGTGTAGTTTGAAGGAAGTTTGCGTGCCAAGCAATCTCCTTTTCTCACAAAAAGCAGATTGCTGTTTGATCTTATTTACTTACAACAGTGGTCCCTTAGGTATGAAAAGCTACAAAAACTTGGGCTCAAAGCTATCCGCAATACGTCCAAGTAACTAACAGAGTCGTACTTTAAATCTTAAAGAACAATAACTTCTACAAATTATAATGTGTCACCAACTGGTGCAGAAGCTGATCATTTAAGGAGGCAGCAACCAAAATTCAGGTACCAGTTACGACTTAAAAGTCTCAGTCAAAAATCAATCTCTCTCTCTCTCTCTCTCTCTCTCTCTCTCTCTCTCTCTCTCTCTCTCTCTCCAAACACACATATAAATATTCATATTATTAAGATAAAAGTCATTTTATATTACGAGGGTTGTTTTTTAAGTAAGGGTCATTTTTATTTTAAAAAAAAGATACAAATACTTTTGTAAAAAAAGTTTTATTTTATGATTCTACACATTTTTCCCTATTTTTCTACATAGTTGCCTTGTTTATTTAAGCACTTGTCATACCGTACAACTAAGTTTTTAATTCCCTCTTCAAAGAATTCGGCCGCCTGCTCCGACAGCCAAGAGTTCACGGCCGCTTTCGCTTCATCGTCGTCATTGAAGTGCTGCCCGCCAAGATGGTGTTTCAGGTACCAGAAAAGGTGAAAATCGCTAGGAGCAAGGTCGGAGCTGTATGGTGCATGGTCCAAAACTTCCCAGCCAAAAGAATCAATCAAATCCCGAGTCTTTTGAGAGGTTGAGGCCTAGCGTTATCGTGCAGGAGCAAAACTCCTTTTGTCAGCATGCCGCGCCTTTTGTTTTGAATTTCTCTGCGGAGCTTCTTTAGAACTGCAGAGTAGGCATCTGAGTTGACTGTTGTTCCTCGTGGCATAAAGTCCACTAGCAAAACACCGCGCCGGTCCCAGAATACAGTTGCCATAATCTTGCGCTTTGACAGCGTCTGTTTGGCTTTGACCTTGACGGGTGAGGTTGTGTGTCGCCATTCCATCGATTGTCGCTTGCTTTCGGGAGTGATATGGGATACCCATGTTTCATCTCCAGTGACAATTTGACTCAACATGTCATCCCCTTCTTCCTGGTAACGAATCAAAAAGTCCAATGAAATGGCAAATCTCTTCCCTTTGTGGTCCTCTGTGAGGAGTCTGGGTCCCCACCGAGAACACAGTTTCTTAAAGTTTAGGTTTTCAGACACAATTTTGTACAAAACCGATCTTGAAACTTGTGGAAATTCCAAAAAAAGAGTGGAAATTGTGAATCTTCTGTCCTAACGAGTCTTTGTTTCGACTGCAGCCACCAAATCATCAGTGATCACAGAGAGCCGGCCTGAGCGTTATTCATCATGGACGTTTTGACTGCCATTTTTAAACTCTCTAACCCATTGACGCACTTTACCTTCACTCATTGCATTCAAGCCATAAACTTCTGTTAACTAACGATGAAGTTCTGCAGCTGATAGACTTCTCGCGGTCAAAAAACGTATCACTGACCGTATGTCACACGTGACGGGCGATTCAATAATCGTAAACATTATAAAGTAGCACAGCGATGCGTACACATTAACTACAGAGCTGCAACTTGCATCAGTGTGAACGGGAAGGATGCCGGCAAGTGGCGCGGTGGCTTGTTGCGGCGTCTGCGTGATCTACGGGACTATACGCGCGAACGGCCCTTACTTAAAAAACAGCCCTCGTATCTTTGCAAGTGCAATGGAGATTTCCTCAAAGTTCTTACTATACTGGATTCTGTCTCTAAACTGATTAGATATACCACAAATCACACTACCAGTGTCAATCAAACAGTTCCCTTCCCACTGATCAATCTTAGCTTAATGTAAGGACATCCAAAATCTGAATCATAATCTGTGTTGTTGGACACTTCATGTAAGAGATCACTTTCAATTTCATCAAATGCTACATCTGCCCTGTTTTAGAGGGTTTTATCAACTTTACTGTTATCATAGCATTACTTTGGTGTTGTCAGTTAAAGATTGAACACACAGACTGGATTTCATAGCACAACTAACATCACTTATTACAGAAGGAACACAAAATAAATTACTGTCAAAATTACATTTACTACTTAGATCTTCTTTAACTTCATTCCACCAATTTGGATAGAAATTTTGACCAACCACAGTTAACTTATTCCAGAATGCACAGTGACCTACATGATCGCCAATTTGGTCTCAAATATAAAAAAAAAATATTCACTTTTATTCTCTAGGCTTACAGATAACTCAGCTTTACTGTTTGGATCATTACTCTGTATGATATTAATGAAAATCTGCTTTCACTGGACCAGTATTTCATGACCCTCACTTACATCATCACAAACATCACTTACCTTACCTGTATCCCCAAACAACTATGAAGCTTCATTATTCTTAAACTCCACAGAAACCTGATACTCATCATCATCATTATCATCATCATCATCATCATTTTCTTCCAAAATTACTTTATCATTAACATAATTAACAACACAAGTTTCAGACTTACCAATCTCAGTCATTTCACAGCTCTCATTCACATCTACATAAAAAATACCACCTAATTCAGACCCAGTATAGTTATTACCTGTTACAAATGCATCAATAACACTGTTTTCTGACCAAGAGAAGAAATGACTAGTACACACTACATCAAAATTCTCATTACTCTCACATTCTGGTTTGTGATTAGCATCTACATCATTATAATGAGAAATCTGATGTCCTTTCTGTCCAACTCCAGATACCTGTGCCACATTATTAATACTGTTATTACTGCCTAAATGCAAGTGTAAATTGGCGTTCCTGGACTTGTTGTGTTTCCTCACCTCAAAACTATGGACCTTCATTGAGGTGGACTGCCATTTCCCGAATAATTGCCTCTATGATTGTTTTTCCAATTATAGTGCCCATAGTTATCCCTATTATTTCTATGTCCAAAAGAACAGATACCATCTTCATATATATATTCCTATTCTGATGATGTTCAAAATTTCTGTCTCTGTTACCATTTTGACGCTGATTGAAGTTACCGCTATCTCTGTTACTGTAGTTGTTACCATTGTGATCTCTATCATTTTGGTTATTATGGTACATGCTTCTTTCTACTGCCCTATCCAGCCTGTCTACATATCGTAAAAATTGTTCTAGACAATCGTCAGGTCCATGTACTTATTCCCACTGAACCTTTCTGGTAATCTCCTTTTTAGTGCATCAGTTAAAGTCATTTTATCAAATGGCCTGTCAAAGTGTGTTAATTTCTTAAGTTGAGTCTTAAAAAACTCTTTCAGTGTACTGTCCCTATTCCTATAATTTGGACCATTCAGAAATGCACTTTTAATTCGCCCTTTTTCAGCTTCTGACCAAAATTTATTTAAAAAACTTTTTTCAAAACTTTGTTATGTTTCTCACTGATTTAAATTTAGATTTACCCAAGACAGGGCTTCGCCTTCAAGACATATTTTAACAAATTTAATCTTTTGGTTGTCACTTATGCCTGACACAAAATTATCTCTACAGTGGTGTAGCAAATCCACTGGATGTAAATTGTCTGATGGAAAACTTTTGATTGGAATGTTGGACCACACAGTACCATTGTTTGAATACAAATTGTTGTGAATGCAATTTTCCTGAGTTATTGAAATTTTTTGATCTAAAATATTTACATTAGTTATCACACTGTTTTCAACATTTAAAATTTTTTGATTTAAACTACTAAAGTTCTGTTCCATTTTTTTTCTCTACAACCTTCTGTTGAACTCTGACATTAACATTCTTCTCCTGTTGTGAAGATTGTGAAACTCATTTTCCAAAACAATAAATTTATTTTCTAAGACACTCTAAGAACACTCAGTTGGTAGAGCACTTGCCCGCAAAAGGCAAAGGTCCTGAGTTTGAGTCTCAGTCCGGCACACATTTTTAATCTGCCAGGGAGATTCATATCAGTACACACTCTGCTGTAGAGTGAAAATCTCATTCTGGAAACATCCCCCAGGCTGTGACTAAGCCATGTCTCCGCAATATCCTTTCTTCCAGGAGTACTAGTTCTGCAAGGTTTGCAGGAGAGCTTCTGTGAAGTTTGGAAAGTAAGAGATGAGGTACTAGCAGAAGTACAGGGCTATTACAAATGATTGAAGCGATTTCATAAATTCACTGTAGCTCCATTCATTGACATATGGTCACGACACACTACAGATATGTAGAAAAACTCATAAAGTTTTGTTCGGCTGAAGCTGCACTTCAGGTTTCTGTCGCCAGAGCGCTCGAGAGCGCAGTGAGACAAAATGGCGACAGGAGCCGAGAAAGCGTATGTCGTGCTTGAAATGCACTCACATCAGTCAGTCATAACAGTGCAACGACACTTCAGGACGAAGTTCAACAAAGATCCACCAACTGCTAACTCCATTCGGCGATGGTATGCACAGTTTAAAGCTTCTGGATGCCTCTGTAAGGGGAAATCAACAGGTCAGCCTGCAGTGAGCAAAGAAACGGTTGAATGTGTGCGGGCAAGTTTCACGCGTAGCCCGCGGAAGTCGACGAATAAAGCAAGCAGGGAGCTAAACGTACCACAGCCGACAGTTTGGAAAATCTTACGGAAAAGGCTAAAGCAGAAGCCTTACCATTTACAATTGCTACAAGCCCTGACACCCAATGACAAAGTCAAACGCTTTGAATTTTCGGCGCGGATGCAACAGCTCATGGAAGAGGATGCGTTCAGTGCGAAACTTGTTTTCAGTGATGAAGCAACATTTTTTCTTAACGGTGAAGTGAACAGATACAATGTGCGAATCTGGGCAGTAGAGAATCCTCACGCATTCGTGCAGCAAATTCGCAATTCACCAAAAGTTAACGTGTTTTGTGCAATCTCACGGTTTAAAGTTTACGGCCCCTTTTTCTTCTGCAAAAAAAAAAAAAAAATACGTTACAGGACACGCGTATCTGGACATGCTGGAAAATTGGCTCATGCCACAACTGGAGACCAACAGCGCCGACTTCATCTTTCAACAGGATGGTGCTCCACCGCACTTCCATCATGATGTTTGGCATTTCTTAAACAGGAGGTTGAAAAACCGATGGATCGGTCGTGGTGGAGATCATGATCAGCAATTCATGTCATGGCCTCCACGCTCTCCTGACTTAACCCCATGCAATTTCTTTCTGTGGGGTTATGTGAAAGATTCAGTGTTTAAACCTCCTCTACCAAGAAACGTGCCAGAACTGCAAGCTCGCATTAACAATGCTTTCAAACTCATTGATGGGGACATGCTGCGCCGAGTGTGGGAGGAACTTGATTATCGGCTTGATGTCTGCCGAATCACTAAAGGGGCACATATCGAACATTTGTGAATGCCTAAAAAAACTTTTTGAGTTTTTGTATGTGTGTGCAAAGCATTGTGAAAATATCTCAAATAATAAAGTTACTGTAGAGCTGTAAAATCGCTTCAATCATTTGTAATAACCCTGTAAAGTTCTGAGGAGGGGGCGTGAGTCATGCTTGGGTAGCTCAGATGGTAGAGCACTTGCCTACAGAAGGCAAAGGTCCTGAGTTCGAGTCTCGGTCCAGCACACAGTTTTAATCTGCCAGGAAGTTTCATATCAGCGCACAGTCTGCTGTAGAATGAAAATCTCATACACTGAATTTTTCATTCACACTTTTTAATCCCTCTGACAACCCATTTTTTAGTTCCAAAACCTGATTACTAAATTGGTCTATCTGATATTGTACCCTGTCATTGTTTTCAGTTCATTTAATTGTCATTATAGTGAAGTAAATTTTTCAGTTAACTGATCATTAACTGCACTAAATTTGCTATTGTTGTCCATCTTCATTTCCTCTAGTTTTACTAAAATCAACTGCAAAATATCGGTTTTCACTGTTTCTTTGCTGACTACACTTTCACTTGGTTCAAACATGTTTAGGCTATGTCCTACAGCTTTCACTTTGTCACCACTACCTTCATTTCTGTTGGTTGTGCTAGCAATCACACAAGTCCACCAAGAAAAATTAATTTCACAAATGGTTTGTACTCACCTTTTCTGATGACTTTCATCTTAGTTGTCAAGTCCTCTTTCAGTTCATCCGATCTGTTATTGTTGATATCATGTGAAATTCTCATCACTGTTGATACGACTTCGTTGGGCAGTTCTCTGGTCTTCTTTCCTCAGTTTATTGGAGTTTCCGTGTGTGTGTGTGTGTGTGTGTGTGTGTGTGTGTGTGTGTCCGTCCTTGCATCTACATGCTGCTGTATTCACAATTTTCCAAAGAGTTTACAAAGCAAAAAGAGTTTACGTAGTTTCATGACGAAAGAAGACTCTACAAGATATATAATTATTTTGTAAATGAGTCTAGAAATAAATTTAATAATTAGCATTAGATTGTGCTATTAATAATATGAATTTTAAGTATACCAGGAATTTTGTAATTTCAATTATTTTTAAAAGAAGAGTGATTGTAACTGTACATCCAGAGTACAAACAAATTAATTTCGTTTTACATATTTTAGACCGAAACATAACACATTGTCTACAAAATCACGTGAAGCTCAGTTAGACAGCGTATATAGTGTTCACTTATACAAGAATTGATAGTATACGTGGTATCTGTTATTTCCCCCCCCCCCCCCCCCCCCCCAAAAAAAAAAAAAAAGTTAATGTTAGAGGAGGGTGACCCATTATACCATCTAATCTTCAACATTCTGCTGTAGCACTATATTTCAAAAGCTTTGTTCTCTTCTTACCTAGACTGTTTGTTGTCAATGTTTCTCTTACATACATGGCTACACTTCATAGAAATGCTTTCAGAAAAGACTTACTAGACACTTAAATCTACACTCAATGTTAATAAATTTCTCTTGTTCAGGAAAGCTTTCCTTGCCACACCAATCTACATTCTACATCGTCTCTACTTTGATCATCATCAGCTATTTTGAAACTTCCTGGCAGATCAAAACTGTGTGCCGGACTGAGACTTGAACTCGGGACCTTTGCCTTTCGCGGGCAAGTGCTCTGTCAACTGAGCTACCCAAGCACGACTCATGCCCCGTCCTCACAACTTTACTTCTGCCAGTACCTTGCCAGCACTTGCCCACGAAAGGCAAAGGTCCCGAGTTCGAGTCTCGGTCCAGCACACAGTTTTAATCTGCCAGGAAGTTTCATATCAGCACACACTCCGCTGCAGAGTGAAAATCTCATTCTGGAAACATCTCCCAGGCTGTGGTTAAGCCATGTCTCCACAATATCCTTTCTTTCAGGAGTGCTAGTTCTGCAAGGTTCGCAGGAGAGCTTCTGTAAAGTTTCGAAGGTAGGAGGCGAGGTACTGGCAGAAGTAAAGTTGTGAGGAAGGGGTGTGAGATGTGCTTGGGTAGCTCAGTTGGTAGAGCACTTGCCCGCGAAAGGCAAAGGTCCCGAGTTCGAGTCTCGGTCCGGCACACAGTTTTAATCTGCCAGGAAGTTTCATATCAGCGCACACTCCACTGCAGAGTGAAAATTTCATTCTGGGATCAGCTATTTTGCTGCGCAAACAGCAAAACTCATCTACTACTTTAAGTGTCTCATTTCCTAATCCAATTTCCTTAGCATTACCTGATTTAATTCGGCTACATTCTGTTACCCTCATTTTGCTTTTGTTGATGTTCATCTTATGTCTGCTTTTCAAGATACCAATACTGTCCATTCTATTCAATGGCTCTTCTACGTCCTTTGCTGTCTCTGACAAAATTGCAATGTCATCAGCAAACCTCAAAGTCTATTACATTTCTTGTGAATCCAAACTGATCTTCCCCGAGGTCAGCTTCTATGGTTTTTTTCATTCTTCCATAAAAGATTCATGTTAATATTTTGCAGCTGTGACTTATTAAACTGGTAGTTTGGTAATTTTCACTGGGTTTCTTTGAAGTTGGGATTATTTTATCCTTCTTGAAGTCTGAGTCTATTTCACCTGTCTCATACATCTTTTTCACTGTATGGAACAGTTTTGCCAAGGATGGCTCTCCCAAGGCTATCAGAAGTGTAACAGAATGTTATCTACTTCCAGGGCCTTGTTTTGACTTAAGTTTTCCAGTGCTTTGTCAAATTCTTTCCACAGTATCATATTTTCTTTCTCATCTTCCTCTATATCCTCTTCCATTCCATAATATTGCCCTCAAGTGCATCTACCTTGTATAGGCTGCTTCCATGTTTCTGCTTTCCCTTCTTTGCTTAGGACTGGTTTTCTGTCTGAGCTATTGATATTCATACAAGTGGTTACCTTTTCTCCAAAGGTCTCTTGAATTTTCCTGTAGGCTGTATCTATCTGACTCCTAATGATAAACACTTCTACATCCTTACTGTAGTGGCAACTGCTGAGACTGAATGTAACAGCAACACCAAATGTTGTGGGAAGAGGTAGAAGGCATCATATCAAGACTTGTCTGAGTTTCCCAAGTGATTTATTATTTCCAGCTACAGTGCCCCCATTCTTCTTGGTCTGCATCACTGGGTCCCACAATGCTAAGGACACCACTTTTCTGTCTGTGAAATAGCTTGGCGTGGAATGGCTGCCTCAGCAACCCATACAATGCCCTGCTGTGTGTTGGCCTGGTACGACCGTGCGGTTGCGACAATGTCTGGATGCATCTGCAGCTACCCTCAGCGGTCTTTGCCCCTGCCACCTCAGCACTGCCCACTGGGAGCTGCAAGGCGTATTGTGTGCCTCGTTGCCGGTGTGGCTAAGATTGTGGCGACAACAAGCGCCTGTGATCTGGCATCTGAATCTGCGACCCGCGCCTTGGGATGCTTCCGGGGTGTGTTGGGAGCCAACAAGACTGCCCGCAGTAGAGAGCCATGGCATGGCCCACCGCTGGCTGCCTGCAGACCCCGTGTTGGCCTCAGAGGGTCGAACCAGTGACCCGCCGTGGACTGGAACGCTGGCGCCCCATCTGCTGCTGCATATAGCTGGTGGTGTGACACACCCCGCCATCCAGGAGGGCTATCACACTTGAGTGCTTTGTTAGTGAACTGGCGCCTATTTATATGCAGCTGTGCACCTCTGTTCTGCTAAACGCATCACTCTGTGTCACGTACTCATAAGACTTAGGTTGGCCAGTGGGCCCCTTCTGCCTGTGACTTGCGCCATGCAAACCTCTGTGTGTACTTTTCCCAGCAGTTCTATGCCCCTGTGGCCTCTATTTTACTTTGCAACTGCTGGTGAGTGTAACTCACTGTAAACAGGCCTGCACCTGGCTGTAACTTGCGTGCTCAGAAATACTGCACCAAAACTGACTTTTCCTATCCGAAATGGTAGTGCTGCTACATTATTCCCCCCTTCGGAAAGACCCGGTCCCCAGGTTGACCTTTAACTAATTCTTAACTTGTTTGCGTAGGCACCTATGACATATTTCCTTACTTTTAGCAAACTTAAATAAATGTGGACTTGTGCCCCTTAAAATACATTACATGAAACAAAACACAAAAATTCCTTATGGATGACCACTGCTCGATCAACCCCTTACCTATTCATCTCACGCCCTCACTACCCAATCCACTGGGACTTGGACTACCCTTGGTCCCCTCCTGGACTTGGCTGTCTGCCTGATCAGAATGAAAACAACACATAACGAAGTTAAGGCTATGAAGACACTTGGCACAGAGATACTCAAAATGATCATTATTTGCCGTTGCCTTTCCATATACTGAGCGACATGTTGCACAAGCTGTTCAGCTGATATGCACCCCTCTTGCTCTAAAATGAACTGGTTTATGGATCTCAACAGACTTGGCTCCAGAGTTTGATTTAACAAGGTCAGATTTGCCTTGGCGAAAACTCTAAAGTGTCTTCTGGCCAGTACAGCTGTGGCTGCGTAACATTCAATTGCGTGACTCCTAAAATTGACGCTGGCAAGTGGAAGATTGGTCCTATTATGTTACATGCAGTTCCATTGAATAAAATTCTACTCCCCTCAAGCTGGTGGAGAAGATCCAATGCATCCTGACCCGTTGCAAGCTCAATCTTGGCTCCATGATGTCCCTTGGACAGCCTATTTCTTTCCTCCTGGCTAAAAGTAACTGCACTGTGCACTTGTCCAGATTGGTGCTTATCACCCTGGGTGGACATACTGTTACTTTACCTTTATGGCAGCTCCATAATTCCCCCCTTGTCATCTCAGCATACCGGCTGTTAACTGCTGAGATCAGCAATACCTCCTCAGGTTTTACTTCTACAAACTTGCTCCATGCTCCGCTTTTCAGTGACCTGAGGACAATGATCACCACTTCCATTCCCCTCTCTTCTAAAAGATTGCTGTCACCAGTAGGCTATACTTGAAAATACATATATGAAAATACAATGCCTAATTAATCTACACAAACCCAATGATACATAACAAGAAAACAAAAAAACTGCCAATACTCTACTACTTCCTGGATCGCAAAGCATACGGTACTTCATGCTGTACTCTATCTTCCTGGTTTTCTCTTTGCGTAGCACCTCTCTTCACTCTCTCTTTCTTCCTCTTTCCTTCCTGTGACACACCTGGAATCACATCTGGGCAACCCTTAAATGGCCGTAACTACCCAATGTGTGCTATCGTTGTTCTAGTTGGCAGCTGAAGCTTAACATTAATGGGGGATGTGGTTTCAACAACTTGGTATGGCCCTTGATAGCTCATGATGAACTTCTTCATTTTCCTGTTTTGCGTATAGGGGTTGGACAGCATTACCCATTTCCCCACTCTATACTGCGGTAAACTTCCTTTTCACTTCTCTACGTCTTCCTGCCTTTCCAAAGCCTTCATATTCACCTTTTGTACCCGTTTCCAAACATCACGAATTCTTCTTGCAAGATGACGTATAGATTCACTGGTCCTTCCTTTCTGTAGCCTCACCAAATCAAATGGTGATGACATTTTTCACTCGTACACTACCTCATACGGAGACAAACCGGTATTGGTATGGATTTTTGCATTGTATGCACATACAGTATGCTTCAAATACTCGTTCCACTGATGGTGATGAGAATCCACATAAAAACTCAGCATCTTTCTGATTGTTCTGTGTACCCGTTCTGTCCTTCTGTTCACCTGTGGATGCAACACACTTGTCAACTTCTTTATGTTCAACAATTTACACAGTTCCTTCATTAAATCTGACATGAAGTTGGTCCCTTGGTCAGTAACTTCAAAATCCAGTTGTTTACTAATGCTTGCATGGCCATTGCTGTCTGTTGATTTGGCATAGCCACCATCTCCACATACCTTGAAGAATGGTCTATTATTGTCAGAACAAATCTGTTACCCAATGGTGTTTGCCTGAAAGGTCCTAAGACATCAATCCCCAACATAGAGAATGGACATGTCGCTTCCAGCAATCATTGTAGCTGTATCTGTTTCCAACTCAAATCTGCACTCTGCACACATGGTATACAATTCTTGACATACTGATCCACATCTACTTTCCTACCTCTCCGCCACTCTCCTATTCGTCACTCTACACCCTCCGTGACCTTATGACACATGATCATGTGCTTCCTTTAAAACCTCATCCCTCAGTTTCACTGGCACTGTTACCCTTGGTCCTAACTTTGTTTTCCTGCACATAAGACCGTTGTACATATTAAATTGTGTCTGTGTCTGATACAATTTACAATCGTTGTCCATGTCCTGTAATTCTTGCCATACCGCTAGATCATAACCTATGACTTATACTTTTGCCACCTTCCTACTTAGTGCATCCACATTACTGTGCTTGAACCGCCTTGTAGTCAAATTCACTAAGCCTCACAGCTCATCTAGCTAGTCCAGTGGACGGATCCTACAACCCCAACAACCACTTCAACACAGAATGATCTGTTACTACCCAAAATCTTCTATCATATGAATAACATTTAAAATATGTGATTCCCCAGATTATGCTAAGCATTTCCCTCTCTGTTGTTGAGTAATTCCTCTCTGCTGCATTCAACTGCCTAGATGCATAGGCTACAGGATGTTCTTTCCCATCAATTTCCTGACTAAGAACACACCCTAATGCTTGATTCGATGCATCGCATGTATGTATAAACTCCTTTTCAAAATCTGGAAACACAAGAACTGGACCTGATGTTAACACTTCTTTCAGTTTGTCAAACGGTTTCTGACACTCTTCTGTCCACTCAAATTTAACACCCTTCCGTAACAGTCTTGTCATGCTAAATCTGCAAAACCCTTTATGAACTTTCGATAGAAATTACAAATTCCAATGAGTGATTGCATTTCCTTAACTGTTTTCAGCTCCCGAAAATCCCTTACAGCCTGTACCAACTTCAGATCTGTTCGCACTCCATCCTTACTGATAAAATGACCCAAATATTTTACTTCTTCTAATGCAAAATGACACTTCTCCAGGCTCAACGTCAAATGAGCTGCTCTTAATCTCATAAAGACTTCCCTTAACCGCTGTCTATGTTTGCTCCATACTACTTGAAAACACTATAATGTCATCCAAATAGACAAGACACTGCCGTGGTTGCAAACCCATCAAGACACTGTCTAGCAACCTCTGAAATGCTGCCTTAGCATTTTTCAAACCGAATGGCATTCTGTTGTACTTGTAATGGCCTCCAGGAGTAGAGAACGCAGTTTTCGGATGATCCTCTGGAGGCACCTCTAACTGATGATAATCACTCATCACATCCATCGTAGAAAAGTACTGGCACTGCCCTAAGTGATCCAAAGTCTCTGATATGTTTGGAATGGGATATGCATCAATTACCGTCTTATTATTGAGGTATTGGTAGTGACAGCAGAACCTGTATTTCTTAGTTCCATCCATAGATTTTTCAGGCACAACGACAATGCCTGCTCTCCAGCAACTATTACTATGCTCTATAATACCGTCCACAAGCTGCTGATCAATGAAATCCCTTACAATTGGCTGCAAATACCTCAGTATTCTGCATGGTTTACGGTAAACAGGTGCTTCATTCCCTATTGGCATCCTATGTTGAACTAATAGAGTTGCTGGCAACAACCCTTACGGAAAAAACAAATCCTTAAATTTCCACAATAAGTCTTCCATATGCTCTCTTTCTCCTCATTTCAAATGCTTAATTCTGTCACACAGTGCAGTTCTGTCAGCAGTTAGTGGTTGATGACTTTGCCTATATCTCGAACACCAGTCTTCGTCATCTGGCACATCCAAATTTGCTACTAAAACCCCTTTTTTCAAATTCGCATCCACAGCGCTATAATTATCCATTTCCACGGGAATTACTTGCTCGTTGTTACCCTCCTGTACACGTACAATACTACATTTCACAAAACAACACAATGGACCCAAAACTTCATTATCCTCAAATGGTTCAACAACACATACTGTACCCACAGGTAGATTTGACCCCACATTTACCCAAAGCAACTTGCCGGTGCCACTAGACACACACTCATGTGAATTAAGCCTTAATGGCAATGTACGCAGTTCAATTGGTTTGTTCATTACGTTGAACACCCCTCATGAAAGCTCTGCATTGAAAACAGTTTCCCCTAGCTGAAATAACATACCACCAAGTTCCACAGTTTGTTGTCAGAGGTCAATTTTGGCATAATGTTGATGCAAGAAATCTACACCTAGGATCACGTCGTAGCCCTTGCTTACCCATGGTACTACCTCCATGCATGCATCAAATTGGACTTTCCTTATGTGAAATTCAACTGCCACTGACCCCAAAGGTGTGACCTCCTTATCCGCCACTCCATGCAACCTATAATGTGGTGGGTCCATCTTCCTTCGCCCCATTAAACTCTTAGTGGCTACTGACACTTGCGCCCCTGTGGCCAACACTTAAACGTTTTAGTTCCTGTGGATCCTACCACTGAACATTCCACCTCTGCGTACGTATTTGTAGCATTAAAATCAATTGGGAGCTCCCTTAGGTGGGTCTTGGGTCCCCTCTGCTGTTTAACGATTGTCCACCTCTACTAACTCCACTTCTCCATCCTCCACACTGCTGATTTCCACCCTTTCCTCTATTCCACAGTGACTGGGTACATTGCCTCTGCACACACTTATAACATTTTATACCCATTGTAAACACTACTTGTCTATCACGTACCGCCATTACCACATCTGTTTCCTCACACTGGATTGCCAGCTGAATGGCCGAATACAAATCTTTCGGAGTCCCTTCATATACTTTCTGCAACATATGCGCTGGTAACCCCCTCAAAAATACATCAAGTGCCCTTTGCTCAGCCTCCTGCAACAGAACACCATTTGCTTCATCGCTCTGACCCAACTCGTAAGTATACTCGTTAATTTCTCGTATTCTGTCAGCAAATTTCTCTACCATCTCCCCCTGTCCCTTCGTCATTGTGATCAATCTCTCTCTAAAGTACCAGGTGCTGTTCTGTTTCTTGTACCTCTGTAAAAGCACCTCCTTCAACTGGTCTTGCCTTCCATAAGGCCTCAGAACACCTTACATATGTCTTCGTTTCACCAATTAATCTAATCTTGGCTACATGTAATAACTGTTCGTCAGATCAATCATTCATCACGGCTGAAGTTTCTGAGTCCTCCACAAATGAACGCACATCCTCAGATGCCTTGCCAGAAAATGGAATAATTCAAGTGGCTGGATCAGTCTCCTGCTGCGGCACCCTAGGCAAAAACAACTGATCCAATGCGGTTTTCTGCTCACTTCTAGATGTTAATTCACTTCTCAACTGCATATTGTCAGCTGTCAATTGTGCTACCTTTTCCAACAAAATCCATATCGCTTCTGGTTCCGACACACCTTGTGTCCCTGACTCTGCCATTGTGTTACTTTCGTTTCCAGTTAGTCCTGAAACAAAAAATTCAAGTGCAAGAATAACCTGACTTCCTACAGCTCCATATCATCATACTTAGTATCATAATACACCAATACAAAAGTAACCAAATGTCACGAAAAACAGCATCTTACTGCCCCAAAAACACTAACACTTATTCTGACAAAAAATGAAAAAAAATAAAAGTATGCTTACACAAAACATCTAAAATGGCCTGCCAGGAACTGTACTCAAAACACAAACAAAAAAAGAAAGAAGGTGCCCAACACTCAAAAAGAAAAATTGGTTAACACTCACCACATTTTTTGACTGTAATGCAGGTGGTGGGCTCGAAGGTCATACTGTACAGATGATGCCCACTATTCTGACACCAAATGAAGTAACAACTTCTGACACCGAGTATAACAGCAACACCAAATGTAGCGGGAAGAGGTAGAAGGCCCCTTATTAAGACTCGTCTGAGTTTCCCAAGTGATTTATTATTTTCAGCTACAGTGCCCCCATTCCTCAAGGCCTGCATCACTGTCTGTGAAATGGCTTGGCATGGAATGGCTGCTTCAGAGACCTGTGCAGTGCCCTGCTGTGTGTTGGCCTTGTACAGCCATGGAGTTGCAACAACATCATGATGCGTCTGCAGCCGAATCAGTGGTCTTCGCCCCTACTGCCTCAGTGCTGCCCGCTGGGAGCTGCAAGGCATATTGCATGCTTCATCACTGGAGTGGCTAAGATTGTGGCGACAACAAGTGCACACGATCCGGCGTCCGAAACTGCGGTCTGCGCCTTGGGATGCCTCATGCATGTGTTGGGAACCAACAAGACTGCCCGCAGTAGAGAGCTGTGGCATGGCCCGCTGCTGGCTGCCTGCAGACCATGCATTGGCCTCAGCGGGTCAAACCAGTGACCCGCCGTGGATTGGAATGTTGGCACCCCATCTGCTGCTGCGTGTAGCCAGTGGTGTGACACGCCCCGCTGTCCAGGAGGGCTATCACACTTGAATGCTTTGTTAGTGAACTGGCGCCTATTTATATGTGGCTGTGCACCTCTGTTTTGCTAAATGCGTCACTCTGCGTCATGTACTCATAAGACTTAGGTTGGCCAGTGGGCCCCTTCTGCCTGTGACTTGCGCCATGCAAAACTCTGCGTGTTCTTTTCCCAGCAGTTCAACACCCCTGTGACGTCTATTTTACTTCGCAACTGCTGGTGAGCATCACTCACTGTAAACAGGCCCGCGCCTGGCTGTAACTTACGCACTCAGGAATATTGCAGCAAAACTGACTTTTCCTATCCCAAACGGTAGTACCGCTACATTACATTTGTCCTCTAGCCATTTCTGGTTATCCATTTTGCACCCCCTGTCAATCTCATTTTTTAGATATTTGTATTCCATTTTGTCTGCTTCATTTATTACATTTTTATATTTTCTCCTTTCATCTACGAAATTC
The DNA here is from genome assembly GCF_021461385.2 of Schistocerca piceifrons. NCBI lineage: Eukaryota > Metazoa > Arthropoda > Insecta > Orthoptera > Acrididae > Schistocerca > Schistocerca piceifrons. The sequence goes on along the minus strand of NC_060144.1, from coordinate 58,550,309 downwards.
AATACCTCTCGTGTTACCCAAGGATTTCTACTAGCTCTCGTCTTTTTACCTACTTGATCTTCTGCTGCCTCCACTATTTCATCTCTCAAAGCTACCCATTCTTCTTCTATTGTATTCCTCTCCCCTGTTCTTGTCAATCAATCCCTAATGCTCCCTCTGAAACCCTCCACAACCTCTGTTTCTTTTAATTTATCCAGGTCCCATCTCCTTAAATTGCTGCCTATTTGCTATTTCTTCAGTTTTAGTCTGCAGTTCATAACCAATAAAAGTGTGGCCAGAGTCCACATCTGCCCTTGGAAATGTCTTAAAATTTAAAATCTAGTTCCTAAATCTATATCTAGCCATTATATAATCAATTTGAAACCTTCCAGTGTCTCCAGGTCTCTTCGACATATATAGCCTTCTCTCATGATTCTTAAACCAAGTGTTAGCTATGATTAAATTATGCTCTGTGCAAAATTCTTCCAGGTGGCTTCCTCTTACATCCCTTTTCTCCAATCCATATTCACCTATTACTACTTTTCCTTCTCTTCCTTTTCCTGGTATCGAATTCCAGTCCAACATGACTATTAAATTTTTGTCTTCCATAACTATCTGAATAATTTCCTTTATCTCATCACATATGTCTTCATCATCTGCGGAGCTAGTTGGCATGTCATAGATACACAAATTATGATTTGATATATAAGATAGAAATACACAGAGTTTAAATTATTTATTCACATATGAAGAAAGAAAAAAAAAGGGAATGTATCCGAGGACAAGTGTAAACAGGTTGTGGCCTCACAATGTTATTGGCTACACAAGACTTCAACAACGTTTACTGAGAGTAATCTTTGAAATGTTCTCTTGAAATGTGGCAGTTTAGTTACATTAAAAGACTGAATTTTCCTTCTTTCCCATATTATACAAGCAGAAAAAGTGTATTGACTTGAAATTTAAAGTAACTTGAGTGAAATAAGAAATAGCAGGATATGTGGTATTTAGGAGCAAATGTAACATGGAGGAAAAGTATTGGAAAAAGGAAGATCTGGCTGTTAGGAAGTTGTAATATAATTCATTCCCCAAACAATTTCGATATGGTAGCATAATCATCTCTTCAAAATATATTGTAACATATTGTTTTCCAGTTGTGTTTTCTCTTTGGATGAGTTATTCTTTGATTTTCTTTGTGTTTATTTACATAACCTAGTAGTACTCGGTATAAGAATCATGAAAGAAGGATAGATTTCTACTCACCATGTAGTGGAGATACTGAGTCACTGACAGGCACAACAAAAGGACAGCTAACAAGTTACACTTTTGACCAAAAGGCATTCTTCTGCATTAGACAACATACACACATACATTCACACAAACACAGCCCACATTCATATGACCACTGTATCTGGCAGCCAACTTGGCCTCCACAGCAGTAGTGTTGAGGCCTTTAAAAAACGGGTGACAAGGCTTTACAGAACTTTCACCACATAATTTTTACATCTTTGGTGATTGGAAGAAGGTCAGGCATGGACATCAGTTTCTGTTGGCTAATGAAGCAGAAGAGCAGGTACAGCTGTGGATCCATCAGTCACTGACCATGTTCTATGAAACAGGAGCTGATCATCTCATTCCCTAGTGGGATAAATGTTGTAATGTATGTAGTGATTAATTTGGAATGGAACCATTCCATGGTCACATTCAGTGGGTTTTTCATTTTGATTTGACTTCCCCTCTTAGAAGCGATATGCAAGGGAAATGAATTTAAAGACAATATCATAGAATCAGAAGAAGAAGAAGGTAAAGATGAGGTGGTAAATATGATATTATGCCAAAAAATTAACAGAGCACTGATGAACCTAACTTGAAACAAGGTTCCTTGAGTAGATGAAATTCCATGATAATATTAAAATCCTTGGGTGGACTGTTGTTGTTGTTGTGGTCTTCAGTCCTGAGACTGGTTTGATGCAGCTCTCCATGCTACTCTATCCTGTGCAACCTTCTTCATCTCCCAGTACCTACTAGCCATGACAAAACCAATCCAACTGATGTGCAAGATATATGAGACAGACAAAATATCCTCAGACTTCAAGAAAATGGCAGTAATTCCAATTTCAAAGAAGATAGATGCTGACAGTTGTGAAAATTAAAATTAGCAGCGTAATAGCTCATGGTTGCAAAATACCAACAGAAATTGGTTACAAAAGAATATAAAACAGGTAGAAGCAGACTTCAGGTAAAATCAGTTTGGCTTGCAGGCAAATGTGACTTTATCTTAGAAGACAGGTTGAAAAAGAGACACATGTGTTTAGAGCATTTGTAGAAGTAGAGGAAGTTTTTGACAGAATTGACTTGACTACACTCTTTGAAATTCAGAAGGTGCCATGCATAAAATACAGATTACTCATAACATGTAAAGAAATCAGATGGCAGTGAGGGGCATGAAAGGCAAGCAGCAGTTGAGAAGATAATTTGGCAGGACTGTTCCTCTCCACACTGTTATTCCATCTGTACATTGAACAAAGAATAAAGCAAACCAAGGAGAAAAAATGTAGAGGGAATTAAGATTTTGGGAGAAGAACTAAAAGCATAGATAGTGTTTTGAAAAGAGTTGAGGGGAAATAGATTTGGAAGTGAGACACTAAAAGTAGAGTTCTGCTATTTGGCCAGCAAAATAGCTGATAGTGGCAGATGTAGAGAGGATATAAAATGCAGACTGGCAACAGCAAGAAAGCATTTCCAAAAAAGAGAAATTTGCTAACACTGAATATAAATTTAAGTGCTAGCAAGTCTTTTCTGAAGGTATTTGTCTGGAATCTGGCCTTGCACAAAACTGAAACATGGATGATAAACAGTTTAGACAAGAAGAGAACAGAAGCTGTGCAGAGATGAAAAGGCTTGCATGGGATAGACTAGCATGGAGACTTAAATCAAAATAGTCTTCTGACTGAAGACCACAACAACACTAGCAACTGAAATAAAGAATGGGTAATGTTATCAAGTCTATTAAATTGTATGAAACTTGAATTCTTTTAGGTCATATGGCATTGTGTTTATTGTCTGGTTGAGTCTTGAAATAAACCAAGGACCTAGATTTCCTATTCTTAGCTGTTAGTATTCACTAAAAATACTGCATTCAGTAAAAATAAATAAATGTCATGATGTGCCCAGCCACTTATAAACCTCTTGATTTCATGCTACTTTGACAGGTTGCTTGCAGTGTTCTAGCAAACTGAAAAAAAATTCACATATTCTTTCATTTTTGCTTTAGTAGGCTGGAGAACCCCATTTAAAAATTCCAACTGTAGAAAAAAATACAGAAATGAATGCACAGAAGTGAATGCAGCTCAGAAATGCATATAGAAGGTGAACACTTCTCTATGAACCCCCTCTTTATGCTCATTACAGATTGTTTCCATTTACATTAATGAACTAGGGACATGAGAAAAAGGGGAGAGTGGTGGCATGTCAAGTGATATGATAGCTTTTTCCACCATACATAAACTGACTGGAAATAGTTGCCACACCACCCCCATAAAGGTAAATTTGTTTTTTGATTGGAAACCTATTTATCAGTGCTTGTTCAGCAACAGCAAATTATGGCCTCCTGGGTAATGGAGCTAAAAATAAGCCTGCATCCTCTGTGCAGTTCAGTGAAGTACACTGTATCTCTTGTCACAATTTGACATGTGCCTTGCATACCTTGTTGACATACTTCATCAGATAATTTCATCCTTAGACTGTTCATGTGATATCACTTTATCGCAAGACAGGTGATCTTCAGAGGCAGTTGCCCCACTGAATCGATGCATGCCACAGTGACGTTATTCGAATATTCAGCCTCTGTCATGAGGGACAATGCATTGAAGACTTGCCACAGAGTGGCCACTCACAGTCAACATCTCCAGCTGATGAATGCTGAATAAAATTATGGCTCATAGATATCCCGAGGAGAATGCAGTAGAACTGTGTGCTGCATTTTTGGAGGTAACTAGGAGAGCTGTGTTATCTCAGACTATACGTAACTGTCTCCACATTACCAGTTTGGCCTCACTTCTATGTATGTGTGTCGGTTATTGACTGCAAGAGTCGACAGCCCCATATTTGAGAACGAACTTCTTTGAAAACTGTTGATCTCAGTGTGTTCCAAAATCTGTATTCGAGCGGATGTGTTTGTACTGTCATGATCAAAATAAAGTTAATTCATTATAAATGAGTGAATACTTAATGTTGGGTTTGATATTACCGTACATAACATCTCGATCCCTGTACTGGTGACCCCGACGCCACTTACGATGCCAGAAATGTGTACTGGAACATTGCCATGGACAAACAATGCAGCAACCCTTTGTCGGATTTTTACGTCCATCGACTTCGCATCGTGCCGCATCTGGATGCAGTGTACAGGAAGTGTAATTAGTGTCTAAATTCCCGACTCTTGTGTGAATCGTGCCTTTTGGTAACTTTCATCACCTTCTCACACATCGACAATGCGACCGAGGTGCACACGTCGTCTGTCAAAACTTGCTCAACGCGTCAGTAATTTCACTTCTGGACAGTGCAGTGCTCCTTCGCCAATTAATTTGGACTATTTTGACTTGCTTTTGTGTAATGGATTGGATTGGATTGGATTGGATTGTTTGGGGGAGGAGACCAGACAGCGAGGTCATCGGTCTCATCGGATTAGGGAAGGACGGGGAAGGAACTCGGCCATGCCCTTTCAAAGGAACCATCCCGGCATTTGCCTGGAGCGATTTAGGGAAATCACGGAAAACCTAAATTAGGATGGCCAGACCCGGGATTGAACCATCGTCCTCCCGAATGCAAGTCCAGTGTGCGAGCCACTGCGCCACCTCGCTCGGTTTTTTTTTTTTTTTTTTGTGTAATGAATTAACTTTGTGCAGTGCTTCAATACCGGATAATCATGCCAAACAATGGACTGCAACAAACGGAGACTATGTTGCAAATCCCAGTTCGCACGAACTCCAAACTATGGCTAAATTGCATGCCTGGTCGAATTCACAGGAACAATTTCATCAAGGACATCCTACCAATCAACGACAATGCACCAGTTACACCGACGACAATGCCGGCTGTTTCTCAGTGCAACACTGGATGTGCCACGCCTCCCTCTACACAGCACCTGAGCTGCACTGACTCTGCCCGACCACTACCGACAGCGACGTCACGGCTGCCGCCTGCTGGCTCACTGACCTTGACCCAGTCAAAACGAACAGCTGTGCGACATACGATCCTGCCACGGCTACCGCACCCACATCTTGTCAACAACTCTCTGACACTATGCACGCTTACCGCCCGGCCGTTCACTACTCGATTGCATCCGCAACTTGTTCACTCACCCCAGAAGACAATTTCAGCCTTATCAATGCTTCATACAGCAGTGAATGTGTTCTCACTCCACCACTGCCGAGTACTGAGTTTCAGATTCGTGATCGCACACACGATCTCTTCTACTCGAACTGTTACGTCAATACTGTGCCGCCGACCTTGTCGTGTATGCCAGGTTACCTTTTGATAGAGACAGATTCTGATTTCGACCCCATCTCACTCAGTGATACACAGCAGACTGCTTCACGACATACATTTTCGCCTGAACAACTGCAACAGCTATGTGAGCAAATTGCGACATGCAACTTGTTGGTACAAGATCAGTTACACATGCTGCAGCCGACACCCACCGAGCATGACATGCAACGAGATGCATTTTCACCTGAACAACTGCGATAGCTACGTGAGCAAATACAACATGTTGGTACAAGATCAGTTACACATGCTGCAGCCGACACCGACCGAGCACGACATGCAACGAGATGCTCCTGTCATTGTTCCGCCTCTGACTGCTGACGATCCTTTGCCATTACTACCAGCTACAACTAATACCCTGACGATCACGCTACATGGATCTATGTCCAAGATGTCACAACTGTCATCATCACGCAACCTCAAGTGGAAATTCTACGTTACTGATGTGATACAAGAAACTTATTTACGCCGCTGCCACCTTTCCTTGGTAGTTCCAGACACTTCGTTTCTGTACCACAGCATAACCAGCCACATTCCAGTGCTGCTGGCTTTGCCGCCCTCTTCACTACCTCCGCAATGTATGACCAACACATCTGCCATTTCTGCTTCGATGAGTGAGCATCTTTCCGCTCTGACACACGACCGTGCAGCAGTTTCAGGCGAGGAGCTTGCAGCCTTACGACTCGACTGCAGCGCCAACTGCAACAGCACACATGCAGCTCCAGTTCCATTGAACTGTATCGCCTCTCCGCCACGGACCAGTACTTCATCTGGCGATTCGACTTCTTCATGTTCTCATTACGTCTCATCGCCTTTCTGCTTCGACCATGGTTTCGCCTTTGATCGGATCAAAACCCCGCTGCACCGCACGGCCTCGGCACGACGATGTTCTCCCCACTGACACGCTGCCACCTTCTGCTTCCACTGTGCTATCAGCAGCATGGCACGGTCAACCTGTGGACGCCTTCCGCACCTTCTTCCCTCCACTGGTTGTGCCTACCAAGACATCGAGAAACGGACCGATCGTGCCTCGCACTAGCGCCTGCCACGACACGATCAGTCAAGCGCACCTCCGCCATCAGCCGGCCGGGTGCACACACGCCTCTCATCATCCTTACCGTGCTCCACACTACCGGCAGGAGCTCTGTGGTGGGTATCGATTGCAAGAGTCGACCGGCCCATCTTTGAGAACGAACTTCTTTGAAAACTGTTGATCTCAGTGTGTTCCGAACTCTGTATTCGAGCAGATGTGTTTGTACCGTCATGATCAAAATAAAGTTAATTAATTATAAACGAGCGAATACTTAATGTTGAGTTAAATATTACCGATGTAACATCTCGATTCCCACATATGCATTAGAAACAGTGACACTGTACCGAGGGAAGAAGGTGTATAAGGGAGTACCTGGAATGGAACTTTGATCATTGTTGTCATGTTTTTCTCATTGAAAATGCATAATTTTTCTTCTTTTTTGGAATCAGCAAATGCTATCATGCCTTACATGAGGTTAGGACAACAATTCTGAATTTATAAGAAAAACCAAATGTTTAGAAAATTACTTATCTTAAATCATAATGATCTTGATGGTGTCAAAAGTGCAGAGTTGATTGTTTCAGGATCGTATTCTGTTCTGTACAGTTCTGTGGTAATGAGTTCTGTGCTGTTATGAATAAAAACGCTGGTTGTATAATTCAGTTGAAGATATCCAGTTATTCCACAAACTCATTGTTGTCATACACTTCACAATGGGCAAACACAAATGCGTAACACTTTGACATACATGAGCACCAGTAAAGGTACATCTGCTACCTTTAACATCAGAAAACCTTCTGCTTCTTAGGGTCTCTGTGTACAACATGGGCCGGCCGGAGTGGCCGAGCGGTTCTAGGTGCTACAGTCTGGAACCGCGCGACCGCTACGGTCGTAGGTTCGAATCCTGCCTTGGGCATGGATGTGTGTGATGTCCTTAGGTTAGTTAGGTTTAAGTAGTTCTAAGTTCTAGGGGACTTATGACCTCAGCAGTTGAGTCCCATAGTGCTCAGAGCCATTTGAACCATTTTTTGTACAACATGGAAAACTCACTCCCAGAATCAAATAAAAGATTACATTTTGACCTTCTTGTGCAGGCAATAAATAGAAACCAATATTTATGCTAAACATTGAACAGATGTTGGTGATTTTCATGTACTAATTATACATTTATGTAATGGTAATTAAGTATGGAAATACAATTTACAGTTTCTTCATTTAACAGTATGGGTAAGATGAACACAGTAGTTGTTTTGAAAGTTTAGCAGCACAAAAGTGCACTTAAAAGACATTGTAAAGGAATAATTCTCATCAGTTCTTTCCGTACATAAAAAGGTGATACAGAAAACATAGAGAATTACAGACTAGTTTGACTAATATCTTCCTTCTCAAAAATAATAGAAAATAGTATGAGAAACAGACTTAAGGATTAAACAATGGAAAATCCAGGATAGATCTAGAGGAATCCTTCCTAAAGACCCAGAATCCTTAACCCCTCAACTGGTTCAGATGCACTGATGACATCTTTGTGCTATGGATTGAGGGTGTGGTCACCCTATCCACATTCCCCCATAACCTCAACACCTTCTCACCTATTTTCTTCACTTGGTCTTACTCAGCCCAACAAGCCACCTTCCATGATGTTGACCTCCACATCAAAGATGGCTACATCACTACCTGGCAGAAGAACTCCACCAGCTGTCAGATTCATTCACCTACAACCCTGCCACAGTGACCCCATTCCAGAAATCCTGAAATCCTTAGGCCTCTCCCAGAACCTCTCTCCAGAGTCCATCCCTCTTCTCACCTCTACCACGCCCTGCACTCCTACCTTCTACATGATTCCTGAAGTCCGTAAACCCAAAAAGATACTGACCATTTCCTCTACTGACTCTCCACAGTTCCCTTACAGCATGGTGCCTGTGCATCACTATTGATGCCACCTCCTAACATTCGTAATGCCCATGGCTTTACTGCTATTGAACTCTATCTTTCCTGATGCCCAGTGGGCCTCAAACCAACAACCTCGTTTCTAGTTGTGATGACCAACTATATCCTCACCCAAAATTACTTCTCGTTTGGAGGCATTGCCTACTAACAAATCAGGAGTATGGTTAAGGGCATCTGCATGGCATCGTCCTATGCCATGACCCATCTAAAGGAATACTTCATAAACATCCAGAATCCCAAACTCCTCACCTAGTTCAGATTCATTGATGACACCTTGTAGGCACATTCCTCCAGAACCTCAACACCTTCTACCCCATTCACTTCACCTGGTCCTACTCAACACAACAAGTCACATTCCTTGATGGTTCCTCCACCTCAAAGATGGCTCCTACCAACCATCAGCAATACCTCTACTTCGACAGCTATCACCCATTCCATACCAAGAAGACCCTTTGATACAGCCTAGCCACCAGCGCCCTCTGCATCTGCAGTGACGAGCAGCCCCTCTCGGAATATACTGAGAGTCTCACTGAGGTCTTTACAGACTCTAATTACCCCCCCCCCCCCTCCCAACCTTGTACAGAAACAGATCTCGAGTGACATATCTTTCCAGTCACCTACCACCTTCCAGAGTCATTGCCTGGCCACAGAGGAGCATTCCCCTTCCGACTCAGTGCCACCCAGGACTGGAGCAACTGAATCACATTCTCTGCCAGGGTTTCGACTACCCCTCCTCGTGCCCTGAAATGAGAAATGTCCTACCCACTATCCTTCACTCCCCCCTCCCCCCCCCTGCTCTTCACGGTGGTATTCTGCCACCCCCCCCCCTCCCCCCACTCCTCACGGTGGTATTCTGCCACCCACTGAACCTGCACTAAATCTTCAACCTGCACTAAATCTTCATCCATCCCTTCACAAGTCCTGCTCTCAACCCCTCGCCTCATTGCCCATACCCTTGTAATAGATGTAGATGCAACACCTGTCCCTTACATCCTCCCATCACCACCTATTCCAATCCATTCACAATCACCTATCACGTAAAAGGCAGGGCTACCAGCCAGTCACTTGATCTACAAGCTAAGCTGCAACCCCTGTGCTGCATTGTACTTGGGCTTGACAACCAACAAGCTGTCTGCATGAATGGCCACTGACAAACAGTGGCCAAGAAACAACTGGACCACCTGTTGCTGAGTGTGCCACACAACATGATGTTTTTCATTTAAATGATTGCTTCACAGCCTGTACCATCAGGATCCTTCCCACCAACAGCAACTTTTCTGAAGAGTGCAGATGGGAATTCTCCCTGCAATATATCCTATGTTCCCATAACTCTCCTGGTCTCAATCTTCATTAGTCATTGTCCTTACCCATCTACCCCCATCTCTGTTCCCATTCGAGTACTACACACCACTCTATTCTATCAACACATCCAGTCTTTTACTTCTTTACTTTTCCGCCTCTCTCTCTCTCTCTCTCTCTCTCTCTCTCTCTCTCTCTCTCTCCCTCCCTCCCCTGCCCACCGTCTAACCTTCCGACTGCACCTAGTTTCCCTACCCACTCTCCACCTTGTTCCTGCATGCTCCCACTAGCAGCACTTTACTGTCCCCTTCTCCTATCTGCTATCCCTCCCTCTCCCTTCCCCACCCTCCTCCTTAACCCCAACTGGTTGCCTGTCCCTTCATGCACTGCTGCTCGTAGTCTGGCTTAAGCTGCCAGAGACTGTGGTCATGTGTGTGTGTGTCTATTTGATGAGTAGCAACTATCCTTTCATAATGGACTTATAGATTATTTAAACAAATACTAATTTCTGTACAAAGAACAATTTGCCTTCAGGTCTGGAAAGCGAACGGAACCTCCCAAAGCAAAATTTACAACAGTAGTTTTAGAAACACTAGATAAATAGTTACAGGCATTTTCCTAGACCTCAGTAAAGCATTTGACACAGTTGGTCATGAAACACTTCAGTGTAAACTTGAAGCACTAGGAATAAGAGGGGTGGTAAATAAATGGTTTAGGTCTTATTTAGCAGATAGATGCAGTGGTTAGTGATATTCCAAACTTCAGTTGGCTCTAATAATATGGTGAAACATCTTTCAGATCCAGAATATTTGTACACTGGAGCCCCTCAAGGGAGCAAGGTAGGCCCAATACTGTTTCATATTTACATTAATGACTTACTACCGTGGGTCACACAGGGAGAAACTGTGTGCTATTTGCTGATGACAGCAATATAATCATTACAGATTGGACACCAGAAATGTTAGAAGCAGAAGCTGAAAAGGCACTTATGGGTGTATGCAACTTGTCAGATAACAATAAAATAACTCTTAATGTAAAAAAGACTAATAACATGAACTTATACATAAATAAAATACCTAATATAACAAAACTCAAAGTATATATTGAAACCATAGAGCGTGTAGCTGACACAAGATTTTTAGGTATGTATGTTTATCAACAATTAAAATGGCATGAACATATTAGGGTTCTTGAAAACAGAATTAGGACAGCATGTTAGGTCTTATGAAACCATCCACAATGTATAATAGCTCATGCCTAAAAGTAATATACCATGTACGCATACATTCTTTCATCAGTTATGGCATAGTATTCAGGGTTTCAAATGCTTAGAGTGTGGAAAATTTGTTCAAACTGCAAAAATGAGCCATCAGAATAATTAGAAGAAACACCAAAAGGGTCACTGCATTCAGCTATTCACAAACTGAGATATTCTGACAATTCCAAGTGGATACGTATTCCAAACTGCAATTATTATACAAAAGAAACATTGAGCAATATGCAGCGATTAGCTCCATACAGGATCATCAATCCACCGTTTTTTTACCAAGGAGTCAACACACACAATAAACTGCCAAAAGGGATCAAAAACACAAAAATAGTTTCTACCCCACTAAAGAGTTCATGCAACATAAAATTATTGCAAATAAATGAGCAGGTTGACTAATAACAAAGTAGACAAAGAGGAGATGGTGCTTCTAAGCAACAAAAACATTGTGGGGCTGAAAGTTACTCCTTGCAATACAAAACCAACGTGTATTATTGGAGGAGTCTTATGATTCATTTTTCTCATTTGAAGCAGGCCCTTTCTGCTTTATGTCGCGCGCGCGCGCGCCCACACACTCTCTCTCTCTCTCTCTCTCTCTCTCTCTCTCTCTCTCTCTCTCTCTCTCTCTCTCTGTGTGTGTGTGTGTGTGTGTGTGTGTGTAATGACAACATATATACAAAGAAATTTGTTAACAGATGAATGAATAAAAGATGGTCTGTACTCCTCCTCCTCATTAACGCGTTTTTCACATTGGCATACCTGTGCACACAGTGGAAAGTCCCTCACAGTTCCCACATTTGAAGAGTATCATATCAACATCAGTCTCATGTTCTTAACATTGCATCCCACAAAAGCCCTGGTAGTGTGAAGGTGGGATTCAGATAGTGTGTGCCCAGACATACACTCCAGAAATCTGAGTATGTTTGTGTGCAAGTGTACATCCCTGTTCATGTGTAATTTTGCATATTCATCTAAGTCAGGGATACTGAACTCCTGCCAAACATGACAGTGCCTGTTAGTTTACTGAAGAGTGTGGTTATGCTGGGCATTGTGGTTTTGTGGAGACACTCTATCAAATCCAGGTGTTCATATGGTATGACCCCCTTCTTCATCACAAGCAATAACTTTGCATCATCGACATATGCAGTTTGTGATATGTATGTCATCTTGATGCAACATCTCAGAAAATTTCTGTAGAGAAGTGTGCATGAAGTGAAGCAAGTCATGGAAGCAGAGAGTTAATCTTGGCATCATTCTCTTGGAAAATGAAATGTACTTCTTAAAGGCATCGGGAGTGACACTGACCCTATCATCTTTCAACCCAAAATAACCGTAATTCTGATGAGAAAGTGATCATCATACCCACTCTAATTTTGAAAGGAGATGGATATATGCTATGGCAGTTGGCACTTCAGGTCCCATGTGCACCAAAGAACTTCCTTGGTAGATGACAATGATCTCTAATTGGCATTTCTTCTTCTCTATCCAATGGCAGCCCACAAATATGACACTCAGTTGCCTGCTTATACAAGACATCATTTTCTTCTGAGTTGGTCACGGTGTGTTCTTGCAGTAAATGTGAGCAACTTCCCATGCAAGTTCTTTTAGCTCAGATAGCAACCATCTTGAAGTATTTTCACTGACATATGGCTCAAATTTGTTGTGACTGGAGTGATATGAGCATATGACTCAATACAAAGCTGCATACAGTACATGCCATTCTGTGAAGATGTGAAAGTAGTATGGGAGGCAGAGGGATCACCTTCACAATGTACCATAGGAGCTAGAAGACACTTGACTTCTGTGTACACGATGAAGGTGCATTGCTCCTGGCACTGAGAGTTCTTGAACTTTAAGAACTTTTTATCTTTGGTAGACATTTCCACACACACTGGTTCTTTGGTAAAGCTCTCAATGAGATGCCTCTCAAGCTATTCTCTCTTGGTAAATGAGTTGAGACATTGCTACAGCTAGAACAAACATGATGTATGGAACATGGTACTTTATAGAGAAACAGGCAAGACACAGGTTGTGCATAGCACTGAAAGCATTGACTATACAAGAGTGATACAGCATAAAGAATGGGCCAAGCACTTGGTTTATGATTGCTTAAATAATGCTGTTTCTTCGGCGGCTCACAAGAGGATGCCAGGGGGCTGACCCAGGTGGCCTCTGTAAGTGGGCCTGTGAAATGTATGGATGCATACTCTCTGAAATTGGGCACATCATGAGTGAAGACAAATCACTCCTCCCTTCAAGCGACTGGGAAACCACATAATACATACATACATACATACATACATAAAAAGCACTAGGCACAGGAAAATGCATGGTATAGAAAAAAAGCACTGGTACCAAAAAAGTATTGGTATTGAAAAAGCACTTGTACTATGAAAGAGAAAAAAAACAATAATCTCACAAGCCACTGAGATTACAAGTCTTGGAAAACACCAGTTATGGTGCTGTTGTCCATTTCATCACCTGACGATGGCAGTTACTGCAGTATGTGGTGGGCAGGCACATACGAGTAGGGGAGGAAGTAGGGATAGAGTAGGGGTGGGTTGACGCACCATACCCCAGGCATGAGAGGCCACAGAGTAAGACCAGAGATGGTGCCTCTGTAGCAACATCCTCATCCAAGTCAGCCGTCAGCACTGAAAGCATCAGTGGGGGTGTCGGAGATGACGGCCTCACAGGACCCAGCAACGGAGGCGGCTGTGGCATCAGGAACAGCGGGGGCAGTTGAGGGGTTGGGGTAGAGGCAGGAATGCAAGACAGTGATCTGACTGGCAACGATCCCCTCTGTGGTGCAAATTGAACCATCTGCAACACATGAACAGGCACTGGCAACATCAGGGATGTGGGCGGAGGTGGGCCCTCCGGAACAGGACCCACCACGTGTGACTGCAGCTGGTCGATGTGATGGGAAATATGCCCATCAGGAATGCGGATGATGCACAGGCATTGGCTGTGGTGATGTTTGATGATTCCAGGAACCCAGTTCGGCAGGTGGCTCAAACTACTAGTCTGAACAGGTGCACTTGACCAGAACCATTGCGGAGGCAGCGAAGCTTGTGGATGTGGCGTCAGATGCAACAGGTGAAGGAGTGTCTTTGGTTGGCATCCATGTTGCAGCTCTGCTGGGCTCTTGTACTCCACAGGTGTAGAATAGTAAAAACTTAAAAAATCACCGAAAGCAGCTTCAGGAACCTGCCAAATACATACTTCTGCATCTGAGTTTTAAACCTCCAAACCAGGCACTTGGCCTCACCAGTAGAGGGAGGATGACATGGGGGAACTGTGAGATGGCAAACACCACCAGCCTGACAAAAAAATGTAAATCCTTGAGAAACAAATGGGGCCATTATTGGTAATCATGGTATATGGAAGTCCCTCAACCGCAAATATCTTAGACAGGGTCAAACTAGCAGCCGCCACATTGCAGACAGACAATGTGCCACTTAGGTAAAATTGGAATAGGCATCCACTACAATGAGCCAATACTGATTTAGGAAGGGCCCAGCAAAATCAACATGTAGATGCTCCGATGGGTCTGCAGTGTGAGTCATGGGGAAAAAAGATGAGCGCAGGGCTGCCTGTTGCTGAACATAGTGAGAGCAAGTGGCGATAAGCTGTTTAGTGTCCCCATCTATGTGTGGCAAATACACCTGACGGAAGGCCAAAGCTTTGGAACGAGAGGTCACCCCAAGGCCGACATGCAGAAGCCACAGAACATTACGGCATAAGGAAGCGGGAATCACAATCCAGGCAGCAGCATCGTTTGTAGCTAACAAAAAAAACCTGTCAAACACAGAAAGGCAGTGCTGCACAGAAAAGCACTTATGCAAGGGATCCAAGGCATGACCCGGGGTTTTTCTGGCCAATCATGCTGCACAAAAGAGAGCACACCACTAAGTACTGCATCCATGGCAATGGCCAATGCTATCATGGCGCTAGTGATGGGAAAACCATCAACCACATTCTGGTTCTCAGTATCTAAACAAAACAAAGCAACTTGTCCTGATTGAACACTGGGCCTGCCCCATTCAGAAGGCAAGATAAGGCATTGGTGTTGACATGTTGCACTGTCAGCCAGTAATGGATCTGATAATGATAATGGGAGGGTAAGATAGCCCACCACCGCAAATGATGTGCTACCTTATTTGGCACGGAAGCTGAAGTGTTAAATGGAGCAATCAACAGCTTGTTATCCATGATTAAATGGAACTTAGAACCATACAAGAAGACATGAAATTTATTTAGGGCAAACATAATTGCTGAAGCCTCCTTTTCAATCCGAGAATACTGCTGTTGGGTGGTAGTTAAAATCTTAGATGCATAAGCAATGGGTCGTTTAGATCTGTTCAAGTATTTGTGCATCAACACCACACTGAGACCATGCTGAGTGGTGTCTGTAGCTAATACGAGATGCTGACACAACTGAAAACAGGCCAGACTCAGGGTAGATTGAAGCTTAGATTTAAAAAAAAATGTGAACAACCAGTCACAAGCTGGGGACCAGAAAAAAGGTACACTTTTATGTGACTGAGCAGCAGTGGATGTGTCCAGTAAAAACTTATGGCAGTACGCAACTTTATCTAGAAATGCCTGCTGTTCCTTAATGGAGGTTGGTTGCGGCAAGGTTGCAGTTGCATCAACATGGTGACACAATGGCTTGACTCCTATGTGAGGAACCTCAAGACTTGGTACTCAATTGATGGCTGAACAAATTGATATTTGGCAGGATTACACATGAGACCTGCAGACTGCAAAACAGAAGACAACTGTTAACGTGATCTTCAGCAGAAGAACCTGAAATAATGATATAATTGAGGTGATTGATGTAGTTGGGTACAGAGACTGTCAGATGTTCTAAAAAATCCTGAAAAACTGTGGACTTGCTAGCGACGCCAAAAGGTAAGCACTGTTATTGGTTTAAGCTGAAAGGTGTATTGACAATGAGAAGGCCCCTAGCAGCCTCATCCAAGGGTAGCTGGAGGTATGCTTCCGACAAATCCATTTTGGAAAAGTTGTGGCCTCTTGAAAATTTTGTGAGCAACTTGTCAGAGCAGCAGAAAGGGTGTGTGTCTGTCATGGGCTGTACATTAATCATGACGCTGAAGTCGCCACATTGACGAAGCTTACCCGTCGACATCTTAATTATGACCAGTGATGTAGCCCATACACTGGAAGAAATAGGCTGAGTGAGATTGAGTGAAATCAGTCGGTCCAATTTGGCCTTGACAAAGTCATGCAATGCAACAGGCCCCTGTCATGCGTTAAAAAAAAAAAAAAATTAAATCTATGTGAGGGGAGGGGAGCCCAAGTCCACTTATGTTTGTGTGTTTACTAAAGTCACTGCAGCTCCTGTGTCCACTTGTATTTTTAGGGGTTTATTAAACATAAGCAAGTCAATAAACAATATGTTCTGGGAAACAGTCATTGTAGAGATACAGTTTATATCCATCAGTACGACTGTGTCTGCCACGTTTGAAGAGAAATTACACACCGATGCAATGTGGCCTTTGTGTTGACACTTGTTGTAAACCACCCAATGCTTAGGACATGCAGCACATTCATGTTGGAAGATGTGGTACGAGCAAGCCAGATGGCAGGCATGTGGCTACTCGTGTGACATGGCCTGTTGCTGCTGCGGCCGTAACAGACGCTGCCCATGCGACGCTGAGTCGAAGGTTGCACTGTTGCAGTGGCTTCTCCATCATAATGAACACTTGTTGCATGCCTAACAGGTGTTGACTGAGCAACTTCCGATACCTTCCCCCATGCGGCAGTCTGATCACCTGTGGCCTGTGACATTTCAAAGGACTGTGCTATATTGAGAACATCCATAAGTATTAGATCCTCAAACTAAAGTGCTTTTTCACAGACTTCACTATCTGGGGTCAGACAAATAATAACATCACATGCCATATGATCAGCATAGGATTTGTAATGGGTACTGGGGACAAATTTACGATGACAGATCAACCCGTGTAATTCTGCAGTCCTGGCTCTGTAAACTGGTTTAGGAGTTTCTGACTGGTAAAATTGTACACGCTGTTGAGAGAAGCTTGTACATTTCATCAAATGATAAACTGTATGGTTCTTGCAAAGGTGAAAGTAGCACAATAACTGTTACATGTGTGGTGAAAGTCAGGATAGAAGAAAAGCCCTACACAGGTTTCCATTACCTAGCTGCGAGCATGCAGATGCCACTTGACTGAGAGCGGAGGCGAGAGCCTGCTTTTGCTCCACGAAAGCTTGCTGCTGGGCACGAGATGCTCAAGTATTTCTTACATCAAGATGTTTGTCGGGTGACTTAGCACTGATACTAACGCTCGTCACCAAGTTTGTTATGGCAAGAACAAATACGAAGTATGAAACATAGCACTTCATAGAGCAACATGTAACATACAGGTCGTGCATACCACTGAACACATTGACTGGACAATAGTAATACAGTGTAAAGAATAGCCCAAGCACTTGTTTGCGATCACTTGAATCATGCTGTTTCTTTGGCGGGTCGCAAGAGCGCACCAAGGAGTCAACCCAGGTGACCCCTGTAAGCAGGCCTGTGAACTGTATGAACGCATGTTCTTTGAAATCGTATGCATCAAGAGTGAAGGTACATCAGACATCTAAGGCAAAAATACCTTGGACCTTTTTGTTTGATGTTTTGGCAGAAAGCAGGTGGGACATCCTTTCGATCCACTTGCAGTATTGCCTGTCACCCTCTTGTTTGAAGTGCTGCTCAGCTAATTTAGAAAAGTAGAGGGGTCCAACAACTTTAAGCTTTACTTCTTTGTCCTGCACAATCATGGTCATCTTCTGGCTTGCTATTATCAGCTACCAGGATGTAAACATGAATAGAATAATCAGGGTTCTGCACCTTGAATTTTAGAATGTTCTGGAGTTATATGGGCAATGAAATACTTCAGAAATTATAATGCCTGTAGCCATTGTCTGTAATGTAAATAGTCAGAAGCACTGCATTTGTATGGAAATTTCTATTGCTATCCAGAAGAGACTTTATAAAGCAATATTCATCCCTCTCACCAAGATTCTGGAAATTAATGCCTGTTCTTTTAATGGCAATATATCATTCAGAAGAGGGATGAAACTGGACCCCCCCCCCCCCCCCATAAAGTGGATCATAAACATGCTAGTTTATATGAAGGTTGAGTACACAGCTGAGTGCCTTACTGATCTCCTTTCCTGCATGCTTGAAAAATAGTTGAGTACGACGCTGATGAAAAAAGTTCCCACCACTCTGCAATTGAATAGGTCAACGATATCATGGCAGTTCTCCCCTAAATTTGGTTAACACTCTTTCTCTTGCCAGCGTCATTACCACTTTTTGGGGGGTGCATGAGCACTCATTATAGAGTTATGTTACACTTAAATGTAGCCACATTCAAGTTATCAATGTGGGCATGTGAGATACTGTTCCCAAAAGCATTAGCAACCACAATGAAGTGCAATGTGGCTGCGGGTCTTACTTGGTGATCAAAAACAGAGTGAGCAGTGGTACTGCTGCTGCTAGGTCCAGGGTGAGTCAAAGCACTGTTTGATGTCATGTAGGTCCATGATGATTGTGAAATGGTCCAGGATGTGGCTACACTGGCAAACAATGTGGTATCGTCAGCCTGTATCACACTAATGATAACGATGATGATGATGATGATGATGATGATGATGATAATGGTGATGAACCTGGCTGGGGTGGTGTCTGTGGGCAGAGTGAATACTTCATCGGTGAACTGGGCTGGGGTGACAAACACATCATAGAAGGGTCAGATGGTGGAGTAGTAGCTGCAGGTGCAAACCCACATCCACATACGGCATCCATCTCATCTGCAAGGAAAGAAGAAATTGATAAATATCATGTATAGGTAAAGGAAAAAACAAAATTAGGAGTTTATAGTAGCTTATGCACCTTCTAAGTTAGCCGTGTCAGAATAAGAGCATGAGCCCCCCATCACATTATTTGCAGCAATGTCTTCTAATATCATATCCTCCCCATTCATCACATTATTGTCATCAAATGGGTGTGCAAATGAAGACCCATGTTGACTGCAAGATGGTCCAGGGCATGGCTGCATTGGCAAATGATCAGGTTTCGTCAGTCCATACCAAGCTGATGCTGATGAAATAGACTGTGATAGTGTTTGTAAAAGATAGAGATGGTGTCTGCACTGATATTGTCCATATTATGATGTGTTAGGTAAGGTCTAATCTCTCAAAATCTATATCTCTGGGTAGCCCTGTATTGTTAACCATCAGCCAGTGACCTCCTGTCACTATCCTCTGTATAACATTTTTTTTTACCATCATTCATTATTAATATAATTTAAATAAGTAATCACACTCTTGATACAAAGTGGATCTAAATGGCATTAAAATGATTTTCCCCCATATTACACTAACACTTACGGGGTAAGACGAAAATGTAGTCATCTGGAGTCTTTACATCTGTCCCCAAAATTAATTATTTAATGTGGAAATTGATTACAGAAACTTGTGATCATATATACATATCAAAAAAAGTTTTGCATCACCATGATTCCCAGAACTCCTGAAGACCGACGTTGACTGTGGCTATTGTATCATAGATACAGTCACTTTGACTGTTCAGAGATGTCACTAAACCTGCCTAAAAATGTAAACAACCATGCATGAGCAGCCCCTATTAGACGGAGGGGGTCCGACAGCCAATCAGTTCCAGTCATTCCACCAGGAAGGAGGTACATGGCTCATGTTGTCTGTAGTTCAACCATACCAAGACGGTCAGTACCACGGTTCAATCATGTCCACATTGTTACTGTGCACCAGGAAGGCCTCTCAATAAGGGAAGTGTCCAGGCATCTCGGAGTGAACCAAAGCGATGTTGCTTGGTCCAGGCATCTCGGAGTGAACCAAAGCGATGTTGCTTGGACATGGAGGAGATACAGTGGGACAGGAACTGTCGATGACATGCCTCACTCATGACGCTCAAGGACTACTACTGCAGTGGATGACCACTACCTATGGATTATGGCATGGAGGAACCCTGACAGCAATGCCACCATACTGAATAATGCTTTTGTGCAGCCACAGGATGTTGTGTTAAGACTCAAACTGTGTGCAATAGGCTGCATGATGCGCCACTTCACTCCCAACATTCATGACAAAGTCCATCTTTGCAATCATGACACCATGCAGTGCAGTACAGATGGGCCCAACAACATGCCAAATGGACCATTCAGGATTGGCATCATGTTCTCTTCACCGATGAGTGTCACATATGCCTTCAACCAAACAATTGTCGGAGACGTGTTTGGAGGCAAGCTGGTCAGGATGAACACCTTAGCCACACTGTCCTGTGAGTGCAGCAAGGTGGAGGTTCCCTGCTATTTCAGGGTGGCATTATGTGGGGCTGACGTACACCGCTGGTGGTCATGGAAAATGCCGTAACTGCTGTATGATACGTGAATGCCACCCTATGACTGATAGTGCAACCAAATCAGCAGCATATTGGCGAGGCATTCATCTTCATGGTCAACAACTTGCGCTCCCATTGTGCACATCTTGGGAATGACTTCCTTCAGGATAATGACATTGCTTGACTAGAGTGGCCAGCGTGTTCTCCGGACATGAACCCTATTGAACATGGCTGGGTTAGATTGAAAAGGGCTGTTTATGGACAATGTGACCCACCAACCATTCTGAGGGATCTATGTTGAATCGCTGTTGGGGAGTGAGACAATCTGGACCAACAGTTCCTTGATGAATTTGTGGATTGTACCAGGATGAATACAGGCAGGCATCAATGCAAGAGGATGTGCTACTGGGTACCAGAGGTACTGGTGTGTACAGCATTCAGGACCAGCACCTCTGAAGGTCTCACTGTATGGTGGTACAAAGTGCAATGTGTGGTTTTCATAAACAATAAAAAGGGCAGAAATGATGTTTATGTTGATCTCTGTTCCAATTTTCTGTACAGGTTCCGGAACTCTCGGAACCAAGGTGACGCAAAACTTTTTTTGATGTGTGTAAAATACCACAGAATGATTTACAAACACTCCTTGCAGAGTGCTGTCAGTTAAAAAATTAAGATATTTATCATGCTTTGTTAAAACACTCATTGGAGACTAATGACGTCTTAATACAGCCAAGCCCCTCATCACCAACTAACATCTACTGGGCTATAGACAGGCTCACCAAGATATTGGCTGCCCAATGTTACTGGACTGTCTTCAAGGCTATTGTGAATCCTCTTTGGCAAAGTAAAAATATTATTCTCACTACCTTCCATTACTATTAGCAGTTGTGATGGATGTGGGTGGTCCCAGAGATGTGCCTGCAACAACAACTACTCCATGACCTGACAAAATGATGATGCATACATTGCCCTAGGTCATTTCATCTACAATGTATTCACTGCTCCTAGAGACATCATCATCTGGTTCATCATCATCAGGGTGGTATAGACTGATGACACCTGCTCGTTTTCCAGTACAGCTGTTCCCAGACCATCTCACAGCCAATATGGACATCTGTTGCTAGACTCATTTGCTGATAATATTGTGATGGATGGGCAAGGTATGATATTACAAGACATCACCACTAAGGTGAGTAAAGTGCTATAGATAATGCATGTATAATTGTTTTTTAAATTATGCATGATACTTATCAATGTTTTTCTTTCTTTGCAGATGAGATGGAGACTGTATATAGATGTGAGTTTGCACCTGCAGGTATTACTGCTCCACCTGATCTGACTATGATGTTTTCATCAACCCAGTCTGGTTTGCTGATGATGTATTTGCTGCATCCACAGACACCAACACCACTGGATACATTACAATCATCATCATCAACCTGGTATAGACTAAAAACCCAGCTTGTCTGCTGATGCATCCACGTCTTGGACTGTCATGCTATCATCATGGATCTACATATTATCATTCATGGCTTCAGCATCACTCTGGACATAGCAGCAGCTTGACCCATGCCCGCTCTGTCACCAAGTAAGTCCCGCTGCAGTTCTGTTGCTCAAATGCAGGCTACTGAGATCCTGCCACTTTTCTTGATGCCTGTCAAGGCATTTTGGAAATGATGCTTTCCAAAAAATTGTCAATTTCCTATGTTATTCTGCCATTAAGTGTAACACAGCTCTACACTAGGAGCTCATGGCCACCCCCCCCACCTCCCCCCCCCCCCTCCAAAGAGGATGCTGCCGAAGAAAAGAGTGTCATCCAAATTTGGCATGATATTGTTGTGTACAACTTATTGGACATTGAGGTGGCTGTTAATAACACAGCTAATTAGAACAATCTGTCCTTGCTCACCAGGCTTGACTGTATCTATGAAATTCCACCATGCAGTTCAGAGCACACTAAACGAGCCACGATTACTGAGCGGTGAATTAATACAATTTCAGAATGGCTGTACTGTGGCTTAACTACAGTTACCAGAAAACACAAGTCCATAGACACTTGTTGATGCAGTTCTGATAGTGTTGGCATATTTCACATGAGATGGAAGTGCCTACACTCTCCAAAGGTTGTTGCAGGCTGTGTCACAGTGAGTAAGCTGAACATTGATGTTACTCTGTGTTACTCTGACAGGAACTTCCTGGAAGTGGGCAAGATCTGACCTCAAACAGAATTGCCCTCCTGATCTTTGGCGACAGTACACAATAGATTTCATGGGTATTATAATTTCTGAGTCATTTTATTCCCTATAAAACTCAAGGATATTCCAAAATTCAAGAGGCTGGATGCTGATTATTTGATTTGAGCCATAAGATGACCATGAACATACTGTCCAAAACAAAGAAGTTAAGCATAAAGTTGTAGGAACCCTCTACTTCTCAAAATTAGCCAGTCACTGCCCCAAACATGTAGATTTGTTGCTCTTGTCTGAGGGTGACAAGCAACAGTATATGTGAAACGAAATCATGTCCTGTCTGCTTTCTGCCCAAATGTCAAAAGAAAAGGAGGCAACATATTTTTGCCATAGATGCTTCAACTCATTTACAGAGAGAAAGTATCTTGAAAGGCACATCATTGACTTCTCAGCCCAGGAACCAGTTAGTGTGGAAAAGCATACTGAGGATGAAATGTTTTTCAAGTTTCTGAATGCTTATCACCAGGAGCAATGATCCCTCTTCATGTATGCAGACTTCATGTGGCTCCTAGCTCCTCTGCTGCATTATGGAGGCAACCGCTCTGTGTCTCCCATACTACCTTGACAAAACGGCATGTGCTGTGTGCAGCACAGTATCAAGTTGTATGCTCATGTCACCCCAGCTCTTTAAAATAATTTTTTTTTCTTTGGTCATCAGTCTTCTGACTAGTCTGATGTGGCCCACTATGAATTCCTCTCCTGTGCTAACCTCTTCATCTCAGAGTAGCACTTGCAACCTAAGTCCGCAGCTCATGGTCGTGCAGTAGCGTTCTCACTTCCCATGCCCGGGTTCGATTCCTGGCGGGGTCAGGGATTTTCTCTGCCTTGTGATGACTGGGTGTTGTGAGATGTCCTTAGGTTAGTTAGGTTTAAGTAGTTCTAAGTTCTAGGGGACTGATGACCATAGATGTTAAGTCCCATAGTGCCCAGAGCCATTTGAACCTGCAAACTAATGTCCTCAATTATTTGCTGGATGTATTCCAATCTCTGTCTTCTTCTACAGTTTTTACCCTGTACAGCTCCCTCTAGTACTATGGAAGTCATTCTCTCATGTCTTAATGGACGCCTTATCATCCTGTCCCTTCTCCCTATCAGTGTTTTCCACATATTCCTGTCCTCTCCGATTCTGCGCAGAACCTCCTCATTCCTTACCTTATCAGTCCACCTAATTTTCAATATTCGTCTGTAGCACCACATCTCAAATGCTTCAATTCTCTTCTTTTCCAGTTTTGTCACAGCCCATGTTTCACTACCATACAATGCTGTACTCCAGACGTACATTCTCAGAAGTTTCTTCCTCAAATTAGTGCCGATATTTGATATTAGTAGACTTCTCTTGGCCAGGAATGCTCTTTTTGCCATTGCTAGTCTGCTTTTGATGTCCTCCTTGCTCCGTCCATCACTGGTTATTTTATTGCCTGTGTAGCAGACTTTCTCTTATTATTCCCTCTTGGCTGTTGTATATATTGCACATGACCCATCTCTCCCTTTAGCGTACCCCTACTTTTCGCAGAATTTTGAACATCTTGCTCCATTTTATGTTGTCGAACGTTTTTTCCAGGTCAACAAATCCTATGAACATGCCTTGATTTTTCTTTAGTCTTGCTTCCATTATTAACCGCAAAGTCAGAATTTCCTTTCTTGTGCCTTTACCTTTATTAAAACCAAAAAGATCATCATCTAACACATGCTCAGTTTTCTTTTCCAGTCTTCTGTATATTATTCTTGTAAGCAACTTGGATGCATGAGCTGTGAAGCTGATCATGTGGTAATTCTCACACTTGCCATCTTCGGAACTATGTGGATGATGCTTTTCCAAAAGTCAGATGGTATGTCGCTAGATTCATACATTATACACACCATATAAATAGTCATTTTGTTGTCACTTCCCTCATGATTTTAGAAATTCTGAAGGAATGTTATCTATCCCTTCTGCCTTCTTTGATCTTAAGTCCTCCAAAGCTCTTTTAAATTCTGATTCTAATACTGAATCCCCTCTCTCTTCTAAATCAAATCCTGTTTCTTCTTCTATCACATCAGACAAGTCTTCACCCTCATAGAGGCTTTCAATGTATTCTTTCCACCTACCTGCTCTCTCTTCTGCATTTAACAGTGGAATTCTCGTTGCACTCTTGATGTTATCACCCTTGCTTTTAACGTCACTGAAGCTTGCTTTGACTTTCCTGTATGCTCAGTCTGTCCTTCTGATAATCATTTCTTTTTCAATGTCTTCACATTTTTCCTGCAACCATTTCATCTTAGCTTCCCCGCATTTCCTATTTATTTCATTCATCAGTGACTTGTATTTCTCTTTTCCTGAGTTTCCTGGAACATTTTTGTACTTCTTTCTTTCATCAGTCAGTTGAAGTATTTCATTCTGTTACCCATGGTTTCTTCGCAGTTACCTTCTTTGTACCTATATTTTCCTTCCCAGCTTCTGTGATGGCCCTTTTTAGAGATGTTCATTCCCCTTCAACTGTACTGCCTATTGAGCTATTCCTTATTGCTGCACCTATAACCTTAGAGAACTTCAACTGTATGTCATCATTCCTTAGTACTTCCATATCCCACTTCTTTGTGTATTGATTCTTCCTGACTAATGTCTTAAACTTCAGCTTACTCTTCATTACTACTATATAGTGATCTGAGTCTATGTCTGCTCCTGGGTATGCCTTACAGTCCAGTATCTGATTTCGGAATCTCTGTCTGACCATCATGTAATCTAACTGAAATCTTCCCGTATCACCTAGCCTTTTCCAAATATACCTCCTCCTCTTGTGATTCTTGAATGGAGTATTCACTATTAATAGCTGAAACTTGTTACAGAACTCTATTAATCTTTTTCGTCTCTCATTCCTTGTCCCAAGACCATATTCTCCTGTAACCTTTTCTTCTACTCCTTCCCCTACAACTGCATTCCAATCTCCCATGACTATTAGATTTTCATCTCCCTGTTACATAATGTATTACCCTTTCAATATCCTCATACACTTTCTCTATCTCTTCACCTACAGCTAGCGACATCAGTATGTATACCTGAACTATTGTTGTTGGTGTTGGTTTGCTGTTGATTCTGATAAGAACATCCCTGACCAGAAATCCTTGTCTTGTTTACACTTCACTTCACTGGCTTCTACTATATCTAGATTGAACCTTTGCATTTCCTGTTTCAGATTTTCCAGTTTCCCTACCATGTTCAAGCTTCTGACATTCCACATCCCGACTTGTAGAACATTATCCTTCCACTGATTATTCAATCTCCCCCTTGGCAGTCCCCTCCCAGAGATCCAAATGGGAGACTAGTCTGGAATCTTGTGCCAATGAACAGGTGATCATGACACTTCTTCAATTACAGGCCACCTGTCCTGTGGACACACATTACGTGTCTTT
Source organism: Schistocerca piceifrons (assembly GCF_021461385.2). Lineage (NCBI taxonomy): Eukaryota > Metazoa > Arthropoda > Insecta > Orthoptera > Acrididae > Schistocerca > Schistocerca piceifrons. The sequence continues at coordinate 58,524,180 of NC_060144.1, read as the reverse complement.
AATGCAGTGGTATCCATTGCCTTCTGCATTCTCATGCTGTTGATCATCTCTGATTCTTCTGCCTTTAGGGGTAGTTTACCACCCCTAGGATAAGAGAGTGCCCTGAACCTCTGTCCACTCCTCTGCCCTCTTTGACAAGGCCGTTGGCAGAATGAGGGGTGAATTCTTATACCAGAAGTTTTCGGTCACCAGTGCTGATTATTAATCAAAATTTAAGTAGCAGGGCGATTTGAACCTGGGATGCTACCCCTTTCTCTTTCTTTTTTTTTTTTTTAATCTCATTTTGTTCAGTTTCGTTCATTGCGTCTGCTCAGGGCGGATGTCGTACGACATCCATTTAAGTTCATTGTTGATCGATTAACTCAGTTTTTTTTATTACATAGGGCAGCTAATCCTCTGACCCCTAGACCATGGGTTGGGAAATATATCAGGAATAATCATGCAAAATTGTTGGTTGCAGAGCTTGAAACACATGCATGCAAATTTGATAAGATTTATCGCAACAGCATCACCTTGACTGACTCAGAGGAGAATGATGCCTGGTATGAGCCAGCAGCTGAATGTCATGCTTGTGGGCTGCTGTTTGATACAATTCCATGTAGAGACAATTGTCATTTAATGGGGGAGCTCACTGGTGCAGCTGAGAATGCATTGAATTATCAACTGTCAGGGCACATACCTGTCTTCTTTCACAATTTGAGCAGGTATGATGCTCACTTTCTCATTCAGCACTTGTGTGATTTTGGGCTGAAGAATGAAAAGGTCAATGGCATTCATGACACTGTTAAGAATTACATTTCATTTTCCTTGAGAATCACAGCAAGAATAACTCTCCCCTTCTTGGGTTTGCTTCACTTTGTGAATGCAGCTCTTCAGAAACTCGCTTATATGTTGTGTCAGGAGGACATGTATATCACTAAAGCTGTTTATTCTGATGCTGCAAAGTTATTGGTTGTGGCAAAGAACAGGGTCTTTTCATATGAATTCCTAGATTCAATGGAGAGACTCTACAAAGCGTACCTGATGTAACCACATTCTCCACTGAACTAACAAGCACTGTCATAAACTATGGGGAGTATGAGCTTACAGTGAATGGCAGGAGCTTGGAACCCCTGATGTAGGAGAAAATGTTAATTATACATGAACATAGATGTACACCTGCTCATGGATATTTTTGAGATAGTCTGGAGTGTATGCCTGGGCACATATTCTCTGGATCCTGCCTTCACAGTGCCAAGGCTTCCATGGGATGCAATGTTAAGAAAAATACAAGGCAGTGTCGAACTGTTGACTGATCTTGACATGCTCCTTCTTCAAACGTGGAAATCACAGGGGACTTTGCCACTGCATACCCAGGTAAGCCAAAGTGAATAACTCGAGAATGAGTGATAATTTGAGATACCTGGGTGTAAACAACCTCTACTGGTCCCCACACAATAAAATCTACCATTTAGAGGGTTCTGATGGATATGTAAAGGGGACTCACTAGATTCAAGGAAAAGATCTAATTTGTGGCTGATGATGCTAGTGAGTGATATGTTCTGGATGTAGACCTGGAAAGCCCCATGCGCTTGCATCAAGAGCATAGAGATTTGCCGATATGTCCAGAGTGCCTAGTCTCACAAATTGGTTATATCCTGAAATTGTTGACAATGCTGGGGAATGAAACATTTCAGCAATATCTCATAATGGCAATGGAACTTGTTAGTTCACCTGCATTATCTCCCTTAAGCAGCATCTGGTGTGGAAGGAGTACAATAATGTAAACACTAAACAGAGGACTCTTGTTACTTGTTGTTTTGAAAAAGATTTTTACAACTCAAGGAACAATTCATTTTTTGAAAAAAAACTGTGAAAAGTGTTTCAGAATACCATGAAATTCATTTAGTTTACCAGCAGAATGGGTGTTATAGTGCAAGATATTAAATCACCAGGCTAAATTTCAAGCAGTTTTCATAGAAGGACTAGTGACTGAGGGGACAGCTAAGGTTTCAGTTCAGTTCATGAACCCTGTCTGTATCAGTAGATGTGTTCTGGACCTCTCCAAATTCCACATGTACTGATTCCAGTACAAGTTTTCAACACCGATCTGCACAGATCTCAAGTTACTTTATGTGAATACTTGCAGTTTCTCATTTACTAGGTGAAACACTGTGATCCATATGAAGTAATTAGGTACAATCATGAGGAATTTGATATGTCTGAATTTGCTGGTGATAATCCTTTTGGAATAACAGTACAAAAGAATAAGGTCATTGGCTCGATGAAACATGAGGCAAAAGGTTTGCAGTTTATGGAGCTTGTAGGGCTCAGATCAAAGATGTATGCATGCCACATAAATGAAGGTGCCCTTCAGAGACAGCTAAGGGTGGGGTTTGTGCAACCTCAAAGGCTCTCATGATTGAGGATTACCAGAGATGTCTACTTAAGGTGTTGGCACAACTCCAAGTATGACCCACCAGATTATCTTTCGTTCGAGTATCCATGGGATATATAACATACTGAAGCTGAAAGCTGGGTTGTCCCATATGATGACAAATGGTTCATCTGTCGGGATGGTATAGGTGATCTCCAGTACTTACACTATTCATTGGAGTGACTGAGAGTGTGGCTGTGTATTTATTTGTAAATAGTTGATGTGTATGTGGGGTGTAGTTGTGTGTGTGTTTCAGAGTGATTGTGTTCATATACCGTGTGTGTAAATATTGCATATATTTGTGTGTGTGATTTTTCCTCACCTGTCACAGCTAGTATCATTGTTTCCCATATACATATTGCGTATACAAAAGAATTATTGGAAAGAAATGACTAAAACATAAATACTCTATACAGAATGATTAAAAAGAAAAAATGTAAATACTGCATATGTTAACTGATGATGAATGCAATCATAAAGAAAATATAAAAACGTTACAAGTGCATATAGAAACAAATGTAACTGATAGCCGTAAGACATCAGAAAAAATGACTTTCAAAATAAAACTAATGTACATGTATGTGGTTGTGTAAATATATCAATATAAATACTGTAAAAAATTAGATTTGCAAATTATTGTATATAAAAAACAAAATAGCTTTGTAAAAGAAACTACTGTGATATGGGTCATCAGAAACAAAAAGTTATTAATAAACAATAAAAAATTATTATAAAAAGTTGTATTCCAGAGAAAGAAGTCAATAATAATATATGATAAAGTTAATTTGTAGTATCATTGTTATTATTTCCAAATCCTGCCACTATAAATTATTGTTAATAATGATTTGATTATAACAGACATGAACATCTCCCCATTATGTTCTGACCTCGACTGAAAGGGCCTTACACAGTTTGAGCTACTTATGAAGGATGACGATGTTGGGGAGGGGGAGCTTGAATCTTATTTGTCCATTGGATTTCCTGCCATTTCATTATGCTCTCATTGGCTGAGAAAGATAGGGAGGGGTTCTGACCTATTTTATATCATGTGGCCATTACTGAGCTATGTCACAGCCTTGAATATAACTCACACTTGCCTTAGATGTGTGGATGATTCGTACAGGTACAGCTGCCCATGCAGCTTCAACATGATACCACAGTTCATCAAGAGTAGTCACTGGCGTATTGTGATGAGCCAGTTGCTCAGCCACCATTGACCAGACATTTTCAATTGGTGAGAGATCTGGAGAATGTTCTGGCCAGGGCAGCAGTCGAACATTTTATGTATCCAGAAAGGCCCGTACAGGACCTGCAACATGTGGTCGTGCATTATCCTGCTGAAATGTAGGTTTCACAGGGATTGAATGAAGGGTAGAGCCACGGGTCGTAACACATCTGAAATGTAACGTCCACTGTTCAAAGTGACGTCAATGCAAACAAGAGGTGACCGAGACATGTAACCAATGGCACTCCATACCATCACAGCGGGTGATACGCCAGTATGTCGGTGACGAATACACGCTTCCAATGTGCGTTCACCGCGATGTCGCCAAACAAGGATGCGACCATCATGATGCTGTAAACAGAACCTGGATTCATCCGAAAAAATGACGTTTTGCCATTTGTGTACACAGGTTCGTCGTTGAGTACACCATCACAGGTGCTCCTGTCTGTGATGCAGCGTCAAGGGTAACCGCAGCCATTGTCTCCGAGCTGATAGTCCATGCTGCTGCAAATGTCGTCGAACTGTTCGTGCAGATGGTTGTTGTCTTGCGAACGTCCCCATCTGTTGACTCAGGGATCGAGACGTGGCTGCACGATCCGTTACAGCCATGTGGATAAGATGCCTGCCATCTCGACTGCTAGTGATACGAGGCCGTTGGGATCCAGCACGGCGTTCCGTATTACCCTCCTGAACCCACTGATTCCATATTCTGCTAACAGTCATTGGATCTCGATGAACGCAAGCAGCAATGTCGCGATACGATAAACCGCAATCGCGATAGGCTACAATCCGACCTTTATCAAAGTCGGAAACGTGATGGTACGCATTTATCCTCCTTACAAGAGGCATCACAACAACGTTTCACCAGGCAACGCCAGTCAACTGCTGTTTGTGTGTGAGAAATCGGTTGGAAACTTTCCTCATGTCAGCACGCTGTAGGTGTCGGCACCAGTGCCAACCTTGTGTGAATGCTCTGAAAAGCTGATAATTTGCATATCACATATTATATCTCTTAAAAAAATAATGTAACTATTTATTTTGAAGAAACACTCTCCTAGTAAATTTGTTTGTCCTTTGATTTATCGTGATATGTTACTGATTTTTAGTGAAGTTAGTTTTTACGTTTAGCTTTCAAAAAAATACAAAAGAGATATAATAAGCAAAATAATGAATTTCGTAGATTGCCAATTACATATTATATCTGGTTTTATCAGGCGCCAGGCTCCCTACAAATTACTGTAAATGCAATAGCGTAGTATTACTCAGCTCCAGTTCACTATCACAGAAAACAGACAAGTTTTAATAAAATTATTTCACTGGATTCCTTCAATTAATCTCACTGAATATTTTTACATAATTTCTTCCGCTCCTGCTATCAGACATTGTGCTGTGAAAAAATATTTTTAAATGTACCGCGTAATGGCGGCTAATTGTTAACAGTCAGAGATCACTGTTACTTGCTGCGCAGCAGCTGGAAACATGCTAAATAATTTTCATTAAATATTCTTTTCATAAGATAAATGTGGCGTAGGTTCATGAAATAACACACGGAGATCACTTTATACTAATATATTCGTACTAGGACACAGTTTACACCATCAAATATTTGGAATTACGTTACGACAGAAACAAATGGTAGCGCAGCACAATAGCTTACGTACCTTATTCCAGTTAACACTGGAACGAACAGAACAAAACAGACTAGACTGACGAGTGAACATTGCATTGTGTTTTATACTCTTACAAAGATGATAATACTTCTTTTAATTACTTACACATTATAATCTCATACAATAAAAATAATGTCTTTTCTGCATCTATCGATCTATATTGTATATTTTTACAGTTAGTGTTATTACCTTTCGCAGATAAATCGATGTTTGCAATTAATTTTGAGTCACATACAGTCATTTTTATTTATGTTTCACCTCGATAATGGCGAATATTGCAAAAGGGACATTACACACGGCATCTTCTTCCTGTCGGTTAAATATCGCGTCTGTAGCACGTCATCTTCGTGGTGTAGCAATTTTAATGGCCAATAGTGTAATTGCTATGGATTGTGAATTGCTATTGTGAACCATTATCATTGTGAATAAATCATTTAAATATTTTGGATGCTATTGTGTTATTCTGATGTAACATGAAGGGATGTGGGATGTGGCCTGGAATATAGGGATCTCAAGTGCATAATCTGATATCAGATGCGTAACTTGACATTGTATGTAATAAGATCGTTAACTTAGGCGGAACCCACCCTGCTATGAAAGTTCCCTTTTAAATCATGTCCATTTGAATCACATCCCGTTGATCATGTTCCCTTAATTGCTTTCGTTTAAATCCTTTTATCTTGAGACATGTTGTCTTTAAATCTAGAATCTGTCGTGCTGTACTACTCCTGGATCTGATCAGCATTGGAAACTGAGAAGCTGATATGAAGGTAAATATAAAAAAAACACTTCAGAACAATAGTTCACTATAGACAGTAAGTCTATAACAATCTTGTTACAACTTCTTCTTACTTTCATTTCAATTTGGAGTGCAAAGTTACTGGTGTCAGCGTTCCAGCATGTGCAAAATAAATGACTGTGTCCAATCGTAAGGGAGGTATAGATTTGGTGTGGAAAATTGAAATTTCAGGTCATTGATAGCTATAAGGGGGATGAAACATTTTACATGGAAAATTATATCCAGTCATAAGAAGGATATAGATCTACGTGTGCAGTTGATATTTCCAGACCCACAATCGTCAGGAGGAGGCATTTCCAATACTTCGCTCATTGCCGAATGTCATCAGATTGTAATTGTGTCTGGTCTCCTAGGACGGCTCTGCATTCCATCTAGGTGCATGGTGGAGGTAGCTGATGACTGGAACAAATATACATTTCCAGCTTAAGATGCAAGTTGCCGCTGAGCCTCCTGAACCAATCAGGTGGAGTATAAGGATGCAGTTGACCTCACCGTGTAGCCCTCTGGGTGAGGTGAATAGCGAACTAATACTCAGTATATGTTGGGCAGACTTCGTGATCGCGTGTGTTGCGAGTTTTCTTCGTTTTTTACCTGCGTATGTTAGAAGTTTCAATATCGATCACTAACAAGTTTTGGAGCTGGATGTATTGATAACATCCAAATTCCTGCTACTCCAGTCATCCTTGACACCATCCCCACCTGTGGTGGGCCGAGTGCAGCTGCAGACATGGCACAATCACTGAGATGCACATCCATGGGGGCAACTAGCTCTGTGCGACTTCTAACTTTGGGCACTGCATGTAGACATCATGACATGAGGGCATGGGAAGCACAAGTGCTTCAGCGATGTCCAACATGTAATGGTGACAACAGAATGGAATGGTTTAAGTGTGTTACTTACTGAATCTCAATACAGTCCAATGGACTCTGTCTTGCAGAGGAAAGGTGGGGTTGGTATTCGTTGTTGTTACTGTTTATCAAGTGGTAGACTCTTCCTCCTCCTCCTTCTCACTCTTTGTCTTGGTGTAGCTAAGAGAACAAACTTAAGTATTATATAGTTCTTGAAGAGCCAATAGCAATGTCAGAGTCCCAGTTGGTCAATTTATTGTTCCCAATAATGGCACTGTGAGCACACTTCGGTGAAAATCCTGCCCTGTCTCCTGCAAGTTGTTTAAGGACATAGCGCAACTGCAATGTAATGGACTTCCTGTCAAACGACCTACCCGCGTGTGTGTGTGTGTGTGTGTGTGTGTGTGTGTGTGAGAGAGAGAGAGAGAGAGAGAGAGAGAGAGAGAGAGAGAGAGAGAGAGAGAGAGAGAGTGGGAGTGAGAGACCATGTGTTTCGACAGGAATTTCTCAGATATCAATAACAAAGAGTTGCCACCAGTTGATGCTTTGTCTTAGAGGAAGTAGCCACTGGAGGGACGAGGGGCTGCGGGAGGGAATTGGAGGGAGGAGGCTGGGGGAGTTGCTTCTCCCAGCGTAATCTGCCTGTGGTATTGTGTACTAACTCCGTTAGTACCTGCACAGCATGGGGAGCACATAGAGCAGCAGCCTCTGCTAACCTGGTATGGAAGTTGTGTGTTTGGGAGCAAAATGAGAATTGGGTATGGTATCAAACACATGCCATCACCCGATGCTTTGTTCAGGGATTAAGTAGCAGGTGACCAGGGCTCTTAACAGCAACAGTCTGGGTCCACCAAGATACGTCGATGTCAATTTCATGACTATATTCCTCGCATGATTGGAAAAAAAGGCGATCTATTTATGTATTTAATTACTTTTTTGATGCATTTTCCAAGACCTCTGTCTACCAGTATTAAATAAACGGCAGAGAATGATGAGCTTTCCCCACCAAATAATATATCCAACCTTTGGAAATAGAATTTCATAAATAAACAGTATCTTATTACTACATTGTCTTGAATGTGATTGAATTTCCTGTCATGATATCCTTCCAATCCACAACCTGAACGATTTTTCTCGCCAATTTTTTCGGGGGTGGTGGTGAGGGAATGGTGATGGGACATCTTTTCGCAGACGTATCGCGCACTAGCTCAATTGATCCCTGGGTGTCAAGGTGAGCACACAAACGAAAATTTACCAACAAGACAACACCACCGATCTGCATCAATGTAATTACATAATCAGGACATGTAGTTCTACATCTACATCTACATTTATACTCCGCAAGCCACCCAACGGTGTGTGGCGGAGGGCACTTTACTTGCCACGGTCATTACCTCCCTTTTCTGTTCCAGTCGCGTATGGTTCGCGGGAAGAACGACTGTCTGAAAGCCTCCGTACGCGCTCGAATCTCTCAAATTTTACATTCGAGATCTCCTCAGGAGGTATAAGTAGGGGGAAGCAATATATTCGATACCTCATCCAGAAAGGCACACTCTCGAAACTTGGTGAGCAAGCTACACCGCGATGCAGAGCGCCTCTCTTGCAGAGTCTGCCACTTGAGTTTGCTAAACATCTCCGTAACGCTATCACGGTTACCAAATAACCCTGTGACGAAACGCGCCGCTCTTCTTTGTATCTTCTCTATCTCCTCCGTCAACCCGATCTGGTACGGATCCCACACTGATGAGCAATACTCAAGTACAGGTCGTACGAGTGTTTTGTAAGCCACCTCCTTTGTTGATGGACCACATTTTCTAAGGACTCTCCCAATGAATCTCAACCTGGCACCCGCCTTACCAACAATTAATTTTATATGATCATTCCACTTCAAATCGTTCCGCACGCATACTCCCAGATATTTTACAGAAGTAACTGCTACCAGTGTTTGTTCCGCTATCATATAATCATACAATAAAGGATCCTTCTTTCTATGTATTCGCAATACATTACATTTGTCTATGTTAAGGGTCAGTTGCCACTCCCTGTGCCAAGTGCCTATCCGCTGCAGATCTTCCTGCATTTCGCTACAATTTTCTAATGCTGCAACTTCTCTGTATACTACAGCATCATCCGCGAAAAGCCGCATGGAACTTCTGACACTATCTACTAGGTCATTTATATGTATTGTGAATAGCAATGGTCCCATAACACTCCCCTGTGGCACGCCAGAGGTTACTTTAACGTCTGTAGACGTCTCCCCATTGATAACAACATGCTGTGTTCTGTTTGCTAAAAACTCTTCAATCCAGCCACACAGCTGGTCTGATATTCCATAGGCTCTTACTTTGTTTATCAGGCGACAGTGCGGAACTGTATCGAACACCTTCCGGAAGTCAAGGAAAATAGCATCTACCTGGGAGCCTGTATCTAATATTTTCTGGGTCTCATGAACAATTAAAGCGAGTTGGGTCTCACACGATCGCTGTTTCCAGAATCCATGTTGATTCCTACAGAGTAGATTCTGGGTTTCCAAAAGCGACATGATACGCGAGCAAAAAACGACATGATACGCGAGCAAAAAACATGTTCTAAAATTCTACAACACATCGACGTCAGAGATATAAGTCTATAGTTTTGCGCATCTGCTCGACGACCCTTCTTGAAGACTGGGACCACCTGTGCTCTTTTCCAATCATTCGGAACCTTCCGTTCCTCTAGAGATTTGCGGTACACGGCTGTTAGAAGGGGGGCAAGTTCTTTCGCGTACTCTGTGTAGAATCGAATTGGTATCCCGTCAGGTCCAGTGGACTTTCCTCTGTTGAGTGATTCCAGTTGCTTTTCTATTCCTTGGACACTTATTTCGATGTCAGCCATTTTTTCGTTTGTGCGAGGATTTAGATATGGAACTGCAGTGTGGTCTTCCTCTGTGAAACAGCTGTGGAAAAAGGTTTTTAGTATTTCAGCTTTACGCGTGTCATCCTCTGTTTCAATGCCATCATCATCCCAGAGTGTCTGGATATGCTGTTTCGAGCCACTTACTGATTTAATGTAAGACCAGAACTCCCTAGGATTTTCTGTCAAGTCGGTACATAGAATTTTACTTTCGAATTCACTGAACACTTCACGCATAGCCCTCCTTACGCTACCTTTGACATCGTTTAGCTTCTGTTTGTCTGAGAGGTTATGGCTGCATTTACACTTGGAGTGAAGCTCTCTTTGCTTTGCAGTAGTTTCCTAACTTTGTTGTTGAACCACGGTGGGTTTTTCCCGTCCCTCACAGTTTTACTCGGCACGTACCTGTCTAAAACGCATTTTATGATTGCCTTGAACTTTTTCCATAAACACTCAACATTGTCAGTGTCGGAACAGAAATTTTCGTTTTGATCTGTTAGGTAGTCTGAAATCTGCCTTCTATTACTCTTGCTAAACAGATAAACCTTCCTCCCTTTTTTTATATTCCTATTAACTTCCATATTCAGGGATGCTGCAACGGCCTTGTGATCACTGATTCCCTGTTCTGCACTTACAGAGTCAGAAAGTTCGGGTCTGTTTGTTATCAGTAGGTCCAAGATGTTATCTCCACGAGTCGGTTCTCTGTTTAATTGCTCGAAGTAATTTTCGGATAGTGCACTGAGTATAAGTTGCTGGATAAAGTAGTACTTACACCTTCCAGTTCAATAGCTCAGCACAGACTGAGCATTCACCACCAGTTTGAAGAAAATTTTCCAATAGGATGACACCCATAATTTCCAAAAATAAAGATTATGTCCTTCCACATCATCAACTTAGCACAGACCGAGTGATTTTCTTGCCAACTTTTTGCTGGCTGGGGAGGTGGAAATGGGGTATGGGGAGAGGGCTGAGGGATTTGCCAGGAGGGTAAGGGGTAATTAATTGATCAGTTTAATTAATTAGTCAATTAATTTGATATCAAAATTGTGCTTATATCGGCGAGCATGAGAGGAGGAGGGTTGAGGATTTCCCAAGAAGGTGAGGGAGGAGGAGGTGGAGGGGGAGGGGTGAGTGGTTCCTCAGAAAGACGGATTATCTCCAGTGGGTCATAAATCAATCTCCAGTAGGTCATAGATCAATTAGCATAACTACATGTTTTGTCTTGAATGTATGCTTGCACCTGAATGTATGTAGCCTGCGCAAACAAAATGTTCTCCTTCCTGTTTTTACCTACTACTGACGAGCTGGTGATGGATGGATGAAGTAAGTTCTCTGCTTGATTCCTAATGGAAGGTGGGTATGCAGGTGCAACATCAGAAAGTAAAGCTGAAGACTACAATACCTGAACACGTCATGAGGAGGCCTTTATCAATCACTGTATGCCAGATAACTCATTATGACGATTCTTCATCTACGTGATGTATTGTGTTTCATTGTTGACTATTCATACTGACGACCAATGGTCCACCAGTGTCCACAATGGGAGGCAATTGCGCCCTCCTGGAATCTTGGAATTTGAGAATTCTGAAGCCTTTCTATAAATAACTCTCGTTCAATTAAACTGCACTTATACTATAGCTGAGTGTAACAGGTAATACTATGACTTTGGAAATTGCTACATAACTTGGTTGATTATCATGCTCCCCACGAGACATCATGCGGGCTCCTTGGAATGGCGGCGGTTTCTGCCCTGTCCTGCAGGCAAGGCGGATGCGCCACTTTACAGTACAGAACCGAAGGAATTTTTAAACTCTGCTCTGTGTCTTGCTTGTACAGCCCATATCGACCTACAGAAAAACGCTGGCTCGACGCAAAACACGGAGTATGACGTGTCGGCGAATTAAACTTGTGAGCGCTTGCAGAGAATACATTGAGTTTCACTTGGCAGAACGATTGCAGTGGACGTAAAGCAACTGGCAATGTTATAACGTAAGTGTGCATATGTATGCTTCATATATGGATCCCAATGCAACAGTTGTCGTTGTTGTTGTGGTCTTCAGTCCTGAGACTGGTTTGATGCAGCCCTCCATGCTACTCTATCCTGTGCAAGCTTCTTCATCTCCCAGTACCTACTGCAACCTACATCTTTCTGAATCTGCTTAGTGTATTCATCTCTTGGTCTCCCTCTACGATTTTTACCCTCCACGCTGCCCTCCAATAATAAATTGGTGATCCCTTGGTGCCTCAGAACATGTCCTACCAACCGATCCCTTCTTCTGGTCAAGCTGTGCCACAAACTTCTCTTCTCCCCAATCCTATTCAATACTTCCTCATTAGTTATGTGATCTACCCATCTAATCTTCAGCATTCTTCTGTAGCACCACATTTCGAAAGCTTCTATTCTCTTCTTGTCCAAACTATTTATCGTCCATGTTTCACTTCCATACGTGGCTACACTCCATACAAATACTTTCAGAAATGACTTCCTCACACTTAAATATATACTCGATGTTAACAAATTTCTCTTCTTCAGAAACGCTCTCCTTGCCATTGCCAGTCTACATTTTATATCCTCTCTACTTCGACCATCATCAGTTATTTTGCCCCCCAAATAGCAGAACTCCTTTACTACTTTAAGTGTCTCATTTCCTAATCTAATTCCCTCAGCATCACCCGACTTAATTCGACTACATTCCATTATCCTCGTTTTGCTTTTGTTGATGTTCATCTTATATCCTCCTTTCAAGACGCTATCCATTCCATGCAACAGTAAGAATAGGAAAAAATGATATTTTATCCGCAAGAAAAGAGAAATATTCCGAACTATCAAGCTCAAAAAGATGTCCTCTTCAGAAGTTGACACTCTCTCGATTTCTGTGGGGGCGCAACATATAGCTACGTCCAGTCATAGAGCTATGAATTCTGTAACCCACTTTGCATGCCTGCTGAAGTGCCAAACTTGGAGACAAAGACGATGTAGAGTCAATAACAGGCTGTTAAGCATCGGTCGTACAGACAAATCAGAGGGTGATTTTTAGAGATTTACTACATTCATCTGGGCGAATGTTTGGATTGGGATGTACTTTACTCAAACAATTAAAAAAATATGGCTTCCAAAACACATTTGGTGGAAACCTTAGTCATGACAGCTGACATAAAAGAAATGACAAGGTGCGAGTAGGGCTCACTCTCTGAGTTTCTGTACAAACTTGATTTTAACTATATATGAAGGTGGTATCTATTCCCGAAAGAACAGATGCCATTGATGACCGTGCAGCTTCTCTAGAATGAAATGGTAATTAAATCGACACCCTAGCTGCAAATAGGCGTTGATATACATTGGGGACATGTTGAAAATGTGTGACCCGACGGGGACTTGAACCCGAGATCTCCTGCTTATATGGCAGACGCTCTATCCATCTTAGCCACCGAGGGCACAGATCGCAGTACGCCTGCAGGGACTTATCCCTTGCATGCTCCCCGTGGGACCCACATTCCCACCATGTCCACACCACTACATTCGTAGTACGCTTAATAGATGTTTGACCATCACACTCATTACTTGTGGCAGATTAATCTACCAAGTCCTGCACGAGTTGGGGCATAGCGTGTGTGTTCGCACAAGAAGGTCAATGGCCGGGTAGCCATATTTTAACTATATATGAAGGTAGTATCTGTCCTGAAAGAACAGATACGGTACCATCGATGACAGTGCAGCTTCTCTAGAATGAAAAATGAATTAAATCGACACAATACCAGCAAATAGGCGTTGATATACATTGGGGACATGTTGAAAATGTGTGACTCTACGGGGACTCGAACCCGGGATCTCCTGTTTACATGGCAGACACGCTATGCATCTGAGCCACCGAGGGCACAGAGGTCCCACAGCGTCCCAACGGGAGCGTGCAAGGGATAAGTCCCTGCAGCCGCACTATCCTGAAGGGACCACAGGCCTTAGTATGTGACATACATTTCAACTTGATACATCTGGCCGTTGGCGGAGAAAAGGCTCTCTAGGAGTCGGACAGACAGACATAAGGACAGACAGATGGACAACAAACTGATACTAAAAGGGTTCCCGTTTTTTACTCATTGAGATTGCGAACTTTAAAAATAGAATGCCTGAATATAATACAAAAATTTCTATTATAAGATCAGATGTAGAGCTTTGTAAGCAAAGAAGTGAACAAATCTAAAAAATCGTGTTTTAAACGTTACTTCGTGTTGCTCCACTTTGAAGAGTATTAAGGATATATTTTCCTAGTTGTTTTTATTGGCGTGCAACTGGATAGCGTCAGCCATCCTGATTTTTTATTTTCCGTGTCGCCCTGGTAAATAAGTAAGAATCACTTTACAAACAACTGTCTCGGGAGGGCAACCACAGCTCAGAGACATTGTGAATAACAATAAGAAACACTGAACACTCAATAACCATGTAAATTACCATAAAAAGTATAACAGTTAAAAAAGTCACTCCTGGCCTTTCGCCTTCCAGTGTACTGCTAGCAATCAGCGGCTGCTTTCACCACATCGGCCACTATCCGCAATAAGGCGGATGTACGCACGTCTTACTGGAGCATAAGTTTTTCTTACATCGGTTTTATGCAGTTGATGTCTACCGAATCCTGTAATATATCCTACAGGATGTTTATCCGGTCTCGCTCATTCAGCAGTCATGCTTTGTACACTTTTGACAAACATCTTTTGGGTGCACTCAATTTTATTATGACAACTCACCAATGTGATTTGACTCTTTAACGCGGACTACTTCGCGAGTGCTGGGACTCTGTAATTGTCCATCTACGTTATGAAAAATAGCCAGTATTAACCTGAAGATGTATCTATACCGACATGAAACCAGCTGTTGCGAATAAGGCACTTCCATACGCTTGTGCTGAGAGGCACCCACATGCCTTGCTCATACTGTGGCATCAAGCACTCAGGCCTGCAAGATGAGTGGTCTGCCAAGCGAGTGGATTTATTCTTATTTATCGAGTAACATCAATGACTGATTATGAGCTCTAGTATCCACAATTAAGCTACAAATTATTCTCCTGTTTGAATATTACGCAACGGAAACGGATAACGCACATCTGACTATTACTTGTTTACACAACTCTGATTGTTCACTACGCTCTGGCAATACCACATTTTCTTTCTTACCCAACGGCTTTGATCAACACGTGGCCATTGAACTGAATGTGAATGGCGCACACATGATAAATTCTGGGTATCATGATTACACACTATTCGAAGAACAAGGCCACCAATCGTTTCCTTTTCACTATCATTTTTATTCCGATAAATTCTATTATGATTCAAAGATAAGCTAAACACACCATTACATTTTATACAACAATTACACATGAGTAACTCCGCCCAGTGGGCATGGCTTTACATTGGTGATTCTCTATCTTATGGTCTCGTAATTATCTAACGCTACAGTGCACTTTCTGGATAGGATGGTGGATCTTTTGCTATATCTCACACTTCGACTCTCACAGCCATCATCACGAAAATTTCCTCCAGACCGAGCGGTACCAAAAGGAACATGCATAACCCACTGCCTCTGAACCTATTTTGCTACTCTCCCATGCAAACCACACATACTTAAATTAAATGAAATACATCACACTGTTCATAGAAATGCATCACAAAGAATAGTCACAACGTTAGAATCACTTCACTTTCAGCTTTCGCACTTCAATTAGTATTCGTCCCAGTTTCACACGACACTGCCCCACTTCATAACATTTCTTTCCTACTATGAACTCTGGAGGATATATGCACGTCTTCCTGTGTAATGCAAGCCAAGTGGCGTTGCTGGATAGACGGCCGACTCACCTTGCTTCTCTCTCAGAGTATTTGAGTTTGAATCAAGCGTCACACGGAAACATAACACGCAAAGTAATATTAAGATCATATTCGTCACACACGCGAGTCCTCACCTGATACCTTGGACGAGTACTTCTCTTTATACTTTGTCTCATACACAGATTGAGACTCACACAGTACTCACCACGTGGAAGTGCTCGTCTCTAATTTCAAGTCCTGCACACGCCATTTCTTAAATATTTCCAACTTATAGTACACAAGCCAGTAATTCAGATTAACTTTAGCACTTGGAAGTATTTCAACTTAGTACTAGCACTCGCAAGTATTGCAACTTATTGCTTCACGTGGTTTCATTGTGACCGTTGGTCACTTCCAAAGATTGTGACAATCCCCTTAACATTACCTGCCTATCATTTAATTCTCCCCCAAAAGTTCCTGAAATAGAGAAATAGTTATTCCAAACTACTCTTAAGTATTTCACATGCATACCATTCTCTCCACTCTTTTGTCTTTACGGAGCACACCTAAGACAGGTTTTACCAACACAAGATCCAGCGCCAGAGTGCTGAAACATGGCCGTTCTTCACGTCATCTCGCACCTCCGCCGAGGTGGGGGGAGCACCATGCTACCGTATTGACCAGCCACATTTCAGGCGCTCAAAGCTCAGGTAAATTTCATCTCTTTGGTTCCACCAAAGGTCACCAAAGGAGCGTCTCAAAGATGATCATATATTGCACATTCACTGTCTGCGGTTAGCAGACGACCATACATTCATTCATTTCACAAATCTCACCAAACTGGATGTAGGGATTTATTTTATGGGAGTGCACATGTGATCAATTAAATAAATAAATTGTCTTTCTTTCCTACACTGGTATCCAGCTTCGGTGTATTAAGTGAAATTGAGTTATTATTACAAAATATGTTGTTCTGACAAGAATAACGAAGAATGTTGTACCTATTTTCAATGTCGGGCGGTACTGTACCCTTTCAAAGCGACTTCTGCAACCGCATTCTTCTTGACAAAATTAATTGTACAATTTTTACGATAATTTAGATGGTTATTGTGTGTCGGGTGTTTTTTTATTATTTTTACTGTAATTAACAAAAATCACTTTCGTGAATATTTTGTATCTTATTACATCAGAATGTAATTTAGAATCATTAATCCAAGAAACAAATATTCCTTATCCGTATTAATAATATGTAGGGTTGCCATACGTCGCGGATTTCGAGGACAGTCCGCGATTTTATGCTCGAAGACGGGTGTCCTGGACGAAGAGGAAAATGTCTGCGAAAAAAGTGACTAGTAAGTAAAAAAAAAAAATTACCCAAGTTTTGCCACTGGCCACCGGTCAAGTGTTTCATAGCTCCTGCAAACTTGGCGATAGCTTGCTATTGTGCAGTACTATTTCTCCATTCCAGGCCATAATGCCAATGTGGAGAGAGTGTTTTCCCTAGTGAATGCATAATGGACAGACGAAAGAAACAGGCTAGCTTTAACATCAGTCAATGCAATGCTCCCAATCCAATATAACACGAAAAACACAAATTGCACACATTTTCATAGACCGATTCAGAATCGGAGCGAGTTTCTTTCTTCTGTCCAGGGCTCAGAGAAATATGACTGGCGTAAAGCATAAAGTGAAAGAATAATTATATCAATTGTAGCAGCATGACTGTGTACATGTTAATAATTTGTGTTCAGTGCTTTAATTAAAAAGTTATTTAATGTCAATTGCAATTAATTTTCTTCATTATAGACCACGCCTTTACAGATACCATTAATGCTTGGATTACTTTTCCTTGTTAATTACAACTTCTTTGCTGACAGAATTACTGTTTGAATTATGGCCGGCCGGAGTGGCCGTGCGGTTCTAGGCGCTACAGTCTGGAACCGAGCGACCGCTACGGTCGCAAGTTCGAATCCTGCCTCGGGCATGGATGTGTGTGATGTCTTTAGGTTACTTAGGTTTAATTAGTTCTAAGTTCTAGGCGACTGATGACCTCAGAAGTTAAGTCGCATAGTGCTCCGAGCCATTTGATTTTGAATTATGGTAATTTTGAAGATTTGACTGATGTGCAGAAAGTTGAAAGGACATTGTGTGATTCCAGGTTTCAACCGCATCTTCATAATTACCACTGTAAAGTAATGATGAAGATTCAACTGGAATGCAAACCAATGGTCACTTGCACAACATATCGGTCCGTGTTTCAATCACATCTTTATATCACCGAATTTTCTCCTTGATTTTCGTCCTTGGATTATGTCACCCCTAATAATATGAGAAGTTTTTCTTTGCGTATCCTAATGAAATGTGCTTACCGTTTAGGTAAAACTATTTACTGAGTGTGAAACTATAGCTCTTGTGAGATACAAGGAATTTTCTGTTTCTCCCACTAGACCTAGTTCTCGCTGAACGATACGTTTTCAGTCTAAACGAATCAGTGATGTAACAAAATGGTAATTTTAGACTCTTGCCCCCCCCCCTCTCCATTGATCTATTTCTGCAGATGCCATGGACGAGGCCATAGGGGTGCGTCCTCGTGTCCATGTGTAGCGATGTCTACGGACGCAGTGTCATCTCGCGGTAGTTGATAGTCGTAAGCCGGCCGCGGTGGCGTGCGGTTCTAGGCACTACAGTCCGGAACCGCGGGACTGCTACAGTCCCAGGTTCGAATCCTGCCTCGGGCATGGATGTGTGTGATGTCCTTAGGTTAGTTAGGTTTAAGTAGTTCTAAGTTCTAGGGGACTGATGACCTCAGATGTCAAGTCCCACAGTGCTCAGAGCCATTTGAACCATTTGATAGTCATAAGAACATCAGTGTCTACACTCCTGTTGGTGATACTGGAACTGCCGCATCAGAAGCGAAAATGAAAAACTAATCTATATCCTCAGATGCCTTCCCACGACGAAAAATGGCGAGATATTGCCCAACATATTTGTTGTGTGACCGCGTACTTACTGACTCAAACACCAGTTTTAATGGAACTGCTTTAAGGACGTCTAAAATTATTAAACCTTGGCAAGAGTTTCTAAGAATCTATACAAAATACGTTAGAACCACTGTTAAACACAATTTACGGCCCATCACTTCGACAAATTGTTTGCCCCTGGAAACAGAAAGGAGCATGTTATATTCATACTGCCGCACTGTTGGCTAATAAAAAGAAAATAATATTACGTGGGAAGCTACCGTGATTTGCATCTCTGTTGTTAATACTTTGACAACCACAACGGAACACGTTATTGAGTAATGAAGTAAAAAAAAAGTAGATTCCAGAAAGTCTCAGGGAAGCCTGCTGACCCATGAATGTCCATGTTATGTATGAAGAAGCTGAAAGATAATATTAATTGTAATTTTTCATACATGCAATGGTTGCATTTAATGAAGAAGATTTCACGGATGACCAGTTATTGTTAACTTATGGTGGCAGGATGCAATTAGCAATACTTAAACCTGAGAACTCTGTGAAAGTGGTCAGTCTTCGACTATCGAATTTACGATTCAGTGTAGCCACTTATGTCACTCCTAACGAACACCACCACATACAAATATGAAATGAAATTGGTGCGGTTTAAGTCGTGGGTAAAGCAACTAACAAGATTCCGTAATTTGGCGGGTTGCAGGCAGCTGCAGTTAGCCTGTATACAGCATTACTTACAAAGCGCTTGTGCTATTTATACGATGCGAATATCTCGTGAGAACTTGATTGTAAAATATGAAGAGCCGTTTTCTATGGAACAGTTAAAGAATGTTGTGCAGTTTCTCGCTTACTGTTCCAGCAACGACAATGGGTTCAGCCTTTTCAGATGTAGTTAGTTATCGACACGCCTACACAATTTCGACAAATGGTAGAGAAGATCTCTTACTGAGCGACTCAGTGATGAACCGTCTCAGCCATACAGTTTATCAAGATTTTCAAAATGTATCTATTTAGATGAAAACAATTGTGCAATTCAGTTTTGTCTTCGGTATCATGACCATCTGGACACAGTGAGAAGAATACGGAAAATGAAAACTGTATGCAAAAAGATTTTTGAAAACAAAAGCTTTAATAGCACATTAGAGGGCTACAATAGAAGGTTAGGAAATGAGATCCATCGGATGGTGAGTCTTGTTTGTCTTGACTCTTGCATTACTCAAAAACATTTTGGTGCTATAAATACCCCGAAAGGTAACCGATTACGGATCAGAAACGTGAACTCTATCTCTCATGCAAAACGTACGAAGTATCATCATGCAGGAATTCTATGTAGCAGCAAAGGACTGAGAGGGAGACAGGGCGCTGGATCACCTAACATAGCCAGGAGTGGCTATGTGTGACGTCACGGCCAATCGGATAGTGAATGTACGAGCGCAGGCGCAGCCTGGGGGCTCCGGCTAGTGGCACCATCCACGTCCTGTGGTCGCTGTCGGAACTAACCGAACCAGGCGTGCGCACAATGCAGTCGTTTCCCGGCAGGCCAGTGGGCTCATACAAGTGCTGCAAGTCTCCCAAATTTCTTTCCAATCCCCTGATGTTACTTGACTTACATGACGCAAATATGTCTTTAATCATACATATGACGACGCTATAGATTAGCTACGAACCGATGCCACAAAAAAGTCAAAATATTGTTTGTACACTGTCAGTCGCATTTAGCACGTATAGATGAAGACTATCCACGTTATCCTCAGACATGAAAAACCTGATATCAATACGTAAAGACCATAAGAACGCTCAAACGTATGGATATAAAAAATAGTTGCAACACTTGCTCCCTTACACTCTTCTAATACAGAATATTTATATGGTGGCAACGCTTACCTTTCCTGCGCTGCGAACCAATAGTTATTTTAAATAAGAGAAGTTAGTCTGTAGTACACTACGCGGTACGTTAAGTGTTCCCATATGCAACTGGTCAACGAGAGAATAGCTTGAGCGTTTTCAGTTGGAGCTAGAGAATCGAAATCTATCCGTTTGTCGAGAACAATATTGTACAATGTATTGTCGATATTCACAACGTAAGGCAAGAAAAGATCAATGAACAGTAATCGGTCCTAAGAAATCAGAATCGCAGTACGCCGAAGAAACCATAGAGGCAGTACAGTGCAAGTAGCGACAAATTAATTAAAATTATCAAGACCATGCACCTCGGACCAGCTATGATTGCAAGAAAGAAGGCTGGACTAATTCTTTACTTTGTAATAAATAACAGGTCAGGTTTATGTGTGGCAGAAGCGTGAAAAGTATTTGAGCCGGACTGCCTACTTGCTGCCGTTGAACATGTGATAAAATTATTCGTTGTCGTGAATGCAACGTAGTTGCTCGAATCCTGATGCAGTAAATAACTTTCGTCGCCAGTATTTGACTGAGAACAAGTAAAATGATTTTGAAATAATTTTGCTCTTTATCAAACCTTGTCTCAATGTTCTGGGTTAAATCCCTAACCTCTCAGCCATGTATAAAAAGAATTCGTGGGATGGAAGACTACATTTTAACGTTTTGCCGACGACATGGCCATTATAGACGGAGCCCCAGCTCTAATTGACAATAAAATCGATAGTGACGCATTCAAATTAATTCCTTTTGTTGTTTAGAGAATCTTTGACGAAACGAATAATTAATGAAATTTCTACCTGCAAATCATCATGAATAGGTAAAAATTCTGTTGAAATGATCCTTCAGATACGTCAGAATCAGACAAAATGGCATAAAAAGTATCATAATGACAAAGACGCCTGATTCAATGGCAATGGAATGAACGCAACAAGCTCCTGCCTGGCTGAAACAAATGGTAGATTCAATATGCTTCACGTACGCATCTAATAATTCGCGAAAATGTCACAAACGTTTCAAATGTTTCAATCTACATACAAATAAGAGAGTAACATTTACAAGCACTGGAAAGTATACACTTAAATACACACAAAGATAAGATAGTAGGAATCTGAATGTTACGCGAATACGGCAAATATAGGACGTAAGAAAACGGGTACGTCGCTAAATCGAATTAGCTGATGTATTTAACCATTATTATGAAAAAGAATTTAAATGTAAAAGTAGTTTCCATGATTGAAAATTACTTTGAAGTTTTTTTTTTGCAGTTTATGAAATTTATTTTAAGGGATCGTGGAACAAACGATATTTATGCGAATTAGATATATTAATGAGCCGTATATTTATTATTTAAACTTGCATCCAAACTACTTACGGAGAGAGAGAGAGAGAGAGAGAGAAAAGAGAAAGAATTTAAATAAGTTATGGGGCTTTATGACGAGAGCGAGGTTTCGTAGCCAGAATGTTCTGTATAAATCAGTTAACTGCCGTAGTCGGCAAACTGCATATCTATCGTAATCCATTGTCGACGTCCGTACTCTGTATTGTAAACGTAGCTGTACTTATGAAAGTCGACATGTGAGGATGTGGGAAAAAATGTTTGTAGCCTTCTGGTAGGTTATAATCGTCGTTCTTGACGGCGAGAAACAAATGTGCTCGGCGCAAATAGTAAACAGTTTACCATAATTAAAGGTGAACATGCGCCATTAAACACGTTATTCCATTACATACCTCGTCTGTGGTCTTTGCAGTAAACTGTGCACAGAACACTTGTAAGAGTCGATTCACAGTTCATTGCTCCGTAGGAAACAATTCATTTGAAAAAATCTTTTAATTTAAAGTCCCTATGTTACATTCTGCATATTAATTCTACGCCGAGCAGCGTACAAAACACGTGCGAACGGCTAAATCATAGTTCACAACACTCTATGTCTAGGTCTACATGACTACTCTGCATTTCACTTTTAAGTTCCTGGCAGAGGGTTCATCGAACCACATTCACTCTATTTCACCACCATTCCACTCTCGAACAGCGAACAGGAAGAAACCACCCTTAAATCTTTCCGTGCGAGCTCCAATTTCTCTTACTTTATTACAATGATCATTTCTCCCTCTGTACGTTGGTCTCAACAAAATATTTTCATATTCGGAGGAGAACGTTGGAGATTGAAATTTCGTGAAAAGAACTCGCCGCAGCCAAAAACGCTTTTGTTTTAATGACTGCCATCCCAACTCACGTATCATATGAGTGACACTCTCTCATCTATTTTGCGATAATATTAAACGAACTGCCCTTCTTTGTACTTTTTTGATATCCTTCTTCAATCCTTTTTGGTAGGGATCCATACCGCACAGCATTGCACTAGCAAAAGGCGGACAAGTGTTGTGTAGACAGTCTCTTCAGTAAACCTGTTGCTCTTTCTACGTGTTGCGCCAATAAAATGCAGTCTTTGGTTCACCTCCCTAACAACACTATCTACGTGATAGTTCCAATGTAAGTTGATTGTAATTGTATTTCCTGCGTATTTAACTGAATTACCAGCCTTTAGGTATGTATGATTTATCGTGTAGCCGAACTATAACGGATTCCTTTTAGTATTAATGTGGATAACTACACAAGTTTCATTATTTACGGTCAACTGCCACTTTTCAGACATTATATTGCTTAAATAATTTTGCAGTTGGTTTTGATCTTCTGATGACTTCACTAGCCGTTCACATTGTCTCCTAAATCATTTATATAGATAATAACCCTAGATAATGGTACAAGGCACTCCGTACATCAGTTCGGTGTGCGGACATTTGCCACGCCGGACATTTGCCACGATTTTACCTGCTCCGAAGGGTTGGGTCCCTTGTCTCCCCCTCCTCCTCATCGCTGTCGCGCAATAAAGGTACTTACTGAGCATTTCCGCTGGTTTACTTAGCATAGGACCAGAATCTCTTTCGATTTTCCGCCACGTTAATAGAGAGACTTTCGTTGTGGAAACTATTAAATGCTTCTCGCATTGAAATCCGCACCAAATTTCGAGCCTCAGTAAAAGTTCGCCAATCTTGGAGATTTTGCGTTCGTCTAAATTATACGTGCCTTTTTCGGTGCTGCTGCAGCAGCTTTCCGTCGTGTTTTGTGTACCATGGGGGTGTTACACCCAGGTATTTCACGGAGTCTCTCCACGGTAATTCCTGAGCGTTTAGAGACAGCTGGTTTCTGAGCACCGGCCGCTTTCTTGTGAAGTAGACAGCTGTAGTTTTAATTGCGTTTAATGTCATTTTGTTTCCCCTACACCAGTCTTCTACCATGTCTAGCTGCCTTTGGAGGCGTGTTATGTTTGAGTGGTGCTGCCTACCAATCGTGTAGAATGCTGTGTCGTCCGCGAATTGGGCTATCCTGGCATGCGGTGACAGGGGGATGTCGTTTGCGTAAATGTTAAAAAGTTTGGGTGATAGTACCGACCCATGGGGGATGCTAGCCCTCAGGGTCTTTCTTGAGGAGCGTTTTGCGTCTACCTCAACAAGGAACGTCCGGTCTGTCAGAAAGCTGTCTATCAATTTCGTGTACACATCGGGGATCGTTGTGTTGTGGTGTATCTTGAAAGTCAGGTTGTCGTAAGCCTTTTCCCAGTCGAGGAATACTGCTACTATTGAATTTGTTTAGTTGAAGTTGTGTGTAATGTGTTCTGTCAGTCGAAGGACTTGTGGCTCTGCAGAGACCTTTTTCTGGAACCCGAATTGTTCCGGTCTGATGGTTTCATCGTCTATGAGACATTTGTTGATCCTGTCCAAAACTACTCTTTCAAGCGTTTTCCCGACTGTGAATATTAGGCTGATTGGGCGACGGTTCGCCGGTACTTTAGGGTCTTTCCCTGCCTTTGGGATTGTAATAACTTTTGCTGCCTTCCAGGCCGCATGGAATTTTTGTAGGAGCATGCAGCTATTAATTATACGTGTTAACAGGACTAGTGGTTTCCTAGGGAGGTTCTTTAGGTGTATGTTTGAAATTTTGTCTAGTCCTGGTGCGGATCTACCCTTTCTGCAGGATAGTATTTTCTTTATTTGCACAAGATGCAGTGAATACACAGAACTGCCGAATTTAGTTTACTATTAAACCGTGTGTTGTGCATTAGGGGCCAATGCACTCGCCATATGTAATTGTGTGGCGTGGATTCACAAGCACCTTAATTCTCAGTCCTTTCTTATTTTAAGAGAATACACCCAAAGGGCTCGTCAGGTTAAGCGTGACGCCTGCACGCTATCGAGACCTCCTTGTACAGTACGTGATTTCTGCTTTGGAAGAGCGCAAGTGTGTGTAAACCACTGTTTTCGTGCAATATGGGGTAACACCTCGCATCGCTTGGCCAGTGAAAGATTAACTTCAATGCAACCGTCAACGAACGTACTAACTGCAGAGGTTTTCCAGATGAAAGATCACATGATCTGAATCCATGTGACATTTGGCTCTTGGCATATCGAAAAGAACGCGCCTACGACGAACTCTTTTTGTCTCTACCTGATGTGAAGCCAGCACACAGGAACACATTACTCAGATCCACAGGAACTGCTACGAGAAACTGTTGATCACGTCAATTTTGCGGATGCGGTGTCTCGTCGACGACTCCGGCGCTCATAGTCAACAAATTGTGTAAGTGGCGGTTAATAATAAAATCAACGTTATTTGTTTGACATTTTCTGCCGACGTGCGTTCCTAATCCGTTACACATGATAATGTGTCTTTCTTGCATTCACAGCGCCAGATTAGGACGTAGTGGCCAAAATTGGATCGAATTCTTTTTCCAGAGTAAATCGGTTCCGCACTAACGATTTAGCATATCTACGAAGTTTTGTTGCCATACAATAATTGCAACCCACTCTGGACCTCTCTGAGAGTGGCAGAATTTTAATTGTAAGCACCAGGTAGAATTTTGTGCATATTGGCAACTTACATGTTATTAAATGTGTGACTAATACAACAGCACAAAATGAAAAATAATAATTGTGTAGATGGAAGTTACAGAACATGTGC
This sequence comes from Schistocerca piceifrons, assembly GCF_021461385.2. Classification (NCBI taxonomy): domain Eukaryota; kingdom Metazoa; phylum Arthropoda; class Insecta; order Orthoptera; family Acrididae; genus Schistocerca; species Schistocerca piceifrons. Next base: position 58,498,645 of record NC_060144.1, on the reverse strand, counting down.
AGAAGGAAACACAAAACTTGAAGCAGACTAGTGCATTTCTACATAGAAGTGGCAAAGAGTCACGTATATGCATTCGTATTCAAATACAGAGATATGTAAACAGTCAGAATACGGCGCTGCGGTCGGCAAGTTACAGAACATGAGCAGAAGGAAACACAAAACTTGACGCAGACTAATGCATTTCTACATAGAAGTGGCAAAGAGTCACGTATATGCATTCGTATTTAAATACAGAGATATGTAAACAGTCGGAATACGGCGCTGCGGTCGGCAACGCCTACATAAGACAACAAGTGTCTGGCGCAGTTGTTAGATCGGTTACTGCTGCTACAATGGCAGGTTATCAAGATTTAAGTGAGCTTGAACGTGGTGTTGTAGTCGGCGCACGAGCGACGGGGCACAGCATCTCCGACGTAGCGATGAAGGGGGGATTATCCTGTACGACCACTCCATGAGTGTACCGTGAATATCAGAAATCCGGTATAACATCAAATCTCCGACATCGCTGCGGCCGGAAAAAGATCCTGCAAGAACGGAACTAACGAAGATTGAAGACAATCGTTCAACGTGGCAGAAGAGCAACTCTTCCGCAAATTGCGGCAGATTTCAATGTTAGGCCATCAACAAGTGTCAGCATGCGACCCATTCAACGAAACATTATTGATATGGGCTTTCGGAGCCGAAGGCCCACTCATGTACCCTTTCTGACATTGGACTGTTGATGGCTGGAAACATGTTACCTGGTCGGACGAGTCTCGTTTGAAATTGCATTGAGCGGTGTACGGGTATGGATACAACCTCATGAATCCATGGACTCTGCATGTCAGCAGGGGCCTGTTCAAGCTCGTGGAGGCTCTGTAATGGTGTGGGACGTGTGCAGTTGGAGTGATATGGGACCCCTGATGCGTCTAGATACGATTCTGACAAGTGAAACGTACGTAAGCATCCTGTCTGATCACCGGCATCCATTCATGTCCATTGTGCATTCCGACGGACTTGGGCAATTTCAGTAAAGCAATACGACACCCCACACGTTCAGAATTGCTACAGAGTGATGCCAGGAACACTCTCGTGTATTTAAACACTTCCCTTGGCCACCAGACTCCCCAGACATGAACATTATTGAGCACATCTGGGATGACTTGCAATGTGCTGTTCACAAGAGATCTCCACCCCTCGTACTCTTACGGATTTATGGACAGCCCTGCAGGATTCCTGGTGTCAGTTCCCCCCCAACACTACTTCAGACATTCGTCGAGTCCAGCCACGTCGTGTTGCGGCACTTCTGCGTGCTCGCGGAGGCCCAACACGATATTAGGTTCAAATGGTTCAAATGGCTCTAAGCACTATGGGACTTAAAATCTGAGGTCATCAGTCCTCTAGGCTTAGAACTAAGTAAACCTAACTAACCTAAGGACATCACACACATCCATGTCCGAGGCAGGATTCGTACCTGCGACCGTAGCAGCCGCGTGGTTCCGGACTGAAGACGATATTAGGAACGTGTACCAGTTTCTTTGGCTCTTCAGGGTATCTTGGGTATAAAAGAAAAAGAAAAGAGAGGAAAAATAAATTTATTTTGGAGTGTGGGAGTGGTAGCATCCTTACACGTGGCAAAAAACCTACACCTGAGTGGGGAAAAGCTGATTTGAACTGCCGACTTGACGAATCCGAGTGTAGTGTCTGAATCGCTGCGCCATCTCGCTCTGGTCGTCCGATGGAGTGTGAAGCCGCTGGTGGTCCGTCTGTTGGACGGAGACGTAGCTCACGTGGCCCTCTGTGAGGTACCTCTCTGTACGCTACAGCTAAAAAGTTTTCGATCATCCATGACAAAAACTTTATACTTTATTTCAATGTCCAAACACATCATACATATTAAAGAGACCAACAAAACAAAATTTTCTCTCTCTCTCTCTCTCTCTCTCTCTCTCTCTCTCTCTCATTAAGTAAAATGCAATATGTTTTAGATTTTAGGCTCTTCAGCTGCTCAAACTCTTGGCGTTCTGGAGATAAGACTTTGTAGTGATCTTGCAGATCCTGCAGTGCAACATGTCTGTAAATTATTCCATATATCTTCGTCATTAGATGACCTCAGTTTTCTGACCTCCCTGTCGAGTTCATCACGTAGGAGTTCAATGGGATTTAAGTCAGGTGACTAACTTGACCAAACAACTTCTCCAATTACCAACATTTCTCTTTCCTAATGTTATACCCTCTACACAAGTCGGAAGCAGACGAGAGGGAAATGCCTTGCTGTTCGGTATCCTGTTATATATTTCCTTCTTTAATGCTCCATTAATTCTCGCTATGTCACCGACATTATCGCCACAAATCATCCCCACACCATAACCAATACTCCACCATGCTTCAACGTTGGCGTCACGCACTGACTCTTCATTCGGTCTCCACGAAGTCGACGAAAAAACGTTCTATGATGACTTCCAGCTACTTCAAACTTAGATTATTCGTGAGTAACACCTTGGACAATTGCTGTACGCTCCTGTTTTTATGTTGCCTTGGACATTGCAATCTTTCCACCTTATTTTGTTTACGTAGCGTAGCGGCCACACTTTAAACCCTGTTCACGAAGGTGGCGTTGCAGTGTTGAGACAGAGATTGGAGCCGCCCGCATACCGTTCACTTGCTCACGAATTTCAGGTACAGTACGAGTCCTTTGACGTTTACTCTGTGCGCGTATAAACTGATGATCCCTGCATGATTTTATCGGGATCTTCCAGCTTGCGAAACACTTGCATCGGCACCAGTATGTTTGAACTGCTGCAGTGTATGCACCCCTACGCCAACTTTTGTTGCTATTGTGCTATTGGAATAGCCTTCGTGGTGCACTGATAGAATTACAGAAGGATTTTCAGTTTCAGTCTCCTGCTTCCGTCCCGTTAGGACGTAATATGGTACGAACCTGCTCTGGTATACAAACACACTGCTAGATGCACACAGTGTACTGTAAACTAAATCGAACTGTTTGCTAGGTAGACTGCTGAAGGAATGCGGCCTATTCGAAAGCAACAATCTTAGGTAAAGGCACGCCAGTGTCATTGTGCGTACTCATCAGCGCCCCTGTATGTGAACAACCAGCCAAATACACAACAGTCTTTACATAGTTTTACTTGTTTTATTAACTGAACGGTGATATGATAGAAAATTCAAAGCGAAATCCCTGTTAATTTAGGTTAAGTAGTGTGTAAGCTTAGGGACTGATGACCTTAGCAGTTAAGTCCCATAAGATTTCACACACATTTGAACATTTTTTATTATTAAGTAACACGTACTGCAGCTAGCAGGGTTCGATCTCTTGAAGCTTTCTTAGTCGAAACTTCATTCAACTACGACATTAAAAAATATCAAAAAAATGGTTTGAAATGGCTGTGAGCACTATGGGACTTAACATCTGGGATCATCAGTCACCTAGAACTTAGAACTACTTAAACTTAACTAACCTAAGGACACCACGCACATCCGTGCCGAGGCAGGATTCGAACCTGCGACCGTAGGGGTCGCGCGGTTCCAGACTGAAGCGCCTAGAACCGCTCGGCAAACAAATAAGAACTCATGTTTATGAGCGCTAAATCGTGTGAAGTAGAGAGCCTGTATCTCTGTATAAAGGCTCTCTGATGTGAAAGGGAACACACCATCGCGTGTTAGCGCCATAGTAGTAACGGCTGTTTAGAGGAGTACTGCTAACTCAGCCGTGGTATCCGGATGACACCTGTCGTAGTCTCAAAGGCGCCGTTGATATTAAACATGAATGTCTTTTGTTACAGGGAGCATTTAACTATACCGCTTCAGTTTTTCTAAATAATTTTGTCTTCTCTGTACGTGTCTCTTCATCTTAAGGCATTGCCACCTCCCGGATTTAAGAGAATTTTTCTCGCAAAAAGTGAATGTTCTGCAAGAGTCATCCAGAAAGTTTTTTTCTTCAAGAGTTGTTTATTGAACACAATGAAATGTACACACAAGAAAGATTGATGTTTCTTCTACCTTCCCTACTTTTCCACCCAATATCGTTCCTGTTCTATGGCCTTCCTCCAGCGGGACACAACGGTGTGTATGCCTTGTCAGTACCACTGCTTGTCCTGGTCAATATGCCATTTCTTCTCGGTGCGTATCATCTTCTCGTCATCCTCAAACTGTCTTCCACGAATAGCACCCTTTAGTGACCCAAACGAGGGAGCTAAGTCAGGGATGTAGAATAGGTGGAGTAACACTGTCAAACCATGTTTAGTGATGTGTTCCGAAGTCCTCAGACTTGTGTGTGGCCGAGCGTTATCATGTTGAATGAAACAGTCACCCGGGGTATTGACTGCATCCACATTCCTTTGCTGATTGATAGCATCAGCACCAACTGCTGAGTCGTTATGCGTCGGTCTTCGCGAATGAGCACATCAGCAAGACGCATGTTGTCAGATGTGATATCCAGTCGAATTTATACAGTTTCCTCCATGAACCATGGACCTTGCCATTGGTGGGGTAGCTTGCGTGCTTCAGCGATACAGATAGCCATGTCGTGGGTGCAACCACAACGGAGGGGTATTCCTTGAGAGGCCAGACAAAGGTGTGGTTCCTGAAGAGGGACGGCATCCCTTTAGTAATTATAGGAACAACAGTCTGGATGATTGACTGATTTGGTCTTTTAACATCAACCAAAATGACCCTGCTGTGGTGGTACTGCGAACAGCTGAAAGCAGTGGGGAAACTATAGTCGTAATTTTGGGCCGAGAGTATGCAGCTCTACTGTATGGATAAATGATGATGACAACCTCTTGGGTAAATATTCTGGAGCTGAAATAGCTTCCCATTCGGATCTCCGGGCCGAGCTACTCAGAAGGATATCGTCATCAGGAGAAACAAAACTGGCATTCTACGCATCGGTGCTTTGAATGTTAGAGCCCTTGATCTGGCAGGTAGGTTAGAAAGTTTAAGGAAGGAAATGGATAAACTGAAGCTAGATATAGTGGGAATTAGTAACGTCCGGCTTTATGAGAACAGGTGAATCCACGATTATAAATGTTGTTGTTGTGGGCTACAGTCCGAAGACAGCTTTGATGCAGCTCTCCGTGCTACTCTATCCTGTTCATCTCTGAATAACTACTGCAACCTATATTCTTCTGAATCTACTAAATGTATTCATCTCTTAGTAACCCTTTGCTATTTTTACCTCCAACGCTTACCTCCACTACTAAATTGATGATCCCTTGATGTGTCAGAACGTTTCCTATCTACCTATCCCTTCTTTTAGTCAAGTTGTGTCACAAATTTCTTGTTTCTCCAATTCTGTTCAGTACCTTCGGTACCTCCTCATTAGTTACGCGATCAGCGTATCTAGTCTTCAGCATTCTTGTGTAGCACCACATGTCAAAAGCCTCTGTTCCCGTTAAATACCTTCAGAAAAGACTTCCTAACACTTAAATCTATATTCGATGCTAACAAATTTCTATTCTTCAGAAGCGCCTTTCCTGCCACTACCCGTCTACATTTTATACCTTCTTTATTTTGGCCATCATCGGTTATTTTGGTGCCCAAATAACAAAAATAATCTAGTATTTTCAGTGCCCCATTTCGTAATCTAATTCCCTTGGCATCTCCTGGCGACTATATTCCATTATCCTTGTTTTAATTTTGTTAATGGTCATCTTATATCCTCCTTTCAAGACGCTGTCCATTCCGTTAAACTGCCCTTCCAAGTCCTTTGCTGTCTCTGATGGAATTACAATGTCATCAGCAAATCTCAAAGTTCATTTCTTCTCCGTGAACTCTGATTCGTACTCCAAATTTTTCTTTGGTTTTCTTCACACGTTTTCTTTACGCTTGTTCATTGTACAGATAGAATAACATCGGGAACAGGCTACAACACTCCCTTCTCAGTCACTGCTTTCCTTCCATGCCCTCGGCTTTTATAACTGCCTTCTGGTGTCCGTACAAGTTATAAACAGAATTTCGCTTCCTATATTTATTCCCCGCTACCTTCAGAATTTCAAAGACTGTATTGCAGTCGACGTTTTCAAAAGCTTTCTCTATGTATACAAATGCTATAAACGTAGGTTTGCCTTTCTGTGACCTACTGTATCTTCTAAGGCAAGTTCCTACATTTCTCCAAAATCCAAACTGATCTTCCACGAAGTCGGCTTGTACCGGTTTTTCCAGTCTTCTTTAAAGAGTTCAGGTTAGTATTTTCCAACCGTGACTTTTTAAACTGATAGTTAGGTAATATTCACAACTGTCAGCACCTGGCTTCTTTGGTACTGGAATTATTACATCCTTCTTGAAGTCCGAGGGTATTACGCCTGTCTCGTACAACTTGGTCATCAGATGGAATTGTACCGTCATGGCTCACTCTCCATAGGCTATCAGTAGTTTTGACGGAAGATCATCTACTCCAGCGGCTTTGCTTTTTTTTTTCTTTTTTCTTTCGGTGCTCTGTCAAATTCTTCCCGCAGTATCATACCTCCTATCCCATCTATGTCCTCTTCCTTTTCTATGATGTTACTTTCAAGTTCATCTGCCTTGTGTAGACCCTCTGCATACTCCTTCCACATTTCAACTTGTTCTTCTTTGATCAGGACTGGTTTTCTATCTGAGCTCTTGATATTCATACAGCTGCTTCTCCCCTCCAAAGGTCTTTTTAATATTCCTGTAGGCAGTATATCTTTACCCTGGTGAAATATGTTTATAAACCCTTACATTTACCCCTTAGCCAGCCCTGCTTTGCTATTTTACGCTTCATGTTAGTCTAATTTTAAGATGTTTGCATTCTCTTTCACCTGGTTTATTTTCTGCATTTGTATGATTTTTTTTTCATCAACTAAATTCAGTATGTCCTATGATGTACCAGGATTTCCAATAGATTTTTTCTTTTGTCCTCTGCTGCCTTTCAACTCCCAAACCTACCCATTCGTCTTCTACTGTATTCCTGTCCACTGTTCTAGTCAACAGTCGCATAATGCTCTCTCTGAAGCTCCCAACAACTTCTTTCTTTCAAATTGTCCAGGTCCCATCTTCTTAATTTCCTACCTTTTTGCATTTTCTTCAGTTTTAATTTACGGTTCATAACCAATAATTTTGGTCAGCGTCCACATTGGCCGCTGGAAGTGTCTTACAATTTAAAACCTGGTTCCTAAATCTCTGTCTTACCATTGTATAGTCAGTATGAAATCTTCTGGTGTCTCCACGTCTCTTCCACGTATGCAACCCTTCTTCCACGATTCTTAAAGCAAATGTTAGCGATGATTACATTATGCTCTGTGCAAAATTCTACCAGGTGGCTTCCTCTTTCATTCCTTTCCAGCAGCCCATATTCACCTGTTATTTTTCATCTCTTTTTTACGCCGTTAATTTAAGCACCGGCACCCCAGTCGGAAACGAAAGAGAAGAGACGGCTGTGACAGGACGTCAGCCAATTGCACGCTGACTGATCCCTCTCCAGGACGACAACACGACAGCAGCGGCCCCTATGTGCAGAAGGCATAAGCGCCGCCACCGACTGGTGACGGCCCACTTCAGTAGCATCTTCAAAACTAGCGATTTGGGTAGCAGTTCAGGACAGACTTTTGTCAGTCAGAGATCAGCAGTCACTGCAAAGACTGATTATTTCTCATGTTGCCCTTTGCTTGCGACACATCTGTGTAATTGCAAAAGTCACACTAAGAATTGCAATTTTCTTTTCGTAATAATGTGATGAACGTGGGGTTGTTATTCTTTCATTCTGCACAACGGATTAATCTGAGCTGTACCCTTTACCCTGTGGCTCCTGCAAGATGCTATTTCCACCCCCACACTACTACAGAAGTCAGACAGACGCTCCTAACGTTCTAAAGAGAAATGCCTGAAAAACTTTCAGCAATAAATATCTTCTGGAGTCGTCCGCTGTAAGGAAATGACACAAAAATTCACAAAATTTCTATCGTAACTCGTGGGATGCATGGGTACTGGAGTAGTGCTGGTTAGTGTAAGAAAAACATGAAACTAACGAAAATTATTATTTATTTTGCAAAAATTCTGAGAAATCACAATGGCACTTTTAGTTATGAATTGAACAAGTTATATCCTGGTTCTTTTCGGAATGTGAAGTTACCTCTCAAGGATAGGATTCGCTAATGAAATTTCTATACAAAGTTTAAGATTATTATTGATTTGGCAGAATGGCTGAGAGCCGCTCCTACTCAACTTGAATAATTATCCGTTAGAATGTTGCTAGGTATGGTCGAGGCTATCGCGTGTGAAATGCAGTGAAGTGTACTGTTGTGGAGGAAATATGGGGCTCGCAAGAGCTGTAGCGCACAATACCGTAAGCTGCGATGACTGCTGTCTGCGCCGCTCGCTGCTGACAAATAAGATAACTCTCGTTCTATCTGGATTGACCTTAGCCAATCAAACTCTCCCTACGCCTTGATGAAGTCAAGGACTCCTATTCGCCCCTAGTCTAACTATTGGCGTGGTACACCGTCAGATAACCAGTCCACCGCGATGCCACTCGAAAATTCGCTCGCAGGCGTTTAACTATAACTCTGTCCATTCACACTGCACAATAAGTGTGTCGACCAACACAGTGAACAATGCTTAATCACAAGGACTCAATATAGAGTCGCACTTCGATTCGCTCTCCCAGTGAAATACTGAGGAGAGACTTGTTCCTCACTCTTTGAGTACATGTATGGGTGCGCATGCTCTCGTTACGTGTTTTCGCTCCAAGAGCGACAATGGAACGGCTCCTCTCCACGCCAGATGTGAAGGTCTCTTCCATTACTCTTTCAGCTCAAGGCGTCAGGAACATCGTCTGCCAATCAGCATTGCTCTTCTAAAACGGGAGAATGACGTTTCGTTTAAGGCGACCAATCCGGAAACCTGTAGTATCGACGTTTGGTGTTTGCTGTCTCCCTGTGAAAACCTCTGAAACTGCGTGCTATGTGTAAAGAATGTGTAGGCTGTGCGCTCCCACACAGTGTAGCGGAATTTGCTTTTAAGCTGAACACGGGGTCATTCTGTAGCGTTGGCAGTTAGCCAACACTATGCACACTAATTGAGAGAGGAGGCCGAAATGCACGCGTTGAACTCACGCAGGCTGGCGTGAGGTCTGAAACAGGATACGGAATGAATGCTATAAAGAAAAGTACGTTGCTGCTGGAATACTTAACTTTAATCCATCATTTGTATACATCGTTCTTGACGGTACTTATAAAGAATATAACTGTTAATGGCGCCTTGCTAGGTCGTAGCAAATGACTTAGCTGAAGGCTATGCTAACTATCGTCTCGGCTACTGAGAGCTTATTTGTCCGTCATCCATCTCTGGCAAAGTCTGCTGTACAACTGGGGCGAGTGCTAGTAAGTCTCTCCAGACCTGCCGTGTGGCGGCGCTCGATCTGCAATTATTGACAGTGGCGACGCGCGGGTCCGTCGTATACTGGCGGACCGTGGCCGATTTAAAAGGCTAGCACCTAGCAAGTGTGGTGTCTGGCGGTGACACCACACATTCCTCCTTCCACTCGGGCAACCGTTCTCTGCTCTATGGGCAGTCACCGGCCGACATAGATAGGCTGCGTCGTCCTCTGAAGGGACCGGCCCCCTGGCGTGCGGTCTGCCTCTCCCGAACTAAAGGCTCCTGTGACCGTCGTGTCTGGAATGTGCGTGTGTACGCCAGCCTCGAGTATTTCAACCACGGTGCGCTTACTTGTTATTTGCATATCGTTTACATGAATTCATACAACACTGACTTTATCTTATCGAGTTTCGGTTCGAATGAAGCGTCTTGGCGTGCGGAATATGATTGTGAGGGCGGAATATGTAAGCAATGAAGGTCAGGATAGCACGACGTCTTACAATAATACTCATTAATATGACTTGTTTGAATGTTTGTGTAGCGAACCAGGTACGCAGGCTTCCTAGACACTACATATTTTGCGACGAGGTGTAAGAAGAACCCAGAGCCTGGCTGCCACAATTTTGTTTTGTCGTGGGCTTTTGTGTTTTGCTGGCGCCTTAATTCTACCTTGTCTTTTCTTTGCATGGGTGTGTTTACTTGTTTGAACAGTGTCTCTTATAGTATCTTTTTTTTTTTTTAATTAAGAGTTTTCAGGTGCGCGTTGCAGAAATTTTCTTTGCTTGTGTGCTTCTTTTTCTTGCTTGCATTGTCTGTTTAATGCATTTGCCTACTACAAAATGAGCAACCCACCCCTCCCACCCCCCGCTCAGGCGCCTCAGCTGCAAATGATAGATGCTAACGCAGATGTTTCAGTTTCAGATGCAGATGCAGCACATTGCTACTCTTTTGCCCGCATCTCGTGGTCGTGCGGTAGCGTTCTCGCTTCCCACGCCCGGGTTCCCGGGTTCGATTCCCGGCGGAGTCAGGGATTTTCTCTGCCTCGTGATGGCTGGGTGTTGTGTGATGTCCTTAGGTTAGTTAGGTTTAAGTAGTTCTAAGTTCTAGGGGACTGATGACCATAGATATTAAGTCCCATAGTGCTCAGAGCCATTTGAACCATTTGCTACTCTTTTAAACAAGGCGCAGCATTTGCTAACCAACCAAGCGACCGATGCAGCGCCCAGGCAAGACTGGGCTCCGAGTGCCATACCGTCTTTTCCCCAGTTTGAGGAAAAAGAAGAGGAATGCATCGAGTGGTTGCAACAGTATGAAGCCCACATCATTGCTCACAACGTAGCAGGTACTGTGAAACTACATTACTTTTTGTCAACAGTGGGAAATGCAGTTTTTCGCTTCATTCAGAATTTGTTCTCTAACGCCACTCCGAGTGAACTTTCGTATGATCAGGTTGTAGATTCTCTAACTAACTATTAAGATCAACAAATGAATGTGGTGGCAGCTAGGTACTAATTCTTTCGTTGCAAGAAACGTTCAGAACAAACTTATCGCGAGTGGGTAACAGATTTGCAAGGTATGACGAGGAAATGCAAATTGAAATGTGCTTGTGGTGCTTTATATTCCGCTCAAATGTTGCGTGATGCGATCGTGTACAGTGCAACTGATCTCACACTTAGAGAACAGATCTGAAACAGTCAGATCCATCATTTCAGTACGTAGTGCAAATTCCAGATCAGTATGATTCAGGTGCCTTAGCAGCCGATAAATTTGAGCAGCCACCAATTTGTCGGGTTGAGTCGTCCCTTGCTTACGACTGGCCCACTACGCAGCAACACCACGTGTGCGCCAAGACACGTAAACAGTACTCTCAACATTTGAACAGAATTATGTCATGCCCTCGGTGTTATTCACAGCACAAGCGCCAAGATTTCCCGTTCAGACAAGCACAGTGTTATGCCTATGGCAAGAAAGGCCACATCCAGTCCGTATGTTTGCAACAGAACCAACATAAGAATTCTGCTCAATCACAAAAATCTAGTCGCAAGGCCCATGTAATCAATCCAGTGTATTCAAAGCCTGCTGCAGGCATTAGCAAAACTAGCAAGCAAACCGTTTCTTCAGTGCTACGGCACTTCAAATGGCTCTGAGCACTATGGGACTTAACATTTGAGGTCATCAGTCCCCTAGAACTTAGAGCTACTTAAACCTAAATAACCTAAGGACATCACACATCCATGCTGCTACGGCAGTCCACAAACTTTTTGTTCATTTGTATCTTAGTGGAAAACGTATGAAATTTCAATTGGACATGGGTGCCTCTGTTGCATTGGTGAATCGTAACACATATGAATTGTTACGCTCCACACGCCTGTCTAAATCTAGCACGCACCTGACGGCTTATAATGGAGAAGACATTCCCGTTCTCGGAAAATGTACTTTGCTTGCCATATATCGCTCACATACGCGAACTGTGGCGTTCATTGTGCTACAATCATGCGATTGTGAGAATATACAGGGTGTTACAAAAAGGTAAGGCCAAACTTTCAGGAAACATTCCTCACACACAAAGAAAGAAAATATGTTATGTGGACATGTGTCCGGAAACGCTTACTTTCCACGTTAGAGCTCATTTTATTAGTTCTCTTCAAATCACATTAATCATTGAATGGAAACACACAGCAACAGAACGTGCCAGCGTGACTACAAACACTTTGTTACAGGAAATGTTCAAAATGTCCTCCGTTAGCGAGGATACATGCATCCACCATCCGTCGCCTTCCCTGATGCGCTGATGCAGCCCTGGAGAATGGCGTTTTGTATCACAGCCGTCCACAATACGAGCACGGAGAGTCTCTACATTTGGTATCGGGGTTGTGTAGACAAGAGCTTTCAAATGCCCCCATAAATGAAAGTCAAGAGGGTTGAGGTCAGGAGAGCGTGGAGGCCATGGAATTGGTCCACCTCTACCAATCCATCGGTCACCGAATCTGTTGTTGAGAAGCGTACGAACACTTCGACTGAAATGTGCAGGAACTCCATCGTGCATGAACCATATGTTGTGTCGTACTTGTAAAGGCACATGTTCTAGCAGCACAGGTAGCGTATCCCGTTTGAAATCATGATAACGTGCTCCATTGAGCGTAGGTGGATGAACATGGGGCCCAATCAAGACATCACCAACAATGCCTGTCCAAACGTTCACAGAAAATCTGTGTTGATGACGTGATTGCACAATTGCGTGCGGATTCTCGTCAGCCCACACATGTTGATTGTGAAAATTTACAATTTGATCACGTTGGAATGAAGCCTCATCCGTAAAGAGAACATTTGCACTGAAATGAGGATTGACACATTGTTGGATGAACCATTCGCAGAAGTGTACTCGTGGAGGCCAATCAGCTGCTGATAGTGCCTGCACACGCTGTACATGGTACGGAAACAACTGGTTCTCCCGTAGCACTCTCCATACAGTGACGTGGTCAACGTTACCTTGTACAGCAGCAACTTCTCTGACGATGACATTAGCGTTATCGGCAACTGCACAAAGCCGGCCGCGGTGGTCTAGCGGTTCAGGCGCTCAGTCCGGAACCGCGCGACTACTACGGTCGCAGGTTCGAATCTTGCCTCGGGCATGGATGTGTGTGATGTCCTTAGGTTAGTTAGGTTTAAGTAGTTCTAAGTTCTAGGGGACTGATGACCACAGATGTTAAGTCCCATAGTGCTCAGAGCCATTTGAACTGCACGAAGAATTCCCTCGTCCATTGCAGGTGTCCTCGTCGTTCTAGGTCTTCCCCAGTCGCGAGTCATAGGCTGGAATGTTCCGTGCTCCCTAAGACGCCGATCAATTGCTTCGAACGTCTTCCTGTCGGGACACCTTCGTTCTGGAAATCTGTCTCGATACAAACGTACCGCGCCACGGCTATTGTCTCGTGCTAATCCATACATCAAATGGGCGTCTACCAACTTCGCATTTGTAAACATTGCACTGACTGCAAAACCAAGTTCGTGATGAACACTAACCTGTTGATGCTACGTACTGATGTGCTTGATGCTAGTACTGTAGAGCAATGAGTCGCATGTCAGCACAAGCACCGAAGTCAACATTACCTTCCTTCAATTGGGCCAACTGGCGGTGAATCGGGGAAGTACAGTACATACTGACGAAACTAAAATGAGCTCTAACATGGAACTTAACCGTTTCCGGACACATGCCCACATAACATCTTTTCTTTATTTCTGTGTGAGGAATATTTCCTGAAAGTTTGGCCGCACCTTTTTGTAACACCCTGTATTTGGCCTTGATTCGTTTGATTTGTTTGGCTTTAAAATTCAGGACAATGTCTTGTCAGTGACTGCATTCAATGCCAAAGACAGTGCAGCTAGCTTGCTGAAAGAATTCCCTGAACTCTTTTCTGAAGGTTTAGGCAAGGCCACAATTTTGTTGCACATATTACTATTACAGACAATGCTCAGACGAAATTTTGCCGGGCGAGAACTGTTGCCGTTGCATTACAGGACAAAGTGGCTGCTGAACTTAAAGAATCGCAAGATTGCGGAACTATTGCGCCCATGCAAGCTAGCCAATGGGCAAGTGCACTGGTTTTGTCCCCAGACCTTCGTCGCATTCGCATCTGTGTTTAAGTCTACAGACAAATCACAAACTGTGATTGATACTTATCCATTGCCACGCCCAGGGGATCTCATGCACAGATTAGGCGCTGGTCGCTACTTTTCAAAAGCTGATTTGCGCGACTCATATCTTCAAATACCATTAGATGAAGAATCTCAAAACCTGTGTGTTGTGAACACTCATTTCGGCTTGTTTAGATATTTGCGTTTGCCTTTTGCCAGTGCTTCTGCACCCGCCATTTTCCGACGGTATTTGAAACAGGTGACTGCTGTAGTTTGGAGCAGGTCGTAGACCTGAAGAACATGTCACAAATTTGCCTGCTTTGTTTCGTGCGTTAGCTGATGCAGGATTAAAGTGTAGACTGGACAAGTGTGACTTTTTTAAACCTGTGTGGCAGTGTCTTGGTCATGTCATAAACAGTCAATATGTACGTCCTCTTCAGTCCCATTTGTTAGCCATACGTGACCTGCCGGTTCCTCGCAATACCATGGAATTGCAGTCAGTCGTAGGGAAAATGCACAAATCGCAACATCATTGCATCGCTTGCGTCGGAAGAATGTCCCCTTTGTCTGGATATATGAGTGCCAAGAAGCTTTTCAAAAACTTAAAGATGCATTACTCAGTGATCGATGCCTGGTTCACTTTGATCCTGACAAACCAGTGGTGTTGCAAGTTTACGTTTCCTCTTACGGAATCGGTGCAGTGCATTCACACAGAAATGGTGATAAAGACTGTGGTGTCACCGCCAGACACCACACTTGCTAGGTGGTAGCTTAAATCGGCCGCGGTCCATTTAGTACATGTCGGACCCGCGTGTCGCCACGTGTGTGATCGCAGACCGAGCGCCACCACAAGGCAGGTCTCGAGATACGGAATAGCACTCGCCCCAGTTGTACGACGACTTTGCTAGCGACTACACTGACGAAGCCTTTCTCTCATTTGCCGAGAGACAGTTAGAATAGCCTTAAGCTAAGTCCATGGCTACGACCTAGCAAGGCGCCATTAACCGTATCTGAAGATAGTCTTATTTGTATTATCAAGAGCGATGTACCACAAGGATCGAATAAAGTTAAGTATTCGAGGAGCTGCATACTTTTCTTATCAGAATTCAATACTTATCCTGTTCCAGAATTCACGCCCGTCTGCGTTAGACTTCGGCCTCCTCTATCTACAAGGTGTTGGCACATTTACCAACACATAAAAGACAGGCCTATTGCTTTCGCATCGAAAGTGTTGTCCAAAGCTCAACGTAACTATTCACAAATAGATATAGAAGCATTGGCGATTGTGTTGTGTCACCAAATTCCACCACTATTTGTATGGCAGAAAATTCTACTTAGTAACGAATCACAAGCCATTGCAGTCCTTGCTTCATCCAATGAAGCCGGTTCCTGTACAAACTGCCCAAAAATTGGAAGGATGGTCTTTGTTGTTGTCTCAACAACAGTACGAGCTTTTCTGTAGTCCCCAGCTCAACATGGTAATGCGTACGCACTTTCACATCTTCCGATTGTCCCTGATACAGACTTTGACGCTTCTGCTACATCTTGTTGTCACATCGACGTTCAGGATTCTGAATTGCTTAAATTCTTTCCTCTGAACCATCGGAAAACTGCACAGGCCATGGAAGCTGATTCAGATTTGAACACTTTGCTAAAATACGTTCGCCCATCTTGGCCTCGCTCATTGAATAGCACAAAGAACTCTGTAGTGCGCCGATACTTTGCACGTTGGCATAGTCTCGCTATACAGCAAGGTGTGATTCTTGTTCGAAATGACAGTGGCCAATCACGGTTGCTGATCCCCAAAGCTTTGCAAAAAGAAATGTTGCAGTTACTTCACCAAGGACACTGGGGGATTGTTCGTACGAAACAGCGCGTCGAAACTGTACTTGGCAGCGTGTGGACACCCAAATAGAACAGATGACATCACAGCGTGACGCATGTGCGGACATCCAGTCAGCTCCGCCACAAAAATTCTCTGGTTGGCTTAAGTCGCAATCACCATAGCAACGTGTGCACATAGACTTTGCGGGACCTTTTTGGAACACTCGTCGGTTGATTTTGGTAGACTGTTATAGCAAATTTCCTTTTGCTGTGTCAATGAACTCGACAACGTCAAGTAGCAAAGTTCAGGCGTTGTCCTCCATTTTTTGCCTCGAAGGTTTGCCTGAAGTCATACTGTCGGACAACGGCCATCAGCCCACGTCTCATGAATTTGAAAGATTCTGTGAACGCAATGCCGTACAGCATCTAACTAGTGCACAGTCAAACGGCAAAGCGGGACGTTTTGTCAGAGCCTTCAAGCAGCAGATAGCCAAATTTCGCACCGTACTAACCGTTGATCAAGTATTGCAACTGTTTCTCGCCTCCTATCTTTCGCATCCTCGAGATGGACCATCGCCGGCGGAATTGCTTCACGGCCGCCGCCATCGAACACTGCTCCACTTGCTCCCTCTCCTCAGCATCCGGCGAAGAAGGAAGGTCGCAAGTATCGGTTTGCGCCTCATGATATTGTGCTTTTCAGGGTTTTTAGCGGCAGCAGACGGTGGACGCGTGCTGAGATCCAAAAAAAAAATAGTAAAAATGGCTCTAAGCACTGTGAGACTTAACATCTGAGGGCATCAGTCTCCTAGAATTAGAACTACTTAAACCTAAGGACATCACACACATCCATGCCCGAGGCAGGATTCGAACCTGCGACCGCAGCAGCCGGGTGGCTCCGGACCGAAGCGCCTAGGACAGCTCGGCCACAGCGGCCGGCAAGAGGCGAGATCCTTCGTCGACTTGGCGCGTGCATGTATCTCATTTCAGGCTCACAAGGATTGCAGCCCGACATCACAATCAAATTCGCTACTCTCATGTGCACGGTGATCCTTCTGTATCTCTTCCCCCAGATTCACAGATCCCGAGGACAGTGCGGCCACAGCAGGCGCCAGAGGGTGTCATCACGACACCGCGGGACGACCCCGTGGAGACGGAGCCTT
The DNA here is from genome assembly GCF_021461385.2 of Schistocerca piceifrons. Taxonomy (NCBI): domain Eukaryota; kingdom Metazoa; phylum Arthropoda; class Insecta; order Orthoptera; family Acrididae; genus Schistocerca; species Schistocerca piceifrons. The sequence goes on along the minus strand of NC_060144.1, from coordinate 58,481,696 downwards.
CGCTTCCTCCGCCCCCTCTCGTCCTACCGATGGGGCTGGACCCGCCCACGCCCCAGCAGCCAACGCCTTCTGCGTCTTGCTATTGGCCTCAGGAGGTGGACCCATAGCCATCTGGTCTTTTTCTGGAGGACGCTTCCGCCAGAGCGAAGGCCGGATGGCGGGGTACGACCAGAAATATGACGTCCCCTGCAGCCACAGCTTCCGTTCCATCAGAGCATCCACGCTCCTGCCTCTCCTCCCGTTGTCGTCTTACATATACGACGACGGTCCGTCGCTTTGGTGAGAGCCCAGAGGGGGGGGGGGGGAGGAAGGTTACGGCGTAAAGTCAAGTGCCGGCACGCCAGTCGGGAATGAAAGAGAAGAGATGGCTGTGAGAAGAAGTCAGCCAATAGCACGCTGACCGACCCCTCTTCAGGACTACAACGCGACAGTAGCGGCCTCTATGTGAAGAGGTCGTAAGCGCCGCGACCGACTGGTGACGGCCCACTTCAATAGCAGCTTCAAGACTAGTCACTTGGATAGCAGCGTCAACGCTAGATTCCTTCCCTTTTACTCTGTATGTAGCACAGACCAGGGATTGTGTATACTGAGGAAGATTGATTATTTTGTATGTCGCCCTTTGCTTGCTACACATCTGTGTAATTGCAAAACTTAAGTATTGTAATTTTCTTTTTGTAATAAAACTCATTAATACGAATTGTTTGTATGTCTGTCTAGCGAACTGAGTATGCAGGCTTCCCAGACCCTACACTCTTCTACTTCCTGCCGCACGGGATTAGCCGAGTGGTCTAGGGTGCTTTAGTCATGGACTGTGCGGTTGGTCCCGGCTGAGGTTCGAGTCCTCCCTCGGACATGGGCGTGTGTGTTTGTCGTTAGGATAATTTAGGTTCAGTGTGTAAGCTTAGCTTGGCAGTTAAGTCCCACAAGATTTCATACACATTTGAACATTTTTTTTTCTTCCACTTCCTACTGTCGAAAACCAGGTCTTCATCACAATTAAATTTTTGTCTCCCTTAGCCGGCCGGGTTGGACGAGTGGTTCTAGGCGCTACAGTCTGGAACCGCGCGACCCCTACGGTTGCAGGTTCGAATCCTACCTCGGGCATGGATGTGTGTGATGTCCTTACGTTAGTTAGGTTTAAGCAGTTCTAGGGGAGTGATGACCTCAGAAGTTAAGTCCCATAGTGCTCAGAGCCATTTGAACCATTTCTCTCTCTTAACTATCTGAATAATTTCTTTTATCTCATCATACATTTCTTCAATCTCTTCGTCATCTTCGATGCTGGTTGGCACATTAACTTGTTTTACTGTTGTGGGTATTGGCTTTGCTATGTCTGCGTAAGCAGAAGAAACTAACGATCAAAGTCCGAAAACAATTTATTGGACTGTTCAATTAACCAAAACAAATTCTCCAAGTATAACACCAACACAAAACAGTGATCCACCTTCGAATCACAATTACATACAAGAATAATATAGAAAACAACTGAAGTAATTTCCTACTAGTCTCCGCCAGAGACTTCTCCGATATACCAAGCCTAATCCAGAGATCAGTGAGAAGATCCAAGCAGGGCTGCCGGGGCGGTAGCTATCAACGTCTGCTGGCGGTTGGTGAACTGCCGATGTCCGGCCGAGCGCCGACCTTTATAGCGCTTCGGCGGATGAGTATTTCGGAACTATTTTCCATCACGTGGTTTGACGTGTGAAAATAGTTCCGGGATCTGCAGCGACCTCTTCCTTATGTTTATGTAGGCCGGTAGTGGCCCCTGGTGGCCGCTGATGTCTTTGCTGTGGTGTTGTTGTTGTTGTGGCCGTTCATCAATATTACCTGTCTTGTGTAGAGCTTCGGTGTGCCTGCGAAGCGGGCAACCAGCGGCTGCAGGCTGTCAGTTTGGTTGCTGATACTCTAGGTGCTGTCATGTCTGGTGGAGAAGGCCACAGCAGGCTTAGTTTCTATCTTGGCTACGATAATGCGTTCACTATGCAGGTCATTACAGCCTACCTGCCTTCCTATTTTCTTATACATGATTAAACCTATTCCTCCATCACCCATATTTGATTTTGTATTAATGTATGACGAAATTAGCATGGTGGGCGAGAAGCTGAACTGAATGCATGGTGTCCTTCGAAATGATTCGTAAAGAAATTTTCCCTTGCAGGAGACAATGTAGAATCCATGTCTATTATGTCAGTCATTTCATAAAATTTACTGCTACACAAAAAGTAGTGATCGTCACTATGGTGAAATAATTTGATAATCTCGGTAGGTAACTGGTACTTTAATGTATCTTCCGCAAGGACTACTGGAACAAAGAGACCAAACTGACCATAATTTCGTCCGTTTTCTGATTTGTTTTACTGCGTACACGATCATTTTGAATTTTAAGTATGATCTTCGCAGCGACCAATTATTTACATAAGTAACTCGATTAGGTATTTCGCTAGCCTGTAGGCTGATGAATCTATAGCATAAAAGATCGCAATGGAACGCTTCTTTATGGATTTTGGGCAATCCACACAGCCCTGGTGGCCTAGGAGATTGCGTTCGCGAGCTCTTCATCACCTTGTCTGATGGATGAAAATTCTTCATTTTCCTGTTAAGTGATAAAAGTACGATCATGTTTCACGGTTTTCTACGTTCTATCTTCCAAAGGGACTACCATGGAATTTCCCTTGTCACCCGGAGCGCAATGAGATCTCCATCTCCGGAAAGCACGAAGTCTCGCTCTTTCTGCTCTGCTAATATTTGACTTACGAGGTTTGGCTCTTACAAATATGTGAGTTCTAGTGAGCCTTACCTCATCAGAGACGTCCTGTGCGAGATGCTATACTGCTTTTACTACTGTACTGACGCGTCCACAGTAGAGAGTAGGAGCGAAGATTAAAACTCTGGTTGCTTAGTTAAGAGTCTCGTTTGACAAGTTGATGGCCATGTGTGACATCTTTGTAGGTAACACTCGTTTTTCTTCCTGCGCAAGACGTCCAAATTTTGTTGCTTGTTTCGCCGTAGCTTTGATGACTTTACCTCTTTGATCGCCTGCTGTGGCTGTATAAAACCCTTCCCAGTAGAAAGGTGACCTGGGCACTTCTCCAGTATCTCTGCAACTCTCCGTAGCTGTGACTGTTTACCGCGTAGCTTCTTAAGATGACATATGCGGCGTGAAAATAATATTTGGACGTAGTTTTTCGCGGATTGCCTGTTGCGTCAGATTCGTGTATAGACTCAAGCTATCTATTCCGAATGAATAAAGGTAAGTCTCCTTTTTCGGGAAATTCGTGGAAGTGTTTCCATGTACTGCTTGAGATAAAAAAGATGAGATTAAAGAAGACTTGTTCCTCTGACGAGCTAAACATTTCATCTAAATTATACAATGAAAGATCAGGGAACTTTTGAGTGTAGAGGTATTGTTTCCTTTGAATAACTATTTATGTTTTCCCCTGTTTGCCTTCTTCTGTTTCCTCACACACAACTGAATCGCTTACATGAGATAGCTATAATAATTGTGGTAATGTTTAGAGGCGTTTTCTTTCTCATTTGCATCGATTACCTATGCATTGGCGTGATGGTGACCACTTGCACGAATTCATTGATCATAATATGCAGTATGTTGCCAAATTTTTACCTGTCATTGGCACTCCGCGCAATTCGAAAATATATCCCTTCGTTACAGGAAAAATACTGCGAAAACTTTAGTAACTCGGTTCTGAATAATGTAGGTGGCTTTGTGCCCGATCATCCAGAGAGCTGCATTTTTTCAGTAATAGGGTATCACGTGCAGCGAGGCAGCATCCTTTCTCGAGCGTCCAGACAGCGTGCGTTCGTCCTGTCATTTATGGCTATCGGTGGCTAAGAAAATTCCGTATGTTCCGCGCTGCTCCACAAACAAATCTGTGAGTGAGCGAGTCCGCGTGTGCACACTTGTGGCATACGGCTTTCGCACTGAGTGCATTCAGTACAGTTTGTCGTACGTTGGGATTCTGTCAATGACAAGTGGAAGGACTGTGTCATATCATAGAGAATATGTCTGGGTGTTCCAATAAAACAGAGGCTGTATTCACTAAACTTGCCGTTTAGTCTCAGATTTTCTGCCAGATTATTGACAGTTTGCACTTTGTCTGCGTTGAGTTTATCGTCGAAGAACACCATTTGTGTTAATTTTAGAAAATTTATTTTGTTAATAAATGGAGATAGAAGTTTAGTCTCATGTTTTCTTGTGGGAGTGTTCTCAGTTCGGAATACTCCAACTTCAGTAATCTGTTCTGGCTTGACCGTCTGAAAGACAGATTGCTCCCCATCAAGTCAGATATGGAATTGAATTTGTCGCACAATGCATCGCATAATGAGAAAAGGAAGGTCCTCGTAAATGAGTCCTGGGTGTCAGCCTGCACAAAATCACTAAAGATTTGATGGCTGGTGGAGGCTGTCTAGACAATAAATTGAGGGTCCACATTAAAACCAATATTGTTTACTCTTTGCCAGCACACACGTAGAAGGAAAGTCCCGCATAAAGATGACTAATAAAGTACAAAAACAAAAGGAAACACAAGCAGTGAAAATTGTGGCAATCTGCGTCTTAGATCTGCGTGACAAGGCTGTAAGGAATGGATGAGGTAAGATAATGAAGATCTCAACAAGTCCGTCGCTAACGCATTATCGCCATTGGACATGAAATGACTGCCGCAATCGTATCAGATATCATGCAAGTGACTTGACATGCAAATATCTAAGCCCGCTTGATCATGGATGAGCCCTCTGCTACAAGTCGCGTTGCCTAATCAAGATTAAAGGAAACGATGGAAATCATCTAATCATTATCCTTCCATGCTAGCCCTTACTCTGGGGTATTCTCGCCAGAATTGACGACTCATAGGGCCGAGATCTGTGCCTGCAGCGATCTGCCGGCAGCAACAGTCCATCAGACGTGGAGTGATGAACTGATTCCCGAAACGCAACTCTGCGGCTCTCTTGCGCATCCCCTGAACAAGTGTCTTCGCTTGCATCCCGCTATCAATTGCTTTCCAAAAGTCTTACATTTTCTCTCCGCTCTAGAGTCTCCCGCAAGCAAAGTTTCCATGCGAAAGTTCCTCCACCAATGCCACAGCACAGCCACACACATAAATCAGTGAAATTTTTTAGCGACGGTAGTACAACACCCCACCTAGCAGATAATTTTGTAAGTCCCTCAGTGAGGTACACTGCCGCATATGAAATTTTGAGAACTGGAGTTCCAAACTCCCACCTAGCAGATATTTCTTTAAGTTACCCGGTGAGGTGCCTTCCCATTTTACAAGAGTGAATTTGTTGACCTCGTGGACTGTCATCTGAATGATACCATATTACCATTCTCCTCGCCCCTCCCCCCCCCCCCCCCCACCCACCCCAAAATAGTAGAAAGAAAACGCGTAACAATAATTGTCACACAGCTTTCCCACGTGAGATCAGCGATTTGACTATCACCCAGGATGGCTTTCATCATTTTTCTCGAAAGGCCGGTCGCCGAAATGCACCACAAGACTATTCTTCGACTAGAGATATTGGCTAGTAAAATAGTTTAGTTTGCTTTGGATGGACGGACAATACTGTTTCCCAAACTGATCTCTTTTTTTTTGGGAGAGTCCCTGGTCATACAGGGCGAGGGCTAAACTTCTAAAGGCCTCAGGGTTGCAAGCGAGCATACCTGAGGCCGCAATGGACAATGGGGCGTGGTTGGCAAATTCTTCCTACCGAGTAGCGGACAGCCCTCTGCTCCACGTAGCCTTTCTTAAAAGTCTTCCCATCTCCTAAGGGATGTGTCCGCCGCCCATAGAAGGTTTCTGCCCTGCCTGTCATGTGGCTCCCTCCCTCCTGTGTAGAGTTGTGCGACTCAGTAAACATGCTGGTAAATAGAAAAGTGCAAGAAGAGAAATGAAATGGGTGTTAGTGACTCCGTCTCTGCAGTAATTTATATTAGCCTGTGAATCGTTACAGTCATCATACGAATTTCTTAATTCGGTGCAGCAGCAATCAAATATGAAATATAGAAGCCCAACACCAGACCACGTTTCAAGTCTCCAGGTACGGTCTTTGTCCTGATTTCGTATATCATCTTCTTCTAAGCTGCGAAGTTTTTGGTGTACTTCCACGCATTTAGCTAAATTAAAGACAAAAATTTACGGGTATGCTGTTACTGAGGAGGAATAGTTGTGAGGAATAATGGAAGTACTAGGTTCATTGGTCTGATGTTGCTTAAGAGATTGCAAACAAGCTATGCCCCCTGCAGTTGTACACACATCAAAAAAAGTTTTGCATCACCTCGGTTCGAGAGTTCCGGAACCTGAACAGAAAATTGGAATAGAGATCAACATAAACATCATTTCCGCCCTTTTTATTGCTCATGAAAACAACACACTGCATGTTGTACCGCCCTACAGCGAGAGCTTCAAGGGTGATGGTCCAGCTACTGCACACACCGGTACCTCTAATGCCCAGTAGCACGTCATCTTGCATTGATGCATCCCTGTATTCGTCGTGGCATGCTACCCACCAGTTCATCAGGGCACTCTCGGTCCAGATTGTCCCACTCTCAACGGCGATTCGGCGGAGATCTCTCAGAGTGGTTGGTGGTTGACGTCGTACATTAACAGTCATTTTCAATCAATCCGAGCCACGTTGGATATGGTTTATGTCTGGAGAACATGCTGGCCGTTCTAGTCGAGGGATGTCATTATCCTGAAGGAAGTTATTCGCAAGATATGCACGATGGGGGCGCGAATTGAAGTCCATGAATACGAATGGCTCGCCAATATCTACATCTACATCTACATCTACATAAATAATCCGCAATCCACCATACGGTGCGTGGCGGAGGGTACCTCGTACCACAAGTAGCATCTTCTCTCCTTGTTCCACTCCCAAACAGAACGAGGGAAAAATGACTGCCTATATGCCTCTGTACGAGCCCTAATCTCTCTCATCTTATCTTTGTGGTCTTTCCGCGAAATGTAAGTTGGCGGCAGTAAAATTGTACTGCAGTCAGCCTCAAATGCTGGTTCTCTAAATTTACTCAGTAGCGATTCACGAAAAGAACGCCTCCTTTGCTCTAGAGACTCCCACCCGAGTTCCTGAAGCATTTCCGTAACACTTGATTGATGATAAAACCTACCAGTAACAAATCTAGCAGCCCGCCTCTGAATTGCTTCTATGTCCTCCCTCAATCCAACCTGATAGGGATCCCAAACGCTCGAGCAGTATGCTGATAATGTGGTTGCACTATCGGTCGGAGGATGACATTCACGTATCGATGACCTCCAGCGGCTTATGTCGTCCTCACGTAACGCCACCCCAAAACAGCAGAGAACTTCATCCTTGCTACACTCGCAGGACAGTGTGTCTAAGGCGTTCAGCCAGACTGGGTTGGCTCCAAACACGTCTCCGACGACTGACTGGTTGAAGGCATATGGGACACTCGTCGGTGAAGAGAACGTGATGCCAATGCTCAGCAGTCCGTTCGGCATGTTGTTGGGCCCATCTGTACTGCGCAGCATGGTATCGTGGTTGCAAAGATGGACCTCTCCATAAATGTCTGGAGTGAAGCTGCGCATCACGCAGCCTATTGCGCACAATTTCAGTCGTAACACGATGTCCTGTGGCTACATGAAAAGCATTATTCAACATGGTGGCGTTGCTGTCAGGGTTGCTCCGAGCCATAATCCGTAGGTAGCGGTCATCCACTTGGGCGGCCTGAGCGAGGCATGTCATCGACAGTTACTGTCTCTCTGTATCTCCTCCATATCAGAACAACATCGATTTGGTTCACTCCGAGATGTCTGGACACTTCCCTTGTTGAGAGCCCTTCCTGGCACAAAGTAACAATGCGGACGTGATCGAACAGCGGTATTGACCGTGAAGGCATGGTTGAACTACAGACAACACGAGCCGTGTACCGCCTTCCTGGTGGAATGACTGGAACTGATCAGCTGTCGGACCCCTTCCATCTAACACTACCACTGCCACTACACAACTAGCTGTTTACCAAAGGATAGCAGTTTACCAGTTACTAAGTGTTCGGTGTTCATGCAGTAAAACTTCAACATCGAGCGTTACGTCTTACACATTGCAGTCACGTTAGCGTGACCACCGCCTATGTTCTGTATCAACATGCAGTAATCACACACAGACTGCAGGTGGCAGCACTAGCGGCAGATGTTATATAAGACGAGTCCGGGGTATGCGGGAAGCGATGAAGTCGTGGTCGTAATGAGGAAACGGAGAGATTTATCTGACGTCGAAAAGGTTATGACCATTGACTTTCTGGCCAAGGAAGGAAACTGCTAAGTTTTAAACTGTCCCACGTTCCGCCGTGGTTAAAGTATACCGTGCATGGCAAAATGGCGGTATCCAAAACCGGTACCGAAGCAACTATGATGTGCAAAGGGTCATAGACGACAGTGTTGGACGACGGCTGCGGAGATGTGTAGGGGCGAACAGCCGTGCAGCTGTTGAGCAACTAACAGACCAGATGAACCAGAGAGCTGACAACAGCGTCCCGCGACGACCGTTGAGCGAACGTTACTGCGTGTGGGGACCTCCGCAGCAGGTGCCTGGTTCGTGCACCCATGCTGACATCTGCTCATCGGCGACGATGGCTGGAATTTTCACGCCAGTACAACAACTGGACGTCCATTGAATGCCGACAGGTGGCTTTTTTCAGATAAATCATCTTTTATGCTCCATATAGCAGATAGCTGTTGGTGTGGAGAGAGCATTGTGGTCTGGGGAATGTTTTGGTGGCGCTGCCTAGGTGATCTCATCGTTCTGAAAGGCAAAATGGACCAATACAAATATGCATCCATCCTTGGGAACATGTCCACCGCTGCATACAGTTTGTTCTTCCTGGGCACGGTGGCATCTGGTACCAGCACAATGCAACACCTCACATAGATCATAGTGTACGTGCGGCTTTCGAAAAGCACAGGGATCAGTTTACCGCACTGCACTGACCAACATACTGTTCGGTTTTAAGCCTAATCGAGAATCTGTGGGACAACTTCGATCGGGGGGTTCGCGCCGTGAAACCTCGGCTAAGAAACGTAGCGCAGTTGGTCACTGCACTGGGACCGAGCGAGGTGGCGCAGTGGTTAGACACTGGACTCGCATTCGGGAGGACGACGGTTCAATCCCGCGTCCGGCCATCCTGATTTAGGTTTTCCGTGATTTCCCTAAATCACTCCAGGCAAATGCCGGGACGGTTCCTTTCGAAGGGCACGGCCGACTTCCTTCCCCGTCCTTCCCTAATCCGATGAGACCGATGACCTCGCTGTCTGGTCTCCTTCCCCAAACCAACCAACCAACCACTGCACTGGGGTCGGCATGCCTCCACAACCCTGTCGGTACCTTCCAGGACAACACTAACACTCTCCCTGCACGTCCGCACTGCAAAGGTTATAAATTAGGCTGTTGACTAGTAGTCGTATTAATGGGAGCGCACCGCATAATGTACTGAGGGTAAATGATCCTTATCTAATAAAATGGACATAAATAGGGTTTCATGTCATCAGTAATCAAGGTTTTAGATGCTTTACGCCAAATTGATGAAAGGAGAAAACATAAAAATGCAGTAAATGAAGCAGGCAAAAATGAATACAAACGTCTCAAAAATGAGATCGACAGGAAGTGCAAAATGGCTAAGCAGAGATGGCTAGAGGACAAATGCAAGGATTTAGAGGCTTATCTCACTAGGGGTAAGATAGATACTTCCTACAGGAAAATTAAAGAGACCTTTGGAGAAGAGAGAATCACTTGTATGAATATCAAGAGCTCAGATGGAAACCCAGTTCTAAGCAAAGAAGGGAAAGCAGAGAGGTGGAAGAAGTATATAGAGGGTCTATACAAGGGCGATGTACTTGAGGACAATATTATGGAAATGGAAGAGGATGTAGATGAAGATGAAATGGGAGATATCATACTGCGTGAAGAGTTTGACAGAGCGCTGGAAGACCTGATTCGAAACAAGGCCCCGGGAGTAGACAACATTCCATTAGAACTACTGACGGCCCTGGGAGAGCCAGTCCTGACAAAACTCTACCATCTGGCGAGCAAGATGTATGAGACAGGCGAAATACTCTCAGACTTCAAGAAGAATATAATAATTCCAATCCCAAAGAAAGCAGGTGTTGACAGATGTGAAAATTACCGAACTATCAGTTTAATAAGTCACAGATGCAAAATACTAACACGAATTCTTTACAGACGAATGGAAAAACTGGTAGAAGCGGACCTCGGGGAAGATCAGTTTGCATTCCGTAGAAATTTTGGAACACGTGAGGCAATACTAACCTTACGACTTACCTTAGAAGAAAGATTAAGAAAAGGCAAACCTACGTTTCTAGCATTTGTAGACTTAGAGAAAGCTTTTGACAACGTTAACTGGAATACTCTCTTTCCAATTCTGAAGGCGGCAGGGGTAAAATACAGGGAGCGAAAGGCTATTTACAATTTGTACAGTAACCAGATGGCAGTTATAAGAGTCGAGGGACATGAAAGGGAAGCAGTGGTTGTGGTTGGGAAGGGAGTTAGACAGGGTTGTTGCCTCTCCCCAGTGTTATCTGTATATTGAGCAAGCAGTGAAGGAAACAAAAGAAAAATTTGGAGTAGTTATTAAAATCCATGGAGAAGAAATAAAAACTTTGAGGTTCGCGGATGACATTGTAATTCTGTCAGAGACAGCAAAGGACTTGGAAGAGCAGTTGAACGGAATGGATAGTGTCTTGAAAGGAGGGTATAGGATGAACATCAACAAAAGCAAAACGAGGATAATGGAATGTAGTCGAATAAAATCGGGTGATGCTGAGGGAATTAGATTAGGAAATGAGACACTTAAAGTAGTAAAGGAGTTTTGCAATTTGGGGAGCAAAATAACTGATGATGGCCGAAGTAGAGAGGATATAAAATGTAGACTGGCAATGGCAAAGAAAGCGTTTCTGAAGAAGAGAAATTTGTTAACATCGAGTATAGATTTAAGTGTCAGGAAGTCGTTTCTGAAAGTATTTGTATGGAGTGTAGCCATGTATGGAAGTGAAACGTGGACAATAACTAGTTTGGACAAGAAGAGAATAGAATCTTTCGAAATGTGGTGCTACAGAAGAATGCTGTAGATTAGATGGGTAGATCATACATCTAATGAGGAGGTATTGAATAGCATTAGGGAGAAGAGAAGTTTGTGGCACAACATGACTAGAAGAAGGGATCGGTTGGTAGGACATGCTCTGAGGCATCAAGGGATCACCAATTTAGTACTGGAGGGCAGCGTGGAGGGTAAAAATCGTAGAGGGAGACCAAGAGATGAATATACTAAACAGATACAGAAGGATGTAGGTTGCAGTAGGTACTGGGAGATGAAGAAGCTTGCACAGGGTAGAGTAGCATGGAGAGCTGCATCAAACCAGTCTCAGGACTGAAGTCCACAACAACAACAACGCCAAATATTTAACAGATAAATTTATACTATGTGATCAAAAGTAACCGAACACCTGGCTGAAAATGACTTACAAGTTGGTGGCGCCCTCCATCGGTAATACTGGAATTCAGTATGGTGTTGGCCCATCCTTAGCCTTGATACGTTCAATCAGGTGCTGGAAGGTTTCTTGGGGAATGGCAGCCCATTCTTCGCGGAGTGCTGCACTGAGGAGCGGTATCGATGACGGTCGGCGGTCCCAAAGGTATTCTATAGGATTCAGGCCAGGACTCTGTGCAGGCCAGTCCATTACAGCGATGTGATTGTCGTGTAACCACTCCTCCACAGGTCGTGCGTTATGAACAGGTGCTCGATCGTGTTGAAAGATCCAATCGCGATCCCCTAATTGCTCTTCAACAGTGGGAAGCAAGAAGGTACTTAAAACATCAATGTAGGGCTCTGCTGTGATAGCGCCACGCAATACAATAAGGGGTGCAAGCCCTCTCCATGAAAAACACGACCACACCATAATACCACCGCCTCCGAATTTTACTGTTCTCACTACACACGTCGTGCCACGCGCTCTAGGGCGCCTTGTCACGGATTGCGCGGCTCCCCCCGTCGGAGGTTCGAGTCTTCCCTCGGGCATGGGTGTGTGTGTTGTCCTTAGCGTAAGTTCGTTTGATTAAGTAGTGTGTAAATCTAGGGATCGATGCCCTTAGCAGATCGGCCCCATAGAACCTTACCACAAATTTTCCACTACACACGCTGGCAGATGCCGTTCACCGGGCATTCGGCATACTCACACCCTATCATCGGATCGCCACATTGTGTACCGTGATTCGGCACTCCACACAATCGTCCAGTGTTTACGCTCCTTACACCAAGCGAAGCGTCGTTTGGCATTTACCGGCGTGATGTGTGGCTTATGAGCAGCCGCTCGACCGTGAAATCCAAGTTGTCTCACCTCAAGTGCAGTGGATTCTGATGCAGTTTGGAATTCTTGTGTAATGGTCTGGAAAGATGTCTGCCTATTACACATTACGACCCTCTTCAACTGTCGGCCATCTGTGCCAGTCAACAGACGAGGTCGGCCTACACGCTTTTATACTGTTTCGTGTCCCTTCACGTTTCCACTTCACTATCACATCGGAAGCAGTGGACCTAGGGATGTTTAGGAGTGTGGAAATCTCGCGTACAGACATACGACACAAGTGACACCCAGTCACTTGACCACGTTCGAAGTCCATGACTTCTGCGGAGAGCCCCAGTCTGCTCTCTCACTATGTCTAATGACTACTGAGATAGCTGGCAGTAGGTGACATCACAATGCACCTAACATGGAAAACTAAGCTTTTGCGAGTGTCTGGATACTTTTGATTCCATAGTGTAATCAGATGTTTGAGGCTGTTTTGTAGATGAGAGTTTGATACTTTTTAAAACGGGAGTCACAGGGGGCTAATGGTCTCTTTACAAAAGTCTGCATTCCTTTTAACTTGTGCAGACTGATCCTGAGCTTTTTTTTGCAATAGGTAGCAACATGAGGAAATCCAAATTTCGTGGCATCGAGGCTTTCAGACTATGCCGTCGTACCGGGTTCTTCTCCCTCTCTTCTCTCCATCTCGCGCTGTGCACAACATGCCCCCCCCCCCCCCCTCCTCCAACGGAACTACACTGTCAAGTTAGTTACGTTAATGTGACCATTTGCCAAAAGGCTCAATAGCCACCTGTTATATCCTAGCCAGTAATGCCACCCTAGCCCGCTGCCAAAAGGTTGGCAGCATCAAAGTCCGGACGCCGTCCGCATAAGCAGCGCCAGCGAGACAGGAAATCGCCGCAAGTCTGCGCGCGCCACCGCTGGCTTCTGGCTTCTTAAGCGCTGGAGTCGCGAGCGCTAGGACAGTTCTGTATTCGCCGCTCAGTTGTATACTCGCCACCGAATTGTGTACTTGCTAGTCAGTTGTGTGTTCATCGCAGCAGAGTTGTTGTTTGTCGTCAGCCGACGCTGACCTAGCCGCTCCGACTCGAACTAGACATTTCTGTAGACACGGAGTTCACTACTGTGTTACTGTATCTTCGTCAATAAAGATAAGTACCGACTTTTATTTAATCCAAGTGTTTGGGTTTTCATCTTTCTGTTCACTGTTCCAGCGGACCGGTCGGCCCGCTATTAAAAGTGTGGCGGTGACTTCGTAAGCCGTTTCTACAGCGAATTGTTTGTCGCTACGAACGCCGCCACAAAACCACCTTTGCAACTAGGACCACTGTGAAACGTGCAGCCGGCCAGAGTGGCCGTGCGGTTCTAGGCGCTACAGTCTGGAGCCGAGCGACCACTACGGTCGCAGGTTCGAATCCTGCCTCGGGCATGGATGTGTGTGATGTCCTTAGGTTAGTTAGGTTTAATTAGTTCTAAGTTCTAGGCGACTGATGACCTCAAAGGTTAAGTCGCATAGTGCTCAGAGCCATTTGAACCATTTTTGAAACGTTCAAGAAGAGAATCAGTGAGATTCTGGAAAGTACCTACAGATATTTGGAGCCATGCCGACTCCATTTCCATGGCCAGCTGCACTAGGTTTTTCGGCTGAGTACCCATGGTGCGTTCAGTCCTGTCGAGATGGTCCGACAGATTCGAGGAGTCAGGTGACCAGGGGAGTAGGGTGAACTCATCATGGTGCTCTTCTAACCATGCACAGAGCTGTGTGACACTTGCATTGACCTGCTGGTAGATGCCATCGTGCCGATGAGAAACTGCATGTACGAGTGAACATGGTCCCCAATGATAGATGTATGCTTGTTAATCCATTGTATCTTGCAGAATGACGAGATCACTCGGGGAATGCCACGAAAACGTTCCCCAAACTATAACGCTCTCTCCTCGAGGCTGGACCCTTCCAACGATTCTTGCAGGGTCGTCGCCGATGAACAGCAGTGAGATTGGGTAGATGAAACAGGTGCCTGTCACGGAGGCTCGTACGCACCAACTTTAGCTGAACGGTCGTTGAGGAGACTGTCTGTAGCTCTCAGGTAATGTCGGTGGTCAGTAGCTCAACAGTTGCACGTGTATTCGCCCGTACACGTCCCCGCAGCCGTCGTTTACCCCTGTTATCTATGGCCCGTGGTGCACACAGCTGCCTCAGCGTCGCTTTGGTTAGCGCCGTTTTGCCATGCACCATATTACAACGAAGTCTTTCTCGACGGCACTTACATGTAACTCGACTCTGTCAATCGAAGAGTCATGTGGGATACTCTTGCAAAATATGGCATTCAAAAATGGTTCAAATGGCTCTGAGCACTATGGGACTTAACATCTCAGGTCATCAGTCCCCTAGAACTTAGAACTACTTAAACCTAACTAACCTAAGGACATCACACACATCCATGCCCGAGGCAGGATTCGAACCTGCGACCGTAGCAGTCGCACGGTTCCGGACTGAAGTGCCTAGAACCGCTCGGCCACCACGGCCGGCAATATGGCATTCCAGCAAAGATTATTAACGTCCTCAAGGAAATGTATAAAGACTATGAATGCCAAGTACTACATAATAGACAACTAACAGAGCCTTTCCAATTTAATTCGGGAGTACGACAAGGGTGTATTCTTTCGCCAACACTATTTATTTTGGTGTTGGACCATGTGATGAAGAGAGTGATGGGGGGACGGAAGAGAGATGTACTATGGGGGATGCGGGATAGGCTCGAAGATATAGATTTCGCAGACGACATTTGCTTAATGGCACAACGATATCGAGACATCGAAGAGAAACTGGCCAGGTTACAGAGAAAGGCGGAAGTTGCAGGCCTCAAGGTAAATGTTCGCAAAACTAAACAAATGCGGATAAATTGGACCATCACGAATAGGCTGGCCATTAATGGAGAGGACGTAGAACAGGTCCAATCTTTATCTCGGAAGCATAGTCACGACTACAGGAGGCGCTGAGGAGGACGTCCGTAGTGGCATCCGCAAAGCAAATGGTGCGTTTGTCCAACAGTACCATGTCTGGATAAATAGGAACATCTCAAAGAAGACCAAACACCGGCTTTTCAATAGCAATGTGAAGGATGTTCTGTTGTATGGTTGCGAAACTTGGAAGGTGACTAACCACATCAGAAACCAGCTCCAAGTTTTTATCAATCGCTGTCTCCGGTGTATTTTAAATGTGAGATGGCCAGATATAATGAAAAATGAAGATCTTTGGAGGGAGACAAATCAGCTACCAATCAATATACAAATCAAAGAAAGAAAATGGAACTGGATTGGGCATACATTGAGGAAACCAGATGGAGCTATGGAAAAGATGGCTTTGGATTGGAACCAACAAGGAGTTAGAAAACGTGGTCGTCCCAAACAGAGGTGGAAAAGGACGATCGAGAGAGAAGCTGCAGAGGACGGGAAAACCTGCAGTGAAGTGAAGAGACTCGCTAGAAATAGTACCAGGTGGAGGAATTTAGTCACGTTACTATGTTCCAGAGGCAACGGCTTTGCCGCAGTGGATACACCAGTTCCCGTGAGGTCACCGAAGTTAAGCGCTGGTGGGCGTGGCCGGCACTTGGATGGGTGACCATCCAGCCGTCATGCTCTGTTGCCATTTTTAGGGGTGCACTCAGCCTCGTGATGCCAATTGAGGAGCTACTCGACCGAACAGT
This sequence comes from Schistocerca piceifrons, assembly GCF_021461385.2. Classification (NCBI taxonomy): domain Eukaryota; kingdom Metazoa; phylum Arthropoda; class Insecta; order Orthoptera; family Acrididae; genus Schistocerca; species Schistocerca piceifrons. Next base: position 58,465,621 of record NC_060144.1, on the reverse strand, counting down.
AGCGGCTTAGGCCAAGAATACCATCATAACGACCGGGAGAGCGGTATGTTGACCCCACGCCCCTCCTATCCGCATCCTCCACTGAGGATGACACGGCGGTCGGATGGTCCCGGTAGGCCACTCGTGGCCTGAAGACGGAGTGAGTGCTATGTTCCAGAGGGAACGACAGGAACTAAGCAAGCACTTATATGTAAAACATTCTCAGTTTTCTTACGGCATCAATTTGGGATAAAATCTCAAGCTTTCGACGACAGCTTCCATTGTCGTCGGGAGCTGCTCCTGACGATGACGATGGAGGCTACCGTCGAAAGCTTGAGATTTTATCCCGAATTGAAGCGGCAACAAAACCTAGAATGTTTTACATATGCACTATATACTTTAAACAGGGTTGCACGCGATCAGTGGAGGAGATTTAGTGTTTAACGTCCCGTCGACATCGAAGTCAAATGGTTGAAATGGCTCTGAGCACTATGAGACTTAACAGCTGAGGTAATCAGTCCCCTAGAACTTAGAACTACTTAAACATAACTAACCTAAGGACATCACACATATCCATGCCCGACGCAGGATTCGAACCTGCGACCGTAGCGGTCGCGCGGTTCCAGACTGAAGCCCCTAGAGCCGCTCGGCCACACCTGCCGGCGACATCGAAGTCATCGGAGACGGAGCAGAAGCTCGGTTTAGGGAAGCATGGAGAAGGAAAGCGGCCGTGTCCTTTCTAAGGAACCATCCTGGCATTTGCGTTAACCGATTTAAGGAAATCACGGAAAATGTAATCTGTGTGGTCGGACGCGGGTTTGAACCGTACTCCTCTCGAATGCGAGTCCTGTGTGCGCGACCTCGCTCGGTAATGTAATCTGTGTGGTCGGACGCGGGTTTGAACCGTACTCCTCTCGAATGCGAGTCCTGTGTGCGCGACCTAGCTCGGTCACGCCAACAGTACACGAACGTAGCCGTTTCGGAAATTTGTCCTCCATTGGCCCGAAAGTCAGTGATCACGCCATTTTGGACGTTTTCGCAATATGACAACGACTGCACTGTTATCCGCGTCCCCCGACACGCTTTATATACCCTGCACTGCCACCTGCCGTTGACGTTGAGGCGGTGGTCACATCAGTGCGAGTACCAGTAAGTGAGCAGAGAGGTTCGCCAACAGGCGAGGCGGCGTGAAATACGGTGTTGGCTGGCGCGCGGTTTTGTGGCGCCACGGCGCCGGGTCACCGCCGGACATTCCTGGCCCCCATTAATTACCAGATGGCGGAGGCGGCCTCTGCCACCCCCGCTATTAGCGCTGTAATTACTGCCGCAACAAAAGTATCTCATTAAAGTGGAGTGCGTTGTTTAACTGGTAATCTGGATTAAGTGGTGACAAGCAAGCCGCCCCGGACCGCGGGACGCGGATGGAGTCCGGGGTAGGGGCAGCTGCAGGAAGAGTGGAGGGGAGGTTGCTAAGTGCAAAGTGGTAATTGCCACAGGGAGCGGCGGAACTGGGGGCTGGGGAGGTTGCAGGTTGCCGGCGCTCGACCGGGCCGGGGGTTGGAGCACTTAGGCCAGCCATAACTTGCCGCCGGCCTCGGCAAACTCGCGAGAGCGTCTTTTGTCCCCACGCCGGGACCTCCTAATTAGTGGCCCTGGCCAACAAAGCCAACCAAAAAATAAAACAAAAATATAAAAAAGTGCTGTCCTCACAGCTATGTTTTGCTGTTTACGTGCCCCCCTAATTCTCGCGAATAGCGTGAAAGATACTTGCTGTGTTGCATTTTGTCGCAGCAGACGTAGCTACAAAGGAGGAGATTTTAACAACCCTTTTACGAATGTGGTAAAAAGAAGATGAGTAATATCTGCTTTAGAGAAACTGATGTTGATTTCTATTTACAGAAAGATTTTAGCATGTGTTTGGCACTCAACGTGGAACATTAATACTTCTATTTAAGGGCGGTAGGACGTCAAACGGGACGACTTGGAGCAGGAGAGGCACCACAGGACATTTCAGTTTCCACTGTCTACACTTACAACAAAATTCATAAAACTCTGTCAGCATGACCAGGAAGGATTCAGGATTCACACTCATGTCAGTGGAAGTTCAAAAACATAACCAAATATTTTTTTTACATGTGAAATTTCATCTTTTTTCAGTTAGTATTGGCTGTATTTGTTCCTATAGGTCCACTTTTCTTCATAAGTAAGAGAGGTTCTCCGATGAATGTTGCCAAGCATACAAACCATACTTACAGGTGTATGAAACTCTACAATTTTCCAAATCTATTAAAAACTGTAGTAAAAATTGAGATAATTAACTATAAAATTTGAGTTTTTTCTAAACATAAAGTTTAAAATGTAACAGCTCATTCATTTTTTAATAAATTAAATAAATTCTAGAGCTTGTAAGCATGGTTCGTATGCTGTGCAAAACTCAACGAAGAATCTCTCTTACTTATGAAGAAAAGTGTACCTACGGCAACAAATGTAGCCAATAGTAACTGAAAAAATGATAAAATTTCACTTGTAAAAAAATTATTTTGTTATCTTTTTGAACTTCTACTGCTATGATCGTGAATCCTGGATCCTTCATGGTCATGCTAACAGAGTTTTATGAATTTAGTTGTAAAAGTATAGACAATGGAAATTAAAATGGTCTTGCCACTCATGCTCCAAGTCGGCCCGTTTGACGTCCTATTCCCGTTATTTGATTATCAAAAATTTTGTACCTTTTTCACGCAGAATTCTGTGTTTCTTATTATAAAGATGTATAACTGAAACTGTCTTGCATTCTATTACGTCTCGATTTGCATTTACATTTGCAAAGCCACCTTACCTGTGGGAATAATACCGTGACGTTTCACTAAAAAATACGTGGCACTTATGAAAACTCAGTGAATGTGAACGCGAGTCATAGCAAATAGATACGTATTTGACTATTATATCCAGTCTGATTCAGCTGCCGCTAGCGATGTCGTTTTACGTAATCTCATTACACCTGCATCAGAAATGGTATCCATACAGGCGACAGCTACATGATCGATATTAACTCCCCTCTCTGAGCTCTGAGCGATTGTTAGCAAACGGATTGATACTGTAAAAAATACGAGCGAGGGCTGGCCATGAGTGACAAGGAATTTTTGGAACAAAAAATGCCTTACTTCTGCCGTACGTGTCCAAGTATCTCCGACCTTTCTCTCTGTAACTATTAATGTAATCATACAGGTTTGGATGTTTCTGTAAATTTATTCCGTTTATAGTACTTAATCTTTCGTAAATGTTTCATAAATGTTTCTTTGCAAACTGTGTTTCGCCAAAATTAACAGAAGTAAGGAAAGTGTGGCTGTAACAATTTACTGGTCTACAATCCACTGAAACGAATAATGTATGACTCCCCACGTATATGTGATAAAGTAGTTTTATAAACAAAATTTGTGCAATAGACTTCAGATGCCTTTGTATGTTTTACTAGTTATCCTATGACATTTTGACAATGTGCTTCACGTCTCCAGAGCGAACTGACCAACACCGTTCTGTTATATGGGGTTACATAAAACGAAATCGGTAGGGGTTGCTGAATCACCTCCTATATCAATCTTTTCATTGTGTTATACATCGGAAAGTTGTTGCTTCCACACTTTTCATTTTGTTACCTCATGTTAATTTCGTTGTTCCCGATGGTGAAATACACTTTATAAGATAACGTTACTGAACCAGTTACAAAAGATTAAGTCTTATAAACAATATAAACTTACAGAGACATTCAAAAACTGTATGACTGCACCGCTAATTACCCAAAGAAAGATTGGAGACACTAGGATAAGTATGACAGAAGAAAGATACAACTTGCTCCAAAAATACCGTGTAACTCATGGCCAATCATCACTCCTGTCTGCTAAAGTGCGCGTTATTTATGTTGGCGGCCGAGTTTAGGTTCGTTCTGCGCATCTGACGTCACAAAACACAGTCAGCCAATGAACAGAGAACGACGTTGCCAGATCTCGACTGCAGTGCAGAGCATGGACGAGTGTCTTCAGTTTTAGAAACGTTCAGTCATAAATAAAGTAATAGAACAAAAGCAATGTCTTGATAGCAGACTTTCTTTTATACTGCTTTTTCGCAATAAAGAACAGCGGTAATTGTTTATTTCCTATTGTACTTCGACGAAGCGTGAGTAATTCATAGTTATACCAACAGTGTTTGTCAGTATTTTGCGTGAAGTGTTATAATCCTCATGGCATTATGAAAGTGGACGAGCCGCGATAGCATAACGGTTAAGCTGTTTGGCTTCTACGTGAAAGGTTATGAGTTCAAACCTTGTGTGGTGCTTATTATTTTCATTATTTAAAAACAATATCGAAGTGCCTTACTTCACGAATTATATTCGTTTGAATGCAATTTTTTGAAATTTCTAGTGCTTTGTCTCTTCATTAACCCTTTCGCTGCTGCAGACACGTGCTCCCCGCATTCCGCGCTGTGGGCGATTTTGTCATCACTGCACTGCTCGCCTGTGCAGACACATGGTGTTCCCACTGCTTTGACACGCTTATCATTCGATTTCACAAAAACTATTTGGCCCAAAACTTTGATTTTTACACGGCTTCTTGACTGATACCTTCCCCCCATAAATGACTTAATTTTGTTTCGATGTTCAACGCAGTTATTATGCAGCATTAAATGTAGTAAACCATTGCACAAAATTTTGAAGAGTTTGCAGAGGTAGAAGTCCATAGCGTATACTTTCCGTATGGTCGATTTTAGTTACCACAATGTTGAGAATGAAATGTGGACAAGATACCTAAATTTCATATAAAATTTACTGTATAACAATATCTCATTTAATTTAAGTACCACATAGGTGTCGTATGTTGTTGTTGATGTTGTGGTCTTCAGTCCTGAGACTGGTTTGATGCAGCTCTCCATGCTACTCTATCCTGTGCAAGCTTCTTCATCTCCCAGTACCTACTGCAACCTACATCCTTCTGAATCTTTTTAGTGTATTGATCTCTTGGTCTCCCTCTACGATTTTTACCCTCCACGCTGCCCTCCAATGCTAAATTTGTGATCCCTTGATGCCTCAAAACATGTCCTACCAACCGATCCCTTCTTCTGGTCAAGTTGTGCCACAAACTTCTCTTCTCCCCAATCCTATTCAATACCTCCTCATTAGTTACGTGATCTACCCACCTTATCTTGAGCATTCTTCTGCAGCACCACATTTCGAAAGCTTCTATTCTCTTCTTGTCCAAACTGGTTATCGTCCATGTTTCACTTCCATACATGGCTACACTCCATACAAATACTTTCAGAAACGACTTCCTGACACTTAAATCTATACTCGATGTTAACAAATTTCTCTTCTTCAGAAACGATTTCCTTGCCATTGCCAGTCTACATTTTATATCCGCCCTACTTCGACCATCATTAGTTATCTTACTCCCTAAATAGCAAAACTCCTTTACTACTTTAAGTGTCTCATTTCCTAATCTAATCCCCTCAGCATCACCCGATTTAATTTGACTACATTCCATTATCCTCGTTTTGCTTTTGTTGATGTTCATCTTATATCCTCCTTTCAAGACACTGTCCATTCCGTTCAACTGCTCTTCCAAGTCCTTTGCTGTCTCTGACAGAATTACAATGTCATCGGCGAACCTCAAAGTTTTTACTTCTTCTCCATGAATTTTAATACCTACTCCGAATTTTTCTTTTGTTTCCTTTACTGCTTGCTCAATATACAGATTGAATAACATCGGGGAGAGGCTACAACCCTGTCTCACTCCTTTCCCAACCACTGCTTCCCTTTCATGCCCCTCGACTCTTATAACTGCCATATGGTTTCTGTACAAATTGTAAATAGCCTTTCACTCCCTGTATTTTACCCTTGCCACCTTCAGAATTTGAAAGAGAGTATTCCAGTTAACGTTGTCAAAAGCTTTCTCTAAGTCTACAAATGCTAGAAACGTAGGTTTGGCTTTTCTTAATCTTTCTTCTAAGATAAGTCGTAAGGTTAGTATTGCCTCACGTGTTCCAAAATTTCTACGGAATCCAAACTGATCTTCCCCGAGGTCCGCTTCTACCAGTTTTTCCATTCGTCTGTAAAGAATTCGCGTTAGTATTTTGCATCTGTGACTTATTAAACTGATAGTTCGGTAATTTTCACATCTGTCAACACCTGCTTTCTTTGGGATTGGAATTATTATATTCTTCTTGAAGTCTGTGGGTATTTCGCCTGTCTCAAACATCTTGCTCACCAAATGGTTGAGTTTTGTCATGACTGGCTCTCCCAAGGCCATCAGTAGTTCTAATGGAATGTTGTCCACTCCCGGGGCCTTGTTTTGACTCAGGTCTTTCAGTGCTCTGTCAAACTCTTCACTCAGTATCGCATCTCCCATTTCATCTTCACCTACATCCTCTTCCATTTCCATAATATTGTCCTCAAGTACATCGCCCTTGTATAAACCCTCTATATACTCCTTCCACCTTTCTGCCTTCCCTTCTTTGCTTAGAACTGGGTTTCCATCTGAGCTCTTGATATTCATACAAGTGGTTCTCTTTTCTCCAAAGGTCTCTTTAATTTTCCTGTAGGAAGTATCTATCTTACCCCTAGTGAGACAAGCCTCTACATCCTTACATTTGTCCTCTAGCCATCCCTGCTTAGCCATTTTGCACTTCCTGTCGATCTCATTTTTGAGACGTTTGTATTCCTTTTTGCCTGCTTCATTTACTGCATTTTTATATTTTCTCCTTTCATCAATTAAATTCAATATTTCTTCTGTTACCCAAGGATTTCTAGTAGCCCTCGTCTTTTTACCTACTTGATCGTCTGCTGCCTTCACTACTTCATCCCTCAGAGCTACCCATTCTTCTTCTACTGTATTTCTTTCCCCCATTCCTGTCAATTATTCCCTTATGCTCTCCCTGAAACTCTGTACAACCTCTGGTTTAGTCAGTTTATCCAAGTCCCATCTCCTTAAATTCCCACCTTTTTGCAGTTTCTTCAGTTTCAATCTGCAGTTCATAACCAATAGATTGTGGTCAGAATCCACATCTGCCCCTGGAAATGTCTTACAATTTAAAACCAGGTTCCTTAATCTCTGTCTTACCATTATATACTCTATCTGATACCTTTTAGTATCTCCAGGATTCTTCCAGGTATACAACCTTCTTTCATGATTCTTGAACCAAGTGTTAGCTATGATTAAGTTATGCTCTGTGCAAAATTCTACAAGGCGGCTTCCTCTTTCATTTCTTCCCCCCAATCCATATTCACCTACTATGTTTCCTTCTCTCCCTTTTCCTACTGACGAATTCCAGTCACCCATGACTATTAAATTTTCGTCTCCCTTCACTACCTGAATAATTTCTTTTATCTCGTCATACATTTCATCACTTTGTTCATCATCTGCAGAGCTAGTTGGCATATAAACATGTACTACTGTAGTAGACATGGGCTTTGTGTCTATCTTGGCCACAATAATGCGTTCACTATGCTGTTTGTAGTAGCTAACCCGCACTCCTATTTTTTTATTCATTATTAAACCTACTCCTGCATTACCCCTATTTGATTTTGTATTTATAACCCTGTAATCACCTGACCAAAAGTCTTGTTCCTCCTGCCACCGAACTTCACTAATTCCCACTATATCTAACTTTAACCTATCCATTTCCCTTTTTAAATTTTCTAACCTACCTGCCCGATTAAGGGATCTGACATTCCACGCTCCGATCCGTAGAATGCCAGCTTTCTTTCTCCTGATAACGACGTCCTCTTGAGTAGTCCCCGCCCGGAGATCCGAATGGGGGACTATTTTACCTCCGGAATATTTTACCCAAGAGGGCGCCATGATCATTTAATCATACAGTAAAGCTTCATGTCCTCGGCAAAAATTACGGCTGTAGTTTCCCCTTGCTTTCAGCCGTTCGCAGTACCAGCACAGCAATGCCGTTTTGGTTAATGTTACAAGGCCAGATCAGTCAATCATCCAGACTGTTGCCCCTGCAACTACTGAAAAGGCTGCTGCCCCTCTTCAGGAACCACATGTTTGTCTGGCCTCTCAACAGATACCCCTCCGTTGTGGTTGCACCTACGGTACGGCCATCTGTATCGCTGAGGCACACAAGCCTCCCCACCAACGGCAAGGTCCATGGTTCGTGGGGGGAGGGAGAAATATTCCGTCTTTCGCGACTGTAATAAAAGTTTTATTTACACCGGACGCGTTTGGCTTTATTTTAAAGAACTTCAATCAGTGAAAGGTATGGCACATACACAATGGTACTCATGTTCTCTTTCTTGTTTTTGTTCCACAGTCGCAGTTTTACCAATGGTACTGAAATATATTTCTCCTCTGCAACTGTAATAAGCGTCTTATTTAGACTAGACGCGTTTTTCTCTTTTGAAGCATCTCCAGTGGACAGTATTTTTTCTCCTCTATTGCCAAGTCAACTATCGTAGTTTTGTGCTGCGGTAACACAATATTCATCGTTTGTGTCGGCTGATCAGTGTTTTAGCAAATAAATGCTGTTTGTGTGTGCCACACACAAAAATTGTATTTGACATAGCTCAGAGCACTTCACTGATACATAGTATATTCAAGACCTAATGTTTTTGTAAGTCCACAGTTTTGTTTAATGTATTTTGTCTACTTCCTTTTGCTTGATTGAAGTGCTTTAAAATAAAGCCAAACGTGTTCAGTGTAAATAAAACTTTTGTTACAGTCACGAAAGACGGAATATTTCTCAATATTACATACGACACCTTTGTGGTACTTAAATAAGATATTGTTATACAGTAAATTTCACATGAAATTTAGGTATCTTGTCCACATTTCATTCTCAACATTGTGGCAACTAAAATCGACCATACGGAAAGTATACTCTATGGACTTTTACCTCTGCAAACACTTCAAAATTTTGTGCAATGGTTTACTATATTTAATGCTGCATAATAACTGCGTTGAACATCGAAACAGAATTAAGTCATTTATGGGGGGAAGGTATCAGTCAAGAAGATGTGTAAAAATCTAATTTTTGGGCCAAATAATTTTTGTGGAATCGAATGATAAGAGTGTCAAAGCAGTCGGAACACGATGTGTCTGCACAGGCGAGCAGTGCAGTGACAAAATCGCGTACAGCTCGGAATGCAGGGAGCACGTCTTTGTAGCAGCGAAAGGGTTAATGCGGCCGTGGTGGCTTTACTTCATGAACTGCGCGCTCCCCCCTAAACGTAAGCTTGCGAACTATGCTACACTATGGCGCTGCTTCTATTGGCGCGTGCGTCGTGTGCAACTGGCAACGCAGCAATCTCCCCCGTCTGGGCGGGCATGCGCAAGCCGCCAAGATAAAAGAATTGAACTATAGTAGTCGCTGAGAGCTCTGAGAGGGAACTTACATCGATTATGTAGCCGTCGCCTGTCTGGATACCGTGCCCGATGCAGGTGTAGTGCGGGTTGCATAAAACGACGCTGGTAGCGACCGCTGAATCACACTGTGTAGTTATTGATCTCAAACTTCATAGTATCAAGTCTGCTGAAACGAAAGAAAGACGAAATATCAACAGCGACGAAAAATGAAAAAAAAACTGAAGGTGTGAGAGATGTTTCTACCAGGGGAACAGTCATTTGACCAAGTGGCAAATGTGTTTCATTGTAAATTTTCTGGGATGCAGAGATGACACTGCAACTACACAATTTTCTTGTGATGCTGATTGTGACTTCAGAGTTTTATATGTTAGATAATTTGTGTAATAGTTTTCATTTGCTCTAACAATAAAAACACGTCGTCCTTGACGTTTTAGAAACTTCTTTTGTAAAATATTATGTCGTATTTGCTAGTAACCACACCTAGGGTACCAATAATTCGATTGTAAGGCTGTTTATATTGTTGTTGATGTTTTCGTTTTACAGGAGATCAGTTGTGATTTGATTGCATACGAATACGCCTGCAATCAACCTGAGGTTCGAACATTTTCCGCAGTGTGTTGAAAATCTGATGAGTTTCTATGAAATGGTGAGAAGTTCTGTCAAAAAGCATCACTGTTGCACTCCATATTTTCTACTTACAAACTCATATAGCATTTAATTCTTTTTGTGATTGTTACATAATCTGCCGCCAATATTTTGTAGAAATGAGTAAAGAGAAGTGCCTTGTTGTGGTAAAACTTTCTTCTTAAAAACAATCGTCTGCATATCAGATGCAATCTGAATTAATGGCCATGTAAATATCAGACTTGGAGCTGACAATACTCACAAATTGTATTTTTTACGTTTAAGACACAACAGAAGCTTAGTTTTGAAAACTTTTAGTGCATTCAGAAAACTTTTAGCACTTTTTAATACTTATGTTTACTTTCTTTGTTACTCTTTTTTCAGATACGTTACACACTGTAACTCATCAGCTAGTGCAATTTTCGGTTCGTCAGGATTTTCAGGATTTCAGTGAAACTTCGTTGATGAACTTCGACTTTCAGTTGCTAATTGTTACCTGCACTAGACGCCCATAAACAGCATGATGTAATAAGCGGAAGCAAGGATGGTTAAGATATATTCCATACAAAGAAGGAAATCTAGGCAGACTTTGGATCGCTTAGTTTACATTGGGCATTCTGGACAACCACGTATGTATTTGAGATTACACCTGCCATGCATCCTTATCTATGACAACATCATGACACTAAAAACCATGGCCTTTTGCCAATGACATAACACTGAAAAGACTTTCTTTGGGTAATGAGCGGTGTAGTCATACAGTTTTTGAATGTCTCATTAAGTTTATATCGTTTATAAGACTTAATCTCTTGTAAATGGTTCATTAACGTTATCTTATAAAGTGTATTTGACCATCGGGAACAACGAAATTAACAAGAGGTAACAAAATGAAAAGTGTGGAAGCAACAACTTTCCGATGTATAACCCAATGAAAAGATTGATATATGGGGTGATTTAGTTGCCCCTACCGATTTCGTTTTATGCAACCCTGTATAATAGAACGATGTTGGTCAGTTCGCTCTGGAGACGTGAAGCACATTGTCAAAATGCCATAGGATAACTGGTAAAATATACAAAGGCATCTGAAGTCTATTGCACAAATTTTGTTTATAAAACTACTTTATCAGATATACGTGGGGAGTCATACATTATTCGTTTCAGTGGGTTGTATACCAGTAAGTTGTTACCTCCCCACTTACCACTGTGATATCTCCTGTTAATATGCAGGAGATCTTCTGCGAAATTTGGAGGGTAGGAGGCGGGGTACTGGCGGAATTAAAGCTGTGAGGACGGGGCGTGAGTCGTGCTTGAGTAGCTCAGTTGGTAGAGCACTTGCCCACGAAAGGCAAAGGTCCCGGGTTCGAGTCTGGGTCCACCACACAGTTTCAATCTGCCAGGAAGTTTCATATCAGCCCACACTCCGCTGCAGAATGGAAACCTTCACACTGGCAGGAAATTAAAAAGAAATTTAACAATCATAAAATAGCCCAGCTGTGCTTTGTAACACCTCCCCCTCCATTACCCTCCCCTCTTCACATACAGAGCCTAGTAGCATTAAAATAAAAAACTTGGTGGTGCTCAAAAGTATCCCAATGCCCTGAAGTTTTTTATGCATATTCAAAAGTATTTATCTGCAGAATTACTTAGAGGGTGTAAACTCCAGGATTTCCTCTTGTGATAGTACTTTACAGGCCATTAAAGTGAAACTGTCAATTACAATACAGCCATCATACCCATGCACAGAGGTATCCAGAGTAGTGTATTCATGCTGATTCTGGCTCAAGAAGCATTTTCATTAAAAATTCAAGGTTAAAATACAAAATTCTAAATATCCCCCCACCAAAAATTTATCTATACCCACAAAACGAAATTTTCATTTACCATACATAATACAATATGCAACTCTATCATTAGGTGTATTTTCATTAAAGAATCCACAGAGTTTCATTGTTGTTTTTTGAGTAGTTACAACATTCATTCTTCTAGACATATTTATGACACAGATAGGATAATTTTGAATTAAATAGAATGGACTTTCATTTACATCCTTATTTAGTTGGGTTATTCTTTTAAACTCTCTAAAAGCATTATAAGCTTTTAAAAAGTTATTTGGTGGATCAAGATTCCATAATTCTTGAGGAAGAACTTCATTTCTCCGATTTTTGGCTTAGCTATTTTGTAATTTTACATGATTGAATAAAGCAGAATCATTTAACTGATTATTTTTTCGCATAGTTTGGAAAACAATGGAAGTAAAGTAAGGCATATCAAATTCGGTAGAATTATAATAATTAATAATATCTAGTTCAAAATTTCTTTTTCCATTTAATCCAGCAAATTCAGTTGTTTGTAATTCAAAGAAAGAAACTTGAAGATAAATATACTAGTATTTGGACATACTGAACTTTTACTGTCGCATCACGTCCAAAGGTATTTATCAAAAACAGGATATAACTCCTTGTGTAACTGTGCTTTAGAACACATTAAAATGGAACAGTCAATCACAATGCAACCATCTTCCCAATGCTGAAAACTATGTGAATTATCTCAATTTTTAGTGCCCTGTTCGAAAGCATTTATCCAAAAAGTTACATAAACCTTCACTTCTGTATGAGGAAAGTTCGATTTCTGTACCATAGATGGTGCAAGGCACGATGGAGCATCATTTTAATTATTTTCCACATGTAAATCATTTTATGATGCATGCCAAGTGTCACTAGGCAGGCCAGCACTGACAAGACTTAAGTCACTGACTGAGCGTTTCTCACAATTCTTATCTTGCTCACATCCCATTTGACTCTAGGCTACACATAATATGGCATCCATACCATACTGCAAAACGCACATGAACTAATTCACATGTTAAAGTGCGCTTGTAGACAAGAATTACTGAAGTGAACAACGTTATTTCCACATTTAATATCGTCAAAAGCTCGCCTCTGAAACTGATATCAGAGTTAGCCAAACATTGTAGTGACCCCATGCAATGGTACTTATTAGCTTCATAATGCAGTTTGAAACGTTTGTCATCTGCTGTCAAACCGTGGAAACGTCATGAGGTTTTGATGGAATAACATACTGCACAGTAGTAATACACAGTCTTTTAGGTAAGAAACGAGGGCTGCTATACTTTCAAAGTCAGCCAAACATTATAGCTACTACATGTTAGGATACTAACTTTATCCAGCATTACAAAACTTTCGCCACCTTCTGCTGATATTAATACTGCCACACAGTGGAAACTACTGTCTATCATGTGGATATTTTCCAGAAATTTTGTACATAAGAGCCAATCTGGGAACTTTGTGCAATTTACAATCATTTGCTATGGAATGTCCTCTACTGTGAGGGTCAGCTACAGGGTGTGTCAGTTGCTGGGGCCATTTTCCCATGTAACCAGGAAGTGGGTAATGGATGAGGTAACAGGTAAAGATAAACCATAAGCTGCCTAGACGCACAGGCATCTCACTTCTCACTGAGAACCTTCACTCTCTGGCTGTTCACATCACTACCATTGCTACATTTCGAATGTGGGTAACTGAAAACGTAACAACCTGTAGTGCCACTTCCTCGGATGAGAAATAAAAATAAAAAATTAGCTCCCAATACCCCAAACATTTCCCCCCCAAGTCCCAAATTCCCAGAAAAGTGAATAAGCGAACGAAGTTCCATTTATCACTATTATTAGGACAATAACATGTAATTAAACCAGGAATCTAAGACTTGACAATTTAGCAATCTACGAAAGAAAGATTAAACTTCAGTAACATTTTAATCAAAGTCATAATAAATCGCAAAATTAGTATAAATTAACATTCACAAAGTAGAACCAACGATCCCAAAGAATACTCTGTGTGAGTACTCTTTGGGAAGCGTGAGTAATGACTAAGTATAATTCAATGCATTGTCACTACGTTACGAGAGTTAGCCGAAGCAGGTCATATATTTGAATGCTCGTACATGTAGGCGTGCTTAGACTGTTTTTGAGATTGAATAATTGCGATCTATTATGACGCAGTAATACGATCTTCTGACTTCAAATATCATGGAATTAGAATCCGAACGGAGGACTTTTACCTACTAGAATAAAGTGAACTTTTAACTAGATAATTGAACTAAACATTACTTAGACAGTGATTTAGGCAACGAACACTGATGGACAATTTTAATTCATAATAGCCAGTGGTTTATGGAACTTCAGTGATAGGTCCGAAGCATATAATTTAAATCCCCCCAACACCTGGGAAAGTATTTTTGTCAATGCTCGGTTAGGAAGTGACTGATATTGTGCAATAAAACACTCTCTCGTGCCAAGTCGTGCAATTGTGATTTAAAATTCTATCAAACTATTGACATGAAACTCGCGAGTAATAATTATGCGCAGCAATAATATTTGATTGTAGTGCTCGGCGCTTGTGTAGAATCTTTGACTCAAATAACAAGCCCACTGTTACGATTTCTTGGATACTTGAAATTACCTCCAGCTTGTAGGGAATTTGTTGTGGATGTGACTATATTGGTTTTATCATTAATATTTCATCATTAATCAGTTAAACATCACGAACGATTAATTACGATTCTTGGTGAAGTAAATATCTCACACACGTCCACATTTCGGTTCAGCACTGTTATTTTGTGTAACGTCGTATTCGTAGCTTGATAACGATCTCAACACTCTACCGACTGTCGCCGAGTTTTAGCCGAGGCCAAGTACAAATCAAACCAAATCATCAAGAAGAAGAGCCGTTATAAACCCTCATTTCATACCTATACAAATGTGTATTATTTCTTTACTGCAATGTATGGCATTATCAGCAAAAGATTGGTTGTCAGGTACTAGGGCTCATTTTTCAGTGTAACTGGGAAACAAGTAACAAGTAATCATTAATGGCAAGGGATAGCCAGCAAAAAATAAATGGTAAATGGATAATCATAATCAGTAACTAGTAAATGGTAACAATAAACAGTAAAAGGTAATAGGAAACAGGTAATGTCTAATGGAAAATGGTAAATGGGTAATGGTAAACAGTGAATGGGTAATGGTAAAGAGTAAATAGTAGATGGATGGTGGGCAACAGTAATGGTAAATTGTAATGGGTAATGGGAAACAGTAAATTGCAAATAAGTAACAGATAACAGTGAAAGGTACACAGTAGATGGCTAATAGGCAGTGGTAAATGCTAAACAGACATGGGTAATTGGTAATGGTAAATGGTAAACAGAAACAGGCAATGGGTAATGATAATGGTAAACAGAAATGGGTAATGGGTAACAGTAAATATTAAATGGTAAATGGATAATGGATAATGGGTAATGCATATTGAATAAATGAGAATGGTAAACAGTTAACAGGTAATGGTAAACAGTAAACAGGTAATGTCAAATGACAAACAGTATGTTGGCAATGAGTAAATAGTACACAGTAAAGGGTAGTGGGTAACAGTAATGTATAAATGATAATGAGTAATGTATAACAGGCAATAGGTGATAGGTATGGGTAATGAGAATGGGCAATGGGTAATATGTAAGAGGTAACATTTAATAGGTGTGCATGATGGGTAATAAATAATAGTAAACTGTAAATGAGTAATGTTTGCCACTTACTACATTTTTGTTGTTCGTGCTGTAACACTACCACATGAAGCATGGCGCTTTAATTTATTTCTTCTTTACTACTAACTGTATTCAAGAAATATTTTGCAGACATTATTCATACATACCAGTGAATGCACCAGAACAATTACATCATTAAACGACTCTTAACTCAGAGGGTACATCATGAACACTTAATGCATGAAAAACTACTGTATCAGGTGTAACATTTTAATTTATTACTTCTCTACTACTAACTCTGCTCATAACACATTTCACAGATAATAGGCAGATATACCACTTGATGTACTGTCAAAATATGCAGAACATAGTACAATAGATTCGACATCATAAACATAAAGCTGCATGGAAATGAAACTGCAGCACGCAGTTCGCTGGACATACAGGTGAAATATATGTACAAGTACGCTTGAAATATGTTAAATATGGTTGAAATATATTTGAAATTTTTGTATGTAAGCAAAGCCTTGGGTAAAAAGCTCAACTTGAAGCCCTGCAACGATTTCGAATTTGATACATACATTAGTTACAATCTGGAAAGAAATGATGTAGGGATAAGAACCATCAGCCTCCTATTAGGATGAGTGTGATAATGTGAAGAGAGAAATACACAAGCAAGGGAGGAAGGAGGAGATAGGCACAGACAGGAAGTGGATGAGATGGACAGATGTAGGGGAGTAGGAAATGGACAGAGAGAGGGGAGAGAAGGATATGGACAGAGAAATGAAAGATGAGGAGATGGACAGACAGGGGGAGGAAGAGATAGGTAGGGAAGAGGAGACGAACAAAGAGAGGGGGAGGAGGAAGTTGACAGAGAAAGGCAAGTGGAGGAGATTGACAGAGAGAGGAGAGAGCAGGAGATGGACACAGAAAGAAAATGGGAGAAGATGGACAGGGAGAGAGAATAGATGTGTGAAGGGAGGGGAGGAGGAGATTGACAATGAGAGCAGGAGGAGGAGTTGGAATTAGAGGGGAGAAGGAGATGGGCAGAGGGAGAAGGAGCCGATAGAGGTGGAGGAGCAGATTGATAGGGAGAGGGGGATTTGGAGATGGGTGGGAGGGAATGGACAAAGGGTGGAGGGTGGAGGGGGTGAACAGAGAGAGGCGGTGGTGGATATGGACAGAGAGAGGAAGGGTTGGAGCTCATGGACAGGGGGATGGATAGAAAGAGGAGGGAAAAGGGATGGATACAGAGAGATGAGTTGAGTAGAAAGAAGGGGAGATGGATAGAGGAGGAGATGGTCAGAGAGAGGATGAAGGAGGAGATGAATAGAGAGAGGAGGTAGGAGAAGATGGACGAATAGAAGATTAGAATAAATAAATAGCTGGGCAAAGCCGGTTTTCTCAGATAGCTGTTCAATAAAGAAGGTATTTCGATGAGAGAGCCTCAGTGTCAGGTACAATGGCAGCACAAAGAACATTTAACGAAGTGTATATGAGATTAAAGTAGTTATCTGCAGTCTTGGCATGTACTGTGGCCATTTTTGTTCGTATGAAATGGCTTCCTTCTTATGGTGTATTTAGTTGTATCTATTGCTGTTGCTCCTTGGATCTCGCTAAATGTGTTTTGCAAACTCGTAAAGGGCACTTAAAGCACATCATCACAAATCAACTTGAATATTATGCAGAAACGAGATGGGATGCTCGCTTCCCCAGTTGTCAGAGCGGCCTCTCGGGATCTGGTGGCCGGCTCTCTATTTATACTGTCAGGGTATTTTAGTGTTACAGGGCTCTCTCTGATCGAACGTTTCACCTTCCTGGCTGTTAGACAAATACGCAGGTTTTGTTGGATGTTAATTTCTTGCCGCACTCTTTCTGACGGTCTGCCACTGTATATACAGGGTGAGTCACCTAACATTACCGCTGGATATATTTCGTAAACCACATCAAATACTGACGAATCGATTCCACAGACCGAACGTGAGGAGAGGTGCTAGTGTAATTGGTTAATACAAACCATACAAAAATGCACGGAAGTATGTTTTTTAACACAAACCTACGTTTTTTTAAATGGAACCCCGTTAGTTTTGTTAGCACATCTGAACATATAAACAAATACGTAATCATTGCCGTTTATTGCATTGTAAAATGTTAATTACATCCGGAGATATTGTAACCTAATGTTGACGCTTGAGTACCACTCCTCCGCTGTTCGATCGTGTGTATCGGAGAGCACCGAATTACGTAGGGATCCAAAGGGAACGGTGATGGACCTTAGGTACAGAAGAGATTGGAACAGCACATTACGTCCACATGTTAACACCTTTTTATTGGTCTTTTTCACTGACGCACATGTACATTACCATGAGGGGTGAGGTACACGTACACACGTGGTTTCCGTTTTCAATTACGGAGTGGAATAGAGTGTGTCCCGACATGTCAGGCCAATAGATGTTCAATGTGGTGGCCATCATTTGCTGCACACAGTTGCAGTCTCTGGCGTAATGAATGTCGTACACGCCGCAGTACATCTGGTGTAATATCGCCGCAGGCTGCCACAATACGTTGTTTCAAATCCTCTGGGGTTGTAGGCACATCACGGTACACATTCTCCTTTAACGTACCCCACAGAAAGAAGTGCAGAGGTGTAAGATCAGGAGAACGGGCTGGCCAATTTATGCGTCCTCCACGTCCTATGAAACGCCCGTCGAACATCCTGTGAAGGGTCAGCCTAGTGTTAATTGCGGAATGTGCAGGTGCACCATCATGCTGATACCACATACGTCGACGCGTTTCCAGTGGGTCATTTTCGAGCAACGTTGGCAGATCATTCTGTAGAAACGCGATGTATGTTGCAGCTGTTTGGGCCCCTGCAATGAAGTGAGGACCAATGAGGTGGTCGCCAATGATTCCGCACCATACATTTACAGTTCACGGTCGCTGTCGCTCTATCTGTCTGAGCCAGCGAGGATTGTCCACGGACCAGTAATGCATGTTCCGTAGATTCACTGCCCCGTGGTTTGTGAAACCTGATTCATCGGTAAACAGGTAGAACTGCAACGCGTTCTCCGTTAATGCCCATTGACAGAATTGCACTCGATGATCAAAGTCATCACCATGTAATTGCTGATGTAGCGACACATGAAACGGGTGAAAGCGGTGACGATGCAGTATGCGCATGACACTACTTTGACTCAGCCCACCGGCTCTCGCAATGTCCCGTTTACTCATGTGTGGGTTCATGGCAACAGCAGCTAACACACCAACTGCACCCGCTTCTCCTGTGACGGGCCTGTTACGGACCATACCTATTGCATACAGTTGGCAGTAGATGTTTTGTAATGTGCGGCACGTTGGACGCTCTCTGTCCGGGTACCGTTCTGCATACACCCTGCAGGCTTCAGCTGCATTTCGTCGACACTCGCCATAGATGAGTATCATCTCCGCCTTTTCAGAGTTCGAATACACCATGGTCACAATTCCTACAACACTACACTATCACAGACGTCTGGTAACACGGTGTACTGCAGTTGGTCTGCGTGCGGAGACGAATGCAGAATAACAACAGCAGCAGCAAGCGCTACTTGCGGACACTGCGACAGCTAGACCAAACCACAACAGTGTACTACAGCCACACTCGTAAACACGGTCGTCATCGTAAACATGTCCCTGCAGATGCTGCTCGCCGACCGTGGCCCGTGTTTGTTACAACACGCAACTGAACGTCGGAGGTTTCAAGCGTCAACTTTAGGTTACAATATCTCCGGATGTAATTAACATTTTACAATGCAACAAACGGCACTGATTACGTATTTGTTTATATGTTCAGATGTGCTAACAAAACTAACGTGGCTCCATTTAAAAAAACGTAGGTTTGTGTTAAAAAACATACTTCCGTGCATTTTTGTATTGTTTGTATTAAACAATTACACTAGCCCCTCTCCTCACGTTCGGTCTGTGGAATCGGTTCGTCAGTATTTGATGTGGTTTACGAAATATATCCAGCGGTAACGTTAGGTGACTCACCCTGTATATTGTGCTGCCCATCTTGGATCTACTGCTCGTGCTTGTCTGTATGAGTAGCTGGTAACCTTCTGGATTCGCTGACGTAGACCTCTCCCCACTCAGAGTGTACCTAGCACACGTCCGCAGTGTGCAGTTCAGCTTTCGTGTCCTTGTTCGAGCCTAACACACTCTTCTACAGCACGCTCAAGATTCGGTACATGACGTCGTGTCATGCTCAGTAGAACAGTTATGACGAAATATGAACCCTCAACAAGAAAAGACGCCAATAGACCCAGAAGAAGGACACTGGAAATGTGACCATCATATGAGGGGCGTTCAGTAAGTAACGCACACTTTTTTCTGAAAGCAGGTTGGTTTTATCCAGAATTTCAATACACCATATTATTCTCCAGTCTTTTTGCTACAAAATCTTGTTTTTCAACAGTCTCCGTTCAATGTGACGGCCTTATGCTAGCTTACAGGAAGAGCTTGCATGACCTCATGGTAGCACTCTACTGGTCGATGTTGGAGCCAACGTCATGCTGCATCAATAACCTCCCCATCATCCAAGTACTGCTTACATCATTGGACCAAACAGATGGAAGACGGAAGATGCGAGATCCGAGCTGTATGGTGGATCAATGTAGTTCTGTGATTTCCTCTCGGGTGCGAACCCATATTTCATCGCGTATGACGATGTTCGACAAAAAATTGTTACCATTAGCCTCATAATAAGCAAGCAATTCCGCACAGATGGACCATCGTTGCTCCTTATGGTGCTTTGCTAGACGACAAGGAACCTAGTGAGTACACACCTTTGGATAACGTAACTAATGGACCAGTCTGTCAGCGCTACCAACCAGTCGTGCACCGAGGTGTTTGACTGTGATCCGTCGATCATTTTGAATGAGAGTGTCCGAACTTTCCAAGATTGCAGGAGTCATAGCTGTGTGCGGCCGCCCGAATGATCGGACAGGTTAGCGCGACCTTGTTGCTATTATGACAGAAGCCCAGCCCAGCGACTCACCGTGCTTTTGGTCACTGCCAGGTCTCCGTAGATATTCTGCAAGCGCCTATGAATATCTACGATATTCTGGTTTTCTCCCAAATGAAACTCAATGACAGATCTCTGCTTGGAGTGCACCTCCATTACAGATGCCATTTTGAAGCTACACAAAGCGCCGCGATCTGTGGCAACTTCATGAATATATAGTGGCTGAAACGGGAGCATTCGGCGACGTCTCTCAATAAAATCAGCATTTTTTCAACGGACATTGGTCGAAAAAAATGTATTACATATTTAACGCCCCTCACAGGTTTCATCCAGTGATATTTACATTGTAAGATGACGCGGCACCATACCCAAAAAAACTATTGTGTTAAATGATGCACACTGCATATGAATTCCGTCTTACAGCTCGGCGCCTGAAAGAGGCCGTTTGTTTCGCTTGGGTCTGCTCGCCAGAAGTCAGTTAGTGACACTAGGAAAAGTACAAATTATGGATGACTTCTTCAGTTCGAGAGCTGTGCGTTAGCAGGACACGAAACCTCGCGTGCGCCACACTGGCGTTTAACAGGCGGCAGCCAACGGCGCCAGACTTGCGTGTGAAGCGCGCTGTGAGTAGTTCAGCTCAGGAGACGTCAATATGCGCCATCGCAACACAGATTCGTTAATCGTGGAGTGAACGTTACCTTCTGTCGCCGGTAAATGTGGAGGACTGCGATTTCGCAGGTCTGTCAGATGGTAATACCATCATATCAGAAACGAAACCGTTATCGCTCGTCACCCACTGTGCGTATGGAAACACGGCAGTTGTCACCGTGCCAACCTGTTTCCTAACTGCGCAACCTACTCATCAGTACTGTTCGAGTGTTTGGGATCCGTACCAGGTCGGGCTGAAAGAAGACGTCGAAGCTGTTCAGAGGCGGGCTGTTAGATCACCGAAGATAAGCACTGTCAAGCATGGCGAGTACTTGGATGGGTCAGTGCCCTGTACGCTTAGTGCTGTTGACAACTATCCCATTGCCTCTACGAAAGACGGGACAAATGGTTCAAATGGCTCTGAGCACTATGGGACTTCACATCTGAGGTCATCAGTCCCCTAGAACTTTGAACTACTTAAACCTAACTAACCTAAGGACATCACACACATCCATGTCCCAGGGAGGATTCGAACCTGGTACCGTAGCGGTCGCGCGGTTCCAGACTGTAGCGCATAGAACCTCTCGGCCACTCCGGCCGGCAAAGACGGGACTGGAGGGATCTTGGGGCAGTGTCCCTGATCGCCAGTCTTTGCACGAATGTTCTGGATTCAATTCGAAATCTCTCCACAGTGTCTCGTGAAGTCAGGGCGATCCGTACGTGGGATGGGAACGTTAAGCTTGGCTGACCCCCATGGCGTGCTTCGACAGGAGCAGCCTATCTGTCAGCACCGGCTTCCAAATGTTCAATGAAGGTACCAAACAGCTTAGGTCATCGGTCCCTAGACTTACACACTACTTAAACTAACGTATGCTAAGAACAACACACACACACCCAAGCCCGAGGGAGGACTCGAAACTCCGGTGGGCGGTCCCGCGCAGTCAGTGACATGGTGCCTCTAACCGGGTTTCACCCTCTCCATTCTGTCATCAGCTCCGACACGAACACGACACTACACTAAACGCGCAGTCATCTGCACTTGTAACTTAACCGATTGTCTGCTTCCCTCTATCCATGTGAATCTTCCAAAAACCATGTACCAAAAATTCTCATTAACGTTTACCGAACGAACTAATTCGGAACATAAACTCATGCACTGACAAAACTCTGACTCTGTTGATTTATATAAAGACGTTGTATGATTTACTCAACACTGTCTACAAATTGAAGCTAACTGCATAATAATGCGATGCTACCCTGAATGTAACCACACTCTAATACAGACAATCACGACACTCCCTGGTGTGAAAGAGGTTATCGTTTGACAGCTGGAGCAACACGAGCGCTCCAAGCGGTGAGGAAGCAGACAGTCACATCCTCTGTAGGAATAATGTCTGTTTTCAATCACTTTCTACTAAATTAACAGAATAATTGTTACAATTTTGCTTTTCATTCCTTAGTAAATTACCAAGAGATATGAATTATCGTGAAATACATGTAAAAACAGACGAATCACACTTATTAAGTGACATAAACTACAACTTATTCATGGAGAAATACTTTCCAATGTGTGTATATTTGCAGCTTACTCCGCTGGAAGCAAGACAGTACAAACACATATTTCATGAATAAGAAGTGAGTATTTTTGTTTTTTTCTGTTGTTGTTATCATATCTTCTTACCTTACCACTTAAAATTTTTTTATGGAGTCTAATGATTCGCCCGTTGTTATACTTCATTAGACTTTCCAATACACCAATATTTTTATAAATATGATTACTTTTGCTTCAAAAGCGAATGTACTGAAGATTGTTGTCGTTTCTGGCTCAGATTTAGCAACAATTGTGGAATTGGTTTGTCTCTATCTTGAGAAACAGTTTTTGTTTTGCTTTTCACGATTTGTTATCACGTCTGTGGCTTTCTTAGACTCTACAGGTGTGGTGGCTTATTTAGTACATTAAATAATGTAGCTATTGCATTCCGTGTAGGTTTACAAAGTTCCACATTTACTGAATGAAAGCGTAGTGAACAAAACTCCGCTTCGTTGGATAGATATTCGATGTCTCTCTGCAAGAGTTCAAATCTCATGGTGTCTTCTGGTAATTTTTTGTTATTAGGGGAAAACGACATAATTCAGTAAATATCTGTAAGTTACAAGAGAATCGTAAGTAAACTGACCCGTAATGTACCGCTTCGTATCACCAAGGGTCTTTAGGAAACTAAAGAATGACAAGTGAGATGTCATTTTTTAGTAATTGTCTATTTTTATGACACCACATACGCTCCCTATTGTAAAAACTATGTTACAAATCAATATAAACGTTAGTATGCGATATCGTAATCAGAAGTGTTGCTTGCTGGCCGCATGGGGCGCTCCTATCGCTGTGGGCGACAAAAACGAGATGGAATGTCGCGAGTGTTGTGTCAGACTGTGGCTCAACCAGTGAGCCCAATACCAAACTGGAGAGAGTATTGCACGAAGCAAAGCCGTGACACGTGACGTCACAGTCGGCACATTAAACCGGGGCAAGGCGTCAAATTGTTCTGCTGCACAGGAAAAATACAATTACCATGTATGTACAATACATGATGTTGTGCGTGTTTTGTTTATACTTCACTGTTAGCTGTTGCCTTATACCTTCTAACCCTTCCGTGCAAGATCAATTTCACAATTATTCTGCTCTGTTTACGTAGGTAATTTTCGTATGCCGCTGAAGCTGGTGACAAGATTCTCAAAAATTCTCAAAACTGTGCTATAGATTTTTTTCCGTTCACTTTTGGCATTTTATTTCCTGACTGATGAAACTATTTAGTGATACAAAATGACCGAAATATTGATATGAAAAAATTGTTATGATAATCATCAGATGTGTGGCGAACTTTCACGCAGTAGCACATGTTACACAAAGTGCTTTTCTCTCTTCACCTAACGAGAAAAAGTTCTGTGCGCGTCATTAGGCAACAAAACTGCTAAACGCGATTGCTTTGTTGCTAATTTCAGCTGCTAACAGGGGAAAGATCTTTGATGTTAATATGAATCACTTAACTGTTGTTATGTTAACAATTTACAGGAAAGAATTTTTGGAAAGGAGGGAGGTGGTCAAATTAAAACATGTAAATATCAGATTTTAATTTATATATATATTATTTTCGTTCATTCAGCATATATTCAAATGTCATACATTGGCACATGTAATTAGCTTCCTCAATCTCTGCCTCA
Organism: Schistocerca piceifrons; assembly: GCF_021461385.2. Taxonomy (NCBI): domain Eukaryota; kingdom Metazoa; phylum Arthropoda; class Insecta; order Orthoptera; family Acrididae; genus Schistocerca; species Schistocerca piceifrons. The sequence goes on along the minus strand of NC_060144.1, from coordinate 58,441,237 downwards.
TGTCACAATAGTTAACCTGTGCAGCAGCTGTTGCTTGTTTTGTGTGTCCCTTTACTCTAACCTGAAGGCACACATTGGCAACACGACGTATTAACTGTGACTCACGCATGCCTTCACAGTAAATGGCAGAGACTACCATATGTGCTTTACCAAATACATTGACTTGTTCCCTAAAGAAACAACAAACAGAATTAAAAAACCTGTCATAAAAATGGTTTGAGTTTAAGGTAAACGTCGCTAGAGCAGAACGAAAGTATTTTTCTGTGTGCTACACTATTTTAAACACTTCCACAGATGGATGAAGCAAACCATCTCTGTCAGCCTTCATAGTAAAGGCAGCTGGATCTGCCACAGGAGTCTTGCAGTAAATGTTATCATCTGGACACATGTAGGGAACAGTAATCAGCACATCTTAACATTTGCATAATCTTCCTCACAACATATCCCGCTACGTAGTGAATAATGTTCTCCTGGTATTCACTACTGTTGAATCAAGACCCTCAAAGTAAGTAGTATCTTCAATATCATAAGCGAACTTTGCTTCTTATGGCACACGAATTCATGAACTCTGAAAGAGCTAACTTTCTCATTGTCATCTACATTACCCTTGTCACTTGCAGTAACATTGCTGTTGAGCAACATTGTTCTCAGAGCAGACTGGAACTGTAATGTGATGGGGTTACTGTTCCAACCAAACCTAGATCTGATGCAAGGAAAAAAGGGTTCTAGATGGTCATTTGACAGTTTGTAAGTAAAAAAAAAATACTTCCCGAAACAGAATATCGTGGGAGAGCCTTCTGCACCATGTATGCTTATCAAAAATCCCAGCACAAATGTTTCATGATTGTACTAATGCAAATACACCATCAATGATTAATTTTTGAAGGATGTTTTGCCCACGACAACGAAATTCAATCCAATAATTTACGTTTTCAGTTCTCAGTGATTGGTTAAAGCTCTTAGCATTAACACTCCCTGTTATATCCTAGCCAGTAATGCCACCCGAGCCCGCTGCCAAAAGGTTGGCAGCATCAAAGTCCGGACGCCGTCCGCATAAGCAGCGCCAGCGAGACAGGAAATCGCCGCAAGTCTGTGCGCGCCACCGCTGGCTTCTGGCTTCTTAAGCGCTGGAGTCGCGAGCGCTAGGACAGTTCTGTATTCGCCGCTCAGTTGTAAACTCGCCACCGAATTGTGTACTTGCTAGTCAGTTGTGTGTTCATCGCAGCAGAGTTGTTGTTTGTCGTCAGCCGACGCTGACCTAGCCGCTCCGACTCGAACTAGACAGATCTCTGTAGACACGGAGTTCACTATTGTGTTTCTGTATCTTCATCAATAAAGATAAGTACCGACTTTTATTTAATCAGAGTGTTTGGGTTTTCATCTTTCTGTTCACTGTTCCAGCGGACCGGTCGGCCCGCTATTAAAAGTGTGGCGATGACTTCGTAAGCCGTTTCTACCGCGAATTGTTTGTCGCTACGAACACCGCCACAAAACTCCCAGAGTTCAAATGGTTCAAATGGCTCTGAGCACTATGGGACTCAACTGCTGAGGTCATTAGTCCCCTAGAACTTAGAACTACTTAAACCTAACTAACCTAAGGACCTCACAAACATCCATGCCCGAGGCAGGATTCGAACCCGCGACCGTAGCGGTCTCGCGGTTCCAGACTGCAGCGCCAGAACCGCGCGGCCACTTCGGCCGGCTCTCCCAGAGTTGTAGACATCAAAAAGTTTATCAATAATTCTAATGAATTCTACTGTGGCATCTTTAAAATCTAGGTGCTGGAAATTCTCTAGAAATTCATTGGCATCAGCAACACTGGACCTCATTGTTTGGGCTGCTAAAGAGACATTCATTTTCTTATTACAGAAATTCACATGTGAACCAGAGTTACTTGGCAAATTTTAAAGATTCACACTCTTCCAGGTAATGTAACTTCAAAATAAAGTCCCACTTCACATCTCCAGCTTCACAGTTACCAATTTTTTTTCAGCTAAAGTATTACGAACTTTAGCATACGGCATGGATCAAGGATTAAATGAACCTTACGATGACTGGCAGGATGATTAAAGTAAGGGGCAAAATTTTCCAGATGTATAATGAATAACATTCTCCTGGTATTGACTGAGTATTGTTGAATCAAGAACCTCAAAGTTACTGGTATCTTCACTATCATATGCGAAGTCATCACTTTGCTTCTTATGGCACATGAATTCATGAAAACTGAAAGAGCTCACTTTCTCAATGTCATCTTGTCACTTGCAGAAACATTGTTTTGCTCACCCAAGATTCGAGCCGGCCGCGGTGGCCGAGCGGTTCTAGGCGCTACAGTCTGGAACCTACGGTCGCAGGTTCGAATCCTGTCTCGGACATGGATGTGTGTGATGTCCTTAGGTTAGTTAGGTTTAAGTAGTTCTAGGGGACTGATGACCTCAGAAGTTAAGTCCCATAGTGCTCAGAGCCATTTGAACCATTTTGAACCAAGATTCTTCAGTGTCTGAATGTTGACACCAGCACCATCACATGTCACTGACCTCACAAGAACACCACCGAAAACAGTTTCAATATACAAACTGCCACAATTCCAGTCATTACGTCTGATGATAGTTTATTCACATAGAAATATGCAATTGGACACTTAAACTTTTCAGTGTATGACACTATCTGAAAAACTAAAGCTTCGGTAGCCAGTTATTCTGCCTCTAAACTCACAATGTTGCCCAAATGAACATAGAATGCATACAATTTTTTGTTGTTGTTCCACACAAAGTTCTTTCTGATTGACATAATATCGCAAAATAGTGCACCCTCTTTAAGATATGGTTTGTCACTGGTATTATGTTTCAGATAGTTGAAAATGTCTTGTATGTAGCAAGGTTCACAATTTACTGATTACACCCAACCATGAAGAATACTGGGGTTGGGCAAAAGAAACGTACAGCGTACAGATCTATATATCCTAGGAGAATAGAAACATAGAGCGAGGACAATTAGTTTGGTTAGTTCACTGTGTCACCTGGACTGCTTCTTTGTCCCGCCGTTTTTCAGTTGCGTAACTACAAAGTCTAAAGGAAAGCGACTGAAATCTTCCTGGGGAACACTTTCCAGATGGTCATTTACACAGTTTCTTTTTTCAGCACTGTAATCAATTCTACCACTCTTTCCAACATTTTTTCACGTCGCTTAAATTTAGTATGCAATCGTCTCATTTTTTTTTGTAAAGCCCACAATTTTGTGAGAGAAGTCAGTCTGAACACTTACATCACACTTACATGATTTCCATCAGAGTCACACACCGTAGTTGCCACTTGGATCTCATTCATTTCCTGAAACAAAATTGAAAGAATCCATCAGTATCAATTACGAGCTACTACAAATTCAAAAAGATACATTAACAGCAATGTATATTCTTGTTGCTAATTAAATACACGGTTTTGCCTCAGAAACTGGTGGTTTATTCTGATAGAATTGCCTTCTCCAATCGATTTTAAATTGCGAACGTCGTGCAAAACTGAATGAACTTAATATAGCGTCATCCTTCAGCTGCTGTCTGTCAGCTCCTGGTCGAAACATGTAGCTGTCTTTCATAAAATAAGCGCTACAAAAGACGCTATGTTTCGATGGAGTCCAGTATGCCCTTCGTACGGCTTACACCTATTTCTTTAAAAGTTCCGAAAAAATTTAGGTATCCTTTTACAGTATTTGTATTTCTGGAACACTATTTCCTGGCCCGTGCTGTATATTACAGTATATGTAACTTACAGGTGGAATTGAATACTACTTCCTGTTGGCCATCGATTACTACATCCGTATGCAACACAACTCTTGACCAGGTCTGTTAAAAAAAGAAACAGGATCACTTTAAAGTGACAAACAGAAGACGACAAGAAGTGCTGCTGTCCCGTTACAGTATGGCGACTCCTCCAAAACGGTCACGGTTTTCTATGCAAAGACACCTTTGAGTAGTCTCTCCACTAGGTTCAATGGGCTTAACTTAGAATGCGTGCAACTTTGCTAGCAACCTCAGCTAGAGGCGTGATAACACAGAGATACTGTAGTAGTACTCGAAGATTGCTCAGCTACATGGGTTTGTTCTGTGAGAGCTATGCGTATTGATATTTACGTAAGAAACTGAGTTCACAGAGTGGCCGAAATTATATGCATAGCTCCAACAGTTACGTTTTCAAAAGCAACTCCCAAACTTGACTTTCTGCGTTACATCTGCAACGTTTAGATTATACTTCTTAATGAGCAGATTATGGGAACATTTTGAGTATTTCATTTTGGTCAGTAGTTACATGAAACACTAATGATCAAGTTTTGTTGCCCCTGGAAGCTGTTGGGTAGGACACCTGCAGGATTGGATGACAGGGGGATCGTTTTACCCGTTTAGTAATATCTATATGTACACTCTTTGACATAAAACTCGACCGGCGGCCGGCCGCTTCAGAGGCCAAGTCCGCGCCGATCGCGACATGGGACAATAAAACTGGCCAACTCGCTAATTCTCTTAAGTCCGGTTATCTGCACAATCTGGCAACACTGTAGACTGCGGCACTTCCTGGAGGAAATCTTGTCCCATGATAGAGAAACAGTAGGCTGATTACGCCTGTGGTCTAGCGGTAGCGTGCGTTGTTTCTGTTCGTAATGTCAGTGGATCGAGAGCAGCTGGCATAAAATATTTTTATAGCCTCTTCTGTCTGAATGCTGAAGACGTGAATGTAATGGTAGCGCAGATTCAATCTATTTCGCTTTCTGACACACCGATATCAAAATTTTATCCAGTAACGATTTTGCGGCAGATTTCCTGCAGACTGTCCTCCTCTGGACGTCGTATGCGGCAAAGCTCCGGGATCCATTTGCTGGCTACCGGCAGCGGCCGTGGCGACAGCAGCGGCGCTGCACTCCCCCGTTCTTTATCGAAAGCGCCTGCTCCAGCTCATCGCTTTTGATGATTTAAAACGCTTTATTATTAAATGTTGCTCCACAGAAAATTTCTACGATTTCCATTCACGCTCAAAAGCAACGGAGACAGACGCCCTGATAGTAGACGGGTATTATATTACATTAATCCGCAAGAGCTGAGTATGGCCCGAAATTAATTTCATAGACTGGGACGAAATTAAACCACCTCGCTACATTCGATGAATTTATAAATGCTTCCTACCTCGTTTCTTTTCCTTTCAAACTCAATTATTTGTGCAACTTTTGGTCAATGTTCGAATGTTTTCGTCAAGCCGGGGTGAGCGTCTGTGGTGTAAAGTGTATTACAGTTCTTGTTTCATTCCTTATGGTAACTCTATGCGATAAACTGTGTGAATACCTTGCAATGCATGCTCTGTAGCAGTGCAGGAACACTGCACATTTGGAGTTCCATGTATGGGTTCATGAAGTATTTATTGTTGATCGGAAGTGATAGTTAAGGTCATCAGATTTAGACCAGAAAAATTTGTCGTTTTGGAGGTTTCAGAGAACGGAAAGGAATTGCTAACGCCGGTGTTAGAAAACGTCTACAGTTAAATGCTATTGCAAAAATTTAGAAGAGGGGAACTATATTAATCAACATGTGCACTTCATAAACAACCTTCTGACATGTTAGACCTATATGACGAACAAAACTCAAATTTACATCGTTGACAGTCGCTTTGAATCTTTTCAGGATCTATTTTACCGTGAAGCACCTTGGCATTTCCAAAGCAGACATCCATGATATTAACTTAATTTACTAAGTCGAATCGGACGAAGATTGATGTTTAAAGGCATTCTTCAGATTTCGTATAAAGAATTTTTACTAGCCGTTTGGAACTCCATTAATTAAAATGGAAAATACAAGGTAGTAGTCAGCGGCTTCCACCGAGATTGGAACTGCTATGTCATACAGTACGACCACCGCAACGCAAAAAGGGAACCTCTTTTTTTTTTAATTTTGCTTTTTTTCTTTTACTTTTTTGACGATTACCCCTTTTTTTCTCTCTTATTTTAAAGCCCCTTAGGAAAATGGCAATAAAAGAAGAAACTAAGTGCCACTGCCACTTTTCATCCTATAACAAAAAAAAAAAAAAATCTGGTCCACTTCAGGCGTTGGCTCCTGACTAAACTTACCCCAAGAGCTGCCTATATACCAGGGGAAATATGGGAATTCAAGGTTAGGGCTATCATTACAAACAAAACAAAATCTTCCTTTTCTGAATTTTATTTTTATTTTGATTTTTGTTTTGTTTATCTTTGTTGTGTAATTGATCAGACGCCTTCTGCGCCCCGCTGGTAATATGTTGAGTCACGTCTTCTCGAAATTGGTGTGTTCCGTTCAGTAGTTCAAAAATGTTCATTGGTTCAAACTGGAAACCCTCTTCACTCTTGGCTTAACACATTCCAGCTGCGAGGCGGGTCGTGGAAAGCATTCCCAAGGAAGTTCGAGAAAAATTGTCTGTATTTTGGGTGGCAGACAACGACATAATGACGGTCGTTGAGGTACGTCCAAAAATCGAGTACCGAGTCTACAGTTTGTCCAGCTAGGTAGTGAATGGCATGTCCGCGAATCCAATTCACAGCATTGGACTTTGTCCGAGGAAAATAGTCACGTCCCGGAACTAATAATGAAAGGGGAGTATTCCGATTCAGAATGTCCCGCGTTAGAAAAGCCACAATATGACGAATAACCTCTGAGCTAACGACACACTGGCGACCACAGACGGACTATAGTCACTGCGATGTTGCCTGAGCCTCAAAACGCAACCTTAAAACACACTTATGTGAAGAACGCCGTTCTTGGAGTCCAGAAATTAATTATACTTTCTAAGTGTCTCATCTTACAGTGGATTCTATCGTACGAGTTTCGACGTGGAAAACGAATGACAAGTGAATTTAACGAGGTAACGCCGGCCTATACCCGGAAGTAAATGCACTATCAGAGTGTTGACAAATACTTGCTACGACGCTGCCATTTCTCGGTTCTCTTACGAGGCAGCTCTTCAGCGAAATGCTTGCCGTGATTCTCCGATACGGTCCTTCAGAGTGGAGACGCGCGGGCACGTTTGGTTTTTATGCGGCGTTCTCCCCTGATGGTTTCTGACGTCGCCTTGTGGGCTATGTCTACATTTGAGACGTTCAATTATCATTAATCCAGAATGATACAAGTTTCAGCTTCCGGCGTGGAAGAAGGCTGTTGACGCCGACATTATATCATTTCAACGTAGGGAAAGCAAAACGGGTCATCCAATGTTTCTCATTCAACATAAAGGATGTGAGATAATTTTCCGTAACGTTCATAATCATCGAAAAATACAAACGAAGTAAAAATACATCTGAAGCTTATTCGAATTGAATATAATGTAAGATACCAAACGCTTTGCACCTCGATGTCGAATTTGTCCACGTGCAATCTTTTGCAGCATACAATAAGAATGTCATGATTACCACGAGAATGAAGAAATATGTTGGTACGGATGGAAGCAAGGAGAGACGCAGTCAACAAATATTCGATTCCTCATGACATTCATTTCATTTGAGACGTAAGAAGAGTTAAAGCGGGATATTACTTTCGTTAACACGAAAGATATGCCGCACATATCGATAGCGAGGAAGTCTGCGTCTTCATACGTTTCCTCCTTGCAATCTGTATGCTCTCTTATATACTAAGTAGCCTGATCATTGTTTCAGTAATGTTACCCTCTTGTTTGACCCCGTAACGATGATCAGATTCCAAGTGCATGTCTCTGCATGAAAGTAGCTGTTCGAACCCTTCCTGGGGTGCTTTTTGTGTTTTATTGCTTTACATTCCTGAAGCAGACCACTGTGCCTTCTCCCCTTGTGGGTTAGGTCTCAAAGCTAAACCGCTTTTTATCCAATGGCATAATTTATTCAGACAGCATCAGCACAAGACTGTCAAACAAAGCCTTCCATTTACAGTTGCAACACTCTAACCAGCACTGACCGAAGTGTAATCCACGGTCATGGTCCGAAATTAGCAGCTGTCTGCTGCTGTGGCAAAGTCCGTACTACACTTTCGATTCCGCAGCACCATTTTATCTGGTAACACTGTGTAGTTGCAGAGTTGTGCCAGCATGTCTGTCCTCACACTGTCAACTTTATGTATCTCACTTCTCCTGCAGCGTTGATCACGAGGAGCAGAAGTAAATGAGTGTATTCTGCATGACGTAACATTCAGTATTCCCTTCTTTCATAGCCAATCTTCATGTGCATCGATACCAAATAGGAATGTGAAAACCCTTGCGAGTGAGAGAATGACAATAACAATCGTAACAAGAACAATCAAATAATGAATAATGTTTATTCCAACGCAAAACGAGAATGGCTTTAAATATAAAAATCTATATCTATATCCATATCTATTGATCTTTGAGTTGGCACAATGCAAATTTATTCTTAGCATTTAGTTACTGAATTTAGTTCGGGATGTTTGCAGAGAAAAGGAAAAGTCGGTACTTCTCGCTAGTGTAATATAATGTGAACCAGCAACTACCCTTCCCTTAGAACACGACTCAAGCAAGTCCCCAAGTAGGTACCAAGGCATTGCTGCATTCTGTTCCCTGACATTGCTCTGATGACGGTTAATGCAGATAGTTCCGATTATGAAATACAAAACGTATTGCAGGTTAGTTCCTAGGATAGTAACATTAAATTTGCGTTGTAGACGGCACATGAACGTGACGACTATCCATATTACTCATCAATATAAAAAGACAATATTATGGGAATTTAGCAGGATTACTCTACATGAATTCTGAAATTGGTTGACTGACCGCACAGGTGCTAAACGTCGTCAAGAGTATACGATGGCCTAATCGCATTAGGAATATGAAGATCGTCTTCGACAGCTCGCAACTTTCACATTGCTATCTCCACCCTACTCCAGACAGCCCTCGGTGGAGTTGCACTAAGTTGCCGTTGCAATGTAAGGCCTTCAAACCGACAACAGACCACATATTGAAAAATACAAGCGAGTTCTCTTGCAGCGTAAGCTTATTGCAACTAATCTAAAAATTATTGGACAGGAACATTGTCCTATTCAAAAAAAGCTGTTCAGCAGGTCCTCTAATCGCTCCTTGGTACAGTCGTTTGACTTTTTAAAATGGTTCCAACAAGTCACCACTAGAAAACACTGCTCTGTACCGCAATAACTCAAGATGTAAAGTAATACCACGGTACTGCAAATATTTGGGAACACCTCATCACAGAGATGACTGTGCTTAAGGCTTTTAAGCTCACATTTATTACAATAAATGACATACCTGAAATGTTACCACTTTCATTATTACGTCAGATTGGTAATGCACGTAGGAAGTTCGTCGTATTCATGATTTCCTCTTCAAAGTAACATACTCTACTTATTATTTAACACAAAATGACATTAAAAATTTAAGTTATTCACGAGCAGCTAGTTGAGAATATGTATGAACTTCAAATGACACGACGAACCGTCTTGTTCCGCATATGGATTCAAATCCAGCTCATGCAGGCAAAGCAAAGATTTCGTTACTGACGGAAACTAACAGTCATTCCTGATTAAGCATACAGAGAGTGATATACCTCGATTTTAGACAGTATCAGTTAGCAAATATCAACTTTAAATTGCATAACGCAAACATGTTTAACAGACGCGAATTACTACCCATCATCTATTGTCCCTGTTAACGAACTACGAGAGATGTTAAATATTGCTTCTTAACAAGTAATTTACTTGAAATGCCGTGAGGTAAAGCTTTGTGTTGGAAACGGATTCGAACCCAGAACCTAATCGGATTGCTATCGAAGCACAGTCAAATGCGACATATCGGATTTTCGCGGCAGTAGCTAGATGTTTTTACTGAAATGACGAGACGAAACATTAATTTTTTTCTTCCCAGGACTCCTACCCGACACCTATCGCATGTTATATTCTAGAGAAAACGAACGTTAAATATGGGTTTGTTGCGCCAGCAGTAATATGTGAGCATGTTTGAACTAGAAATAATATGACGAAGAGTTCAGCGCTCACTGGGAATAGAGCCCCACACATATCGTTGTTGACTACACACAAGAGACGTCAGTTACCGAATTTTTCTCCACCAGCTGCTCAGAATAACATCTTGAACTTACAGTCATCTCGCAAATAGTTCTGTGTCTCACTGGGAGTTAAAAACGTCAGATATCGTTAGTGTTGACAACGAATGAAAATACATTAAAAATCAAAATTCTTATCCACCAGCAGATAGGTGTTCTCATGCTAGAGCTTGATAATACATAATTAAATCTTTAGTGTAGGGCCAGAATTCGATCCCATTCACGCGTAATATGTGGAGATGTTGAGGAATCTGCAGTTTTGAACAAACAACAAATTGTAGCCGAGCTGTATTGTCACGAAAGGATCAAATTCCGCGTTAAGGGCGGTCTGAGTTGCATTCCCAGTTCAGAACCAATCTTATCGACACACAGAAGCTCAGATAAAAGATGGAATAAGTGTCCTGTGACCATACATAGCGTTTGTTTCGTCACTTGAAATAAATGACTAGTATAAGAAAGGTTACTGGTGATAGAGTTTCTACATGTCGCCACTCCAGACTTTATTGTGGTTCAACCTACCGTCTACTTGGTAGAGAAGGAAAATCATCTTCAATGTCAATTTTCAGACCACACTGCCATTACACATTCTTCACTTGGGGTAGCCAGGAGAGAATGGACTCTGTCTCTCCCTATCTAAAATCATTGACAGAAGTGGGAATCCAACCCAGACCATAGGTATAACAACCTACCATCCGTCCAACAGACCACGAAATCCTCTTCTCTCATTTTTCTATCGTAACGCCTTTGCGCCACACTGGATGAGAATTCTGACACACAGGCTCCCTGTAGTAATTTGCACCATGTTCAGTAAATTCATTTACTTGGTTGACCGAATCACCATGAACTAGCTGCCTCGGCTACCAAGTGAATACATTCCACTCTATATTTTGTAATCACCGAAATAAAATCACGTAACTGCCACCTACACAGAACTGCCAACAGTGTAGGATGCAGAAGTTTAAATAGGAAGTGTTCCTTTCCACTTGAGCTATTCTATTGCGCTATCTGTTTGTAGAAAACTTCGTTCAGTAAAAAAAAAAAAAAGAAAAGAAAAGCTGTAACTGTTTGTCTCTCAGAAGTCAAGACCTGGCCATATGCATAATCTCACAGTGCTGTGGAATCAAAAAGTTCTGGAGGAATAGTTGTCGAGCTCTGGAGCTGCTGTAGCTACGTGTCAGCTAGTAGCGTAGATAAGATGTCGCGAGTTCGAATACATTCAGTGCTACATTTTTTGAAACGCAATTCTGCTGTCTGCTGAAGTTGTGAATCTAATGGAACTTTGAACATACTTCCCTTCACTTCTCAACCCAAAGTAGTCGCATGTGGAAAAAGGGCTAACTACTGTGACATTTTGTTCTGTTCAGGTTTAATAGACAGCAGGCAGCAGATGCATCTCGCAGATGTGTAGGGAGAGCGCATCGTGCCATAATATGTCAGAGAAGTATTTTCTACATTAGCTGTCGTGTGGTAGTGAGATTTTATTCTTCTTCAAACTTTTTTTGAGAGCTTTAACTCAGAACAAGTTTTCTACATGCATGCAATCAATAAACTGCACGTGCATTGTCATACTGTCATAGATAACATTAGAGAATTCGCATATATCGTTGATGATTAATTTCTCTCTCACGTTTACTATTGTTTTAACAACACTAAAGGAAACCTTACGAAAATTGTGCACTGTATTATAAGAAATGAAATAATCTAACCACGATAACCTTACGACGAAAGTATGTTTTAATAAAACCGAGTGTCTGTACACAAATGTGCCTCTATCGACACGAATTAGTAAAATACTACTCACTTAGATTTTGATTGGGTCTGTGTTTCATTGGTATGCTGTGTCGTACTCAAGAGGTATGCAAATGTGGCATTTCATAAATATAGTTACGTATTCCTAGAAACCCAAAATTCGCTTGTCAGCAGCGGAAAGAGGCGTTACCTGTTGTGCAGCATTGTAAGTTTTTCAACATTGCACTGTGAGCCGAAAGTATTTTCTTGCGATTTCCTTATTGATGTTTGATCTGACTCCTTGTAGCTCTTTCACAGAAGGGATAAAAACGTTGCAGTCAGTGAGACTGGAACCGCAAACCATAAGAGACGCTTTTCTACAGGTCAGCACGTTACCACAGAGCTGGCGAAGAGGTATGGGTCTGAGCGTCCTCTTACGACGGCAATAGTGTCTAGAACTCGTAAACCGCTATTTAAAGGTCGAGATTAGTTGCGATTTCCACCTGCAACGACTTTCCTGGGCTGAAAACCGTAAATTTACAATCTTTTGTTACCCTTCAAGCGATAATAACTCAGATTATTCAATGGAAATGACAGGTAGAATCAAGTGAACTTTGAGGCTTAATTCCGTGCACACCAGGAAGTAACTCGCCGATCACAGAGTTGCCAAAGATACGTTGCCTTGTTGCCAAATCTCATTTAAAGTACCAGCAGGAAGAAGACGAACCGATGTGATCCTACAGCGGGCTGGGAAGTGACCATAGCTGGTGTCTCCAAGTCGCGGCTGCTACGGCCTGGAATACGTAATGCGTCTGACTCGCTTACTGTAACTAGGTTTAGGGACTGGAGCGTAGTTACTAATAATACTCAGAACTGACTGCCAACTAAGCATCATAAATCAGTAACTCTCATTGTTGTTTTTATATTTCTTTAGTAAGTGTACTCAAATCTAAGAAACTCATTCACAGGCGTTTTCGTGCCTCGCCGATAGTCGAGCACAACAAACAAAAATATAAAAGAATGTATATATATATATATATATATATATATATATATATATATATATATATGTGTGTGTGTGTGTGTGTGTGTGTGTGTGTGAGTGAGTGTGTGTGTGAGTGAGTGTGAGTGAGTGTGTGAGAGTGTGAGTGAGTGTGTGAGAGTGTGAGTGAGTGTGTGAGAGTGTGAGAGTGTGAGTGAGTGTGTGAGAGTGTGAGTGAGTGTGTGAGAGTGTGAGTGAGTGTGTGAGAGTGTGAGTGAGTGTGAGTGAGTGTGTATGAGTGAGTGTGTGTGTGTGAGTGAGAGAGAGAGATAAAAAAGAATGAGAGTGTAAAAAATTGTTGTAAAGAAAATGAATCATGCTATTTAAAGAAATCTTTCATTGTAATGACACGTTCCACATCATTACGAAATGTCGTATTCATGATCTATGGAACAAGAAGTAATCTAATGTAATGTAATCTAATCTAATCACATCAAATTGATGACTAGCCATAAAGAGTCATGAATTACCGAAATTTTTGCCAATGCCAGTAACCAAATCTAAACTTGAAAATAAAAGACGACAAATTTTGTAATAAACCGTGACTCCTATCAAGACCCTTTCGTCCCTGTTATCTAACCACGAAAGATGTCTGATATACCTCCATTCTGAAGTAACAAAGTGTGCATGCATTTAAAGATGAAGTGCATGATGTGAAGTTCTGTGACGGAGATACAAACCCAACACGTAATCGGATTGTTAACTAAGAAAAATCAAATGTTACGTATCGGTTTTTCTTACGAGCAGCTAGGTGTCTGAATCTAAAATAAGGATACAAACTTTTGTGCCTAAGAGACAATCGAACTGCACACCTACCGTGCATCCACGAATGTAGCTTAAGTATCAGTTTCTTACTCACGAACAGTAAGATGTGTGCGTGTTTGACCAGAAATAACGACACCTATTGCGATTGTTGGCAACACATGAACAGACTTTAAAAATGCGCGTTAATTTTCACTAGCAGGTGGGTGTGCACTTGATAGAGCTGGAAATGAAATTATGAATATTTTTGTACTGGATCAGGATTCGGACCCACATATTTACCTTTGGAGGAGACCTAGAGAAGACTGCAGTCTTGGGGAAAGGAACGAAATGATTGAACTATACTCTTCCGAGAGATTCAGATCCTCGAAAGAGGAGATACGAATGCGAATCACAGTCCAGCACCAAATTTTTCAACGTCTCTAGTTCAATCAAGTACAAGTAAACTAAGAGCCCTGTCCCTTTAAATGGCTATCGGTTCATCAAATAAAATAAAATTTGCTAATGTAAGTAAGCTTACTGGCGACTGTATTTCTGTTTACAATGACTTCCGCTATGTCATTTCCCAACGTAAACTGGCTCTGCCCAGTTGGTAATGAAGGAACGTGATGCTTAATGCTGATTCTGGATTATAACGTCTTTCTCTTGAGGTTACCAGAGGTAAAATAAATCTGTTTGTGCCTCTTAAAAGCAAATGCCTGAACCCACGCATTGCACCTGTGATAGTTCGTTACACCAGACCATTGTGGCCACCTTTCACAGCCCCTGGAGTTTGCTGTAACGGATGATGTGCTTAGCTTACAAAATTAATCACGGTGGAAAAAATGCGTGTCTATTAAATGGTTAAGTAGAAGCAAGCTTCTGACGCAGAGATTATGCTATTCTCACGTCAGCAGGATGTAAAGACTTTTCTAGGCATCATAGGCTGGATGTGAAGCCATTTTGATTTTTCACAAATTCAGCAAATTTCTTAGTTCGAGAAAATCCACTGTGAATTGTGAAGTTGCCGGATAATTCGATTATTACTGTTATTATTACTATCATTTTATCCATACCGCTGCTGGAACACGATCGTAGTCTTGAGGTAAAACGCGAGACCAGCTAATACGACGTCTGGCGACCGAAAGCACATATAGACAAAATTTTTATCGTCCCTTTCCTCTCGGTGCTGAAGCTATGAGTGTAATTCAAGCGAATCTACTATATAATATTATCTGGTCTCGCGTTTTACCTCAAGACTACGGTCGTAGTGAAGAGTAATGTACTAAGACTGGAGTCAAGACTTCCTCTGGGAAGTGCCGCAGTCTACATGTTGCCAGATCGAGCATGTTGCCAGACATAGAATTCTGAGAGGAGCACGACTTTATTGTCCACCTTACGTGAACGACTCGGCGGTCAATTTTTTGGTCTAAGACTGTATCTACAACACATATTGCACGCTGAAGACCCAGAAGAATTAAAAAAACAAAAGTAGTTTATGAGAGCAACGTTAACCATTGCGTTCGAAGTATTCATAGTATTGTATACGTGTGTGTAAACGCCTTCCAATGACCACTCAAGGAAGACAAGGATACACAGTCTAGCTTCAATATTATAAATGCGCCTCAGTTTGTGGATGAACTCAGACTTAGGTTGATAATAATTTTGAATATTTAGCAGCAGTGTACCAATTGGTGTTAAACTCGTTTTCAACCAATGATTCCCATAGCTAAAGGAACACTACTTGTGATACCTCTTAGACAAAATACTTAAGCAGTGTTATCAGACGAAAAGATCAACCTGACACAAACTGTGGGAAGTTTGTTTCACAACCTTCGTACCTGGATAATGAGCTTTTTCCTATTTTAGATATCTGTGAACGTTGCTGCTTAAGACGACTTAAGCAGAAACTAAATTCCCTCAGCTTCTATAATGTTTAAAGAAATCGTCTTATCGGCACTAACTCGTGATTTGTGAATTGTTTATCGGCCGCACTCTGCCTTATTTCACGGGACACTTATTCCATCTTTTATCTGAGCTTCTGTGTGTCGATAAGATTGGTTCTGAACTGGGAATGCAACTCAGACCGCCCTTAACGCGGAATTTGATCCTTTCGTGACAATACAGCTCGGCTACAATTTGTTGTTTGTTCAAAACTGCAGATTCCTCAACATCTCCACATATTATGCGTGAATGGGATCGAATCCTGGCCCGGCACTAAAGATTTAATTATGTATTATCAAGCTCTAGCATGAGAACACCTATCTGCTGGTGGATAAGAATTTTGATTTTTAATGTATTTTCATTCGTTGTCAACACTAACGATATCTGACGTTTTTAACTCCCAGTGAGACACAGAACTATTTGCGAGATGACTGTAAGTTCAAGATGTTATTCTGAGCAGCTGGTGGAGAAAAATTCGGTAGCTGACGTCTCTTTGTGTGTAGTCAACAACGATTTATGTGGGCTCTATTCCCAGTGAGCGCTGAACTCTTCGTCATATTATTTCTAGTTCAAACATGCTCACATATCACTGCTGGCGCAACAAACCCATATTTAACGTTCGTTTTCTCTAGAATATAACAGCGATAGGTGCCGGGTAGGAGTCCTGGGAAGGAAAAAATTAATGTTTCGTCTCGTCATTTCAGTAAAAACATCTAGCTACTGCCGCGAAAATCCGATCTGTCACATTTGACTGTGCTTCGATAGCAATCCGATTAGGTTCTGGGTTCGAATCCGTGTCCAACACAAAGCTTTACCTCACGGCATTTCAAGTAAGTTACTTGTGAAGAAGCAATATTTAACATCTCTCGTGGTTCGTTAACAGGGACAATAGATGATGGGTAGTAATTCGCGTCTGTTAAACATGTTTGCGTTATGCAATTTAAAGTTGATATTTGCTAACTGATACTGTCTAAAATCGAGGTATATCACTCTCTGTATGCTTAATCAGGAATGACTGTTAGTTTCCGTCAGTAACGAAATCTTTGCTTTGCCTGCATGAGCTGGGTTTGAATCCATATGCGGAACAAGACGGTTCGTCGTGTCATTTGAAGTTCATACATATTCTCAACTAGCTGCTCGTGAATAACTTAAACTTTTAATGTCATTTTGTGTTAAATAATAAGTAGGGTATGTTACTTTGAAGAGGAAATCATGAATACGACGAACTTCCTACGTGCATTACCAATCTGACGTAATAATGAGAGTGGTAACATTTCCGGTATGTCATTTATTGTAATAAATGTGCGCTTACAAACCTTAAGGACAGTTTTCTCTGTGATAAGGTGTTCCCTGATATTTGTAGTATCGTAGTATTGCTTTACATCTCGAGTTATTGCGGTACAGAGCAGTGTTTTCTAGTGGTGACTTGTTGGAACCATTTTCAATAGTCAAACGACTGTACCAAGGAGCGATTAGAGGACCTGCTGAACAGCTTTTTTTGAATAGGACAATGTTCCTGTCCAATAATTTTTAGATTAGTTACAATAAGCTTACGCTGCAAGAGAACTCGCTTGCATTTTTCAATATGTGGTCTGTTGTCGGTTTGAAGGCCTTACATTGCAACGGCAACTTAGTGCAACTCCACCGAGGGCTGTCTGGAGTAGGGTGGAGATAGCAATGTGAGTTGCGAGCTGTCGAAGACGATCTTCATATTCCTAATGCTATTAGGCCATCGTATACTCTTGACGACGTTTAGCACCTGTGCGGTCAGTCAACCAATTTCAGAATTCATGTTGAGTAATCCTGCTAAATTCCCATAATATTGTCTTTTTATATTGATGAGTAATATGGATAGTCGTCACGTTCATGTGCCGTCTACAACGCAAATTTAATGTTACTATCCTAGGAACTAACCTGCAATACGTTTTGTATTTCATAATCGGAACTATCTGCATTAACCGTCATCAGAGCAATGTCAGGGAACAGAATGCAGCAGTGCCTTGGTACCTACTTGGGGACCTGCTTGAGTCGTGTTCTAAGGGAAGGGTAGTTGCTGGTTCACATTATATTACACTAGCGAGAAGTACCGACTTTTCCTTTTCTCTGCAAACATCCCGAACTAAATTCAGTAACTAAATGCTAAGAATAAATTTGCATTGTGCCAACTCAAAGATCAATAGATATGGATATAGATATAGATTTTTATATTTAAAGCCATTCTCGTTTTGCGTTGGAATAAACATTATTCATTATTTGATTGTTCTTGTTACGATTGTTATTGTCATTCTCTCACTCGCAAGGGTTTTCACATTCCTATTTGGTATCGATGCACATGAAGAGTGGCTATGAAAGAAGGGAATACTGAATGTTACGTCATGCAGAATACACTCATTTACTTCTGCTCCTCGTGATCAACGCTGCAGGAGAAGTGAGATACATAAAGTTGACAGTGTGAGGACAGACATGCTGGCACAACTCTGCAACTACACAGTGTTACCAGATAAAATGGTGCTGCGGAATCGAAAGTGTAGTACGGACTTTGCCACAGTAGCAGACAGCTGCTAACTTCGGACCATGACCGTGGATTACACTTCGGTCAGTGCTGGGTAGAGTGTTGCAACTGTAAATGGAAGGCTTTGTTTGACAGTCTTGTGCTGATGCTGTCTGAATAAAGTATGCCATTGGATAAAAAGCGGTTTAGTTTTGAGATCTAACCCACAAGGGGAGAAAGCACAGTGGTCTGCTTCAGGAATTTAAAGCAATAAAACACAAAAAGCACCCCAGGAAGGGTTCGAACAGCTACTTTCATGCAGAGACATGCACTTGGAATCTGGTCATCGTTACGCGGTCAAACAAGAGGGTAACATTACTGAAACAATGATCAGGCTACTTAGTATATAAGAGAGCATACAGATTGCAAGGAGGAAACGTATGAAGACGCAGACTTCCTCGCTATCAATATGTGCGGCATATCTTTCGTGTTAACGAAAGTAATATCCCGCTTTAACTCTTCTTACGTCTCAAATGAAATGAATGTCATGAGGAATCGAATATTTGTTGACTGCGTCTCTCCTTGCTTCCATCCGTACCAACATATTTCTTCATTCTCGTGGTAATCATGACATTCTTTTTGTATGCTGCAAAAGATTGCACGTGGACAAATTCGACATCGAGGTGCAAAGCGTTTGGTATCTTACATTATATTCAATTCGAATAAGCTTCAGATGTATTTTTACTTCGTTTGTATTTTTAGACCATTATGAACGTTACGGAAAATTATCTCCCATCCTGTATGTTGAATGAGAAACATTGAATGACCCGTTTTGCTTTCCCTACGTTGAAATGATATAATGTCGGCGTCAACAGCCTTCTTCCACGCCGGAAACTGAAACTTGTATCATTCTGGATTAATGATAATTGAACGTCGTAAAAACCAAACGTGCCCGCGCGTCTCCACTCTGAAGGACCGTATCGGAGAATCACGGCAAGCATTTCGCTGAAGAGCTGCCTCGTAAGAGAACCGAGAAATGGCAGCGTCGTAGCAAGTATTTGTCAACACTCTGATAGTGCATTTACTTCCGGGTGTAGGCCGGCGTTACCTCGCTAAATTCACTTGTCATTCGTTTTCCACATCGACGACTCGTACGATAGAATCCACTGTAAGATGAGACACTTAGAAAGTATAATTAATTTCTGGACTCCAAGAACGGCGTTCTTCACATAAGTGTGTTTTAAGGTTGCGTTTTGAGGCTCAGGCAACATCGCAGTGACTATAGTCCGTCTGTGGTCGCCAGTGTGTCGTTAGCGCCAGAGGTTATTCGTCATATTGTGGCTTTTCTAACGCGGGACATTCTGAATCGGAATACTCCCCTTTATTATTAGTTCCGGGACGTGACTATTTTCCTCGGACAAAGACCAATGCTGTGAATTGGATTCGCGGACATGCCATTCACTACCTAGTTGGACAAACTGTAGACTCTGTACTCGATTTTTGGACATACCTCAACGACCGTCATTATGTCGTTGTCCGCCACCCAAAATACAGACAATTTTTCTCGAACTTCCTTGGGAATGCTTTCCACGACCCGCCTCGCAGCTGGAATGTGTTAAGCCAAGAGTGAAGAAGGTTTCCAGTTTGAACCAATGAACATTTCTGAACTACTGAAGGGAACACACCAATTTCGAGAAGACGTGACTCAACATATTACCAGCGGGGCGCAGAAGGCGTCTGATCAATTACACAACAAAGATAAACAAAACAAAAATCAAAATAAAAATAAAATTCAGAAAAGGAAGATTTTGTTTTGTTTGTAATGATAGCCCTAACCTTGAATTCCTATATTTCCCCTGGTATATAGGCAGCTCTTGGGGTAAGTTTAGTCAGGAGCCAACGCCTGAAGTGGACCAGATTTTTTTTTTTGTTATAGGATGAAAAGTGGCAGTGGCACTTAGTTTCTTCTTTTATTGCCATTTTCCTAAGGGGCTTTAAAATAAGAGAGAAAAAAAGGGGTAATCGTCAAAAAAGTAAAAGAAAAAAGCAAAATTTAAAAAAAAAGAGGTTCCCTTTGTGCGTTGCGGTGGTCGTACTGTATGACATAGCAGTTCCAATCTCGGTGGAAGCCACTGACTACTACCTTGTATTTTCCATTTTAATTAATGGAGTTGCAAACGGCTAGTAAAAATTCTTTATACGAAATCTGAAGAATGCCTTTAAACATCAATCTTCGTCCGATTCGACTTAGTAAATTAAGTTAATATCATGGATGTCTGCTTTGGAAATGCCAAGGTGCTTCACGGTAAAATAGATCCTGAAAAGATTCAAAGCAACTGTCAACGATGTAAATTTGAGTTTTGTTCGTCATATAGGTCTAACATGTCAGAAGGTTGTTTATGAAGTGCACATGTTGATTAATATAGTTCCCCTCTTCTAAATTTTTGCAATAGCATTTAACTGTAGACGTTTTCTAACATCGGCGTTAGCAATTCCTTTCCGTTCTCTGAAACCTCCAAAACGACAAATTTTTCTGGTCTAAATCTGATGACCTTAACTATCACTTCCGATCAACAATAAATACTTCATGAACCCATACATGGAACTCCAAATGTGCAGTGTTCCTGCACTGCTACAGAGCATGCATTGCAAGGTATTCACACAGTTTATCGCATAGAGTTACCATAAGGAATGAAACAAGAACTGTAATATACTTTACACCACAGACGCTCACCACGGCTTGACGAAAACATCCGAACATTGACCAAAAGTTGCACAAATAATTGAGTTTGAAAGGAAAAGAAACGAGGTAGGAAGAATTTATAAATTCATCGAATGTAGCGAGGTGGTTTAATTTCGTCCCAGTCTATAAATTTAATTTCGGGCCATACTCAGCTCTTGCGGATTAATGTAATATAATACCCGTCTACTATCAGGGCGTCTGTCTCCGTTGCTTTTGAGCGTGAATGGAAATCGTAGAAATTTTCTGTGGAGCAACATTTAATAATAAAGCGTTTTAAATCATCAAAAGCGATGAGCTGGAGCAGGCGCTTTCGATAAAGAACGGGGGAGTGCAGCGCCGCTGCTGTCGCCACGGCCGCTGCCGGTAGCCAGCAAATGGATCCCGGAGCTTTGCCGCATACGACGTCCAGAGGAGGACAGTCTGCAGGAAATCTGCCGCAAAATCGTTACTGGATAAAATTTTGATATCGGTGTGTCAGAAAGCGAAATAGATTGAATCTGCGCTACCATTACATTCACGTCTTCAGCATTCAGACAGAAGAGGCTATAAAAATATTTTATGCCAGCTGCTCTCGATCCACTGACATTACGAACAGAAACAACGCACGCTACCGCTTTTTTTTTCTCATAACTTTAGACCGACAAAAAAAAAAAAAAAAAAAAAAAAAAAAGAAATACACTGGACAGGAACCTGCGACTACAAGCTTAGAATGCACGACGATTACCACTTTTTTTTTAACTCAAATTTCTTTTTTTTTTCTTTGAGAACAAATAGTGAGGAATAAATAAGGAAAAGTTTTTTTTTTTTCAAAAGAAAACAAAGACTCCAATTCTACTGGGTTCTCCGTCCAGTAAACAAAAATGAGTCTCCTTCGTCTTGTTGGCGAAGAAGCAATCTATTGGAACAAAAAAAAGTTTCTCAAAGCCAAAATCAAATTTCTTTTTCCTTTAAGTACAAATTATGAGAAATAAATAAGGAAAAGCTTTTTAAGTCGTCGTGCGACTTGTAGTTAAAGTCCAGTTCTTACAGGAGCTCCTGAAGTGTATCCACCTACAGCATGCCAGCTCGTCCAAACGTGTCTTCTCATGGCGTAGCCGTGGGTTCTGGGTAGCAGATCTATTCGGTTCGGTTCGGTTTATACAGTGTTCAGCTTCTCAGGGCTTGGACGTTCCAGCTACTAGGCGGGTCATCGAAAGTGCTCCGTAAGAAATTGGAAAAATATTGTTTGTAGCGTGGGTTGCGGATCAGGACGCAGTGTTGTTCGTTGAGATAAGTCCAATATCCTAGCGTAGACTTGTCACCAGAAGTAAAAAGATCGTGTGGCCACAGATCCAATTCACAGAGTTAGTTTTGGCGAAGGGGCAGAAAGTCTTATCGGGGTACAAAAGCATGTGGACGTCGATCTGATCCGGTGTCTGGCGAGTAAGAAACGCCAAAATTCGCCGCGCCAGTGTCCAGACGTCTAGCGCTGTGCCACAGTGGAACCGGTGGACATCCGTGTCATCCACTCCACAGTGGGTGCAGAGGGATGAATCGGCGAGATGGATGCGGTGCAGACGATCTCGGTTAACTTGTTTGCCATTCACGGTGATGTACCATGCTGATTGAACGTCTGATTAGGGAAAACGCGCATGGATCGCCTTCCATATGTGTCGCCACACGTACTGTGGAGACTTACGTTCGATGGGGTTGGACGGGCGGCACTGTTGTAACAATTCGGAGACTGTTTTCGTGAGGTACAAACGTGTAAGTAGTAAGGACCGGTAGATATAACTGAACCCCAGGAAAAATCGTTGGATGTAATAAAAGGGGGTTGGAATGGTCGATAACAGTTTTATTTTATGCCATTGCTAGACCACAGGCGTAATCAGCCTAGTGTTTCTCTATCATGGGACAAGTTTTCCTTCAGGAAGTGCCGCAGTCTACAGTGTTGCCAGATTGTGCAGATAACCGGACTTAGAGAATTAGCGAGTTGGCCAGTTTTATTGTCCCATGTCGCGATCGGCGCGGACTTGGCCTCTGAAGCGGCCGGCCGCCGGTCGAGTTTTATGTCAAAGAGTGTACGTAAAAGGCAATGTCCTGACTAACTGACTGACTCACCATCCCCAGGCCAAACCGCTAAGCATAGAAACTTGTCATTTGGAGAAGATGTGGAGCTTGTACTGTAGGCATCATGTAAGAAGGGATTGTCCGCAATTCCACTCCGAAGGGGGTGAAATAGGGGATGAAAGGCTTTTTGAAAGCATGTCACTACTCAGGGAATTTTGAAGCTAGAGCTACGAAAACTGGTATGTGGTTTCCAGGTCAGAAAATAAAAAAAATACATGTTTCAGCACTTTTCGAAATTCAACCACTAAGGGGGTAAAATCGTGTGTGAAATTTCACCTGAAAATAAATCATTACTAAGGAACTACTAAAGGATTTTAACGCTACAGCTATGACTACTTGGAAATATGACTTCTCGGTTAGAAATTTTTAAAAAAAATACGTGTTTCAATATTTCTGAAAATTTAGCCCCTGAGGGAGTCGAATAGGGGATGAAATTTTTTAAGAAAATATTTCCGTACATAAAAAAAATTAAATCTAAGTATATGAAAACTGGTATTTCAAAAAAAATGTTCAAATGTGTGTGAAATCTTATGGGACTTAATTGCTAAGGTCATCAGTCCCTAAGCTTACATACTACTTAACCTAAATTATCCTAAGGAAAAACACACACACCCATGCCTGAGGGAGGACTCGAACCTCCGCCGGGATCAGCCGTCAGTCCATGACTGCAGCCCCCTAGACCGCTCGGCTAATCTCGTGCGGCTTGTTATTTCACTTTGCGGTTAGATATAAAGAAATATTTCTTAGTGTACAAACATTGCTATGGGAATATCTCCACATGAATGAAAAGGGATGACTAACGAAAACTTTGGACTCCAACTAAAAGAATCGGTTTTTGGGCAGAAGTTGTAGTGTGCGTACTGTAAGACCTTCAGATGATGATGATGATGATGATGATTAGTGTTTTAGGGCGCACAACGTAAGACCTTCAGTGCACACACCATCAGATTATTTGACTTGTCGCTCTAACGAAGTGGCGAGTGTCAGCAATATGTCTCGTGGTCTTATCGTGGCGTGTTTATCTTCTGCCGTTAGGTCAGACGACAGAAATGCCACTTGCACCCTTAGAGTAGCAGATTGACGGTGACCAACTTTAAACAGAACTTGATTAATTTTCACACACATTTATTAAAATAATAACAAGCATAAAAATTACATAACTTGGTTCTGGATGCTATTGACAATTGACAATCTGAAGTTCCCTTAGTATTGGTACGTTAATCTTATTCTCACATATCTCTGATACTTGACAAAAGTTTCTATACATTTATCTTCATGGCTATGTACAGGGATATGGTAATCTTATTAGGAGCAGACTGAAACTTGACTATAGACTGGTACAGACAAATGTAGAACTCGTACAGACTGGTACAGACTAATGCAGGCTGGTACAGACTGGTGCTGACAGATGCAGACTGACTAATCGGAGGTCTGTACACATTGTAATACCTCGCGCGTTCATGTATCACTGCGCGAGTGTGATCCGCGAGGAGAAAAGGTTCTACATTAGCAGCAATCTCATTGGCAGCGTTACATATTAATATGCGGATCGGCGGAAGCAGAATCATCTCCGGCGGTACACCGCAAGGTTACCGCCCTTCGATTGTGCCTTTTTCGCGCTAATCGAAGTGTTAGGGGTTCCAGGTGCCAGCCAGCCAGCCAGCCAGCCAGCCAGCCAGCCAGCCAGCCAGCGAGCCAGCCAGCCAGCGGTTCCCGGTCCCGGCCTGCAGCAGTGGTCCCGCAGCCAGCCAGCCAGCCAGCCAGCCAGCCAGCCAGCCAGCCAGCCCTCCGGTGGCAGCAGCAGTCCAGCCAGCAGCAGTCCAGCCAGCAGCAGTCCAGCCAGCAGCAGTCCAGCCAGCAGCAGTCCAGCCAGCAGCAGCAGCAGCAGCAGCAGCAGCAGCAGCAGCCGCAGCCGCCCCGGCCCCGTCCGCGGCAGCAGCGTCCCTGCCTCTCGCCGTCGCCGTCGCCGTCGCCGTCGCCGTCGCCGTCGCCGTCGCCGTCGCCGTCGCCGTCCGTCGTCCCCCAGTGTGTGTCCTGTCCTTTTAGTGCTGTGTTTTTCTTTCTTCTTCTTGTCGTCATGTCCGCCCCCACCACCACCGTCACTACTACCACCACCGCCATCGTGTATACGTCCCCTTCCGCCGCCTCCACCACTATCACTTGGTGTGCCCAATCCCACCCCCCTCCTTCCATCCCTCCCCTCCTCTCTATCCCTTCGCCCTCGCTCTTTGTCTCCCCGTCTCCCGCCTCTTCCTCTCGTTCTGATCCTTTCCCCCCACTCCCCCAGCCTGTCACTGCAGCTCCGGCTAGGGTGGTGGCCCGTCGGGCCACTGCCCACGCCCAGCTCTCCCCATCGCCATCGCCATCGCCATCACCGCCACCACCGTCATCATCGTCACCATCACCATCACTGCCACATTCGCCTGCACCGTCACAGTCACTATCTCCGGCGCCGCCTGCTGCGTCCGTGCCGGGACCTGTCCCTTCCCACCACCTCCCCATCGTTCCCGTCCCTCCTGTCACCACCCGCCCATCTGCCGCTGTCAAACGCCCTAGTGGCGCCTCCACTTCCTCTGCTCCTAAAAAGGCTCCACCCCGCCCGCCATCCCCACCCCAAAATGCCATGGACGTCTCCCCACCAGGCCCCGCTCCCTCCTCCTCCTCCTCCTCCTCCTCCCCACCCGGTCTCTACAAATATCTCCTGTCCCATCCCGATCCTTCCTTCCTCGAGGCCCGGAATCTCTCCCTCCTCCTCCGCCAACATTTCCCTGGCGTCCCCATCTCTCTCCTTACTCCCAGACGGGATTCTGTTCTTATCTCCTCCCCCAGCCCAACCCTCCATACTGACATCCTCTCCCGCCTCCCCATCACCCGTTTTGGTCCTCACGCCTCCCTCACCCCTGCTCCCTCCCCATCTCCTACCCGCCAACCCCAACCCCCGCGTGGCCCGCCGACCCTCACCGCCGTGATCACTCGGCTTAGCCCGTCGATCACGGAGGAGGAGGTGCTGGCGGAGCTGAAGGCCCATCCCACCCTGGAGGTGCGGGCGGTCCGCCGCATTTTCAACGCGACCGGCCCCACCCGCCTTATGCGGGTTTTCTCTGAGGACGCCCCCTCCATTGACCGTCTCCTGAAGGAGGGTGCCCTCCTCTTCAATCAGCGGTACAAGGTCGACCCCTCCCGTTCCCCCCCTCAATCCCTGCGCTGCCAGAGATGTCTGCGCTACAATGCACATCCAACAGCAGAGTGCCGCGAGGCCCCCACCTGCCCACATTGTCGGCAAGCGCACTTCCTCCGGCAGTGCCCCAACCTCCAATCCCCTCCCTCCTGTAATACCTGCAGCCTCCCCCACCCCACCTACTCCCAAAAGTGCAAAGCCCGACCCCCTCCCACCACTCCTGAACTCACCGTACCTGTCCGTCCCCTGGACGCCCCCACCCCTCCTGGCAATTCCCTTCGTCCCCCCCCCACTGCTGAGGACATCATCAGGTTCCTCACCATTGTCCTTCAAAACGTCCATCCCTTTCAGCGCCCCCACACCTTACAACAGATCTCCCTCGCCGCCCGTTCCATATTCCACCTTAAAATGTACGCCACCTTTTCCAATAACCAGGCCCATTTCACCTTCTCCCGCCTTGACACCCTCGTCTAAGTCCTTATCATGGCGCGACAGCATCATATCCTTTTCAACAATATCCGCTCCCTTCCCGCCAACAAGAACCTCTTCCTGCACACCCTTGCTACCCACCGTGTGGATGCCTTCCTCCTCAATGAAACCTTCCTCCAACCCCACCACTCCATCCACACCTCCCCCTATCTCCTCCACCGCTCCGATAATCCCCTCCCAGTTGCACGTGGCGGAGTTGCCATTGGCCACCACCGCCAGATCCCCGTTCGGCTCCAGCCTCTCCTTCCCGACCCCACCGAACACCTGATCCTTAGTCTCTTCTTCCCCGGCCTTACCATTACCTGTGCCACCATCTATGTCCGCCCCAACGCCCCTCTTCCTTTCGACTTCCTCTCCCACATCGACCGTACCTTCTCCTCCTATGTGATCGCCGCCGACCTCAACATCCATAGTCGCTCCGCTGCCCAGTTACGGCGGTGGCATCGGTTCCTCTCCTCCCTTCAAGGCGACCTCATCCCCATCCCCCAGCATACTCGTCCCGAATCCAACTCCACTCCCGATGTTATCCTCTCCTCCCCCAACCTCCTTGGTCGCATTACGGTGGATGTCCTGGAGCCTATTGGTAGCGACCATCTCCCTGTCCTCCTCACCGTTTCAGACGGCCGTCGCCCCCGCCCCGACCCTTGTCATGACCCTCCCCCTAAGTACATCCATGACTATTCCCGTGCCAACTGGAATGCCTACCGGGATACCCTCTCCGCTCAGGTCGATAGCCACCCTCTCGCCTACCGCCGTCCTGATGATGTCACCCATGCCGCCTCCTTTCTCCAGCAGACCTTGTCTGAGGCCGTGGAGGCCCACGTCCCTACTGTTGCCATCCACCCCCACCGTCCTACCTTACCACCACAGGCCGTCCTCCTCCTCCGTGAATCCCGTCGTCTCTACCGTGCCTTCCTCCGCACGCGTGACCCGGACACCCTACGACGCCACCGGCAACTACAGCGACACATTCGAAATTTGCTCGCGGCCAAGAAACGCCGGGACTGGCGACAGACATGCACCCGTTTAACTGCTACCCTCCCTATAAACTCGTCCAAGTTCTGGACCGCCTTCCGTCGCCTTACCGGAACTAAACCCTCCCCCTACTATCCTCTTCTCCACGATGATCGCCCCTTTCCTGACGCCCTTAGTAAGGCCAATCACTTTGCCTCCTACCTGTCCGATGTGTTTTCCATCCCTGATGATCCCCAGTTCGATTACTCCCTCTTCCCAGATATCCGCGATCGAACTGATACCTCTGTCCCTCCCCTCGCTCCTGGTTTCCAGTACTTGGACAACATTCCACACACGGACCTTAATGCCCCCATCACCACACAGGATCTCATCAATACACTCCGCACCAAACGCAACACCGCTCCTGGTCACGATCGTGTCACCTACCGTCACCTTCGTGAAGCTCCTGTCTCTTTTCTCTCCACCCTGGCCAGGCTCTACAATGTAGTCCTGTCCACCGGTTACTACCCCGACCTGTGGAAAACCTCCCGTATCCTCATGTTCCTCAAACCTGGCAAACCGCCGTCCGCCGTCTCCTCCTACCGTCCCATCAGCCTTACCTCGGTCTTCAGCAAGGTCCTGGAATCTATCCTCACCCGCCGCATCCACCAGCATCTCCGCCAGCACCGCCTCCTCCCCGTTACCCAGTGTGGCTTTCGGCCGTCCTTCTCTTCCGACGATCTTCTCCTTCACCTCACTCATCTCCTTTCCGAACAGCTCAATTCCCGTCGCTCCGCAATCTTCCTCTCTCTTGACCTCGAACGCGCATATGACCGCGTATGGCATTCCGGTCTCCTCTTCAAGCTCCAAACCTTCGCCCTTCCCATTAACTACGTTCGTCTGATCGGTTCCTTTCTCTCCCGCCGTCCTTCCTATGTCACCATCCATAACACCGATTCCTACACCTTTTTCCCCTCCGCCGGTGTGCCCCAAGGCTCCGTCCTCTCCCCCCTTCTGTACCTGTTGTACACGGCGGACATGCCGCCGCCGTCACCCCCCATCCACCTTCTCCAGTTTGCCGATGACACCGCCTTCCTCGCCCTTGCCCCCACCCTGCGACGCTCCCAACACCTTCTCCAATCCCATCTTGACCGGTTCACCGCTTGGTGCAACCAGTGGTTGCTCAAGGTCAATCCTTCCAAAACCCAGGCGATCATTGTAGGCAAAACCACTCCCTCCTTCCGCCTCCTTGATTTCTATCTCACCGTTTATGGCCGTCCCATCGCTCTCACCCCCACCCTTAAGTACCTTGGCGTCACCCTCGACCGTCGCCTCTCCTGGACTCCCCATCTCCAGACAATCCAAGCCAAGGCACGTTCCCGACTCCGTCTCCTCAAGCTCCTTTCCGGCCGAACGTGGGGTCTGGACCCCTCCACCATCCTCCACACCTATAAGTCCCTCATCCGCCCTATCCTCTGTTACGCCCATCCCGCCTGGATCTCCGCCCCCCCTTCCTTTTATAAATCCCTCCAAATCCTTGAACGCCATGCTCTCCGCCTTGCCTATCGCATCCGTCTCCCTTCCCCCACGCGGATCCTGTATGACCTTATCCCCTTCCCCCACCTCCTCCTCTTCCTCGAAAGGATACGAATCCTATACACCTCCCGTAAACTCGATCCTCCTCACCCGCTCGTCTCCCCGATCCTCTCCCACCCCCGCCCGCTGCCGCGCCTGTACTCCCACGTCCCACCTGGTCTCCATCTCTCCACCCTCCTTACCCTCTCCCAAGGTGGTTTCCGCCAGCTCCCCCTCCCTGATGATGTCCTCCTCCCCTGCATCTACCCCTCCTATCAACTTTGATCCTCCCCCCCCTCCTGTGTCCTTTCCTTCAGGCACCCTCCCTCCCCCCCTTTTCCCTTCCCTTCTCTTTCCTTTCCCCCCTCCCTCCTACCCTCTCCTCCGGGCTTCACTCCCCCTACCTCCCTCCCCCTCTCTCCTTTGCCCATGGCATCTCTGCTCTCCCCTCTCCCATTTCCCCTTCCTCCTCCTCCACCTCCTCTCTTGGCAGGTCCCCGGACTCGTACACGCTGAGTGGACATTCGCGCGCCGGAGATCGTCGCCATCAGTGTCTCGTGAGTGCCGTCGTGTTTCGTGTTCAGTGTTCCCGTCATACTCCATCGTTCACCTGTGCCATCGCCATCTTCAGTGTTAGTGCGTCGTGACAACAGTTTGTAGTGAATTTTCGTCAAGTGTGAACGGCTCCGTGTTTGTCTTTATGTGTCTACTGTTTTATTACCCACCGTTATGTCACATTTGTGTATTCTTTCTGTTCTATCTTTATCTCCTCTACGGCTGAAGAGCGGCGTACCATGCTGCTGACAGCCTGCCTGTTTGTACGGGTTTGAAAATAACAATAAAGAAAAAAAAAAAAAAAAAAAGAAGCAGAATTTGGTCCGTCTCTATGGCAGCGCCATCTCGTCGTGCGGAGACGGACGAGCGCTGCGCTTGCGCTGTTGTGCTTAGCGGGGCGCGCTCTAGTGGGAAAGTTGTGTACGCGCTGGCTATGCGGTACTATGTACACAACAGAAGTACATTAGGAAAAGACCACGCTCCTACGGCCTTAATTAGCGTGAAAGGCTTAGAAGGTGTTGCAGTTTGTGATCAACGTAAAAGTTTCGTTAAATAAGAACAAAAAAGTCTCTGCGGGCCATACAGTCTACGCGAGAGAAGCAGCAGGCGCTAAGCTGATATAGAATAGTCGGGAAATGTAAATAGCGAGTGTAAGAGAGAAAATGACTCGTTTCTGGCAGACGAAAGACAGAGCAGCGAGGACTGCGCGTTTAGCAGCCTTCTGCACAGAGAGCCGCCGCAGCCGCTGCCGCAGCCGCGACGTCCTCGGCGTATGAAAAATTCAGCGCGGCGTGGTGTGTGGGGGAGTTATTAATGTGGCCGACGCGGGGTGCGGATGCAGAAGCGCAGCGCTAATAGCGGACGGGCCGGTTAATTATTTAGCCCCCGGGCCGACTGCGGAAGGCGCGCGGGCCGGAGATTTCTGCCGCGGGGCCCTCCTTTTTCGCCGCCGCCCCCAGCCGCCACTTAGCACCCGTCGCCGCCCCCGCGCCGCCTCCGCCGCCGCCTTCCCGTTTTATACGGACTGCCGGCTGTCTGGAACCGGCATCAATATTTCAGCAGGCCGGGCCCCCGGGACGAGTCTAAAAAGCAACAGGCCGTAAAGAGCGGGCGACAAGTGCGCCCGCAAAGTGAAGCGCGCCGCAGAGAAGGGTTAGCGGGCGGACCGCACTAAACCCGCGCCCGTCTCCCGAGGCGCATGATTTCGTAATGGCCGCGCAGCCACGGGCCGCGATGCAAGTTTAAACGCGCCGCCCCCGCACAGCGCGACGAGGGGTACGCCGACGCCGACGCCGACGCCGACGCCGCCGCGGCTTCTACTCTGTCCTCACTCGCAGCGCCAACTGCTGTTGGCGACCTTCATCTAAAATGGTTCAAATGGCTCTGAGCACTATGGGACTTAACATCTCTGATCATCAGTCCCCTAGAACTTAGAACTAATTAAACCCAACTAACCTAAGGAAATCACCCATCCATGACCGAGGCAGGATTCGAACCTGCGACCGTAGCGGTCACGCGGTTCCAGACTGAAGCGCCTAGAACGGCACGGTCACACCGGCCGGCTGACCTTCATCTCGACGCAGCACAAGGATGGGACCCCTCCACGCGCACACCAACGTGGTGACCAAACCAAAGATTCTTCTGTCACCTCCATATAACATGTTAGTTTTTGAATCGGGAGTCACAGGATGCGGGGGCTGTGATGTTATCCATGCGTCTACATCTACATCTACATCTACATCTACATGATTACTCTGCAATTCACATTTAAGTGCTTGGCAGAGGGTTCATCGAACCACAATCGTACTATCTCTCTGCCATTCCACTCCCGAACAGCGCTCGGGAAAAACAAACACCTAAACCTTTCTGTTCGAGCTCTTATTTCTCTTATTTTATTTTAATGATCATTCCTACCTATGTAGGTTGGGCTCAACAGAATATTTTCGCATTCGGAAGAGAAGGTTGGTGACTGAAATTTCGTAAATAGATCTCGCCGCGACGATAAACGTCTTTGCTTTAATGACTTCCATCCCAACTCGCGTATCATATCTGCCACACTCTCTCCCCTATTACGTGATAATACAAAACGAGCTCCCCATTTTTGCACCCTTTCGATGTCCCCCGTCAATCCCACCTTGTAAGGATCCCACACCGCGCAGCAATATTCTAACAGAGGACGAACGAGTGTAGTGTAAGCTGTCTCTTTAGTGGACTTGTTGCATCTTCTAAGTGTCCTGCCTATGAAACGCAACCTTTGGCTCGCCTTCCCCACGATATTGTCTATGTGGTCTTTCCAACTGAAGTTGTTCGTAATTTTTACACCCAGGTACTTAGTTGAATTGACAGCCTTTTGGCTCGCCTTCCCCACGATATTGTCTATGTGGTCTTTCCAACTGAAGTTGTTCGTAATTTTTACACCCAGGTACTTAGTTGAATTGACAGCCTTGAGAATTGTACTATTTATCGAGTAATCGAATTCCAACGGATTTCTTTTGGAACTCATGTGGATCACCTCACACTTTTCGTTATTTAGCGTCAACTGCCACCTGCCACACCATACAGCAATCTTTTCTAAATCGCTTCACAACTGATACTGGTCTTCGGATGACCTTACTAGACAGTAAATTAGGGTATCATCTGCGAACAACCTACGAGAATTGCTCAGATTGTCACCCAGGTCATTTATATAGATCAGGAACAGCAGAGGTCCCAGGACGCTTCCCTGGGGAACACCTGATATCACTTCAGTTTTACTCGATGGTTTGCCGTCTATTACTACGAACTGCGACCTTCCTGAAAGGAAATCACGAATCCAGTAGCACAACTGAGACGATACCCCACAGGCCCGCAGCTTGATTGGAAGTCGCTTGTGAGGGTAAGATTACTCATTAACATGGTCCATCAGGAGATAGAAAGTGGACGAAAGCGATCGAAGGGTAGCGGTTGTAAGGGCAGAGGAAAAAAAAAGTGTCAAGGCAAGGGCCAAGAGAAAAAAAAACCCTTCGGCAGTAGGACGGGTAGTAAGGGCAGTAGCGGCCTGCTGTCTGCGACAGTGCATGCAAGGTGTGGTTAGTGCGAGGTATCGTGCAGCGTTACCTTTGTCGTTGCGGTAGCTCGTTTTGGGGCTTCCTGTTGCTGCGTCCCTGTAGCAGTTCAAGGTCGTCATACATTACTGGGCGATCGGTCACAGATCGGCTCACAGACAGTGTAGGGTGGCTGGTTTGCGTGCTGTGTACAGTATGGTTTCCATGCGGTTGCCTGTTTTTCGGCTGGTCGAGCATCTGGGGTTACCAGTAGTAGCTGTGTTGCAGGGGCTCGGCAGTACTGTCGTGTTAGCGTGCTATGGACCATAGATGTTTAGTTCCTTGCCAATAGTGTCTTTGGTCTATTATGTTTCCATCTATAGTTGTGGTCGTAGATACCCAGAGAGAGGATAAACGGGTTGGGCGAGTGTCTCGTGTTATTGTACAGTCGTGTGGAGAGTTTTTGGAATACCTGCAAGACGGTATCTAGTCAATATTCCCGGTGAAGGTCCGCGGTGCGTGTGTAGCGCAGAGCGTTGCTTATGATTCTGAGTACTTTGTTCTGTATGAGCTGCAGACGGCGCAGGCGTGTGGGCGCAGCGTATCCCCAGACAGGGGCTGCGTACGTCATCAGGGGTCGAATAAGTGTCATGTACATGGACCAAAGACCTTGTAAAAAATAACTAAACTCACAGATGGCGCTGCAGTCGTGGGATAATTTGAACCTTCGGCTGGACGCCATTATAGTGGTTGTAGTCTGATGTGTTGTGTAGTATTGTACTACTATTAAGGGCCATAATTTCATGTTATATGAAAATCAGATTTCATCATGTAGCAGGTAGTTACAATTTTAATCTTCACAAAGAAATGCTAAGGCAACACTTTAATAAATCTGTTTTTTTCCTTAATCAATAAGTGGTTTAAAATTAGAAAGCTTTTCATTTGTAAACTTTGAATAAAAATCTTGAAGTTTCCTGAAACAGCTTGCCGCATTTGTCTGGAATATATTACAAACTTTTGACTGAAAACTACAATAAAACTTTGCTGGTTATAACTTAGTAGCAATAACAGCAGGGTTAATTTTTTGCTGGTTGAACTTTGATTCATTATTCAGAGCAGTCACTTTTTCTGTAAAACTATCAACTACTGTTTGACTACCACTGTGGATGACCTTTCTTTTACCTAGGTAAGTGTGATGTTATCATGCAGTTAAGAAATGAAAATTTTTCATAAGCTAAAATCGGATAGCCTTCATAGGGAGGTGGGTATTACTATTCTTCAGGGACAGTAGAAAGTAAATATTGCTTGTGTGCTGTAAGAGGGGAATATATGTTCATGTATAACAGAAAGTGTAAATTACTCAACATGCTGTAACTCTAAATTAAATCAGAGACTTACATTTTCAGAAGTGATACGTACTGCCTTTACATTTTTGAACAGCAACTGTTATTTTCGACAGTACTTGTGCAAATGTTTGTTTATTTCACATGTTTCAGTCTGTGGGGCTATGAAGTTGCTCAGAAACTGATGGAAAAACCACACATATAAACTGAAGGGGCACGTCTCCGAAAGTAAATATTCTAACTAGTGCGATAGTGGATGCCTGCCTGAAGTCTTGTTTGTTGTAGCTGGCTGATCGGTAGTGTTTTGATGGTCTAGGTTACGTTGAAAGTTGATAATTTGGTCGTGAGTTGCCAAAGCACTATGCTATGTATAACGCACTTCTCGTCATAAAATGTAAAGCAAGGTAGAGTAGGAAAATATCTATTAACATAGTGGGCAAATCTTTGAGTATTTTGATGCATTTTGCGTACATCTATCGTAAATGAACTACGAAAAATGCTAGGGGTCCAGTACATAACTTTTAGCTACGGCAGATTCCATGCAGTACGTAAGATAAATTCATAAACAGTGACTAGTTGCTGTTTGTTCGTAAATTAAAAAGTATATTGTAGTTAGGTATTGAAATGAGGCATTATGTTTGTGACCTAACTTAAGGGAAGGCATTTTATAATCAAAAGCGATGCTTTTATTACTATTATTATTATTTATTTTATGGCCTTCATTGGACCACTGTAGTCAAAAATACAAAGTTCTAAACAAGTTGTTACACATGGATACAATTTGGTTCGACAATAACTTAATATGATGTTTAGGTAATATAATTATTAGAGGCTATTCTTATATGAAAGGTGTTTTGCTCTTCTGTCTGCCCAATATTTCTTCAGTCTTTCAGTTATTTTCTTTCTTTCTTCATCTGAGACAACTCTTCCTGTACTCCTTTTATTGATTTTCATTTGTAGTCTGGTTTGTGGGTCTTGCAGTATTCTGGTTTTTTCTGTCTTGTTTTTTAGGTCATCTACTGTAATTTGAAATTCTTTTATATCTTCCTTAATTTCTGTGATCCATTTAATGTCGCTCTTGCTATTCCACAATTTTTGAATTATTTTTTTACTAATTCTGTTTTCTGGAGTTCTCATCAGATGTTCAAAGAATGGGATGCGTTTCTTCCTGATTGTGCTCATAACTGGTTCTATTTTCTTATATACCGTTTCATTTGATGCTATTCTCCAATGTCCATTTATTTTATACTGTTTATTTATACATGTCCTAATTATTCTTCTTGTATAAACATTCGAACTCCGTTCGTCAGTTTACCACTCTAATGGCCGCTGGCCAGCTATTCAATTTGTCCGCTCTTCAGTGTCGACCACTCTTGCGGTTGTGGGGGCCTGACATGGACCTAGACACCCTCCCATTCAGTGTGCTACGCCTGTTAAGCATAGGGTAGAGTTGTTTGAGCCTCGCGTTTGCCTTGTTGGTCACGTGTTGAATGTGGTCCCCCCAGAGTAGTTGCCGGTCCAGCCAGACACCGAGGTATTTGACTTTCTCGCGGAAACGTATTGGGCGTACATGCAGGCTAGCGGTGGGCAGGGGACGGCAGGGGAAGTGTGAAAGGTATGTGCTGAGATTCGATCAGGATAGAGCCAGTGAAAAATGTCGATAGTTCCCAACCGCAAGGTTGGACGAGTAGTACATCTTCGAGTAGTAAGATTTTTGACAGTTATCAGAGCTAGGTGCACGCGGTAAAAGTTTAGTAGTGGTGAGGAGATGCGCAGAGACAGCAGACGTGTTTCGAGTCGGAGCTAGATGCCTGCAGGAGGCAGCCGGGTCGTGACAGCATCAAAGTAAGAATTGGCGCTACGCACATAATAAGCTATATGTATTGAGCGAAACTCGGCACATACCTGGGGAAACTAGAAAGAATAATTAATAAAATAGGTTTTCTTTGGTTAAATGATGTCTAAAAGCTAGATAGAAATCCCATTGTTGATGAAATAAGCGTTTTGTGAAACCTTCTCGTAAATCCATGCTATAGAAGGTTTCTTTAGTTTCTCACATGTGCCTTAAAAGTTTGAACAATAAATATTTTTTAGATAAAATTAGAGTTTCATCTCACACCTTTTGTCGTTCTCCGCATCCTGTGCTTGCATTGAACCAAAAGGTACATTAAAGTAAAGTTCCCAGGAGTAAAGCTAATAATTTCATTTATCAGAGTAAAATAATATATATGCCATTGCACAGTTGGCAAATTATTCAGATCATGACAGAATTTTTATTAAGTAACAAACAGGGCCAAAATGAGTAAAGTTATCTAGAAGGACAATTTTATGCCATTGCACTACGGGTGAGTTGAATATATGTTTTATTATCGGCTAAACGGGAAGGAGTGCACGAGCTACGTCCACAGACGCCGTCAGATGCAGTTTGGTGACTTTCATTTATTTTTTACCACTAAACTTTCATGCAGTCAGATGTGTATTTTGAGTATTAATTTTCCAACAATATTTCCATGCAGTCAGATAAAGTTCAGTTCAGTTAAATATGCAGTCAGATGCAAGTTTTATTAAAGACTAAAGCAGTCAGTCTAGTTTAAAATAGAGAATTTTTATTACCAACACTTTCAAGTGTATCGCTGTGGTCACAATCTCCACGAAAAAAGCAAAATCACCGATGCCAGCAAATTGTCGTGATTACATTAGCGCCTTTTACACTCATAAGCCAAAATATTATGGCCACTGCCAACCGCGACGTTGGATGCCGCCTGGTGGCGTTGAGGGCACGTGACGCGGTTGCAAAAGTATGTAAGCGGAGCAGACAAGGACGGGCGATCACCCTAGCGAAGATATGGGCTGCAAAACGGGAAATCCATCGAGATTTGACAAACGGAATTATTATTACGCAGAGGCTGTGAACGAGTATCTCGTAAACGACGAAACTGGTCGAATGTTCACGTGCTACTGTCGTGAGCAGCTACAGAAAGAATTAGGATATTGAAACTACAACTAGGTGCTAAATGATACTTCCTGGCAGATTAAAACTGTGTCCTGGACCGAGACTCGAACTCGGGACCTTTGCCTTTCGCAGGTAAGTGCTCTATCGTCTGAGCTACCCAAGCACGACTCACGCCCCGTCCTCACAGCTTTACTTCCGCCAGTAGCTCAGATGGTAGAGCACTTGCCCGCGAAAGACAAAGGTCCCGAGTTCGAGTCTCGGTCTGGCACACAGTTTTAATCTGCCAGGAAGTTTCATATCAGCGCACACTCCGCTGCAGAGTGAAAATCTCGTTCTGGAAACATCCCCCAGGCTGTGGCTAAGCCATGTCTCCGCAATATCCTTTCTTTCAGGAGTGCTAGTTCTGCAAGGTTCGCAGGAGAGTTTCTGTAAAGTTTGGAAGTTAGGAGACGAGGTACTGGCAGAAATAAAGCTGTGAGGACGGGGCGTGAGTCGTGCTTGGGTAGCTCAGTTGGTAGAGCACTTGCCCGCGGAAGGCAAACGTCCCGAGTTCGAGTCTCGGTCTGGTACACAGTTTTAATATGCCAGGAAGTTTCATATCAACGCACACGTCGCTGCAGAGTGAAAATCTCATTCAGGTGCTAAATGGTTTAACACCATGCGGAGATGGGGTAGCGTACGCATCTCCTGAATATCTAGAGTGTTGCCAGGAAGACATGTGAAGTGTGGGCATCTTTTGCTGTCAGTTACGCACGTTTAGAGACAGACAGTGACGTGCTGGTCGGCCGCTGCGACCGACCGGTTCTAGGCGCTTCAATCCGGAACCGCGCTGCTGTTACGGTAGCAGGTTCCAGTCCTGCCTCGGCCATGGGTGTGTGTGATGTCCTTAGGTTAGTTAGGTTTAAGCAGTTCTAAGTCTAGGGGACTGATGACATCAGATGTTAAGTCCCATAATGCTTAGAGCCATTTGAACCAGTGGCATGCCTCTTAGCACACGAGAGATCCAGAGTGTTGCGGAAGGAGTGTGAGCCACGACCTCTACCGCAGAGCCACTCGTATGACTATGATGTTCTGCACGTCTGTTGGTGAATAATTGTGGTGAGCATAATTAGCAGCACTAATGTGATAGCGCATCTCTTGGTCCGCACTTGCTCAATTAATTGCGATCACCTGTCTCAGGTCAAGCGTTGCTTTGGTGGATGTATGAGTTTCTCCATATAACTATCAGGACAAGAGTCACTGTTTTTCCCGTTCAGGTTAAAAATTCCAGAATAACATTCGGAGCGTCAGTTCCGTCAGAGGAGCATGTTTCTTGTAGCTTGAGGTAACGCTGAAACCCACTGAGTCTACTAGTTAGATTTTACATAAAGAGTTTGTAAAACATTTCATATTATTTCATGCCATGATCACATTAAATATGTTTTTAATTGAATAAACTACTGTGTTTTGTAAGGACTGGTTGTGTAAACACCTTCCATTAATAAAAACAGATTTCTTTGCAATCCCCCACTTTATAGCTAGGACCATGAATCGATTGTGTTATCCATGAAAGTTATGTCCAATAGACCGCCTGCTTAGCTGTGTGGTAACGTGCTCCCCTTCCATGCAGGCGGGCCCGGGTTCGATTCCCGGCTGGATTGGAGATTTTCCCCGCTCGGGGACTGGGTGTTGTGTTGTCCTCATCATGATTTCATCCCCATCCCTGGCGCGCAAGTCGTCCAATGTGGCGTCGACTGAAATAAGACTTGCACTTGGCGGCCGAACTTCCCCGAATGGGGGCCTCCCGGCCAACGATGCCATACGCTCATTTCCATTTTTTATGTCCACTAATTACAGCTTGCGTCGTGAAAGAGTGATCAGCTTTTAATTAATCTTCTGGGCAGGTTAACATTTTACACACATTGCTAAATCTGTGATTTTAGGATTGCCGCCAATCATTGACAGAAATGCATCAGAATTTTGTAATATACAAAATATTTGTATCCCTCTCGCCCCACTTTATATACACCTTTGATTCACATGGTATAACCTACACGTACTAGCAAATGACGATGTACGACATTAAGTATTGGCTTCCAGTGATTTACTTCCGAAGTTGAAAATAGTATTATGTCCAACTGTGATATTCGCTTCGCATTTACAACTAGGACTCTACCTTTCCCATCCACATCTTTACAGATTCCGTCTCCAGCATAAATCACCTCCTCATCCGTGCAGTCGTAATACCTCTACCGACAGTTAGCCAAACTTTCAGAATTTCAGTCGGAAGCCTATCACTGCCTTAAATCAAGTCTTACACAAGCAATGTTCTTGCCTCGATCGAAAACTCGTGGTAAGTAAGTCTACTCCAGCGATCGTAGAGTATAAGTTCTGCGTTGATACTTACTTAGCAGACCGCAGTGGCCGAGCTGTTCTAGGCGCTTCAGTCCGGAACCGCGCTGCTGCTACGGTCGCAGGTTCGAATCCTGCCTCGGGCATGGATGTGTGTGTGATGTCCTTAGGTTAGTTAGGTTTAAGTAGTTCTAAGTCTAGGGTACTGATGAGCTCAGATGTTAAGTCCCATAGTGCTCAGAGCCATTTGAATCATTTGATACTTACTTGATACGAATGGTTGTTTGCGTATATCCGCCGGCGCTAAGGCACATCACAGGGAACTGGCGATGTATTAATACTAGACGAACGCCAATTTATCGTCACGTCGTTTAGGCTAACACTGAACTATTTTGTGAGATTGTGAGGAGTTGTGCGTCCTACAAAATATCGAAATGTAATAACATCATTAAGGGTCTAGTAATGACAGCAGAATTTATTGATAAGTAAGGACAAAATTCATAACCTGAACTATTATTGTTAGCGTTGGTTTGCTTCTGATTCTGATGAGCACAACCATATGACTGAACTGTTCAAAGGAACTCTCACATATTCTAAACGAATCCTACTCCCGTTGCAGCATTTTCTGCTGCTGTTAATCTTACCCTATTTTCTCTGAGCAGAAATCCTTATATTCTTTCCACTTCACTATATCAAGATTGAGCCTTAGAATGTCCTTTTTCAGATTTTGTAGCTTCCCTGCCGCGTTCAGACTTCTGACTTTCACATTCCGACTCGTAGAATGTTACCCTTTCGTTGGTTTTTCAGTCTTTTTCTCATGGTCACCTCCACAGTTCCCTCCCGGAGATACGAATGGGGGACTAATCCGGAATCTTTTGCCAGTGGAGTGATCATCATGACTTTCTCCTACAGGCCACATGTCCTCTGGGTACACGTTATGCGTCTCTAATGTAGTGCATTGCCTTCTACATCCTCATGCCGTTGATTGTTGCTAATTCTTCCCACTTTTAGGAGTAGTTTATCTCCATAAGGGCAAGAGGATACCCTGAGCCTCTCTCATCCTTCGTCTTTGACAAGGCTGTTGGCAGAATGAGGGAGACTCTCTATACCGGAAGTCTTCGGTCACCATTGTTAAAATTTAAGCAGTGGCTGGGTTCGAATCGAGGTCATTTGATTATGAATCTAAGACGCTACCCCTG
The DNA here is from genome assembly GCF_021461385.2 of Schistocerca piceifrons. Classification (NCBI taxonomy): domain Eukaryota; kingdom Metazoa; phylum Arthropoda; class Insecta; order Orthoptera; family Acrididae; genus Schistocerca; species Schistocerca piceifrons. The sequence goes on along the minus strand of NC_060144.1, from coordinate 58,400,777 downwards.
CGTCGCCAATCGTCTAATTTAACAATAAAATACACACATCAAAAAGTTTTCCATCACCCCAGTTCCCCGAACTGAAGATAGAAGTTCACTGTGGAACATCACAGAGGCAGCCCCTTTGTTCAGAGATGTCACTAAACCTGCCCGAAGATGTACACAAACACGCATGAGCAGCGCCTATTAGGCGGAGGGGGTCCGACAGCCGATCAGTTCCAGTCTTTCCACCACGAAGGATGTACATGGCTCATGTTGTCTGTAGTTGTACCATGCCTAGACGGCGAATGCGGCGGTTCAGTCATGTCCGCATTGTTACTTTGTGCCAGGAAGGCCTCTCAATAACGAAAGTGTCCAGGCGTCTCGGAGTGAACCAAAGCAATGTTATTCGGACATGGAGGAGACACAGAGAGACACCACGTTGAAAAATGCTTTCCATGCAGCCACAGTATGTCGTGTTACGACTCAGATTGTGGGCAATAGGCTGCATGATGCGCAACTTCACTACCAACGTCCATGCCGACGTCCATCTTTGCAACCACGTCGCCATGCTGCGCAGTACAGATGGGCCCAACAACATGCCGAACGGACTGCTCAGCATTGGCATCACGTTCTCTTCACTGACGAGTGTCGCATATGCCTTCAACCAGTCAATCGTCGGAGACGTGTCTGGAGGCAACCTAGTCAGGCTGAACGCCTTAGAGCCAGTGTCTGGCGAGTGCAGCAAGGTGGGGGTTTCCTGCTGTTATGGGGTAGCATTATGTGGGGCCGACGTACGCCGCTGGTGGTCATGGAAGGCTACGTAACTGCTGTACGATACGTGAATGCCACCCTACGACTGATAGTGCAACCATATCGGCAGTATATTGGCGTGGCATTCGTCTTCCTGGACGACAGTTGGCGCCCCCATCGTGCACATCTTGTGAATGACTTCCTTCAGGATAACGTCATTGCTCGACTAGAGTAGCCAGCATGCTCTCCAACCCTATCGAACATGCCTGGGGTAGAGTGAAAAGGGCTACTTATGGACGACGTGACTCACCAACCACTCTGAGGGATCTACGCCGAATGGCCGTTGAGGAGCGGGACAATCTGGACCAACAGTGCATTGATGAACTTGTGGAAAGTATGCCACGACGAATACAGGCATGCATCAATGCAAGAGGACGTGCTCATGGGTATTAGAGGTACCGGTCTGTACAGCAATTTGGACCAGCACCTCTGAAGGTCTCGCTGTATGGTGGTACAACATGCAAATGTGTGGTTTTAATGAGCAATAAAAAGGGCGGAAATGATGTTTATGTTGATCTCTATTTCAATTTTCTGCACAGGTTCCGGAACTCTCGGAAGCCAGGTGATGTAAAACTTTTCTTGATGTGTGTATTTTTGGCTCTTTAACCACAATGCTCTGCATTTGTTTATATCGAGGGTTAGCTGTCCTGCAATAACAGTCGGTTCTCATTTGAAGGTTTCCGTGCGAATCAGTGGAAGGGGTCCAGTTCTTAAGGCATAAACTTTAGATTCACTTGGCATGGAATGACGAAAAGGTTGTATCGAGAAGACGGGGGATGAATTAAGAAGGTGGACATGGGTAGCGTACGAGCTGTCTGGACTAGCGGAGAGGAGCGCCGTGCGTTGTTTCGTGGCCGGGACGGAGCACGTGCGGCGACCTTTAAAAGTCACGCTCCGGCCTCACGAATTAGGCATGAAGGACAACTCCGAACGGCAGGCAAGCCTCCCATGACGTCATGCGGAATTTATGGCTCGTCTCGTGCGTGCCCGCCGCTCGCAGGAGCGAAGACGCGCTGCGCCGAAACACGCATCTCAAAAGTGAAAAGGCTGGCCGGACGCGAAATGCGACTGGTCGCAGACGTCAGCCAGTGCCGGCTCAGTGGGAGCTGCAGGTCACAGCGCCCGAGTAGCCAACGTTCAAAAAAATGGTTCAAATGGCTCTGAGCACTGTGGACCTTAACATCTGAGGTCATCAGTCCCCTAGTCTTAGAACTACTTAAACCTAACTAATCTAAGGACAGCACACGCATCTATGCCAGAGGCAGGATTCGAACCTGCGACCGTAGCAGCAGCGCGGTTCCGGACTGAAGCGCCTAGAACCACTCGGTCACAACGGCCGGCAGCCAACGTTCGTCTCACCGTTGTTGGCCTCTCTGCGCGATAGCAATGGAGGTACCAATCAAGACAGTGCTGCCAACGCAGAGTCACTGAACACAGCCTTCCGAAATGCCTTCACAAAAGAAGACGAAGTAAATACTCCAGAATTCGAATCAAGAACAGCTGCCAACACGAGTAACGTAGAAGTAGATATCGTCGGAGCAGTGAAGCAACTTAATAAAAGCAAGTCATCCAGTCAACACTGAATACCAATTAGGTACCTTTCTGAGTATGCTGATGCAACAGCTTCATAATTAACAGTCATGTACAACCGTTCGCTCGACTAAAGATCCGTACTCAGAGACTGGAAAGTTACACAGGTCACACTAATATTCAAGAAAGGTAGTACGAGTAATCCATTAAATTAAAGGCCCAGATCATTAACGTCAATGTGCAGTAGAATTTTGTAACATATATTGTGTTCGAACATTATGAGTTACCTCGAGGAAACGGACTATTGACACACAGTCAACACAGATTTAGAAAACACCTTTCTTATGAAACACAACTAGCTCTTTACTCGCACTAAGTGTTGAGTGCTATCTACAAGGGATTTCAAATTGATTCCGTATTTCTGGATTTCCGGGAGCCCTTTGACACTGCACAACACAAGCGGCTTGTTGTGAAATTGCGTGCCTATAGAATATCGTATCAGTTGTATGATTGGATTCGTGATTTCCTGTCAGGGAGGTCACAGTTCGTAGTAACTGACGGAAAGTCATCGTGTAGAACAGAAGTGATTTCTGGCATTCCACAAGGTAGTGCTATAGGCCCTTTGCTGTTCCTTATCTATATGAAGGATTTGGGAGACAATCTGACCAGCCGTCGTAGGTTGTTTGCAGATGACGCTGTCGTTTATCGACTATTAAAGTCGTCAGAAGGTCAAAAGAAATTGTAAAACGATTTAGAAAAGATACATCTATGCTGCGAAAATTGGCAATTGACCCTAAATAACGAAACGCGTGAGTTCATCCACATCAGTGCTAAAAGAAATCCGTTAAACTTAGGCTACACAATAAATCAGTCAAATGTAAAGGTCGTATATTCAATTAAATACGTAGGAATAAAAATCACGAACAACTTAAATTGGAAGGAACACATAGAGAATGTGGGAAAGGCTAACCAAAGACAGCGTTTTGTTGGTAGGACACTTAGGAAATGTGACAAATCTACTAAAGAGACCGCCTACACTACGCTTTGCCGTCCTCTTTTAGAATATCGCTGCGCGGTGTGGAATCTTTACCAGATAGAGTTGACGGAGTACATCGAAAAAGTTCAAAGGAGGGCAGTACGCTTTGTATTATCGTGAAATAGGAGAGAGAGTGCCACTGATTTTGGATGGACATAATTAAAGCAAAGACGTTTTTCGTTGCGGAGAAATCTTCTCACGAAATTCCAATCATAAACTTTCGCTTCCGAATGCGAAAATATTTTGTTGACGCCGACTTACATAGGAAGAAACGATCACCATGATAAAATAATGGAAATCAGAGCTCATACGGAAAGATGTAAGTGTTCGTTTTTCCCGCACGCTATCCTTGATTGGAATAACGGAGAATCATGAAGGTGGCTAGATGAACCCTCTACCAGGCAATTAAATATGATTTACAGAGTATCCATGTAGATGTAGGTGCAGATGAACAGTAATAATAATAGATAGATAGAAAAACTCATCTCAGTAGAAGATCTGGAAAAATAAAAAAAAGCAGATAAATTACAGTACAGGGTGGATATAATTGAGCTGCAGCTTCTCACAGAACTCCACCGCGGGCTGTGATTACCGTATGGCAGCGAAACTTGGTATAACTACATTCTAATGCATTAATGCGGAACCGATACGCTCTCCAAGAGATTAGTTCCAATTTCAGCCGCTAGGTGCAAATCAGGCGCTGTCAATGTGGGAAAGACGTACAGAAACATTTCAATATGCAATGGATCAGGAGCGGAACGTGGACAGAAAAGGTCCAATAAGTGAGGAAAGCACCACGTTGATTTCATTATTAACCGGCACTTACACAATTTGGTTAACGGGAGGACCGGAGATGTCGACGAAATGCTGCATCTGTGAAACGTCGTGATCAACAGTTGCTCGCAGCAGTTCCGGTGGAATCTGAGCAACGTGTTCCTGCATACCGGCCCTGGGCTTGGGTAGATGCCGAACGTGTCCCTGGTAAACGAACTCTTTTAGCTATCCCTAGAGCCAAAATTCACATGGATTCAGATCAGGTTATCTTGTAGACCGTGCATCTAGAAAACCTCTGGAGATAAACCTCTGAACTCTGGAGATAACAGGTTCGTGGAAGATTGCATTAAGCGGATTTTTCACTGTGCGAACTACGTAAGGTGTTACCCGTTCTTGTATACTCATGCTCATAAATTAAGGATAACTGCAGAATGTGGTGCCACACAACGTGGCACTACACAAAACTGGCGCTAATAGCACAGGCACATAGGGAACAACACGACACAGATCTGTAAGTCCTCGGTATTGGTGATAAGTTGAGAAAACCGTCCCGAAACACATGTGCTACAAACCGCCACTGTTTCCTGCGCATGTACCCAGACATCAATATGGGATATGATCACCATGCACACGTACACAGGCCGCACAACGGGTCGGCATACTCTGGATCAGGTGGTCGAGCAGCTGCTGGGGTATAGCCTCCCATTCTTGCACCAGTGCCTGTCGGAGCTCCTGAAGTGTCCTAGGGGTCCGAAAACCGAGAGCATCCCAGACGTGCTCGATGGGGTTTAGGTCTAGAGAACAGGCAGGCCACTTCATTCGCCTGATATCTTCTGTTTCAAGGTATTCCTCCACGATGGTACCTTGGTGGGGCCGTGCGTTATCATCCATCAGGGGGATGGTGGGACCCACTGCACCCATGAAAAGGCGGACATACTGGTGCAAAATGACGTCCCAATACACCTGACCTGTTACACTTCCTCTGTCAAAGATAAACAGGAGTGTACGTGCACCAATCTCACCCCACACCATCAAACCACGACCTCCATGCAGGTCCCTTTCAAGGACATTAAGGAGTTGGTATCTTGTTCCTGGTTCACGCCAGATGAAAACCCGCAGAGAATCACTGTTCAGACTACACATGGACTCGTCCGTGAACTGTGTTCTTGACACCAGGCTTTACGGGCTGTGACCAGGGGTCAGTGGAATGCACCTTGCAGGTCTCCGTGCGAATAAACCATGTCTGTTCAGTCGTCTGTAGACTGTGTGTCTGGAGACAACTATTCCAGTGCTGCGGTAAGGTTCCGAGCAAGGCTACCTGCAGTACCCCGTGGCCGTCTGCGGGCACTGGTGGTGAGATATCGGTCTTCTTGTGGCTTCTTGTGGTGTTGTACACTGTGGACGTCCCGTACTGTAACTCCTGGACGTGTTTCCTGTCTGCTGGAATCGTTGCCATAATCTTGAGATCACACTTTGTGGCACATGGAGGGCCTATGCTACGACCTGCTGTGTTTGAGCAGCCTCCAGTCGCCCTAGTATTCTACCCCTCATAAAGTCATCAATATGTGTTTTGAGCCATTTTCAACACACAGTCACCATTAATACGTCTGAAAACGTATGCCCACTAACTCGCTGAACCGTAATCTGACATGCAGCAACACACCTCTACATATGTGGACTGGTGGTAGCGCCACCGTGCGACGATCGCAGGTCGAATACACCGCATGGTCATACCCCGAGGTGATTAAAACCCGCAAACCGATCACCAGAGCGTTGTTTCACCATGTATCAGCATTATCCTTAATTTATGAACATGAATGTATGAAAACAATGGTTTCCACACAGCTGCGTTGTTTCAAAGCGGGAACCACATGATGTACAAAGAGGTTTCGATAATGTGCAGACATCACGGTACGGCCGACATGTTCTCTGGGTGTATTCTCTTCAAAGAAGAACGTACCGGCAATGAAAATGTTGCTATGAATCCCCACCACACAGTCACATACGACACAGTCGTTCACAACAGGAAATTTAATAGTGCCCGATATTCGGCAGTCTGTGTATTCTTTGCAGCTTGTAGTGTAAAATGAGCCTCGTCACTCCATTCAGTATTGCTCACCACTTGTCGTCAACTTCTATCTGTGCCAGAAACTGAAGGGCAAATTGTTATGTATCATAACGTTTCAGTTGCTGCGCCGTCCGGATCTTGTACGGATGCCAGCGTAGTATTTCCATACCACTGACTCGAAACCACCGCCATTTGCTCTTCAGCGGTGTCAAGCGAGAGCTCACTGGAGGCAGGGTGGAAGTCTGATGTGTTTTCTGATGAAAGTTGGTTCTGCCTCCGTGGCAGCGATGGGCGGGCGTTGGTTAGAAGGAGGCCAGTTGAAGACCTGTAGCCAGCCATTCTGCGTGCTACACAAAATGGACCTACACACGGAGTTCTGGTCTGGGACGCGAATTCGTATGACAGTAGGAACACTTTCGTGGTTATCCCACGCACCCTGACTGCAAAACTGTACGACAATCTGATGATTCGACCTATTGTACTGCCTTTCATGAACAGCATATCATGGAGTCTTTCCCAGTAGGATAACGCCCGCCTACATACCGCTGTTGAACCCCAACATGCTGCACGAAGTGTCGACATGTCGCTTTGGCCTGTTCGATCACCAGGTCTGTCTCCAATCGAGGACATGTGGGACGTTATCGGACGATTGCTCTCGTGTCATCTACAAAGAGCCTTAACCGTCCCTACATTAACAGAACAAACGCAACAGGGATGGAATTTCATCCCACAAACTGACATGCGGCACCTGTACAGCACAATGCATGCACGTTTGCGTGCTTGCATTCAACGTTCTCTCGGTTATGCCAGTTATTAATGTACCAGAATTTTACATTTGCAATGACTTATAAAGTGCTTACATTAACTTGTGACGTGTTAATCATTTAAATATGTTACCTAGACAAATATAATCCCTAAAGTTCATTCCTCTACATTAATTATTCTCCAGTGTTACGATTTTTTTTCCGTCAGTGCACTTGATTTGTGAAAATTTAATTTTTCCAACTAACGAGGACTAGACACACGGCAGCCACTTAGACAGAATGAAAGCTACATATCTCCTGTGGCCCTTTTACGTCACGCTGGTGGAACACTATTTCCTCCTTATACTATGTTACGCATTACCTTATTTGGACATGGAATCAGGAACGACCACATGAGAAAGCAATGAGTTTCATGTTCAAAACAGAGTCGCAAATACTGCAATTACTTTGAAACTAGTAATCGGATTTTGAAGAGTGAAACGTTGTTGAATTCGTGTCTTCTAGAGCTGTGATATTAGCAGCGGAAATTACTATAGTTAGATTTGGAAAAGCGAAGCTGATTCCAATATTTCTGTAATTAATTAATCTACCGCGAGAAATGCACGCTTGAACATAAGTGCAGAGCCGCACGTGGTAGCCGTGCGATCTGAGGCGTCTTTTCACGGTTCGCGCGGCTCCCTCCGTCGGATGTTCGAGTCCTCCCTCGGGCATGGGTGTGTGTATTGTCTTTAGCGTAAGTTAGATTAAGTAGTGCGTAAGCCTAGGGACCGATGACGTCACCAGTTTGGTCCCATAGACCTTACCACGAATTTCCAATTTTTCCATAAATGCAGATGCTAGACAAGTGTGCAGGTTGAGCTATTATACATGACCACGAATGGCAGGTGTACAATGTCGTCAATACTTTGCAAGTGTCAAGCGTGGTCATTACAGTGTTATATGCAGCTGTGAGTGCAGTATGCCAGAGATAAGTGAATCCGAACACGCGCATACTGTTCGTGCTCGCATGGTGGTTATTTCCATAGCAAAGGTGGCCAAAGTGTTTGAACGTGGCGGGGGTTTGCTGGTGATATGGGCAGTCATATCGTGGTACTTCGTTGACCCCACGTTTACTCTGTAAGCCCAAATCACTGTCAGGGATTATATTACTATTTTGCCTGAACAGGCTCAACCCTTGGTACAAATTTAGTTTCCCAATGGGCGTTCTATGTTCCAAGACGACAGGGCCCCTGTTCGCATAGTTCGCTTCGTCCAGGACTAGTTTTATCAACACAAAGATCGATTGTTGCATCTTCTCTTGCTACCAGAATCACCTGCTCTCAGTTCTATAGATCCTTTGTGGTCAGCATTGGAGAGAAGGGAGCGTCATCGCCAAGGCTGGAAGCTGTTTTGAATGCCAAGAGGTTTCTTACATTGTATTAGTCATGATTATGTGTTTTCGTATTATTTCTATCCCCTGTTTGGAAAGAGACTACACGTCATTTAGTGAGGACTATGTCACAATGTCAATGTATCAGGGTTAAAGCAGAATTACGTATCTTAGACGGTTTGTAAAATATCTGAGACGAACAGCTTACCTGAATAGCCCTGTAAAACCAACGGAAGCAGCTGGAAACCTGAGGAGATATTATTCAATCACACTGACGCAAATGCATGTGTCCTTACGTTACACCATATAATTCCAAGAGCGTCGCAAGTTACTGTTAAGTATGTAAAAATGTAATAACGCAGTTACATGTTGTAGCTAGCTATCCGTGTCGTGCAGGAAATGTTGTGAAAATCAAACGGGAATTTGTAAAAAATTTTGTCTTTAAATCGACATGAAACATTTCTTCTATCTTGGTAGTTCATTTTTATTAACCACAGTAGATTAATTGACAGTGGATAAAAGAACCTTATCACTCATCACTGTTTTAAATGGAAATTTAAATTTAACACTTCCATGCACTTAAAGGGGCGTTTCCAATTTCAGAATGGGCTACGTGCTTGAAGGGAAAATTAGACAAAGTAGGCACATATCGTACCTAAGAACCTTCAACATCGCAGCGCGTCAGCAATCGTTGGTTAATATATTAAAAATACTAAAAACCCGCCTCGATTGCGAAAAAAGCACCTAGTGTTAAGTGTTAACCCGGGTTTCGTCGTAGATAACTACACCTTCTTCAGAACAACAATAAAACCCACAAGTACCTAATGGGAGATTTTACTTACAACCAGCAGGTTTGGCTATGGGAAGTCCCCTAGCTGGGATTTTATCAGAAATTTTCATGAACTACTTAAGAGTCTGATTTTTTTGCCACTGACAGAGAGATTCTTAGGAGAATAAAATTTTACAAAAGATATGTTGACGACATTCTATTAATCATTGATGGTTCTCAAAATGATGTAGACCAAATTTTTTTGGATTTTCAATGAGCTTCATCATAATATCAGTTTTACAATTGAGCGAGAATCCGATACTAGGTCCTTAAATTTTTTGGACCTCACTTTAAGTGTGGTTGACAACCGCATTGAATTTAATATTTTTTTGAAAAACATGTTTCCGACAATATTATATCTGCAGACTCGGCCCATCCGTACGCCCATAAGATTGCCTTTTTTCATTCTAATATTCATCGAGTTACAGCTATCCCTCTTGCACCAGATGCGGTAGAAGCTGAACCGGTCGCACTTGAGAATGTTGCTATAAATAATGGCTATAGGCCTGAGTTGGTAAGACAGATGTACAACAAGAAAATAAATAAAAATAATGTTACGTCTTCCACCATAGGGGATGCGTTAGATGACAAACAAATGGTTCAAATGGCTCTGAGCACTATGGGACTTAACTTCTGAGGTCATCAGTCCCCTAGAACTTAGAACTACTTAAACCTAACTAACCTAAGGACATCACACACATCCATGCCCGAGGCAGGATTCGAACCTGCGACCGTAACGGTCGCGCGGTTCCAGACTGTAGCGCCTAGAGCCGCTCGGCCACCCCGGCCGGCAGATGACAAACAGGTGGCAACGACATCTACCCCTTACATAGGCAATATAAGTTACAAATTGGGGCGTTTACTCAGAGCCCATAATTTCAGAGTCGCCTATTCTATTAATAATAGTTTACATATGAATTTAATGCACTCCTTGCAGAGTAAGAGCGATAAACTTTCCCAATCAGGAGTACATAAAATTACATGCGGGGATTGCCCAAAATTTTACATCGGGAAAATGGGGCGAGCTCTGGGTCTCAGGTATAAAGAGCATATTCCTACTAGAAGCGGTGACGGTACTAAGGGCTCTACTTACGCGGAACACCTTATGCAAATGGCTCATGCGCCGAGCCCTCCAGTTAATATCGAGTTACTTCATGCCGAGGTTAAGGGCTTAAAACTGGATGTTTTGGAAGGAATGCAGATCTTTAAGCATCTGCAACATGTTAAAGACAATATCCTCAATGACCAACTCCTACTAAGAAATAGAAAGTTTTTTGATGGTTTCGCGCCTTTACTTTGTTCTTCATACTTGTAAATCTGATGATCTGGGGATTATCACATGCGCGCGCTGATTGGCGAGCGCGGTTAGTCGAGCTGTTCATCTTCTTTCCTTTTATCCTCATTTTCCTTTTACGATGAAGGTGATTTTAGCCCGTTGAACACCTCACGTTTTATCCCTATATCTTTATTACCACTACGTCTTTAGACTACGTCCCCTCAGCCTCACCCCACAGGCTAACTACTGGCTTTAGGTATAGTTTTTAAGAGTTCCTCTTGTTGTCATAGGTAGCTTCATATATAAGTTTCTTTACTAGCATAAGCAACCGTGTGCGGTTATTTTTAGGTTTCATCTCCTATTTAGCTCGTCTCTTGTTCTATCCATTTCAGTTTTTGTTATACGTTGATCCACGGTTGCGAATATATGGACTATTTAGCCCCGACTCATGTATAAATTTTCTCGTATTTGTATGCGTATGCGCATTCAAGTACCTTCCCTTGTCTTGCGCATGTGCATACATAGCGGTTCAGGCTTGTAAGTGAGCGACCGTTTGTAGCTGCAATTTATGGCGGGTCATGGCCCATCGAACATAGGCCGGTGTGAGGTGTAGCGTACACCATTAAGTTAAGTAGTGGTTTTGACTTTGTACATATGTACTGTTTGTGTTTTCCTTTTCTTTTTCGTTTATAAATGTATAGCTATGGTGTTCTTTTAATCATTGACAAAGGTCTTCTTAGGCACATGTGGGTTTTATTGTTGCTCTGAAGAAGGTGTAGTTATCTACGCCGAAACCTGGGTTAACACTTAACACTAGGTGCCTTTTTTGCAATCGAGGCGGGTTTTTAGTTTTTTAACATATCGTACCAGTTGAGACTCCAGCGTTTCACTGTTTCTGTTCCTTACACAGTCGCAGGAGTAACTTTGGTAAATACTATTGCACACCTGCTCTCGCTTCCAAGAAAACCTTAACTTTACGATTTCCGAGAGATCGTTACTGTGATGAACTGACCGATCTGTTGTTTGCTGATTACAGCTAGTACAGAACCGAGGATGACACAAACAAGACGGATATTTAGCCATTTAAAGCAACTCGACTGCAGATTTCGATCACTGAATGTTTTTTTTAATATATCACTACACGTCAAGAACAGAAAGAATCCTTACAAAAGGGAATAATGTTTCACTTATCTGCGTGTCCTAGCAGCGAGTTTTGGCGACACTGAGCTTAAAAAATACTTCATTAAAACTATTAAATCTAGCTTCCGCGCCCGCATCTCGTGGTCGTGCGGTAACGTTCTCGCTTCCCACGCCCGGGTTCCCGGGTTCGATTCCCGGCGGGGTCAGGGATTTTCTCTGCCTCGTGATGGCTGGGTGTTGTGTGCTGTCCTTAGGTTAGTTAGGTTTAAGTAGTTCTAAGTTCTAGGGGACTGATGACCATAGATGTTAAGTCCCATAGTGCTCAGACCCATTTGAACCATCTAGCTTCCGCTATATATACACTCATTGACAAAAAAAGTGAAGCACCTGGAAGACATGATCAATTGTCAGTTTAACTTTCAGTGCCTACACAACATCGGCGGGTATGTAAATGGTTATTGTTACAAGTCTCTGTGACAGACAGAACACTCAACAGAATACATGAGTCTTGTGCGTGTTTAGTGTCATTACCAGACCTGGTAGGGTATATAAGGCGCGTGAAGAGCGTCAGATGTTGAGTGATTACTGTAAAGGACACGGAGATGCTGCGTACACGTGTGAGACGGCCTTATCAGAAGTTGACTGAATCTGAAAAGGGTCACTCCATAGCGCCGGCTGGTCGAATCGTGCAGCATCCAGATTTTGTGGGGCATTTAGATGTGGCAGTTGCCCGATGTTGAACTCTATGGGAACGTAATGGCACCCAACCTCGTGGTCAGTTGTTCCAGTCTGACAGCCCAATGGGAGGGTCGCCGTATTGCGGACCGAGCACGTCACAAATCCTTCACATCCGCGCCTGCCATACGAGAGCAAGTAACGGACTTCGTGCTACATTCTGTATCATCCTGCACCGTTGGTCGAAGAGTAACAGTAGCCGGCCTAGGGAATCATCGTCCCACGCGAAAGCTGCCATTAATACAACAGAAACGGCTGCGTTTGGAGTTGTACCGTGAAAGGGAAGAATGCACTGCTGGCGAACAGCATCGCATTGCGTTCAGCGGTGAACCGTGGTTCTGCTCTACCCCTGATGACTATAGTCGGCCAGTATGGATATCGCCTGGAAAGAAACCCCAATCTTCCAAAGAATTGGAGAAGCACTGTGTTGAAACTCGTGACGTCATGGTGTGGACATCCATTGGGTATGACTTCAAGTCACGGCTGGCAGTGATTGGGAGAACACTGACAGCACACTGGTTCCTCATGGTCATCCTGCCACATCGCGTTTTACCTCTCACGCTACAGTATCGTGGTGCCACTTTTGAGAGGGACAATGTTCATTTACAAATGATGCCACTCTATGAACTGACTGCGCGATGTTGTGTGGAACCGGCTCGGCGTCAACTCCTTCCCAGCGGTAGTATCCAGGATATCAAGGATATCAAGGATCAGTTCCGAAAGTTGCGGGCCAGCTCGCCTCAGGATAGGACACAACAGCTTCTTGGAACCCTGCTCAACCCAATAAAGGCCTGTAAGTGCGAGTGCAACTTCATTGAAAAATAGCAGCTCCACGTCACGAAAACTGACAACGGCGGGGAGGGTCGTGTGCTGACACCCCAGCCCCTCCACATTCGCATCAGATGATGCCTTGGGCACAAGGATGACACGGCTGTCGGTCGGTATCGTTGGACCTTTCAAGTCCAAGGATTAACGCAGTCGGAAAAAGATTAATCATTAAAGACGAAAGTTAATTTTCAATCACATTAACTATTTAATTGCACTGAAACGTCAAAGAAACTGGTATTGGCATGAATATTCAAATACAGAGATATGTAAACAGGCAGAATATGGCGCTGCGGTCGGCAACGCCTATATACGACAACAAGTGTCTGGCGAGTCTGTAGATCAGTTACTGCTGCTACAATGGCAGATTATTAAGATTTAAGTGAGTTTAAACGTGGTGTTATAGTAGGCACACGAGCGGTGAAACACATCATCATCGAGGTAGCGATGAAGTGGGGATTTTCCAGACCGACCATTTCACTAGTGTACCGTGAATAGCAAGAATCCGGTAAAACATCAAATCTCCGACATCGCTGCGGCCGGAAAAAGATCCTGCAAGAACGGGACCGACGATGACCGAAGAGAATCGTTCAACGAGACAGAAGTGCAGCCCTTCCACAAATTGCTGCAGATATCAGTGCTGGGTCATCAACAAGTGTCAACATATTAACCATTCAACGAAACATCGTCCACATGGGCTTTCGAAACAGAAGGCCCACTCGTGTGCCCTTGATGACTGCACGACACAAAGCTTTACGTCTCGCCTGGGCCCGTGAACACCCATATTGGACTGTATAGGACTGGAAACATTTACCTGGTCGGATGAGTCTCGTTTCAAATTGTATGGAGCGGATGGACGTGTACGGGTATGCAGACAACCTCATGAATCCATGGAACCTGCTTGTCAGCAGGGGACTGTTCAAGCTGGCGGAGGCTCTAAAGGTGTGGGGGCGTGTGCAATTGGAGTGATATGGGACCTTTGATACGTCTAGATACGACAGATGACACGTACGTAAGCATCCTGTCTGATCACCTGCATCCATTCATGTCCATTGTGCATTCCAAGCAACTTGGGCAATTCCAGCAGGACAATGCGACACGCCACACGTCCAGAAGTGTTACAGAGTGGCTCCAGTAACACTCTTCTGAATTTAAAAACTTCCACTGGGCACCAAACTCCCCAGACATGAACATTATTGAGCATATCTGGGATGCATTGCAACGTGCTCTTACGGATTTACGGCCAGCCCTGCAGGATTCATGGTGACAGTTCCCACCATCACTACTTCAGACACTAGTCGAGTCAATGCTATCTCGTGTCGCGGCAGTTCTGCGTGCTCGCGGGGGCCATACACGATATTAGGCACATGTACCAGTTACTTTGGCTCTGCGTAGTATTATTATTATGCTTTAACGTGATGCAAACCTCCGTCGTATATTTTATAACGTAAATTCTCTACTTTATGAATCACTATTATTGTGGAAATGGTTGGCGGTTAGGAAATTTTTCTCCTAGCAAGGTCACAAGAGTGGGCCGTATGTAAAAAAGGTTGACTAATCTTGATCTATACGACTTTCTCAGCGAGCAGAGCCAAGCGATGACTCTGAAAACGGCGCAGCTTGATACTATTGCTACTGTTGCTAATGAACAGCCTCGCAAGCGATGAATGTACAGTAAAATATCTGCTTGGACTAACAGACTCACATAAGACTTTTATTCAACAACACAAAGGCGACGCTAACTCTAAATACTTCGTAGAGTGAGGATTCAAGACGTGTGTATCGCGTCTCTTTGACTTTGCTAACTACGTTTCCTCGTGACGCGTAGACACTGCAGAAAACTATTTGGTCCGAGCTAGTGGCGGTCTCAGCGTGTCCCAGTAGCGGCAGCGTCACACTCTCATCGGGTGAGATGGCTCACGTGATACAGGTGCCGTGAGACAAAGTAATTCTGCCGAGATGCCAATACCAGTTGGACACTTAGATGCGTCAAATGCAGACAAAATCGCTGTAGGTAATGACAGCTTGGCTGTACTTGGAAACGAATTAAGTCTGAAGAGGGCACCAATTGCAATATCAGCCAATGTACGAAACAAAATGTAAACTAGATCAAAACGAAGAACTTCGTAAAGAAAATCACAGACCGTGGAAAGACTTGGCTGTTGCTGATGCCACGCATACGCAGAATAGAATCTGGCGGCTGGAGGCAGAAATAACAGACCTTAAAGAAGAGAATAAGACTGAGAATAGAAAATAAGCCCGTTCTGCCATCTTTTTCGGCAGTCACTGCAGCCTGCGCAGCAGTTAAACCAAAAGCCAAGATTGAAAAATGCGTTGAAGAAACTGCAGCCAAACAAAGTGTTATTTTCTTCAAAGCAGGATGCAAAGTCTGTAAGAGAAATCCTAACAAAGGCTATCAACCCGAGACAAGATAAGATCAAAATCAAGTCTATCAGTTCGGCAGTTGATATTGCGATTTTGGAAGCAGATGCACAGAAGGATAAAAGAAAAATCGTAGAGAAAACCGCACAGCTAAACATTATTGAATGCGAGGAATTCAGAAAACATACATCACTTCTCACTGTGTATCAGGTTACAACAGTAACAGATAAGGACTTCCTAAGAGAACTTTTCGAGATAAACTTGAGTGAACATATTTCACACGATGAGTTTAACGAAGAAGTAGCATAAAATTCAAGACAGGACCAAAGAGACAGCGTACAGTTAATGATCTGTTCCAAAGAGACACGGTCTACATTCAATTTGAAGCACTGGGCGTCAAAGAATATGTAGGCGTACAAAAATGTGTCAACTACTGGGGCCTTGGACATCAACCTAAACTTTGTAACAAGGTGGAGCTGTGGTTGATTGATTGATGTCGGGGAGGGGACCAAACAGCGAGGTCCACGGTCCCATCGGGCTAGGGATAAATGGGGAAGGAAGTAGGCCGTGCCCTTTCAAAGGAACCATCCCGGCATTTGCCTGAACCGATTTAGGAAAGTCACGGAAAACTTAAGTCAGGATGGCCGGACGCGGGTTTGAACCGTCGTCCTACCGAATGCGAGTACAGTGTGCTAACCACTGCGCCACCTCGCTCGGTGGGAGGTGTGGCAAATGCGCAAAGCCGGGGCACAAGAAGGCAGATTGTTGGGACGAGGCAACCATTGGCTGCTTCCCTTGTAAATACCAAAACAGAGTCTGCAATAAAGCAGGGGGATAGAATGCACAACATATAAACAGCTATTTCAACGGCAAATTCAGCGCACAGAATTCGATGTCAATAGCGTTCGCTGGAAGAAGACTGCGTGGAAGACACATCATCTCCCTTTCACAAGAGCAGGAATAAGCACAAATAACCATGCACCAGAACAAGAGCTTGGCGGCGTGCGATAGCCCGGAGGCTGCGAATGGGGATATTATAAGATAAGGGCAGGGGGGGGGGGGAGTGAATCTAAGAGAGCAAACTGCTTAGGTCATCGGTCCCTAGACTTAAACACTACTTAAACTAAAGAACAACACGCACACCCATGCGCAGGAAGGACTCAAACCTCCGGCGGAAGTATTAGATTAGAAACAGTGCAATCTATACTATTATGTGAAATAGTGCAGAACAAAAGCCTTGATATTACAGACTACGTTGATGACGCATGTATGCAAGGTGTCATTCACTACTATGTAGCTACTCAGATTAAACGTGACAGGTTTCAGTCGGCGTTCTTCCGTACTATGATTATTCTAAGAGCCATCTGAAGAAAAAAAGCACTTAGATTAGAGAAATATGCAGATACTTCAAGACATCTGAGAGAAATTACGCAAGCCACCGTGGTGGAGGGAACCCGATGCCGGCCGGAGTGGCCGAGCGGTTCTAGGCACTTCAATCTGGAACCGCGCGGCCGCTACGGTCGCAGGTTCGAATCCTGCCTCGGGCATGGATGTGTGTAATGTCCTTAGGTTAGTTAGGTTTAAGTAGTTCTAAGTTCTAGGGGACTGATGACCTCAGATGTTAAGTTCTATAGTGCTCAAAGCCATTTGGAACCCTGTAACACTACCGTACTTCATTTCCTGGTCCACTCGCCAACAGAGCGAGGGAAAAACGGCTGTCTGTATGTCTCAGTACGAGCCCCAGGATCTCTTATGTTATCTTCATGGTCCTTACGCGAAATGTATGCTGGCCGCAGTAGAATCGTTTCTGCAGTCGTCTAAAAGTGTCGGATCTCTAAATTTTCTCAATAGCATTCCTCGAAACGAACATCGCCTTCTCTCGAGTGATTCCCATTTGAATTCCCGACGCATCTCCTTAACATTTTTGTCTTGCTTGAACCTATCGGAGATAAACCTAGTACACATTTAGAGCTTGACTACGAAACACACCACTCACCTAAACAAATACCACACAAAGATTCAAAACAACAAAACAGAGCAACAAAGACAAGCATAGAAAACAACACAATATCATCAACAAGCAAACACGAATACGACCCACGAAGTGTAAAATGTACATGAAACCAGTATGCTTTGTTCATGGTGGAATTAGCCATGACTCAAGCAGACATGAGTCTGAGACTAAAACAATAGAAACAGACAACAGTAAGGCGACGTGTTAATGACGGTAACTACACAGGACAAACACCACGGCGGAAATATGCTTATATCGGACAATCTAAAATCTCACATGCGGCATACCCATCACCACCAACAAGTATAAACAGAACTGCTACAGATACGCTGATAGCAAATGCAGACATCAAACAAGACGTTTTACAAGACACAAACAACAGAGAACAAATAACAGAGGAAAACACAAATATCACGGAAGCACGAACGACTGACGCACATGAGCAAATCAACACATCACAAGGTGCAAACAATAAACAGTAACACGACAAAGGAACAGTGATAGACTACAGGGACCATGAGAAAAAACTACACTTCAGCAGGCTCGAAAACAGTGATACATTTCAAGCTGCCCTACGATTACAACACGACTTAATCGTCCAGAAGGAAATAAAATATGTTACCCAACAACGGAACAGACTGATCGCACTATCCTACGAACAAAAGACCTCCCAGCTGCTAAACGAGAACACTGTAGACTCCTGGAGACGGTGCGGAGGGTTCGGACCTAAATAACGTCTACAAGGATTTAGTGAGATGACATGGACACGTTGACTTTGATCCTAAAGAAACTGCAGCCAATTGCGTTGACTATACAAATAACCACTGTGAAGATCGCACAACTAAATTGTACAAGACACAATGTAGAATGGTTAGTGCAGTACTAAGCGTGTTGATGGACCATGTACAGGCGGAATATGTGACAATTACAGGGGTAAATAACACAACTATGTACTGAACACTTTGTAAAAGCTGAAATTACACCGAAAAGGGAACCATATTATTTATGCAGTTTTCTCATATGACACTGAATCCTTTGCAGACTCAAACAGGGAAATAGCAGGTTTCCCCAGGCAAAAGACAACTCATTCTCGATGACATAAACGCACGCTCAGCAGTCTGGCGTGCTTAAAGGATAGATGCCAAAGGACAAATAATAGCGGACGTCATATTTGAGTGTTACTTTTCTGTGTTCAACAAGGCAGGACAAGCACCGACATACCATGCAAATGCCGGAGACATGAATAACATAGGCATTTCATTAGTGAACGGAACATCTGTAACATATACAACTGAATGGCATGTACATGACGGAGACACACACAGCGTTTATAATACAATAGTTATACACACCCCTACACACATAAACACAAAAACATTCGCGCAACACGATTGTTGCTGAGCAGGGCAAACTGGCAGATGCTGAAAGATAGTGTAGAAGAATTGCCGCTGCGCGCAAGGCGAGGAAGTATTGATTACAGAGCACACATATTAACTGACCTACCACAAATCGGTACAGTCCCACAAATCAACGACAGTCGTAAACTGTGTGTGCCGTGGTCGACATTATTACCAAAACTACGGGAGGACTCACGATATAAAAGACGACATACCAACGAGCTAAGACAGAAAAACAAAAACAAGTCAGACTTAAAAAATACCTTGAAGTCAACCGACGATAGAAAGATGACGTACAAAAAAAACAAAGCAGAACCGTTGGGACAGTTTCGTTAGGACCAACTTAGAGAATAAAATATGAGGAGAGCCCTTCAAAATACAAACTGAGAGAATTAAAACACCAACGGTAATGTCAACATTAAAGTGAGCAGACGGTACAATGACACAGGGCTGGAGGTGCTCGGCAGTGAACCTACTAAACAAGTTACTACCAGATGATGAACTTTCACACGACTAACACGACTACATAGACCTATGGAGACAAATGGTCATTATGGAAGTCTGCAGGCTTTCGTGGCCGTTGTCACTAAAGTTAAAATCTTCTAGGTTGTTAGGTCGCGTCATATTTCTTCCTAAAATAATCGTTGTTTCCACCGCTCTGCTGGGATCTTCTTCAGAATGCTAGAATCTTCCGGGTTGTTAAGCCGCATCATATTTATTTCTAGCAATAGTGGACACCGAAACATCCTGAAGAAGATACCAGGGCCGGCCGGTGTGGCCGAGCGGTTCTAGGCGCTTCAGTCAGGAACCGCGCGAGCGCTACGGTCGCAGGTGCGAAGCCTGCCTCGGGCATGGATGTCTGTGATGTCCTTAGGTTGGTTAGGTTTAAGTAGTTCTAAGTTCTAGAGGACTGATGACCTCAGATGTTAAGTCCCATAGTGCTCAGAGCCATTTGAACCATATTTGAAGATCCTAACAGAGAGGTCGAAACGTCGATTATTTTAGAAGAAAATATGACGCGGCCTAACAACCCAGATGATTTTAACTTTAAATGGTCGTTAACTGCATAAATGGAGGAAACACGGCTCTTTTCGCTTCTGAGGAAGTTGTGCTGTCTGTTATGAAACTTCAAGACAGAAAGACTCCGGGCCTAGTGGAGTCCACTCGTGTACACCATGGATCGTCCCCTACCAGGCGGACTTACTGAATGACTCTTTTCAGCATTGGAGAATAAAGCCCTGGTAAAAGATGGCTAACACAATGACTATCAAAAATCATAGGACAAGGGCACAGTAGACCCAAAATTATGCAGCCTGATCTGTCTATTGAATCTACTAGGCAGTGTCCAGATATCGCTGGGCCTCAGTCCACATCAATATTAGCTCAGGTCGCACAAGTCTATCGACGATGCAGTAAATAGGACTTTACAGATAATTCAGAGCACACTGGACAAATACGTGGTGGCAGCGCTATTCGCAGAGTTAAGACAAATGGAAATCCTAACAGGTTTATGTATCTGCCTTCTCGACTACTCCAGAGACAGCTGTAAACGGCAAGCAGGCCCCAGAAGAGTTATTAAAACCAAAAACCACCAAAGGATGCCCACGTTATATTCTGGGACATTGCCATCGAGTAGCTATTACACGATCTAGACGGAGACGATAGAGAAAAGCAGCGTACGCTTGCGACTTGCCTATAGTGGTATCGGCGAACCCAAGAAGACACTTAGAACAAAGAACTACAGAACTCTTAGTCGACATCAATGAACGATGTAACAAAAATAAATGAACAATTGCAGCTAATAAAACGATGTACTTGCTACTGAAAGGCGAACTTAAAGAATCCCGAGCATCAAACTAAATAACACAACCTTGCAATGCAAAAGACTGATAAAGTGTCTATGTATACACATTGACGACAAGCTGACGTTCACTAAACATACCGGACTCGACAGCCGGGTGGTAGGATGTGTATGCTTACACATCGACAACAAACTCAGGTAAATAACACAACCTTGCAATGTGTATGCTTACACATCGACAACAAACTCAGGTAAATAACACAACCTTGCAATGCAAAAGACTGATAAAGTGTCTATGTATACACATTGACGACAAGCTGACGTTCACTAAACATACCGGACTCGACAGCCGGGTGGTAGGATGTGTATGCTTACACATCGACAACAAACTCAGGTACATTGAACACCCCGGACTTGTAACAGGCGTCAAAGCAGTGAAGATAGTACCTAAGCTAGCAAAATTTAATACTGGTTCACTGAACACTACAAACCTTAACAGGAGTCATAGTAATGTAAATAGTGCCTAATGATAATTCACTAAACACTACAAACTTTAACAGGAGTCTTAGCAATGTAAATGGTGCTTAATGATAAATCTTAACAGGAGTCTTAGCAATACCGGCTACCTATGAAGTATACCGCGCAAGCATTTATGTGATTCAAAGATTATTTATGACTGCGCGAGAGGGATTATCTCTGGCTCATGATATAAAGACTCTAGCTATAAGGTGTACAGTGGACTGACTACTTCTGATTTAGAGTTGCGGAGAATAGGATCTCAGTGGAATTGTAATTAGCCGCATTGTTGTAAGCTGTCAGCGTGAATACGGAATGAAATTTGATTAAATGCGATAACATTTCATCTCATACAAGAGTGTGATGTATCCTGAAATAAAGCTATGAAGATCATTATGGAAAAATATATTTCATGCGTGGAAAAGGTACGTTCGATTCTTTGGTTATTTAAACTTCTTCCTTGTCTGTGGCTCGGAACATTGTTTGGTGTGCCGTAACTCAGAGGGAACTATGCATCCTGCGAACTCAGTGGAGCCTGCACCACGGTCGTTTATGCTCTGTTTTAAGAGATTAAGTTCTGGACTTAGCGAAATTGATACACAACTTGGACACTGATTCCCATGCTGCAGAGTACGACGTAGCACCCAAGACAGCTTTCCAGCGGGGTACGATTGTAGCTCTGATTATTTTAAGTATTTTCGGAGTCGACGATCGGCGGAAATCTGCAGAGCCCCAGAGGTTTTATCCCAGGCGTTGACTTCGACGAGATTATGAACTATAACTTCTAATCATTTTGTTTTATAGACGTGAGAATTCAAAACAGTAACAAAATTTCTACTTCGATGTGTGGGAGATGGGTGTAAAAATATTGGGAAAGCGACTTCTGTCACCCAAAAGTTTTCATTCGAGTAACTAGATATTAGTTAGTCATAATAATTTAACTTCGAATTAATGGAGAGAGAAGTTAAAGCAGCAAGCGCATGGGCGCGTCGAATGTGGCCTGCAACACACAGAATCGTTGAGAGGCGCGGCCAAAGAAGTGTTCCGTTCAGGATGTCGGGTGATGTCGGCATGACATCGCCGGAGCCACTATGTCTCGTCATGGGCATGTTCGCCATTGATCTCTTCTTCAGGCAAAGTTCAGCAGCATACTGGTTGAAGAAAGCTGCATGTGACAAGGTATTTGAAGTTAGAGGAGAAAACATCACAGAAAGGCGCCAACTAAACCGCTGACGAAATGGTACCCGGCCGAGAGAATGGGATTCGACAGAACAGGGGCGTCGGTCTGCAATTTCTTCCCAAATATCAATGAACGACTGAGGCTAAAACGTATAGGTCTAGCATGCGACATGGTCCATTTCCTCACGGTCCATGAACCATATACAGAACATCTCCATCGGTTTGGTCTCAGCCGAATATTCAGGTGCACTTGTGGAGAACGAAGAACTCCTGAACATCTCACTTCACACAGTGACAGACTCACACTTATACCACCTCGAACTGAGTGTGACAACGTAGGAGAAATTCTACAACAGCCAGACGATTGCTGTGTACTGGATGCTACAACAGGTAACGTATCACGTATCAGTCACAAGCACTAATAAGCGCAAACACACAAACAAAGGAACAGGACACTTGGAATGACACAGACAGAGACACAAACGCAGACACAAACGCAGAAACAGACTCGGGTGATGTAACAGATACAGACTGTGAGATTCATATATAAAACTAGAAGTAAGATAAGACGAAATTAAGGAACACAAAAATGGATCGACTGTCATAAAATATTGTAATATCTGTAGAAACATTCTGTGCATTCACCTGTGATTTAAATGATGTAGTTGTTTATTAAGCTTAGATAAAGTAATATCTGTAATGGATCCATGTAACTGGTTATTAAACTTACGTAAAGTTTTACCTTCCAGAGGACACAAAAACCATGTACACAACATACAGGAAGAAGCAAATCAAAGATACGCAGATAGTGTACTGCTTATGCCCTTGTTTTAAGCGCATATGAGCTGTAACAATTGTAGTATAAGAGTAATATAAAAACATGCCTGTACACATAAATTTATCAAATGAATATTAAAGATACATTTAGTACCCTATCCCGAATGTAACAGGCTCGATGATCAGCAGAGCCCTCGCACACGAGTAACTATGTGGTTCGATTTTTTAAAACAGATTCATGTAGTGCCTTTTTAACCTTCTACTTCTCCTTCTTAAACGCCAGGGTCTTGTTTTTCGGAATTTATAATATTTCATACGCACATAATATGTCATAGCAACCTCTCTATCTTCCTCTCTTAAATACATAAATTTTTAATTTCGAGGATTTCCATTAAAAATAAGAAGAGATCAACTAAGTATCACATCGTGTATATTTACAATTTCATTTTCATCTCCATAATAAAGAAATAGACAGTTAGCGGCATAGGCGTATGTATGCGACTCTCTCTCTCTCTCTCTCTCTCTCTCTCTCTCTCTCTCTCTCTCTCTCTCTGTGTGTATGTTTGTGTGTATATTACTCTAACTCGTCAAAGGATAGCCCCGAAAGCTAGCAAGTTTTCTTTCTTTTGTGTGCTCTTATTGACAACTGAAGGCTTATCCTTTTCGGTGAGTGGTCTTCTTCAGTCCTAAAGTATTTACGTTGTACAAGAACTTTCCTACAACAGAAGTACACGTGCTACAATGACCGGTAAAAAAACGGTGTAACACCCAGAAAGGTAGGGGGAAACGAAATGAAACTTCATCGGTTCACGAGAGGATATGTGGTATTTTAGTGATTAAAAAATTCTATCAAACTTACAAAGGAAACTGGCAGGCGATGCGTGCACTGATTCGGTAGGTAGCCATGTCATAATGCCGCAGTGCCCTCCTCTGAGGCAAGTTGACCACTATTATTGAAGCTGATCCTTGATATCGTGGATATTGACACTGGGCTGGAGTTGACATGTAAACTCTTGCCACACAGGTTATATCGGGGATAGACCTGGGGATCTTGGAAGCCAAGTGTGTACGTCACCGTGATGCGGACTGTTCGTATATAAACGTGGCATGTCTGGACCAACGTTCTGCTGAAAAATGGTGCCACGGTACTGCCACGTGAGAGGTAACACATGAGGAGGCAGGATGTCGGTGACGTCAGAGCACCCCAGTCACTACCAGGGGTGACCAAAGTCATACTGGAAGTCTCCATGCACCATGAAGACAGGACTAATACCGCTGTACCTCTTCAAATCAATGGAAGAATGGGTCCTCTCACAATAAATAAAAATCTCTATTGGGCAGCATTTAGGTGTCCCTCCTAAGAGGCGCATTTTCTCTGGTATTTTGGCACATGTTTGCAATTTCGTTTTTGCAGTGTGTAGCTATAGTCTGTCCAAACAATATCGCTCATCAAGTCTTTCATGCGACGCCCAGCGTCAATGGAAAGCGTCAGTTTGTTTCACCGCTAGAAACAAGAAGGCTTTCAAAGTTGAATTTTTCGTACCCATTCGACCCGAAATTAGTGTGCTGCGATATTTATGTTATCGATATGTGTTAACAGGGACAGTAAGGCTCCAGCAGTGACAGCATCGCCGGCCGCTGTGGCGGAGCGGTTCTAGGCGCTTCAGTCCGGAACCGCGCTGCTGCTGCGGTCGCAGGTTCGAATCCTGCCTCGGGCATGGATGTGTGTGATGTCTTTAGGTTAGTTAGGTTTAAGTAGTTCTAATACTAGGGGACTGATGACCTCAGATGGTAAGTCCCATAGTGCTCAGAGCCATTTGAACCATTTTTTTTCAGTGACAGCATCGCTCAAGCCCGCGGTGACTGCTGTCGCCGTGCGCCAGCGCTGCTCAGTTACTGGTGAAGTGCTGGTTCTTCGGTGCCTTTTACTGTCCCTGTTAATACATATCGGCAATACAAATAGCGCAGGCAAAAAGTCATTTTGTTTATAATGGGAAAGAAATCGAGCTTTCCGTCTACACAGGCTGTCGTGTGAAACACGTGAGGAGCACTATTTGTTTGGAAAATACTCTTACAAACTTTGGTGACAGATTCCTTAGACCAAAACAAGAAAAAAATTCCAGTAAAAATGGGCTCTAAAATGCATACCTTAATCGCTATGAGCAATTGTTCATCTTGGGTATTGTGAAACACATCTCTTCTACTGAACAATAGAGCACAGCTCTTAACGCATAAATTTTTACAAGACATTTTTGTTGTTTAGACCGATACTAGCTTCTCCCAAAATGCGGAAAGCAAAGAGCTTGCAGGAAAAGAGATGATGTTCACAGTATCGAGGTGAACAAGCTGAGGTCTGCATTTTAGAACCCATGTTTACTAGATGGTTTTTTCTTCTTTCGGTGTAAGGATGCTATGTAAACGGTGATTCTGTGATGACGTTGCAACATCACATCGCAATTATCGTCAATTGGCACTTTACTCATGTAACATTTAATTAATTCCTTCTGAAATATACGCTTGTCATAAAATCTTGATGCACTACCAAGAGAAGGTGGATGAATTCAGATGATAATTAATTGTAATCCATTGCTATAATAAAATGGGATAACATGAGATTTTTCTTACGATAATCAAGAAGAATGCTTACAATGGAAGAACGTGTGGATGTTGCTAGTGCGCGATTGTTTTGTTTTCCTTACCTGGAGCTGCAGCACTCAAAAGTTGCACAGGAGCAAACATTCGGTTATTTGTCAACAAGTTCCAAAGAACTCGAAACGTTGCCGGTGAATGATGCTCTGGGATACCTCCTGCTCCATGAGGGACTGTTTAGCGTGTTTAGCGAATGGGAGAAGCCATAGAAAGAAGTCCGAATGCATAAACTTGTCGTTTAAGCAATGAGAAAAGTCTTAAAGCTTGTCAAGCTGCGTGTTACAATTTCACAGAACTCGCACAACGAACATTCTCATGGATCATTTTTCTACTGATAGGGCAACATTCCAAATTACGGATACCTTGCTGCCGCACGTGGCATAATGAGACACGTCGCGCTACCGCTGTACGACAGAGAGACACGTCAAATAAAAGTGTATGGCTTGGCTTCACAAACTCTACAGTTTGCATAAACTTCATTTGTGCGGAAGAGACAGTTACGAGAAACGGTTTACAAGCACCTCGATATACTAAGTTCCCGTCATCGACCAAGGCAAGAGAGCACACAATATAGTCCTAAACTAACCCGGCTGATAATCGCTAACTGCACTATTCTGATTATCTTACTTCGTAACGTCAGGGCAGAGAGAAATCGCGTCTTCCACGATTGCTAAAAACTGTCACCTCGCAAAACACATAGCTCTTACTAACGGTAAGTGTAAATATCCTTCCACTTTACGTAAATATTTTCCCATTTCTAATAAACTTGTGAACGATAAAACTTAAGCTCGGACGACACATTACCAAAAAAGCTCGAGTTAAGTCACACTACCAATCAAGAGTCAAGTATTGTTGTAAACCACTCGCAATATACACTGAAGCGCCAAAGAAACTGGTATACGTATACGTATTAAAAACAGAGATATGCACGTAAACAGGCAGAACACGGCGCTGCGTTCGGCGACGCCTATACAGGGCGTTACAAAAAGGCACGGCCAAACTTTCAGGAAACATTCCTCATACACAAACCAAGAAAAGATGTTATGTGGACATGTGTCCGGAAACGCTTAATTTCCATGTTAGAGCTCATTTTAGTTTCGTCAGTATGTACTGTACTTCCTCGATTCACCGCCAATTGGCCCAATTGAAGGAAGGTAATGTTGACTTCGGTGCTTGTGTTGACATGCGACTCATTGCTCTACAGTACTAGCATCAAGCACATCAGTGCGTAGCATCAACAGGTTAGTGTTCATCACGAACGTGGATTTGCAGTCAGTGCCCGACAGGAAGACGTTCGAAGCAATTGATCGGCGTCTTAGGGAGTACGGAACATTCCAGCCTATGACTCGCGACTGGGGAAGACCTAGAACGACGGGGACACCTGCAATGGACGAGGCAATTCTTCGTGCAGTTGACGATAATCCTAATGTCATCGTCAGAGAAGTTGCTGCTGTGCAAGGTAACGTTGACCACGTCACTGTATGGAGAGTGCTACGGGAGAACCAGTTGTTTCCGTACCATGTACAGCGTGTGCAGGCACTATGAGCAGCTGATTGGCCTCGACGGGTACACTTCTGCGAATGGTTCATCCAACAATGTGTCAATCCTCATTTCAGTGCAAATGTTCTCTTTACGGATGAGGCTTCATTCCAACGTGATCAAATTGTAAATTTTCACAATCAACATGTGTGGGCTGACGAGAAACCGCGCGCAATTGTGCAATCACACATCAACACAGATTTTCGGTGAACGTTTGGGCAGGAATCGTTCGTGATGTCTTGATTGGACCCCATGTTCTTCCACCTACGCTCAATGGAGCACGTTATCGTGATTTCATACGGGATACTCTACCTGTGCTGTAGGAACATGTGCCTTTACAAGTAAGACACAACATGTGGTTCATGCACGATGGAGCTCCTGCACATTTCAGTCGAAGTGTTCGTACGCTTCTCAACAACAGATTCGGTGACCGACGGATTGGTAGAGGCGGACCAATTCCATGGCCTCCACGCTCTCCTGACCTGAACCCTCTTGACTTTCATTTATGGGGGCATTTGAAAGCTCTTGTCTACGCAACCCCGGTACCAAATGTAGAGACTCTTCGTGCTCGTATTGTGGACGGCTGTGATACAATACGCCATTCTCCAGGGCTGCATCAGCGCAACAGGGATTTCATGCGACGGAGGGTGGATGCATGTATCCTCGCTAACGGAGGACATTTTGAACATTTCCTGTAACAAAGTGCGTGAAGTCACGCTGGTACGTTCTGTTGCTGTGTGTTTCCATTCCATGATTAATGAGATTTGAAGAGAAGTAATAAAATGAGCTCTAACGTGGAAAGTAAGCGTTTCCGGACACATGTCCACATGACATATTTTCATTCTTTGTGTGTGAGGAATGTTTCCTGAAAGTTTGGCCGTACCTTTTTGTAACACCTTGTATAAGACAAAAACTGTCTGCTGCAGTTACACCGGTTACTGCTGCTACAATGGCAGGTTATAGAGATTTAAGTGAGTTTGTACGTGGTATTATAGTCGCCACAAGAGCACAGCTTCTCCGAGGCAGCGATGAAGTGGGGATTGTCCTGTACGACCATTTCACGAGTGTGTCGGGAATATCAGAAATACAGTAAAACATCAAATCTCCGACATCACTACGGCCGGAAAAAGATCCTGCAAGAACGGGACCAACGGCGACTGAAGAAAATCGTTCTACGTGACAGAAGTGCAGTTCTTCCACAAATTGCTGCAGATTTCCATGCTGGGCCATCAACAATTGTAAGCGTGAGAACCATTCAACGGAACATCATCGATATTGGCTTTCGGAACCGAGATCCCACTCGTGTACCCTTGATGACTGCACGACACAAAGCTTTACGCCTCGCCTGGGCCAGTCAACACCCATATTGGATTGTTGATGACTGGAAACACGTTGCCTGGTCGGACGGGTCTCATTTCAAACTGTATCGAGCGGTCGGACATCTACGGGTATGGAGACGACCTCATGAAGCCATGGACCCTGCTTGTCAGCAAGGGACTGTTCAAGCTGGTGGACTCCCTGTAATGGCGTCGGGCATGTGCAGTTGGAGTGATACGGGACCCCTGATACGTCTAGATACGACTCTGACAGGTTACACGTACGTAATCATCCTGTCTGATCACCTGCATCCATTCATATCCATTGTGCATTCCGACGGACTTGGGCAATTCCAGCAGGACAATGCGACACCCCACACGTCCAGAATTGCTACAGAGTGGCTCCAGGAACGCTCTTTGAGTTTGAAGACTTCCGCTGGCCACCAGATTCCCCAGACATAAATATTACTGAGCGTATCTGGGATGCCTTGGAACATGATGTTCAGATGAGATCTCCACCCCCTCGTACTCTTACAGATTACTGAACAGCCCTGCAGGATTCATGGTGTTAGTTCCCTCCAGCACTACGTCAGACATTAGTTGAGTCCATGCCACGTCGTGTTGCGGCACTTCTGCTGCTCGCGTTGGCCCTACACGATATTAGACAGATGTACCAGTTTCTTTGGCTCTTCAGTGTGTTAGTCCGTTTCTCATACAGATATTGTTTATGATTCCCTGGCTATCATTAATCAGTATTATTTAAGTACAATTACGATCAAACAGATTTGGCCTAGCGCATTTATGTTATAGAAGTCTTCATCCATGACAGGTGTAGACTGGTTTAGAGCAGTACATTAATATACCTCCAGTATTCACCGGACGCAGTACGTCGCTCCTTGACTGCCTCTGCATTATGGCCGCGCTGTCGGACACCTTGCTGCCAGTGGCAGTTCACTGTTGCTCTGTCAGTCGCATCAGTGGCAAAGCTCGAGTAATTACAACACTCTGGAACAGTTTTAATCCCTTTAACAAACAGAGAATCCCCCATAACATAGTTCGTTAGCCTCGCATCAGTAGCGTTATTTAAAAACATGGGAATTAGATGGCGTACTGAAATATTACAAATGAACTATGACGGTTGGTGTAGGCGATCCGTCACAAGCTGGAAGAATTCATGCTATCATAGCTACAGTACGAAGGCACCGCTGACTCTATTGTGTTCCAACATCCTCAGATTTTTGCTCTCATAATAACAGAGTACCTGAATCGGAAATTATCCAACTGATGGATAGGCAGAGGTTCAGTAGTGAATTGACACGCATGGATTACTTCCCTTGGGGTTACATAAAGTAAAAAAAGGTAGGTGATCTCCGGGATGTAAGTGCTAGAATCACAAGACGTGGCCGGGTGCTGTGGCCGAGCGGTTCCAGGCGCTTCAGTCTGGAACCACGAGGCTGCTACGGTCGCAGGCTAGAATCCTGCCTCGGGCATGGATGTGTGTGATGTCCGTAGGTTAGTTAGGTTTAATTAGTTCTAAGTTCTACGCGACTGATGACCTCAGATGTTAAGTCCCATAGTGCTTAGATCCATCCACAAGACGTGCTTCACAATTATTTCGATCTGCTCTACAACGATGGGAGCAGTGATTCGAAACGGACGGAGCCGATATTGATGCCCAATGAGAAACTATATGACACAGATAATAAACATACGTGTTTAATACATTAAAGATCCAATGAAACTGGTATACCTACCTAATATGCGTAATATCGTGTAGAGACCGCGCGAGTATGCAGAACTCGACTAATGTCTGTGGAGGAGGTGGGGAGGGGGTGGGGGGCAACTGACACCACGAATCTTACAGGACTGTCTATAAACTCCGTATGAGTACGCGGGGGTCTCTTCTGAACAGCACTTTGCAAGGCATCCAAGATATGCTCAATATTGGTCATGTCCGGGGAGTTGGTAGCCAGTGGAAGTGTTTAAACTCAGAAGAGTGTTCCCGGAGCGACTGCTTAACAATTCTGGACGTGTGGGGTGTCGCATTGTCCTGCTGGAATTGCTCAAGTACGTCGGAATGCACAATGGACGTGAATGAATGGGTACAAGTGATCAGAGATGGTGCTTACGTACCTGTCACCTGTCAGAGTCGCAACTAGACGTATCGGGGGTCCCATATCACTGCAACTGCACACGCCCCACACTATTACAAAGCCTCCACCAGCTTTAACTGTCCCTTGTTGACACGCAGGATCCTTGGGTTCATGAGGCTGTCTCCTTACCAGTACACGTCCATTCACTCGATACAATTTGAAACGAGACTCGTCCGACCAGGCAACATTTCCCAGTCATCAACAATCCAATGTTGGTGTTAACGGGCCCAGGCGAGTCGTAAACCCTTGTGTCGTGCAGTCATCAAGGATACACAAGTGGGGCATCGGATCCGAAAGCCCCTATCGTTGATGTTTCGTTGAATGGTTCGTACACTGACACTTGTTGATGGCCCAGCACTGAAATCTGCAGCAACTTGCGGAAGTGTTGCACTTCTGTCACGCTGAACGATTCTCTTCAGTCGTCGTTGGTCCCGTTCTTGCAGGATCCCTTTCCGGCCGCAGCGATGTCGGAGATTTGATGTTTTCAAATGGTCGTCAGGGAAAATCCCTACTTCATCTCTGCCTCGGAGATGCTGTGTCCTTCGCTTGTGCGATGACGATAACGCCACCTTCAAACTCATTTAAATAGTGATAACGTGCCACTGTAGCAGCAGTAACCGATGTAACTGCGCCAGACACTTGTTATCTTATACAGGCGCTGTCGTCCGCAGCGCCGTATTCTACCTGTTTACACATGTCTGTATTTTAATAAGCATGCGTATACCAGTTTCTTTGCCGCTTCAGTGTATGTAAATGGAGGTGATTGGATACAGGTGATCAGAGAGGCTCGAGAATTTGTGACCACCATGCAGGTAAATAACCTCGTATTGTATTGTATGTTAACCGGGGACCTAGAAACGACGGAGAGGCTCCGTCCCCGCCGCAGCCGCAGTGGTCCACAACCCCACGACGGCTACCGCAGTCCACTTCACCCTTCCGCCGCCCCACACCGAACCCAGGGTTATTGTGCGGTTCGGCCCCCGGTGGACCCCCCAGTGAACGTCTCACACCATACGAGTGTAACCCCTATGTTTGCGTGGTAGAGTAATGGTGGTGTACGTGTACGTGGAGAACATGTTTGCGCAGCAATCGTCGACATAGTGTAACTGAGGGGGAATAAGGGGAACCAGCCCGCA
Source organism: Schistocerca piceifrons (assembly GCF_021461385.2). Taxonomy (NCBI): domain Eukaryota; kingdom Metazoa; phylum Arthropoda; class Insecta; order Orthoptera; family Acrididae; genus Schistocerca; species Schistocerca piceifrons. Next base: position 58,368,789 of record NC_060144.1, on the reverse strand, counting down.
TTCACCGAGGCAGATGGAAAACCGCCTAAAAACCATCCGCAGACTGGCCGGTTCACGGGACCTCGACACAAATCCGCCGGGCGGATTCGTGCCGGGGACCAGGCGCTCCTTCCCGCACGGAAAGCCGTGCGTTAGAGCGCACGGCCAACCGGGCGGGCTTCCTCATACGACTTAAGATCACTCAAAACCGCCTTGTTAGCCACAGAAAAGGGACTGAGCTAGTCGTAGGACTCTGGTGCCCATCAGAATCTGGGGTCGGCCGGAGCGTTCTTTATCCCTGGCTCAGCCGCTGGCCATCTCGCCCCTCGCGCTCCCCCCCCCCCCCGTTCCCCCCCCCCCCTCCCGCCGTTCCCCCGTCTTCCTACGTCGCCTCTTTACATTATTCCGCAGTTACAGCGCAACGCAGCGTGACCGCCCGCTCCGAGAACGGAGGGTTGAGGCCGCTCTGACTCTGCCAGGGCAACAGAGACAGAGGGCGCGTGCCAGATACGACCGGGAGGAGAGGGAGAGAGCGAGAGAGAGAGTGGGGGGGGGGGGGGGGCAGGGAGATAGCGAGAGGCAGTTTCCCGGAAACTGCGCGAGACTACAAGCTTTCGGTTTTTTACTTGACGAGTGTTATTAATACATTCGCCGAGGAAATATTGCTGCCATCCGTTGCAGAGGGTGGCGGAGGCGGGAGGCAGCTGTCGCGCCGGCCGCGATTTATGTTCCGTGCGGGTGGCGGGGGCGGTGGGTTTGGGTGGCGGCGGCGGCGGCGGAGGCGGCGACCCCGGCGACCCGCGCCATTTTCTGCGGCCGTCGGCGGCGTCGGCGTCGGCGTCGGCCTCACCCCTTTGCGACGGCCGGCGCCCTTTGCGGGGGCGGCTGCCATTGGCGGCGCGGGGTCATGCCCCCGCCAACGGGCGCGCCCTCTTAACCCCGCGCTGCGCGCGCACTCCGCCCCCGCGCCGTGCCGCCACTGTGCGCTCGCCCGCCGGGCCAACTCTTTGTCCTCATTAGCCGCCGCCACCCGCGCCCCGCGCGTTCTCCTCCAGCGCGAGGCGCGGTCGCGAGTGAACGGCTCTACGCGATGGGCCAAAATCGCTGGCCAGATTTTTTTTGACGGGTCCGTCCATCCGACATCGGGCACATCGTTTTCCAATAACGTGCAGACCTCTCCCCCAGGTCGATCCCTTCCTGTGTGGATTTTTCATGATTTATCTATGGACCCGGAGCTGCTGTTGGCGTTGGAAAGCTGTCATACTTGCTTTTCGCTGATGGTTGCGGTGACACACTGATCTGAAGTTCAGCCCGAGGTCTAGATCAGACTGGAAGGTGTTAGTTTCGTTGTGAGCTGGCGAAACAAAACAAACGTCAAAGTGAAAGAACCTGATTGTGGTGATGGGCTGATGTGTATCTTACACCGATGTCTGGGTTATGTTGGTATGCGACAATTTCTGTGTGACTTAGCGAAATCAGCGAAAGCGGCCGCAGAAAACTCCACGGGTGTGCAAACCTTTAGGACTAAAGTAACTTTCGCATGATGTGGCACTTGGACCGTTCATAGAAAGAACAGCTACAGTACAGAGCAGAAGATAATGGAAAGAAATACGCAATGAGGCGAACAGAAATGACACTTTCATTCGAAGACATTAATTACGGTCTAGTCCTCTGGTCAATGCAAACGTCGGGGTATTGTTCTTAAACGAAGCTGTGCCCCAACAGACGATGAAAGCCCAACGGTACGGACCGGCCGCCGTGTCATCCTCAGCCCACAGGCGTCACTGGATAGGGAGATGTAGGGCTGTGCTCAGCACACCGCTCTCCCGGTCGTTTTGTCAGTTTACGAGACTGGAGCAGCTACTACTCAATCAAGTAGCTGCTCAGTTTGCCTCACAACGCGTGAGGGCTCCCGGCTTGCCAGCAGCGCTCGGCAGACCGGATGGTCACCCATCCCCATACCGACAGCGCTTAACTTCGGTGATCTGACGGGAACCGGTGTTTATCAGTGCGCCAACGTCGTTGTCACATGGTCCTTAGTACGCGTGTAATCAACACGGACGGCAGTGCATTCTCTGCAAAATGCCCACATGCTGGCCAGAGGGATGGTAAGGAGTTCTTGTCGTTGGGCGTTCCAGTCCTCCATAAGTACACTGGACAACTGCTGGATGATCGCTGGTGCGTTTGGACGTTTTTCAGTACGTTTCCACACTGTATCCCGCACGCGCTCGAAGTGGTTTAAGTCGACAGTGGGACAGGCCTGTCCATTCTCCGGATATCCTCTCGTTCCAAGTGCTCTTCCACCTGCGTTGTTCGATGAGGACGAAGCTACTGAAACAAAGCAAGTGGGGAAGGAGTGAAGTGTCACAATAACACTGAGCACTGAGTGAACCGTGTTCTAACGTTAGGAGGTCGTTACGTTTATGCAACATGAAGCCTCCACACATCATAACAACTAGACCACCAAAACGACTGTGTTCTTCAGCGCTGGACGTACCCTCATATGGAGAGAGGTGGAAACTCGTAGTGCTCCCACAAACATTCTCTAACTTGATCATTTTGTTCGTCCATGTACTATGGTGTGAGAAGGCATAGTTCACATGGGCATAATGAACTCCTAACGTTAGAACAGTGTTCATTCACCGGGCGACATTATTGTGGCGCTGTACACCTTCTGCACGTGCCTATTTTCACGGGTGCTTTCGTCCTTCATTTTCGTGGATGACAGTAAATGTAAATGTCGTGTGGCTAAGGCCTCCCGTCGGGTAGACCGTTCGCCTGGTGCAAGTCTTTCGATGTGGAGCCCCTTCGGCGACTTGCGCGTCTATACGGATGAAATGATGATGATTAGGACAACACAACACCCAGTCCCTGAGCGGAGAAAACCTCCGACCCAGCCGGGAATCGAACACGGGCCCTTAGGATTGAAATTCTGTCGCACTGACCACCCAGCTACCGGGGGCGGACGTGGATGACAGTGAATGACTGCATCGAATCTCGCAGCTGAAGGAGCTCTTGGAACGAGAGGATGTTCGGCGGATGGAGTGGCCTGCCTGTTCCTCCGACTTAAATCCCATCTAGCAGGTGTGGGATACGTTTGACGGACATATTACAGGAGACCCACATTCACCAACGACCACCCATCGCTGCTGGAGGAATGGAAGGCCCTACCACAACAACTCCTTAACTCGGGACCACGCTGCAGGCCTTGATTTCCCGCCCGTCGTGACCACCCACCCTATTATGAGCCATGTAATGTCCAGGGGACAGTCACGAGACGCGGGGTGTCAAGTGTAATTATTGTCTTTGAATAAGTAATTTCTGTTCATCTCATTGTATTTTTTTTTCAGTTACCTCCTGTGCTACACTGCAGCAGTTCTTTCTATGCATGGTCCAAGTTTCATCGAGTTATATTAGCCTGCAATGACTCATGATGCGAAAGTTAATTTTGTACACTATAATACAGATTGGTTGTAATTAAAATCTCGATACTTGAGCCATTGCAGCCAGAAAACTATTTACTGTAAGGATACCCAACTTTATAGCAATGGTTTTCAGACTATGCGCTGCAGGATTTGTGTTGTTTGTAGCGTTAGTATCATGACCTGTCCTTAGTCAAGGGAGAATCTCGGACCAAGAGGGCCAAGGCCATGCAGCGTGGACGGCATACGGTACTGTGATCCGCCTCGTCAACATGTGATTCCTGCTCTGCAGGAGACAAGTGCTCTGGACTCAACCCTGTTGGTGTACGACGGAGTTCCAACTCACATTGCTCGTGAGGTCGCTCGGTTACTCCATAACACATTTGGAGAAACCGAATCGTTCCAGACTGCATGTCTACGAAGCTCACCAGATTTGAACACGTGTCATTTCTGGCTGTGGGGGTTACCTGAAGGGCAGAGTTTATGGTCCAAATGGGTCTGAGAACTATGGGACTTAACATCTGAGGTCATCAGTCCCCTAGAATTTAGAACTACTCAAACCTAACTAACCTAAGGACATGGCACACATCCATGCCCGAGGCAGGATTCGAAACTGCGTCCGTAGCGGTCGCGCGGTTCCAGACTGAAGCGCCTAGAACCGCTCGGCCACGACGGCCGGCCGACAGAGCTTATCAACGGAACACTATCACACGTTGGAGGATGTAGGTTACCATAGCGAGAGAGGTACCCAGCACCCATCTGATATGGTTCGGACAGCAGGAGGCAAATCTCTTGTGCGGTTTCAGGCTGTCGTGGGTGCAGGTGGACGTCACAGTAACCGACGTTTGTAACCTGTAGCGAAAACGTGGTACGCAATTAACAAATGTTACCCTCTCAAGGGGAAATTAATATGGTTATCCGTTATTTCTCTTCCACTTGCCCTCACTAACATTTCCACAAAGTTTCACTATCCTATGATCACTGGTTGTTCATGGGGGTGCTCCCAAGTAGCAAAACTTTAATTGTAATCACCCTGCACTTGTCTTGAGCTCAGCACAAATGTCAACACATTCCATCTCCGCTCACGTGTCTCTCCACATTACTGTCACGTGCTACTGGGAGGCACGTTCAACGGGACAGAGGCTGCGGGCGGCAGATTTCAGTCGTTGCGCCTGTGTCCGCCAAAAGCAGGTTTTACAGTGCGATGTTTTTAAGCAGTATTTTATTGCAATAAATGTTTCAGATTGGTAACTGTTATATCGTAGGGATAAAGTTAGTATGGACCGTAAGGCGAACAAAACTATGATAGTCACCGGCGGTTTGTACGCCATATACTCATACATAGGGATTGTACAAAGATATGCAAACACCGCATGAAATGCAGGCTTAAACATAAATGCAGATGCTAGCCGAGCCTACAGATTGGTTTTTATATTTGACTACTAACGGTACCTGCGCACTGTGCTCAATAGGTTGAAACTGTCATTCAAATGTCTCTGAGCACTATGGGACTTAACTTCTGAGGTCCTCAGTCCCCTAGAACTTAGAACTACTTAAACCTAACTAACCTAAGGACTTCACACACATACATGCCCGAATCAGGATTCAAACCTGCGACCGTAGCGGTCGCGCGGTTCCATACTGTAGTGCCTAGAACCGCTCGGCCACGCCGGCCGGCTCGACGGTTCAAACCCGCGTCTGGCTATCCAGATTTAACTTTTCCGTGATTTCCCTAAATCTCTCCGGGCAAATGCTGCGATGGTTCCTATGCAAGGGCACCGCCCTTTTCCTTCCCCATCCTTGACACAATCCAAGCTTGTGCGCACAACACTGTTCTGTGTGGTTGTGAGTGCATTATATGGGGTCTACACGAATTCCAACCTGGGCAGATTGTTGGTGCACGCATGATGTGTACTTCCGAAACAAGACAGCCTAAGTATTTGGTACTTCAAGAGGCATTGTATCGAAGATCGGTACCACATGTGGGAAAAGCGGGAAATCATCATCCGCTAAGTCACAACAAATTTCGCCGCACTTTCATCGGATACGTTCGTCTTACGTCCCACATTGATATCTGCAGTTATTTCACGCAGTCTTGCTCGTGTCTTGGCACTGACAACTATACACAAACGTCGCTGCCCTCGGTCGTTAATTGAGAGCCGTCGGCCACTGTGTAATCCCTGGTGAGAGGTAGTAACTGAAATTTGGTATTCTCGGCACACTCCTGACACTGTGGATCTCAGAATATTGAATAGACTAAAGTTTTCTGAAACGGGATGTCCTATGCCTCTGGCTCCAACTAGCATTCCGCGTACTGTGGCGAGTGCTCTGCTCTCTTATCTTACAGATCCGTCACCACAAATCTGAAGGCACGTGTCTGCAGAAAACGACATTGTGTGAGTTGTGAAGCATTACCAGTTTCAGTGAAAGCTACGGTAATTGCAAAGGTACGTATAAATGTGAGCCAGATATCTCAGTCCATTTACATCAGTGTTAGGTGTAGGATTTCGAGCTTTACGTCGGTATTTTGTAAACGTCGGTTCAGACATGTAAACTCCTATAGCATTTTGGCTCATCCTACGACAGTAGCACTAATCACTGGAAGACAGGCCGATGAAATGTGGATGAGTATAACGCCAAGCGTTATGCAGATCATGGGCGTGATTGTATGTGGATGTACAGCGGATATATGGAGTGATACATATCGAAAATGTATACCTATCTGTTACTGTGCATTTTGTTTATCAGTAAGGAGGGTACGAAGGAAGGAAGGTTGGATTTAACGTCCCGTCGATATCGAGGTCATTAGAGACAGAGTACAACCTCGGACTGTGTCAAGGATGCGGAAGGAAAGCGGTTGTGCCCTTTCAAAGGAAATGTCCCGGCATTTGCCTGGAGCGATTTAGGGGAATCACGGGAAACCTAACTCTGGATGGCCGGCTGCGGGTTTGAACCGTCGTCCTTCCGAATGGAAGTGCAATGTGCTAATCACAGTGTCATGTTTATCAACATTACGCACTGCGGAATATTGTATTGGTGACAATTTATTTCACTGATAAGAAAACATCTGGGGATTTTTTTTAAGAACTACGTGGAGACAACATTGTTCAAACTTCTAGGAGTAAATCCCCAGTATTTTAATAAAATTTCGTTGTCAATGAGCGAGGCGCTGATATATGTAAGGCACTGCAATGCTTTAAGCATTATGCGTGCATTACAAATGTTTTGGACCCAGGCCTCAAACACATGTTCGATGGAGATTATTTGATAGATGACGTTGCAGTGGTTTATTTTAAACTTAGGCTGCCCCAGATGCAGTTCGTTTCATGAAGAAAGCTGGTGACGGGAGGCGAGAAACGGACAGTAGGTGGAACAACTCGTTTATGCTAATCGTGACACTTTTAGAGGTATTGAAGGATGCAATAGGAGTGCTGTAATGCGAGAAGTTTCCAACAATTCAGGCTGCTTTGTTATGGATGCACAAACTGAACAATCGTTGTAACACAGGGCCCGAATATGCAGAGGTACGTTGAAATTATTGTAGACCTAATTTGCTTGTTTAATACACGCTCCATATCCAGTGGATGTAAATTGCTCTGAACTGCCAACACGTCGGTTTCAGTGCCACCGGTATTTTGGCAGTACAGAGCAACTGCCGTGTTATCATCTAATAGCCTAGCACCCGCTGCTTCGCCCACGTAGACTGTGCGGTCTGCACAGATTGCTTTGTTTTTCTTTAATAGAATTTTTATGCCTTCCAAAAACTGCAACACGTTCTAAGCTTTTCACGCTTATTAAGGCCATAGAAGCGTGGTCTTTTCCGAATGTACTCTGGTATCGAAAATTAAAGCAAGGAACCGCTCTTTCCCTGTTTCATGTTCAAATCACGGTATAATCATACAAACTGTCAACAGATGTCCTCACAATCGTGTTCTGCGCGGAAGATTGCACTCCAGTCAACAGACAACCACACCAACTGCTGTGACCCGATGGCTTAATGTGAATCGTTCTGTTGTTTCTCGGATGTGGCGGCGATTTATAGAGTCCGAAACAGTATCCCGAATACTAGAGCAGGGCCGACCATGTGCGATATCAGAAAGAGAGGAGTGTTATTTGGAGACAGTTAAAAAAAACCCTTTCATCCACTACTTCACTCCCTTAGTACTGAAATTTCGAGCAATCCCTTCTTAAGCGATGCCCACTGTATAAAACACACACCCTCTCCAAATTTCGAGTTTCTATCCAGCGGTTTTAGCTGCCCAATGATGAGTTTGTGAATCAGTCTGGCGCTATTTCACCCCTTTAGAGGCTGAATTTCCATAAACAGTGAAACACGTATTGTTTCATTTGTAACTGAGAAGCCAAATACCAATTCTCTTGGATTTAGCTTTCAAACCGTTTTCACAGTGAAATATTTTCAGCAAACATTTCACCTCCTATTTTACCTGCAGAGTGAAATGTGTATTTTTTTTCCTTCTAATAGTAAGCTAAATACAAATTTCCATAGAGCTCGTTTAAAAATGCTTGCATAATGAAATATTTCCATAAAAACTTCCATCCCGTATTCCACATCCATAGGGGTTGCATTTCCAAAACAGTGGAACACTAACTTTTTTATTTGTAACCGAGAAATCAAGTACCAGTTTTCATGCATGTAGCTTCAAAAATACTTTATTAGTTCTTGTTTTAAAAAACTTTCTCCTTCTATTTCACCCGCATAGTGGTGAAATTTCCAAAGATGCTGAAGCATTATTTATTTCTGATCGAGGCTGCAAATACCAATTTTCGCAGTTTTAACTTCAAATTTTCCTTAACACCGATATTTTTTCAAAAAGCCTTTCTTCCCCTATTTCACGCCTTAGGAATTGAATGTCCAAATTCGATGTCATGTGCATGACACTTTCTCTCCTATTTCTCGATAATACAAACGTGCTGCCAATCTTTGAAGTTTCTTGATGTACTCCTTAATCCTATCTGATGCGGATACCACACCGCGCAGGAGAGGATGAACAAGCGTAACGTAGGCAGCCTCTTTAGTAGATCTGTTGCTTCTTCTAAGTGTTCTGCCAATAAAACACAGTCTTTGATTCGCATTCCCCAAATTTTCTATGTATTCTACGCAATTTAAGTTGTTCGTAACTGTAATTGCTAGGTATATAGTTAAATTTACGGCCTTTAGATTTGAATGATTTATCGTGTACCCGAAGTTTAACGGATTACTTTTAGCACTCATGTGGATGATCCCACACTTTTCATTATTTAGGATCATTTGCAGTTTTCGTACCATACAGATACTTTTTTTTAATGTTTTTGTAATTTGTTTAAAGCTTTTGATGAGTTTACTAGGAGGTAAACGACAGTGTCATCTGCAAACAACGTAATACGGCTGCTTAGATTGTTTCGTAAATCGTGTGTACAGACAAGAAACAGCAGATGTCCTATAAAATTACCTTCGTGAACGCCAGAAATCACTTCTGTTTTACTCAACGATTTCCCGTCAGTTACTACTACCTTGACAGGGAATCACGAATACAGTCGCATAATCCACAAGCACACAATTGGATTACAAGCTGCTTGTGAGGTATGGTGTCAAAAGCCTCCTGGGAATCGAGATATACGAAATCAGTTTGAAATCCTTTGTCGATAACACTCAACACTTCGTGTGAATCAACAGCTAGTTGTGTTTCACAAGAACGATGTTTTCTAAATCCGTGTTGATTATATGTCAACAGATCGTTTCGTTCGACGTAATTCATAATGCACGAATACAGCATACTCGTATGTTAGAAAATCGTGCTGCATATCGACGTTAATGATATGGGTCTGTAATTTAGAGGATTACTCTTGTTGCCTTTTTTAAATATTGGTGTGACCTGTGCGACTTTCCTGTATTTGGGTACGGATCTTTCGTTGAGCGTGCGGTTGTACGTAATTGTTAAGTAAGGAGCTATTGCATCAACATACTCTGAAAGAAACCTAACTGGTATGTAATACCGATCTGAAGACTTGCTTTTATTAAGTGATTTAAGTTGCGTAACTAATCCGAGGATACTCATTTATAAGTTACTCATGCTGGCAGATATTCTTGATTCCAATACTGGAATATTTACTTGTTGTGTTGCAGTGGCTATCAATTTCGCCTGGTAACCCATGAAATATTTATCGTACTCAGTGGATGCTAAATGTTTCCCATCTTGCTGATTAGTACGTAGATGCCTCGATTGGTACTGAGTGGGAGTTGTGCCTCCGCTCGATAGAGTGTTACCCATCCTTACTGGAATGGCGATCCGAAAAGCGCTCATATATTATTGTGCTGCAAGGGCGAGAGGCTTCCGGAACACGTATGAGTTTTATTATACCGCTTCTCGTGAATTATATGCACGAGCAGGTGATGCCCCTCTGAGGATCGCTGACGTTCGGCGGATCAAGGCCAAATTTGTGCTGACAAAAGCAACAGATGGAAGGGTTGAGGGTGAAGTCTAAGCCATGTTCTCTTCTTAACAAGGAACTGACATCACTGTATCACATGCTTCGCCGTCAAACTCTTCGTCATCGTTCTCCTGTTATCTCCCTCACTATGCATGACGGCCGTCAGTTGACTACTGAAGGTGAGATGACTCAAGCTTTACATCAATGTTACGCACACCTGTATGCAACGGATGACAACGTGGGCGACCATTCCGATGCTAGTTTCGCGACCCTTGTGCCTTGCTTACGCCTGACCAGAATGTTGAGTTTTTAGTGTATTTGCAAGAGGATGAAGTGTTTGATTTTGTCGCTGTTCCCCTTCCCATAAATTCCCTGGTCCCGATGGTCTTCTGAAAGAATTTTATTTACGTTGTTGCCGTCTCTTGGGTTTTATTTTTACTTCCATTTTAATACCGAGCGAGGTGGCGCAGTGGTTAGACACTGGACTCGCATTCGGGAGGACGATGGTTCAATCCCGCGTCCGGTCATCCTGACTTAGATTTTCCGTGATTTCCCTAAATCGCTCCAGCAAATTGCCTGGATGGTTCCTTTCAAAGGGCACGGCCGACTTCCTTCCCCGTCCTTCTCTAATCCGATGACACCGATGACCTCGCTGTCTGGTCTCCTCCCCCAAAACAACCAACCAGCCAACTTCCATTTTAAACGAGAGAGTTGTGCCTGCGAGCTTCGAAATCGGGAAAACCTCATTCCGAAGCATCATGGCCGTTTAACAGCGACTGATTTTCGTCCCCACAAGCTACTCGATTTTCACTATAAATCTGTTGCACTGGCTGTGAACAGCAGATTATCTTTATGAACCGTGAATTTAGACTTTAAAAATCCTATTTTTTTCTTAAAGAATTTACTTTATTTACTGGCGATTCATCAAGAACATTGACACATTTAATCACACTAGGTGAGCGTGGAAGTAGTTGCCGGGAAGTAACTGATGGAAAATTACTTTTAACAAATGTGAATTTATTCCTAAAAGCTTTTTCAAAACAGATTTAAAGTTATAAGCAGAAAAGCACCCTCGAAATATCAAGTTACAGTTTTATTTAGAGGCAAGAACAATATTAACAGTAGGAGCCTTCGGGCTGAGAAGCTTGCCTGCTCCCTTTCAACACGGCCGTAGTCATGACCGCACGCAACAATCTCTGAAAGAGTACACTGGCGCAAATCTGCAACACACCAGATTACTTTAAACAAAAAATTTTAGCAACTCACACAAACATGTAAACTATGCACCCCGTAAGAGGAATAATAATGGTACAACCCTCAAATAATTTGCCACCGAAAGTGCCATTTTTTTAAAGGACTCTGACGGTGTAAGGGTGGCAAGCTTCTAACCTAAAATGACTATTTAAATAAAACCCATAAAATGCAGACTTACATAAAATGTACAACATGCTCTACATTACACATATACCACCTCGCAAGATGATAAGCAAGATAGAAACATATTTCAAGAATTCGGCCTTTAAGCAATAAACTCGTCAACACCGAATCCGACAAACATCACAGAGGCAGCTATTAATGTATGTCAGATTGACAGAGGGTGGGGAGGAGGGGGAGGGGGGGGGGGAGGGTTACTAAACAACCCGAACCGCAGATTGCTCTAAACCTCCCCAATTCCACAAGGGAAAAACGGACTACCCAATTGACAATAACCATCTTCTCGCGGGTGGGCAAACGGAGAATAATGGTGGGACGACCACAAAACAAAGCGGCTGGTGACCTCACCAAGAAAACAAGTAGAACTTAACAAGTAAATGAAACAGCGTATATCCAGTCACTTAACTTCTAATAATCTGCGATTTCTGGCTCTCTCGAACAGTCCGCTGCCAGCCGCTTCAACGGACGCAGGAAGGAACGTCGATCTCCCGTCTCACGGCGTCGCAGCTCGCCCCGGCCAGACCGATGTCGTGGGTTGACTCCCGTTGCTCTCGTGTCGGCCGCGAAGCCACTACCCCTCGCTATACGGCGCGGCCCACTGGACTCACGTGGCGACCTCACATGCGCCGACGCCCCAGGCGGACAAGTCATCTTGTGTCCCAGTGCGCGACCGACCAACCGATCGATCCAACCGCCAATGCCCATTGCATGAACAAACTCGAGCAGACTGGCGGCCTAACACATACTAGCACTCCGGACGACAGACAGACACTAACCGCGTCACCAATGCGGATGAGAGACAGACCCAGACTAACTTGGCTGACCAACTAACCAGACTCGGCGACTCAGACTGACCCCCTGCCGAATTTTTTTTTCCTTTTTTTTTCCTTTATTGATTTTCAGTTCCTCCCGAAGGGGGCGGGCTGGCAGCAGCTTAGTACGCTACTCTACAGCCTACAGAATTTATTTTAAAAACGGAAGAAGAAAAGAAACAAGAAAAACAGGCGATAAAACGGTGACATAAAGTGTAAAATGGCGGAAAAATGCGGAAAGCTAAAACAGAAAGCAAAAGGGGTTGGCAATGTTAATAAAAGACACAGGAATCAGACAAGTAACATAGTACACACACAATTAAAAAACATAGCGACAGTCTGGTTTCTGTTCGCAAGACATAAAAAGCACTCCCAGCGACAGTATGATGGCCGTTCACAACACTTCCCAAAAAACACTACACGGAACACTCACTGTAAAACACTGCACGAAAATGGCGGCACAAAGATGACACCCCCGAGCCAAAGGCAGATTGGGGGAGGGGGGGGGGACCGGGAGGAGGAGGAAGAACAAGGAGGGAGGAAGGAAAAAAAACGAAAAGGGGGGGAACCAAGGAGGGAGAGGACTAATAAAGGGGGAGAGGGAATGAGAGGAGGCATAGGAGGGAAATGCACAAGGACTCGGGGGAGAGAAGGGGGCAGAGAGGGGGAGGTGGAGAAAAAAGTGGATGGAAGGGGGGAGAGGGAGCCCGGGAAAAGGACAGAGGAAAGGAGGAGGAGTGAGGATCAGAGTTGATAGGAGGGATAAATGGAGGGAGAGAGGGCATCATCTGGGAGGGGGAGTTGATGGAAGCCACCTTGGAGAAGGAGGTGAAGGGTGTAGAGATGGAGGGTAGGTGGGACACAACAGTGAAGACGTGGCAGGGGGCGGGGATGGGAGAGGAGAGGAGCAACCAGGGGGTGGGGGGGATCAAGGCGGCGGGAGATGTAGAGGATGCGGATATGTTAGAGGAATAGGAGCAGATGGGGGAAAGGAATGAGATCATAGAGGATCCGCGTGGGGGATGGGAGGTGTATACGGAAGGTGAGGCGGAGAGCATGACGCTCAAGGATCTGGAGGGACTTATAGAATTTGGGGGGCCCCTGCCGAACTCGTAGCGCCCCTTAAACGCACGTGAACGGGCAACCTTTCCCCTTTCCCACCAAAGAGAGACACCAAAGCTGTGACTGCCACAGCGGCGCCACCGCCAGAAACGGAGGGCGACTGCTTCAAACAACGCGCTGCGGCGTGCTCTTCAAACAGCGAATTTTACTGCGGCTCACTTTAGTGCGTGGTTGTGTGATTGGTAAACATGAGTGATGCCTCCCTGGCCGTACAATTTTGACTCTGGTGACAAGATGTAGGGATGTGGTTTCGGTGTAGCCTATTACTTGTATTCATTGTGCTTTTGACTTCTTAGATGTTTTGTAAGGCATTTGATCGCGTCAGCCACGCGTATCTCGATCACCTGTTGCCGACTGTTGGCTTCACCGTTCCTGCAACTGTCGTTCTTCCTGACTTGTACAGGAACACTGCAGCGTCAGTAGTGGTCAATGGACGGCCGAAGCCACTGATTGTTCTCTGTCGGGGAGTGCCTCAGGGCGGCCCGCTCTTTCTATGTCTTTCTTTGTCCTATCTCTTGAACCAAAGTAGTGGCAATTTGCTGATCGGCCTCTGACGTTTAAAGCTCTCGGGCCGTGAGTAGGGGGGGGGGGGGAGGCGTATTCCGATGACGTATTGGTCCTTCTTCGTCGAGGTGGGGAAGTCCGCTTGTTAAATGTCGAAATGATGGATTTTTGCTGTACTTCAGGTGCGTGCTTAAATGAAGACAAATGCAGGTTCCTCAACCTTCGCGGCTTCGATGACGCTGTCCTTTCTTGGGCACGTTTTATCGGTCGACGTATATCTTTGGGAGTTGATCGTTGCCCGCTGAAGATGGCTGCTTTGATCTGGAAATCTATTACAGATAAAATTGAGGGTGCGGTACTGGAACATGAACGACTCTCCTTTACCATTCTGCAGGAAGTGAAGATATTGGAAACATAAATTTTTTTGTAAGGCAAAATACATCGCGCAGACGTCTTTCTTTCTCAGAATGACAGCGGAGAAATCTCGGCAACTGTCTTGTAGATTTATACAGAAAGGACATATATTTAAACAATGTTTTATGAGGTTCTGACGAAGTCGCGCACTGAAGGTAGCTTGACCTTTTCAGATACCACACGCAAGGCATCGGCTTCCTGTGTCTGTCGCATGATACTCATTGTTTCCCGTGAACAGTGAACTATCACCTCACGACTCTTTATTCTCGTAAAGCCAGTGAGATAGGTTGATTTCATTTCCCATTGCGTCACGATCGAGAATTTCATATTGCAGCGAGCTATCTGGGAGACGACATCTTGAGGCTGCAAGTGTTCGTGACATAATTACTGCTTGCTCGCGCTGGCGGGGTGGTTTGCCCCAATCCCCCTGAACTGTTCATGTTCGTTGGAAGGTTGAATGGACCACCATCAGTTTCCCGATTCACACAATGGAGGCGATATCGTCTCGATACAGAGACATTAATAACTTATTACTTACTAATGAACTTCTACACCGAATTGGACTTAGTGAGATGGCTATATGTTGTCTCTGTGGTTCCTTGGACACGCTTGCGCATAGGTTTACCTGCAGTGTCCATCTGGCGAACTGACCCTGACTACGGAATCAACTTGCTTTCTTCACCAGCACTTCTGTCGCTGCTTGCACCACCGACTCTATAATGCGACCGGATTCCTCCTTCTTTCCGTAGTCGCAGACTAATTCTGTGATGCGGTTCATCGATCATTCTGCACATTTCCTTGTTGCTGGTGGTAGACGAAGACGTTTCGATGTTTCAGCAGTACATGCTTACTGCATAATGGGATGCCTTGCAATTGCCGCGATGGCAGGACAGTATTCCTGACATGATAAATCTCACATTTACCAGACAGGGTGTTTGTTTACACGGTCACCGGGTGTGGCGCTTATTCGATAGACATGTCGAGGTGCTCTATCGTGATATATGACGCAAAATTTCTCGTTTCTGTCTTTGGAAACATCTTTAGCCGATTGCGTTTTATCTTCTTTGGGCACATTATATTTTTTCAACATTAGTCATATTAGTTCATACATACGAAATATGTTACACGTATGTTGAAGCCGAGGGTAAGAAAGCTCATTTTGAACCCCTGGAACGATATCAGTCAAATTTGGTACACATATTAGTTACAGCCTTGAAAGCGATACTGTGGGGGTAAGAACCACCAGTCTCCTGTTGGGGTAAGCATGATAATGTGGAGAGAGAATAGGGGAGAAGGAGAAAGACAAACACAGGGTGGAGGAGGAGATGGAATTAATGGAGTTAGAGGGGGAGGGAGGAGATAGACTCAAGGTGATGGAGCAGATTGAACTAGGGTAAGAAGCAGACTGACATAGTGAGTGAGGCCGACCGGTGTGGCCGAGGGGTTCTAGGTGCTTCAGTCTGGAACCGCGCGACCGCTACGGTCGCAGGTTCGAATCCTGCCTCGGACATAGATTTGTGTGATGTCCTTAGGTTAGTTAGGTTTAAGTAGTTCTAAGCTCTAGGGGACTGATGACCTGAGACGTTAAGTCGCATAGTGCTCAGAGCCATTTTGAACAGAGTGAGTGAATAAGAGGACATGGACAAAGAATTTATAATGGAGGTGCTCATAGAGAGTGGATGGACAAGAGTCAGAGAGGGGGTGAAAGAGAAGACGGACAGAGAGATGGGAGGAAGGAGAAGGGCTAATAGAAGACAGGAAAAAATAATTACCTGGGCAACTTCGGTATTTGTCTAGTCTAAGAATAAATAGTAACAGTCTAAATCGCAATCTAGGTTTGTACGATGAGGAGCGGTTTCGGTTATCATAACCGTCATCAGATCACAACTGATTCTGCCAGACAACACGAGGAGCCGGTGCTCGGCGTTGTTGTGTATTATCAAAAGCTAACCTTCACCAACTGAGCAGCTGGGTGTATTAAGTGTAGTGACATGATTGTTATAATAACCGAAACCTGTCACTGCCAATGGGAACAGAAGAAATTTCTGTTCAGGCTGTCCTATTTATTCTAAACGCGCGTCTGTAGCCGAAACCAATAACTCACGGGCCTACGGTGGTGTTCGATCCGGACGTAAGCCGGTTTATAGCTCGATGGTGGGTGAAATTGTCGCTACCACTATCTGGCCAGCAATGAGAGGTTGCCTAAAGTACCTGGTCGTCAATATTTGCGTCAATCCAGTTCCCTCCGCAGTGTGTCATGAAGTGAGGGAATGTGACACTACCGATGGTGACCCGTCTGTCAGATGGGGTCGTTGACGTCAGCGGTTCCCTTCAAGCTATTTGCAAGCTGTAGGCTATGTGCCGGTACCAGGTTACATCCTATTCCTTCTTTCACAGTCATTGTACAATACCACGTACAGTATACAAGCATCTACTCTCTATAAATACACGTGTGCATCAACGCTCCCATACCCACAAGGAAAGAG
Source organism: Schistocerca piceifrons (assembly GCF_021461385.2). NCBI lineage: Eukaryota > Metazoa > Arthropoda > Insecta > Orthoptera > Acrididae > Schistocerca > Schistocerca piceifrons. The sequence goes on along the minus strand of NC_060144.1, from coordinate 58,352,187 downwards.
ATCAATATGAGACGAGGAATAAACATCCTTTCCGACAGGCGGTTGAACCCATTCCGTGGGATGTCACAGCCAGCAATCCTATACGACATTTAAATTTTTACATTTATTCGTAGATAAATAAAATTCACTGAGATCCCAACATGTTGCCAAAATTTCTTGCAAAAGAAGCCGTTGACAACACTCCACGTTGAGTTCAACAGTTCGACAGTGCTGCTACAGAAAAGGTCACTTTTATCTGAGAATGACATCAGAGAAAATCCAAATTAGCACGAACAGTGCAACGGCGCAAAGATTTGTGCGAAAGATTTATGCCCGAGCTGAGAATCATATGAACAGTCTGGAGACCTGTTCCCGATACGTATGACACAAATTGACTAACGAACAGGAGACCACATGGGTTGAATACATAGGCGCTCTTATTGACACGTGAACAGATTTTCGGCGGCTCAGTGGCCGAGCGGTTCTAGGAGCTTCAGTCTGGAACCGCGCGACCGCTACGGTGGCTGGTTCGAATCTTGTCTCGGGTGTGGATATGTGTGATGTCCTTAGGTTAGTTAGGTTTAAGTAGTTCTAAGTTCTAGGGGAGTGATGACCTCAGATGTTAAGTCCCATAGTGCTGAGAACCATTTGAAGAAGTTTTCATATGTTTCCTATATTTTGTTTCTGGATGCTGCCCCGCCGGAGGTTCGAGCCCTACCTCGGGCATGGATGTGTTGTTCTTAGCGTAAGTTAGTTAGTTTAAGTAGTGTGTAAGACTAGGGACCGCGGACCTCAGCAGTTTGGTTCCTTAGGTATTCAAACACACACACACACACACACACACACACACACACACACACACACACACTGTGCCCTATAGCTAGTACGTCAGTATTCGAACCTCCTTTCTATCTCTACAGAATGATTACAAAATTCCGTTACTCTCTATGTATTGCAGAGATGTTAATGAATTGTTGTTTCTTATTGTTGTTGGTGCTCATGTAATGGAAATCATAGCTGATGAGTCCAGTTACAGCAGTGAGGAACGGATCCTAATGAGCACGTGGACTCACGAACGACCCCATACAGAAAAATTAACTAGAGACGCTCAGCAGGGTTTCCCTGTAAGGCTCCAAAAACATTCCCCACCAAACCCAACAGTTTCAAAGTGGGAGATAACTCTTCCCAGTTGGCTGCCTAAAAATAATCCCCACTCAGGACGACCACCAACACGACTGGAAATGTGTGTGGAGGCTGAAGCGTCTGTCGAATATTGGCCAGAAAGTTCATTCATAAGCGGTCACAGGAACTACGAATTCCATACTCAACATTACAAACATATAAAGAATGATCTGAAGTTAAAGGCATTTAAACCTTCGTTTGTAAACAAACTGAGTGATAATGAAATGCAACAACGTCATAAGACTTGTAGGCGAATGCTGCACGTCTTTGGAGCTCTCTCTTCGAGGGGCGAAGTATTTCCCTCGAACGACTGTGCAATATAGCTGTGTGCAGAAGCAATAATACTTTATTTCTGGAGTAAAGAGAACAAACATTTTCATGAAGAACTTGAACAAAACCCACCACATAGCGCGATCTGGGCTGCAATGTCTGCAACCCACTTGGTAGGTCCGTATTTCTTTGGGGGTGCTGTGAATCACATCGCGCGTCCCATCATGTTACGTGACTCGGTCATAAATGGTTCCAGCAGGACGGTTCATCTGCTGATTATGCTTTTACCGTTAGAGGTATTTCCTGATAGACGCTTTGGACGTGGTTCCGTCCATTGGCCTGCACTTTTGGATTAGCGATCTCCAAGCCCTGATTCGTCATCCTGCAACAATGTATTGTGGAGGATTCATTAAACAGAAGGTTACCACCGCACGTTATGAGGACCACCTTAAGGATGTTGTCTGACGTGCATTTACTGCCATCGCGCCTGCAATGCTGAGGAGAATTTCGCGTCGTAGACGGAGGAGAATCATACACTGTTAGGAAAACGATGACGTGCACGCAGACACTCGAGTAAATAATAAAGAATTGTCATACAACCTCAAAGTTGCCCTCTGCCATTATCCCACATTGCCAACGAACTTGCCGCCGTGGTAACACCGGTTCCCGTCAGATCACCGAAGTTAAGCGCTGTCGGGCTGGGCTAGCACTTGGATCTGCCGAGCACTGTTGGCAAGCGAGGTGCACTCAGCCCTTGTGAGGCAAACTGAGGAGCTACGTGAGTGAGAAGTAGCGGCTCCGGTCTCTAAGACTGACATACGGCCGGGAGAGCGGTGTGCGGACCACATGGCCCTCTGTATCCGCATCCAGTGACTCCTGTAGTTGAGGATGACACGGCGGCCGGTCGGTACCGTTGGGCCTTCCAAGGCCTGTTCGGACGGAGTTTAGTTTTAGTTTTTTATCTCACATTAATACAATGCGAACATAACTGAACATGTGGACAAGCGGTAGAGGATAATGGGACTGTGTGATCACTCTCTAGATATATTCACCACATATTATAACTGTTTATAACCAATGATTCCTTCTTTTTCAATAATATTATGTACCTCGGAAGGGAAATCTGTTGACAGTATTGCTCGGACTACACTCTTTGAAATCGTCAACGCACCAGAGAAACAATACAGGGAGTGACAAGTCATCTAAGACTTGTACAGAAAGAAAATTACTGCTATAAGAGTCGAAGGACATGGAAATGAAGCGGTGGTTGAGAAGGAAATGAAGGAGAGTGTTGTAGCCTGTCCCTCATGTTATTCAATCTGTAGACTGAGCATACAGTAAAGGAAACCAAGAAAATATTTGGAAGGAGAATTAAAATTCAAAGAGAAAAAATAAAAATTGAGCTTACCCGATAGCAACGTAGTTCTGTCAGAGACCTTGATGAATAAGACCGCTTCAGCTGTGTGATAAATCTTCATTTCCGGTCCAGCTAGTTTCGCGGAGTCAGAGCCCCATCTTCAGGGATACTTCTGTATACAAAAACTAAGAAACTCACATGCATGCGTAATTTATTCCAAACGAAAAGCAGTAGATAATCCAACGTTCTTTGTAAAGTTGTGTTAAAACTGTTTAACTGTCAATAGGTCGGTACTCCAATTTAAAATAGAGCAGAGTTCTGGGAACATCATCCCGGTACTGGAAAACTACAATAAGAATAAAGTGATAAACCAAATAAATGCCAAAGATAAAGAGAGGTGGTGAAAGCTATGTCCACGCTGACAAGGTAAAACAAGTCTCAAAGCACGGCTGGTACGATTGTACGATATGTCAAGCTTAGATAAAATGCTGCTTACAAAATAGACGTGATCTAAATAAAGGAAAATATAAAATCTTACATAGACATACCTAAGTCTTAACATCGTTGTGACAACATGAAGTCCGCAGTGAGCGCCTAGACGAAATGAGCTGCACTGAGGCCGATAAGAAAAACGGGCGCATGCGTTTAAGAGCGTATGCAACGGAAGTCGAAATCGGAATAGAATCGTAAACAGTGGCAGAGAAAATTGGATAGTATCTTTACAAGTAATTTTACATGTGAAAGATGGAACAATCTAAAATATAATTGTTATTTTATTTTTAAAAACAAGGGTGCAACAATGGATGGCGGAATACAATTACAAACAAACTTCTTTATGAATAGGAAATACATAAATAGTGATATATGAATCTCACAACGCTTAACTAATCTTGAGGTCAAGCACTGAACAACGGGAATAGAGAAATGTGATTTCAGGGACCACTGTCGAATGAGTGGGTGTAAAAATAGTTTAAAATGGGGAATAGACCTATTTACAAAATTATTCTGGGCAAGCAGTCGAAGTTTGCTAAAACGTTGGGATGGCGCAACTCCGGTTACCCATTGAGGGTATTCGTTGGGAGACTCTTTTTTGCATCGTAATATCTCGATCTTTTCGAGAAGTTGAGATTGTCTCCCGTTCTTTCACGATGAAGAATTTTTAAATTATTTCGCAGATTTGTAATGGTGTGTCCCTCCTCATGCTGAAGGTTACTTAAAGCTGACTTGTAGTTAGTTAGGTTAGGGTGTTCTACAAACTCCTGCAGAAGCTTTTGCATATTTGTCCAATGTATTTCATAGTTGTCGCAGTGTCAGAGACGATAAAGGATTTGGAAGATCAGTTAAACGGAATGGATGGAGGCTTGAAAAGTTTATGAGATGTACATCAAAACAAGTATAACAAGAATAGAGATATGTATTTGAATTATATCTGGCAGTGCTGAGCTAATGAAGTTAGGAAACTGGACAATAATAGCAGCTGAAAGATTTGTTATATTTGCACAGCAAAATACAAATTGGCAACAATTTCTGAAATAGATACATTTGGTAATATCGTATATAAATTTTAGTGTTTGGAGATATTGTCTGAAGATATTTGTTTGGAACGTGGTGAAGTGAAACGTAGACGATAAACAATTCCGATAAGATGAGAGTAAAACTTTTTGAAATATGCTACAACAGAAGAATGCCGGTGAGAAGATGGTATAACTAATGGAGAGGTACGAATTGTCGACATAAGAAATTTGTGGCAAAACTTGACAAAAGAAGGATTGATGAGGCACATTACATCAAGGAATAATCTATTTGGTAACGGAGGGAAATGTGTGTGGGTGGGGGAAGGGGAGTAAAAAATGTAGAGGGAAGGCTTTGACTACAGCAGCACGCAGCATAAAACTGACTGCGGTTACGGTAGTTGTGGAGAGACGGTCTGCACAGGATAGACAAACATGGAGAGCTGCGTCAAGCCACTATTCGGATGTAGGCCATTGCGGCAACACCACCTCGTGAAGTTCTGTGGCATACAGAGAAGACATGGAGCAAGAGATAGCGTCGTTGAAAAACAGAAGTTAAGTCCCATAGTGCTCAGAGCCATTTGGACCATTCAGCGTTTGAAATGAAATGAAATGAAGCCCCATGCGTCTTTACAGAGCGTAGGGGAACGATGCGGGAGACCCGCACCGCTTTACTAGGCAAGGTCCTACTGGAGGTGGTTTGCCATTGCCTTCCTCCGACAGTGATGGGGATGGATGATGATGATGAAGACATCACAACACCCAGTCATCTCCAGGCAGGAAAAAAAATCCCTGACCCCGCCGGGAATCGAACCCGGGACCCCGTGCTCGGGAAGCGAGAACTCTACCGCGAGACCACGAGCAGTGCACTTTCAGCCTGTAGTAGAGGCTATTAGATGTTGGCTTCTTTGCACCAACACAGTGGTCAGGATGACACGTGCTATTGGATACACCAAAGAGTTTGGAGCAAAACCGACTGACTTTCTGAGACTGACCGGTCGACACTGTGGTATCTCATCCTTCGATGCTCGTGCACAATTATTCTCTGACACATCAGTGGCCACATGCCGACCACTGCACTCACTCAGGACAGGCACTGATTCTGTCACAAAAGCACAGAGCAGGCCACAGCTCCGCTTCTGCAAAAACTGCCCATCTACCTGGGGCGATTCGTCTCTCCTAATGAGATTCACCGACTGCCTTCTGCCGACAAACAAGTACGTGAGATCACAGCAGGAACGCACCTTCCCAGCAAGAAAAACGCAAAGCTTTCCTCCCTAGCAAATACGTCCAGTACTCACAATTGAGTGATCGTGTAACAGCCGCATAAAAATGAAAAAAATATTTCTGAGCCATACGTGATAGTAATGTTACTCCTTTTAATTGCAGTCATGGTATTTCTAGAGGGCTATTGAGAAAAGAATAATGTAATTGAACTAATTGATTTCCAGAAGGTATTCGAAACATTAACAAATTATGTGATGCTAATAAAAATACGATGATATGAACTGTCTTAAACTACAAGTTAACAGACCAAATAACTGATGATCACCACAGCCCATTACACTGATCCCTGCGAAAAATACAACAAGTAACTATTTTAATTGATTCAAATGTGAGTTCTTGGTAAAATATCATTTACTGTATTAATTAAACGAAACATTTTTTTGCCTTGTTTCACAAAATTTTATTATTTTTGTACGACCTACGTTTCGGGTTGTAAAACCATTTTCCACTACACAACTGATTCCAAATATGGCAACAAAGATAAACATATGTCAGCTTCTTAATCTATCAATTCTGTTATGTCTATGAACTATTTTGACACAATTACATTTGTATTATACAACATCCGATATCCGTTAGGACAGCGTTGACAATAACTATGAATAAAGGTATAATGGGGTCGAGCCATGTGCACACAAATAGTTATTAAAATTTACGATGAATTCTGAGGTTCTTCTCCTAGTGTCTAAAAAGATGTGAATACCATCTTCATTTCTGGAGAGCGTGTAACTGTCCATGTTAATACACATCGATAGAACGAATGTCGCAGTAGATTAATTTTGGATCACTCTATCGACTGGGCACATGAAATCCAGCTTGACAAATAGTTTTGTTCGTAACAAGAAACAAAGCGACGCTCTCCGGCGAGAAGGGACGTCGCATGAAAGACGTGGCGATCTCTATTTGTTAAGGCTTGCTCCTGCTACACACTGAAAAACCCAAATTGTAAATATCTGCCGACACACCAGAGAAAATGCGCTGAAAACGCTTAGAGGGGAAACCCTGTATAAATGTTGAAGTGACTGGAAAACTATCTCTGACAGTAAAATTCTCATTTCTGATCTGAGTTTCTCATTGAAGATTCATATAGAGTGACGTACTTTAATCTCAGGAATGAAACCCTTGTATAACAGTGTAATTGAACAGAGTCTGCTCATTCAGTAGCAGGTGTGGCAAAACACACATCGTTTTTTTAAATATTTCTCATTGAGTGAGCTTTGCATCCGTTCTCTGTATATCTATTTCTACATCTATTACGTATCAGTGGTTCTGGTTTACGCAATATTCTGCAAAGAATGAATCTGGCTTCTTTAACTTCCAGCTCCTATGGTTTATCCGGAGCCTAGTACAGATTGGCTCTCCAGTTGTTCTGAATTTCTCATTGAAGATTCATATAGAATGACGTTATAGCAGGATTGATGCTTCTGGCAGATGATCTTATAAGCCCCAGGCTTCATAATGGCAGGTTGTTCAGTCTTTTACTTTAAGGAACTTCTACGTAATGTCTGTGGGACATATAAAAATACATAGGAACCCCTTGCCTTTAATATGTTGCTCATCTTATTAGAACCTATAGACGGTAAACTACGCTACTTTCCTTTTTATTCATTTATATTGTTCACTGGATACAACAGGGATCTGGCTTTCTTCATTTTTTTTTATTCATAATTTTATCAATGATGTTGGATTTAAGTTCATTATTCGTAGCTATTGTTTTACAGTATTAGGTTCCTGCTCACAGATTTCTTTAGACATACGGTGGATAAAGTGATCGAATGCTGCATGTCTGTAAGTTGTTGAGTATAGGAAGGAAGCTCGCATGAATGTGTCAGTACAGGTGTCTTTCCGATAAATTTTAAATTTTCGGTTACAATTTTTTATCTGCAGTTGTTGTGTTGGATATTAATGGTGGAGCCTATGCTACTGGTTCAAATTTTCCAGAAGTTCTTGGACTTAGCGTTACAGCAATGCCGGCAGCAGATTTGAGGATTTTTTTGTCAGTTTGGACAGGGGCAAATACAGTCTCCCATAATAATAACTGATAATTAATATTTTAGTGGGGAAAACTTGAAAAAATAATCAATTAAGTAAATGGCAACTACTAAAACACGATGTAGAACCGGCAATGGATGCCATCTAGAATAGAAAAACAATTAGGCTGAATCTCTGCGTTGCGAGGCTCCGTGGTATACATTGATAACAGCTCTCACGACAAACTGGTTCACACGTGTGTGAATGAATGGAGTGCATGTGATGTACACAAATACCGAGACGAATAACGTGATAAATATAGTGCATACTTCATTTTTTGAATCATCAGTCTTGTCTTGCTTTGAAGCTGCTTCCCACCAAATTAGACAGTCTGATACTCAAGTTGTACCAAAGAAATTCCTCGATATGTCTTGATATACAGAGAGACCATAGACATTCGGAAACACAGAACAGACTGTAACAGACAAGGTGTCGACTGTAGTTCCAGATAAAGCAAACGGAACCAACTCTTTTGCCGTACAGTTCAATAACGTACGTCGGCACGAATCCGTCGTCTTTGCCAACAGTCGAATGACGTCACTATTCGGCCGTTGCTGGGTGACGAATAAACAGTTCGTCTGTTCCGGCTTGAAGAGCGAGTGCAGTGTACAGTGATTCGCTTTTTAAAAGCATTTTAAGTTTGACGATGGACTACCTACATCTGCACTGCCTCTGAGAAGACTGCTGCAATATGGGACGAAAGGCCAGCCACAGAAATTTGCCATAGGTCACAATCTGTGTCCCAGAAATGCGATTTCACCGAAGATGAACACACGGTAAGTTCCAGACACGGCTTGCGGCCAGTTACCTGGTATACCTTGTACCTCATCACCCCTTTACAGTATTGCCACGTCATTTTTGTTTCTCGAAGTTGCCGCCATGCCTCACGTATGTGGAATTTAATGTGTTGCTGTGTGTATAAACTGTATTACTGCTGTAGACACGTTAGCAGAACATTCACGATGGCAGTAGAGCGCAGTTGGTGTCTTGTTGGCCATACGTAACAAGTGGCAGACCGGCAATGTGGAAGAGTGGCAACAGGGGGCGTCCCACTACATAAGTATTTGGATGGGGTCTCCCCAGCTGCGTTGCTGCTTGTTTTGTTTAGGTGTACTAGCAGCGGCAAACATCCCTGTACGCCACTACAATGTATTCGGCTTAGAACAATGAATTTGTAAGATAATACAACTACAATTTTAGCACTGCAGTTTCGATTTGCATTTCACTTGTTTTTTGTTTAACTAACACTGATCATTGCTTACCAAATGGACAATATACTCCACAGTATTACTCTTTTTTATCTAAATAATGAACTGTTAAGCTGGATGGTATGTGGGAGGAGGAAATTGAATGTGTGTGTGTGTGTGTGTGTGTGTGTGTGTGTATGTGTACTAGAAGGAGAAGGAGAGTGTTGAGTAGATGTGCCAGTGTGGGAAAGAGAGAGAGAGAGAGAGAGAGAGAGAGAGAGAAGGGGGGGGGGTAGGAGGCTATTTTTTGTGACTTATTTAGCTTTTCAAGTGTAACCATTCTTTGAAAGTTTGGAATAGTAGGTTATCTGCTAAATCTATTTGTTCTTTTAAGATGGTGTGGGAATACTTATTCCTATGAGGAAAAATTTGTAATTGTTCCAGAAGATCCATTTTTATTCCTTTGTCTGAAAGGTGTAGGATATGGAGGTTTGTCTTGATGCCTGTAACTGAATGACTGTTTTGTGCTTAGGTGGGTTGCAAAACTAGATTTACTTAAATTTTTTAAATGTGTGTTCTTTGTATCGAATTTCAAAGTTTCGTCCTGTTTGCCTTATGTAGTACCAGATTTTTGGAAAGGTAGTTTGGCTGTTTTGGTATTATGACAATTTTTTTTTGTATTTTGTTGGTTGGTTGTGTGGTTACTTATGTTGGCTCTCTGTGGTTTAGACAGTTTTGCAAGTTGGTATGAGATGTTACTGAAGAATGTCATGGAGATATATTTAGTTTCATCTGCTGTTGAGCCTTGTGTTGTTGATGATGTTTGTTTGGTTTTTATCTTTTCATCTAATTTGTCAACTATGGATGGGTAATAAGCATTGTTGTGGGTTTTGTTTCTAAAATGTTTGATTCTTTGGCTTTTACATCAGGTGCAGCATCAATTTTGCGTACATGGTTGAGTGCTGATCTAAAAAATGCTAATTTGTGATGATTTGAGGCCAGATGGGTTATTTATAACGAAGTCGGGTGTGATAGGTTTCCTATAAATTTGGAATACATGTTTGTTGTTAGTTGTTATGACAGGTTATATTTAGGTCAAGAAAATTAATTCCTTGTTGTGATCGGTGTTCAACTGCAAACTGTATTTTATTTAGGGATGTATGTTATTAAGGTTCTCATCTATATTATTTCACTGGTTGTCCCATTGTACAGTATCAAGGTGTAACGTTTATAATAGATGATCATGTCATTTTCAATTTTCTTGCATTCAAGAATTTGGTTTCTAGATTACTTAATGTAGATGTCAGGTAGTACGCCAGCTAAGCTACTTCCCATTGCTAGGCCCTCCTTCTGACTATAGACTTTGTTGTTAAAGGAAAAGTAGTTATGTAACAGAAGCAACTCTAGCAGATCCATTAGTTCATAGACTTGTACATCATTTAACTTTCTGTGTGCAACAAGTACTAATCACTGTAAGTTGTTGTTGTTGCTGTGGTCTTCAGTCCTGAGACTGGTTTGATGCAGCTCTCCATGCTATTCTATCCTGTGCAAGCTGCTTCATCTCCCAGTACCTACTGCAGCCTACGTCCTTCTGAATCTGCTTAGTATATTCATCCCTTGGTCTCCCTCTACGATTTTTACCCTCCATCCTGCCCTCCAGTACTAAATTGGAGATCCCTTGATGCCTCAGAACTCGTCCTACCGACCGATCCCTTCTTCTAGTCAAGTTGTGCCACAAACTTCTCTTCTCCCCAGTTCTATTCAGTACCTCCTCATTAGTTATGTGATCTGCCCATCTAATCTTCAGCATTCTCCTGTAGCACCACATTTCGAAAGCTGCTAATCTCTTCTTGTCTGAACTATTTATCGTCCATGTTTCACTTCCATACATGGCTAAACTCCATACAAATACTTTCAGAAAAGACTTCCTGGCATTTAAATCAATACTCGATGTTAACAAATTTCTCTTCTTCAGAAACGCTTTCCTTGTCATTGCCAGTCTACATTTTATATCCTCTCTACTTCGACTATCATCAGTTATTTTGCTCCCCAAATAGCTAAACTCCTTTACTACTTTAAGTGCCTCATTTCCTAATCTAATTCCCTCAGTATCACCCAACTTAATTCGACTACATTCCATTATCCTCGTATTGCTTTTGTTGATGTTCATCTTATACCTTCCTTTCAAGACACTGTCCATTCCGTTCAACTGCTCTCCCAAGTCCTTTGCTGTCTCTGACAGAATTACAATGTCATCGGCGAACCTCAAAGTTTTTATTTCTTCTCCATGGATTTTAATACCTACTCCGAACTTTTCTTTTGTTTCCTTTACTGCTTGCTCAACATACAGATTGAATAGCATCGGGGAGAGGTTACAACCCTGTCTCACTCCCTTCCCAACCACTGCTTCCCTTTCATATCCCTCGACTCTTATAACTGCCATCTGGTTTCTGTACAAATTGTAAATATCCTTTCACTCCCTGTATTTTACCCCTGCTACCTTCAGAACTTGAAAGAGAGGATTCCAGTCACCATTGACAAAAGCTTTCTCTAAGTCTACAAATGCTAGATACGTAGGTTTGCCTTTCCTTAATCTTTCTTCTAAGATAAGTCGTAGGGTCAGTATTGCCTCAAGTGTACCAACATTTCTACGGAATCCCAACTGATCTTCCCCGAGGGCGGCTTCTAACAGTTTTTCCCTTCGTCTGTAAAGAAGTCGCGTTAGTATCTTGCAGCTGTGACTTATTAAACTGATAATTCGGTAATTTTCACATCTGTCAACACCTGCTTTCTTTGGGATTGGAATTATTATATTCTTCTTGAAGTCTGAGGGAATTTCGCCTGTCTCATACATCTTGCTCACCAGATGGTAGAGTTCTGTCAGGACTGGCTCTCCCAAGGCTATCAGTAGTTCTAATCGAGTATACTCCCGGGGCCTTGTTTGGACTTAGGTCTTTCAGTGCTCTGTCGAACTCTTCACGCAGTATCGTATCTCCCATTTCATCTTCATCTACATCCTCTTCCATTTCCATAATATTGTCTTCAACTAGATCGCCCTTGTATAGACCCTCTATACAGGGTGTTACAAAAAAGTACTGCCAAACTTTCAGGAAACATTCCTCACACACAAATAAAGAAAAGATGTTATGTGGACATGTGTCCGGAAACGCTTCATTTCCATGTTAGAGCTCATTTTAGTTTCGTCAGTATGTACTGTTCTTCCTCGATTCACCGCCATGATTTCATACGGGATGCTCTACCTATGCTCCTAGAACATGTGCCTTTACAAGTACGACACAACATGTGATTCATGCACGATGGAGCTCCTGCACATTTCAGTCGAAGTGTTCGTACGCTTCTCAGCAACAGATTCGGTGACCGATGGATTGGTAGAGGCGGACCAATTCCATGGCCTCCACGATCTCCTGACCTCAACCCTCTTGACTTTCATTTATGGGGGCATTTGAAAGCTATTGTCTACGCAACCCCGGTACCAAATGTAGAGACTCTTCGTGGTCGTATTGTGGACGGTTGTGATACAATACGCCATTCTCCAGGGCTGCATCAGCGCATCTGGGATTCCATGCGACGGAGGAAGGATGCATGTATCCTCGCTAACGGAGGACATTTTGAACATTTCCTGTAACAAAGTGTTTGAAGTCACGCTGGTACGTTCTGTTGCTGTGCGTTTCCATTCCATGATAAATGCGATTTGAAGAGAAGTAATAAAATGAGCTCTAACATGGAAAGTAAGCGCTTCCGGACACATTTCCCCCATAACATATTTTCTTTCTTTGTGTGTGAGGAATGTTTCCTGAAAGTTTGGCCGTACTTTTTTGTAACACCCTGTATATTCCTTCCACCTTTCTGCTTTCCCTTCTTTGCTTAGAACTGGGTTTCCATCTGAGCTCTTGATATTCATGCAAGTGGTTATCTTTTCTCCAAAGGTCTCTTTAATTTTCCTGAAGGCAGTATCTATCTTACCCCTAGTGAGATAAGCCTCTACATCCTTACATTTGTCCTCGAGCCATCCCTGCTTAGCCATTTTGCACTTCCTGTCGATCTCATTTTTGAGACGTTTGTATTCCGTTTTGCCTGCTTCATTTACTGCATTTTTGTATTTTTTCCTTTCATCAATTAAATTCAGTATCTCTTCTGTTACCCAAGGATTTCTACTAGCCCTCGTCTTTTTACCTACTTGATCCTCCGCTGCCTTCACTATTTCATCCCTCAAAGCTACCCACTCTTCTTCTACTGTATTTCTTTCCCCCACTGCTGTCAATTGTTCCCTTATGATCTCCCTGAAACTCTGTACAACCTCTGGTTCTTTCAGTTTATTCAGGTCCCATCTCCTTAAATTCCCACCTTTTTGCAGTTTCTTCAGTTTTAATCTACAGTTCACAACCAATAGATTGTGGTCAGAGTCCACATCTGCCCCTGGAAATGTCTTACAATTTAAAACCTGGTTCCTAAATCTCTGTCTTACCATTATATAATCAATCTGAAACCTTCTAGTATCTCCAGGGTTCTTCCATGTATACAACCTTCTTTCATGATTCTTGAACCAAGTGTTAGCTATGATTAAGTTATGCTCTGTGCAAAATTCTACCAGGCGGCTTCCTCTTTCATTTCTTAGCCGGAATCCATAGTCACCTACTACGTCTCCTTCTCTTCCTTTTCCTACTGTCGAAGTCCAGTCATCCATGACTATTAAATTTTCGTCTACCTTCACTACCTGAATAATTTCTTTTATCTCCTCATACATTTCATCAATTTCTTCATCATCTGCAGAGCTAGTTGGCATATAAACTTGTACTACAGTAGCAGACGTGGGCTTCGTGCCTATCTTGGCCACAATAATGCGTTCACTATGCTGTTTGTAGTAGCTTACCTGCACTCCTATTTTCCTATTCATTATTAAACCTACTCCTGCATTACCTCTATTTGATTTTGTATTTATAAGCCTGTATTAACCTGACCAAAAGTCTTTTACCTCCTGCCACCGAACTTCACTAATTTCGACTATATCTAACTTAAACCTGTCCATTTACCTTTTTAAATTTTCTAACCTACCTGCCCGATTAAGGGATCTGACATTCCACGCTCCGATCCGTAGAATGCCAGTTTTCTTTCTCCTGATAACGACGTCCTCTTGAGTAGTCCCCGCCCGGAGATCCGAATGGGGGACTATTTTACCTCCGGAATATTTTACCCAAGAGGACGCCATCATCAATTAATCATACAGTAAAGGTGCATACCCTTGGGAAAAATGACGGCTGTAGTTTCCCCTTGCTTTCAGCCGTTCGCAGTACCACAACAGCAAGGCGGTTTTGGTTGGTGTTACAAGGCCAGATCAGTCAATCATCCAGACTGTTGCCCCTGCAACTACTGAAAAGGCTGCTGCCCCTCTTCAGGAACCACACGTTTGTCTGGCCTCTCAACAGATACCCCTCCGTTGTGGTTGCACCTACGGTACGGCTATCTGTATCGCTGAGGCACGCAAGCCTCCCCACAAACGGCAAGGTCCATAATTCATTGGGGGGGGGGGGGGGGGCCTCTGTACGTTAAGCAACAAAATCTATCTCATAATGTAAATAATTCTCGTCACACTCAGTGCTTGTATGTTTGTTTTATTCGTCTTTTACACAGCTACATGACTCCAGTACTGCTGCACACGACTAATATATGTACCATCTGATGAGGAATTGCTAGGCGGCTCGCAACCGGTAATGGAATAATAAAAAAATTGAAGAACGAAACAAAAGACGACTGGTCTCAAGAAACCTATTTTGCCCGACCAGCCGCCGTGTCATCCTCTGCCAATGGCGTCATCGGATGCTATGTTGGGGGGAATGTGCTCAGCACACCGCTTTGCCGGTCGTTGTCGGGTTTCTTGATGTCGGAAGCGTTACTAATCGGGAGAGTAGCTGAGTGCAGCCCATACCAGTCCTCCCGAGAGGGAAATGTTCCTGGCAGTGCGAGGAATCGAACGAAGGTCCCTTGCAAGGCAGTTAACCGCGCTCACAACTCGGCTACCGAGGTGGACAATAAATTAAACCCACTTTCAAAACACTTCTCGTTGACCAAATCTGATTCCTCATTTGTGCTCCAATCAAACGCAGTCATTTGAAATGCCCATTGTCACTGCTGCTACTCCCTCCTAACTAATCAATCGCGATGAGAAGTGGAATGTTCCAGCCGCGACATATTACTGTATCGGTGTATTAACATCAGAAGTTGTTGTTCTTTGCGAACTCCTGCATCCAGAGGTCTACGTTGACCAATTCGTGATGAAGAGGTTCAGCAATTTTCTGCAGCTCGACAAGAGGAAGTTTGCTTGCTTCGTATCCTCTGAAGTTGTCTCTTTGCCCCAAATGGCTTTCTTCTCCACCAGTCGTAGATCCCAACATGCATTCGATGAACATTGAATAACGGAACGACAAATGAGAATATGTCAACGGCACTACAATAGCTTTTTGGTGTTTCGATCAACCCTCTCCCACCCACTTAATTGTGAATAGCAAAGTAATGATGTAGAAGTAGAATGAAAGTCGCAAAATAAAAGGAATGTTACCTGATTTTATTGTTCTCAATCTCAAAGTCGGGAAAATGAGTCGTTATACTAAGAAACCATATGAGAGCCCGTCTAACAGCAGTGTCTGCGTCAAAGATCACGGACTCTAATTATTGCTTATCGAGCACCATAAAATGCACGAAAATATTTCCATACGATTTTATCGAAGTACTGTACACTCAAGTTTTCTGAGGCAATTCTAGGATTAATTCACTTCTACACAAATTTAAGATCCATATCTGGCTCATACGCATTGCCTGTCGGAATACTAGTAGAAGACTAAGTGGTGAACTAGCCTAACTGTCCCGTGCCTGCCTGCTCACGTCTCGCTCATGATTGGCTGGTTCAGTCCCCCAATAATTTACAAGATTAACTGAATTCTTCAGTCTTCAGTCTGAAGCGAGTATTTAAGTTATTGAAAGTATAATTCGAAAGCGACCAATGTGGATAACGTTCTCAGTATTCTTAGAATTCTACCAAACATTTAAACTGTAAATATAGATAATCAAAGTTTTGGAGTTGGAGCTGTGTTTAGTAGATGAATCACCAAACCAGGAGAATGCAGACAGTTGTACTTAGTAGTAATTCAACCAACAGACTCCAGGGACATAATTCTGACTGGGGAGAAATAATGTATGGGTTTCCCAATGCTCAATCTTAGGTCCACTACTGTTTCTCATATATGTAAATGATCTACTGTCTTATGTACAACAAGCAGAGTTAGTTCTTTTTGCAGATGACACAACTATTGTAATCACTTCCAGTATACGCACAGAAATGGAAGAAATGGTGAGCAAAGTTCTCAAAAGTATCATTGACTGGTTTTCTGCAAATGGTCTCACCCTGAATTTCACAGACACACGTCATATTCAGTTCTGCACCTCTTGGGGTACTGCACCAGTGATAAGTGTAACACATGGTCATGAAGTAACACATAGGGTGGAAATTTCAAAATTCTTAGGTGTCCGTATTGACGAGAATTGAAATTGGAAAAAAATACATTTTGGAACTCCAAAAACAACTTAGTTCATCCATATTTGCACTTAGAATCGTAGCAAATTGTGGTGAGAGAATAGTCAGTATGTTGGCATATTTTGCTTATTGTCATTCAGTAATATCATATCGAATAATGTTCTGGGGTAACTCATCTTTAAGAAAGAAGGTCTTTATTGCCCAAAAGCGTGCTGTAAGAATAATATATGGTGCTTACCTGTGATCATCCTGTAGACATCTGTTTAAGGAGACGGGCATTCCGACTACTGATTCACGGTATATTTATTCCCTCATGAAGTTTGTTGTGAATAATCCACTATAGTTCAAAAGGAAGAAGGACATACATAGTTACAATACTAGAAGAAGAAATGACATTCATTATTCAACATTAAGGTTGCCTTTAGCACAGAAAAGGGTGCACAACGCTGCAACAAAAACTTTGGCCACGTACCCAGTGATATAAAATGTCTAACAGACAACAGGGTAAAATTTGAAAATAAATTGAGAAGGTTTCTTCTTGACAACTCCTTCTATTTTGTAATGTGTAAAAGGTGGTGGGTAGCAATTGCTAACTCAATCTGTATATCTTGTTTTCATTTCGGGGAGGAAAATTATATGGTGATGTTTAGAGTACTAACAGCTGTACAAATTAATTTGCAATATGAATGTAAAATGACTCATTCCACATCATGACGATTTATCGTGGAAATGACCCATGGGACATAAAAGTAACTAACTAATTAACTAACTGAATCATCTCTCAGTCTGTAGTCTCCAGCATGTCGCTGAATCTACCCACACCACCGTCCCCTCACTTCATGACCCTCTTCTGTTTTGTGGGATGGGTAGGTCCACTGGTCTTGGTCTTGACTGCTCGCTAACACGCAGCAGCGTGTTTCATACACTGTCACAACTTTGAAGTACAGAACGGTCTTGATTGCACAATTCTTTATTAAGCGTTACGCATTTCGAAATTTCATCATCAGAGAAGATAAAATGAAACTTCAGTAGGAAGCTCACGAAAGTGAGTTTTTGTGCTCACTTTCACGAGCAGACAAACTCACTTTCGGTGAGCTTTCTACTAAAGTGTTATTTTATCTTGTCTGATGATGAAATTTCGAAATGCTCACTTTCGCGAGCACATAAACTCACTTTCGTGAGCTTTGTACTAAAGTTTCATTTTATCTTGTCTGATAATGAAATTTCGAAATAAGTAACGCTTAATAAAGAACTGTGCGATCAATACCTTTCTATATTTCAAACTTGGGGTAAATTTGAATGGCCACCTGCCTCTACTATGGGAATGTTCCTACATCAATTAATACACTGTATGGTAAAACATGATAAAACGTGGGCTGAAATGTCGGTTAAATGGCAGACTATCAGCAACATTCTGATCAACTTTCATTTTGGAATTTTTGTAGTAATTTTTGTTTTTCTACATTTTAAATGTCTCAAAGCATTTATTGCTGACTGTACTGTGTTCAAAGATTTGGAGGTCATCAACCCATGAAACATTATACATCACCACGTCATAATACCTGGACCACCAAAAGATCACTTTAGACAATTTTCTTGGGTACATTACGTGTTACCACCTCTCGCCATATCTCGAATCAGAACATTTCAGCAGTCTAGATGTTATTGTGCGGGGAGACATAATGTTGCTGATCTCTCGATCTCTGAACACGGCTTTGTGACACTGTACTCCTTCGCCATGTGAATCTGTTCAGTGCTGCATTCAGCCCTGACCACTTTAACGCATGACAACGTGAGACCATATCGTACAACGCAAGTGTAGGAGCTCTTCGAATGGGAATGGAGTGTTCTACCAGTTCTCCTGACTTAAATTTTATCGAACACCCGTGGAATGCTTTGGGGAGATGTATTGTCGCATGTCCACATGCACCAACGACCGTCTAGCAACTGCCAACCACGCTGCAGAAGTGGAACACACTACCACAAGCACTGCTTACCAGTCTTGAGGCCGGCACAGGGCCATGTTGCAGAGTGTGCATTGCTGTCCACGCTAATCGCACAGCCTATTAAGGACCTTGTTCCATCGTTTCTAATGTGCTGGGGACCATCATAAATCGCAATGATTTCAGTGTAATTATTGTCTTCCAACAAAAGTGTCATTTCTGTTCATCTCATTGTGTATTCCTTTCTGTTACCTTCCGTGCTATATTCTGTGCTATATTCTACTGTAATAGTTCTTTCTATGTACGGTCCAAGTTTGATCGAGCTATTTTACTTGGCAGTGACACATCATACGAAAGTTACTTTCGGCCTTAAGTTTTCACACCAGTGTACAGCATTTGTGTCGACGTTGGCGAAAGAACGAAATGACTTTGTAATACGTTACAGAAATATTTACATATTTAATAATTTCTGAATTCTTATTAATGAAAATTTCTAATTTTTCAGTGTGATAACAACACTGGTAACTCTTTATGCACAACAATATTTAATATTTACTGTATTATAGACACATTTGTTATGGGAATCACCAGTTACATTGCGTTATCATGCGCTATGTGTCCGATTTTGTATGGATCTTCATATAATCATAAAATATTTTTCATTTCACTATTTATTTTTTTATAATCTAAACCTGTATTTTATCAGCACTAGATCACCTATCTGAAATCGTCGTGCTATTTGCACACGATTATGTGTTGCTTGTTTTCTCTTAGTTCCTTCTTTTAACTTTTCCAGTGGCCGTTTCTTGATATCATATATTGATATTTATGTCCTAGGGGGGGGGGGGAGGGGGGGAACTTGACAATTTGCTCATAGTTTTTTTACAAAACATTATTTCATGAGGTGACAATTCAGTCGTTGATTGTGATAAGTCATTCATCTACATTGTTTCCCCAGCTTGAATGATTTTTAGCACAATAAGCTCCAAACAACCGACCTATCTCCTTCATCACCCTTTCTGCTGAGCATGACAACAGATGGTACTTAAAAATGTCTACTGGTGTTATTTCTTCTTCCCTTATGAACCTTTGCTGCCCTTTTGACACACACAGTACACCATTCTCACTAAGGCTCTTTTGCTATTTTCTACTGTTTTTTAAATAATCCTTCCTCATAACATTTGATATAACTTCCCATGTACTTTTTGTCAGAGGATGTACACTGCCGAAAAAAAAGAATTCGTATACCTGGAAAGACGACGTCGATTTTTATCCGACGCTGACACGTACCGCCTGGGGAATTGTACATGTACTGGTACTGGCGTCAGTGACGTCCACGAACAGATAGCGTAATGGCATAGCTATCAGATCGCCATATATGTCTGTCCTTCAATGCTCACAGCCAGAAGGCGTGAAGCAAGCAGACTACCATGCCACGGAGACGAGCTCGTGCTTCCAAAAGCCAACTGCAACCGAACTGTGGCCTTCCTCGTGGCAGAAAGGTCGTTTCGGAGCATTGACACAAAACTTTACTGTTAAAAACAGTCTTGATCACGATTTATTTATCAAGGTGACCGGTTTCGACCGCTACTGTGGTCATCATCAGACCATTGAGTAGGAACCTCTTTCTGTTGGAGAATAGTAGAGATTCTCCAACAGAAAGAGGTTCCTACTCAATGGTCTGAAGATGATCACAGTAGTGGTCGAAACCGGTCACCTTTATAAATAAATCGTGATCAAGACTGTTTTTAATAGTAAATATTTGTAAGACATTGATAATTACCTCTCCCATAATTTATTCAAAACGAATTGCCACAAAAGTTGTACGTGCTGCGTCAGCTGTGCAACGATGCTGGTATCAGTGGTCAGGCGAACAATTTCAGATCCGTTGACGACGTTCTGCAAGTCCACGCAGCCCAGACGCCCGCCAGGATTGTCGTACTGTAAGGGCAACAGTGACAGATCTAACAGCTGCCCGGGCACAGATAAGAGGGCTTGTGAGCACAAACGTATCAACATGAACTGTTGCGATCTGGTTATTAGCAGTGATACTGCAGGTGTGCACACCTGAAGCCCGTCTTCCACTCACGCCACAGCATTGTTGTACACGGCCTGATTGGCGCCGTCAGAGCATTATTAGGAAGACGAAATGGGGCGCCGTGGTCTTGAGCGATAAGAGCAGGTTCTGCGATGGCCGTCTGCGTGCCCAACATATTGAGCGCTGTCTCGTAGAGTGCATTCGTCCAAGACACACTGGCCCAAACACAGGCCTTATGCTCTCAGGTGCGATAAGCTACAACTCTCGTTCACCTTTGACGTATCTGGAGCAGAGCCTAACCGGCACTCGCTACGTGCAGAATGTTGTTGGACCGGTTCTTTTGCCGTTCTTGCAACAGGAAGGTTGAGTTCTCTTCCAACAGGTCGTCCACTCACTGCCCGTGTAACTTAACGTGATGTGCGACACGTGCAGCAACTTCCCTCGCTAGCATGATCTCCGAATTTGTTTCCAATTAAGCACACGTGGGACAAAACGCGACGACGAGAAGTGATTCAGTTCAATTCAATTCAATTTATTGCTACGAATTTTTACCTGTTATTATGATTCAGGGTGCTAACACAAAGCCGAATATCACACTAGATGGCACTACTCTGAAAGTCGTAGATAACTTATGCTATCTTGGATCTACTATAGAATCAAACATGTTTGTTGACAGGAAATTGATGCTCGCACTGGAAGAGCTGCGACAACTTTTGGCAAAGTCTCTACACGTGTTTGGAAAAACAACAAACTCTCTTTGACCACCAAAATTGTTGTATATCAAACTTGCGTCCTCAGCATCCTTTTGTAAGCATCGGAAACATGGACTACCTATGCCAAACAAGAACGTCGCCTTAATGCTTTCCACATGCGGTGCCTGAGATCCATCCTCGGAGTAACGTGGAAGGACCGAGTGACCAACGAAGCAGTGCTATCTAAAACTAACTCCAACAGTATTTCAGCTATCTTGAAGCAGAGACGACACTGCTGGCTGCGACACTTCCATAGTATGGATCGTGACAGATTACCACGTGAGGTGATGTTTGGAGAGATCTCTGTAGCCAAAAGACCTGTAGGACGTCCTGTATTGAGGTTCAACGAGTCCTGTAAACGAGATATGGAGAGCTTCGGAATCGACACAAACAGATGGGAGGCACGGGCTAGCATGAGACCAGAGTGGCGTGATGATATATCATCTGGAATGTCGAAGCATGATGAAGGCTTGTTAGACAGATTAAGGCAGAAGAAGCTTCGCAATGCTACCACTGCTCCTGCCTCAGCAGCCAGATACACTTGTGACAATTGCGGCAAGAGATGCCGTGCTGCCATTGGCTTGACAAGTCATACGAAAAAATGCAACCCATAAACACACAGACACTGCAACAATCATCTACCAAGATGTCGTGGCCAATATATATAGTAGTCAGTCATGTTAACACCATCCATTGGTAATATTTTCCTGATAGACTGAAATACGCTATTGTTAAACGACTGCACAAAAAAGGGGATTGATCTTATGCTAACAACTACTGCCCAATCTCACTTCTGACAGCTTAACAAAATGTCAGATTAGTTTTCAGAAAGGCTTTTCAACAGAAAATGCTATATATGCTTTCACTGATCAAATATTAACTGCATTGAATAACCGAACGTCACCCATTGGGATATTTTGTGGTCTCTCAAACGGTTTTGATTGTGTGACTCATGAAATTCTTCTAGATAAGCTTAAGTATTGTGATATGAGTGGGGCAGTCCACAAATTGTTTAATTGATACTTAACTGGAAGAATGCAGAGGGTTGAAATTAACAGTACAGATAGTGTGCAAAAACCAGCAGAGTCCTCTAGCTGGGGAGGTATCAAGAATCGTGTCCCACAGGTTTCAGTCTTCGGTCACTTATTATTCTTGATATATATTAACTACTTGCCACTCTTCCAATAAGAGCGAAGTAATGTTATTTGGAAGAGAGAAAGGGATCAACGGGAATACGTATTACCTTGAATGGAGGACCCGTCAAAATGGTAGAAAGTTTCACTTATTTAGGGAGTGAAATATCGAGGGATGGAAGAATAACTAGCGAAATTAATAGGAGGTTACAGAAGGGAGGCAATTTCTACCAAACAATAAAACACCTGATTTGGAATAAGAAAGTATCAGAAAAAGCAAAACTCCTTATGTGTAAGAATTATTACGAGTACTTCCCTATTGTCACCTATGGTGGAGAAACAAGGGCAATGACAGAAAGGGACTGGAGCAGACTGCAAGCAGGGGAAATGAAACTTCTCAGAGCAGCTAAGGGAAATACAAGAATGGACAGAGTAAGGATCGTAGAGATTAGAGAGGACATTAAACGAGAAAGTATGAGAGAAGAAATCGAAAAAAAGAGACTAAGATGGTATAGGCATGTTAAGAGAATGCATGGGCAGAGACTCCCCAAACTTATGGAAGAACTAAAGATGGATGGGAAAAGACCTAGAGGGTGCCCAAGAACACGGTGGAAAATGGGAGTGAGAATATCTGTGGAAAGGAGAGGTGTGGCCTGGCAGCAAGTGGATGAAGAAAAGTGGTGGGAGGACCGAGCCAAATGGAGAGGACTTGTCAGCACCCAGACCCGGCAGTAGCTGGAGCGGGATCCGGATATAGAGAGATAGATAGTTAGACCTGCCACTCTATATTCATGAAGATGCAAAGCTAGTTCTTTTTGATGATGATACAACTATAGTAATCACACACAACAAGCAAGAATCAGCTGAGGAAATTGCAAATAATGTCTTTCAGTAAATTATTAATGGTTCTCTGCAAATGGACTCTCACGAACTTTTGAGAAAACACAGTTTATACAATTCTGTACAGGCAATAGCATAATACCATTGATAAATATAGACTATGAACAGAAGTCTGTTGCTAAGGCAGAATACTCAAAATTTCTGGGTGTGTGCATTGATGAGAAATTGAATTGGAAGGGACACATTGATGATCTGCTGAAATAATTAGGTTCAGCTACTTATGCTGTCAGGATTATTGCAAATTTTAGTGATAAACATATCAGTAAATTAGCCTACTATGCATATTTTCATTCACTGTTTTCATATGGCATCATATTTTGGGGCAAGTCGTCATGAACAGAGAAAGTATTCATTGCACTAAAGCGTGAACCTTCTCCGAAATCTTTTCTCTGGAGTTCTGGTTCACCCCGTATAGTTTATCATCGTTACGCCAGACACATCGTCCGTCCGCATATACTCAGTGATAGCAGTACGAAGCCGGAGCAGGCTGCTATTTCATCTAGAAATTTTAATTTCCGATTTCCGGAGGAATTAGATTGCAACGCTTAATTTTGTGATATGGACGTACAGATCACTGTGTGCCATATTTGTTAAACAGCGTTTGATTTTCGGAGCACAGGTCAGTGACAGATTTGCCGGTAGATCTGCCCTCTATTTCAATTGACACTGAAACGAATGTGGTTAGAATTTTAACGTTTTGTGATCTCTGCAAATTGTCTACTCAAATTGTAGCAAGTTGTTCTTAATGCACGGCTCACGCACGGTATTTGTAAGTGGTCAGCCAGTTACATTTCCCTGTGGCTTCCTTTTACCTCTTCTGTAGTTTTACCTCTGTTTTAATCCCATGTATAATATCTTTCACTCTTTGTCCGTTGTCAAGGTGTGTGAGATGAGTGCTTATGTGAGTGAACGTGAGTAAGGTGGGAGTGGGTGAGTGAATGCCTGTCATTTTATGTGCATCTTCTTTACTGCGCAACAACAGTTTCAGTCGTTTTCTCCACATTCGTTTCTTTTATCGCTCGTAAGCTCCAGGCACATACAATTATGTGATTTCTGCGTTTTAATTTGAAGCTACGGCCTGTTCGCGCCGTCCAAACTGAACATAAACTGACAGTCATCTGTCGCTACTTCCGTTGGGGCTCCCACGGGACCTAGCGAGATAAACGCCTTTTCTGCACGTGTCACGGCGTGCGTGCTCAGTGGACGAGAAACTTACAAATCGCTGTCACCCAGCCAAGGCAACAGCTTCGCGCACCAAAACGGCTTTTGAAATCGACCTTTTTCTTTGTCCCCTTGCATCCGCTGTACCAGTTGGGTCTAAATGTTCCGTAAAATTACGAACTCTTGCTACCAAGTTTATAACACGACGAGACATTAACATAATTTATGTGCTCGTAATGCCTAACGACTTAACGACCGGACGATTCTTTTAGCGAGTCCCCATTAAAAGTTCCGTTAAGACAGTTTTAATTCTTAAATCATTTTCCTTTAATTTCTGCTGTCGCAGGCGGTTACACCCTTGCAACAGACACGGTATTTTTACCACCTGCTACTGCCATAATTCACTGTGAATGCACTATGTAAAACCTGCAAAGGATGTGGTGAAGTATCAATTACAAATGAATATCAAAGTCTTTGACAAGACTCGTTTCCCAGATGAAAATTTTCAGTGGTAAAGGGAAGAAGCAATGGAAATATAGAAAAAGTTAGTACTACCGCAGCACGGAACAGCAGCACACGCGAATATAAATTTGACAAGATAAGAAACCTTGGAATCAAAACGTGAAGTTGTGAAGCTACTACGTCAGTAGTAAGTGTACAGTAATAACTGTGTGAATCCAGCTCGCAAGAAAAACAAATGAGGCACGGCAATCCATCGCGAATTTTCCCTCAGTATTATTTGGTATCACCAGCATTCACTTATGGGCGAAGTATTATACTTAGTAGGGAATATGTGATAGATCTGCTATCATCAGCAGCGTTATAAAGTAAGTATTGGAATGTAAAGTTTCTGTGGTCAGTGTTACGACATGTGTAAAGAAAATGACTCTGTCTGATCGTAAGGGAGGAATGGACTTGACATGGAGAACTGCTGTTTCAGCACGACGATTGCCGTAAGAGGGATGAAAGAGTCTACGTGGAAAATTATGTCCAGTCATAAGAGTGATATAAATATTGATATTTCAAGAGCCACGGCCGTCAGGAGGAGGTATTTCCGATATTTCACTCACTGTCGAAAGGCATCAGATTGTGCCTGCAAGCGTAATATGTAATTGTAATTACAGTGATTAATATGTGGCTGGTTTCCTAAGACGTCACCGTTTGGTGTGCGAGGTGAGTGGCGGAGGTAGCTTGTGACTGGAGCGAATGCCATTTCCGGCTTAAAGTTCTCACGAGCTTCTGGCTGTCTGGCTAGTCCGTTCTTGCCCCCAGCTGCAGGGGAAAATCCCTGCGGCGCCCTCTGGGTAGCTGAATAGTGAAATAATATCCAGTGTTTCTTGGGTAGACTTCGTTCTCGCGTGTGTTCTCCTTGGAAATTTGAGAAGATTCAATATGGACGAGTATTTGCGCTTTACAGTTATTCCCTCCCATGTAAACTGACCGGTTGAATGCCTGTATTGCCGTTCTACACATTTCCTGTCTTTATTTTGCTGAGAGAACATCGATTGCGTTGTGTCTTGCGTGCATGTAGCTGGTGAAAAACATGTGGCACAGCACTTTCCCGCGAAAGGCAAAGGTCCCGAGTTCGAGTCTCGGTCGGGCGCAAGATTTCAATCTGCCAGGAAGTTTTCACATCGGCGCACACTCCGCTGCAGAGTGAAAATCTCATTCTGGAAATGTGGAAGAGACGTTTACTGGTTCTCTACCTATGAGAAACACATACGACTATAAGTATTAAAGCCTTAGTTGACTTTGTAAAGGGCGAAGATGATCTGGAATCTGTTATAGCATTGACGTCGGTATTCATTAAAAATATGAGTGGAACTACCAGTTTCCTCTGTTTTCGAGTCTTCACATAAAGATCTTTGCAGATGAGATAAGTTTCCAGTTACTCAATAGTTTGCAGCACGTTCCACATAATGCCCTCGCTAAAAAATGGTTCTATTGGCTCTGAGCACTATGCGACTTAATTTCTGAGGTCATCAGTCGCCTAGAACTTAGAACTAATTAAGCCTAGCTATCCTAAGGACATCACACACGTCCATGCCTGAGGCAGGATTCGAACCTGCGACCGTAGTGGTCGCTCGGTTCCAGACTGTAGCGCCTAGAACCGCACGGCCACTCCGGCTGGCTCCCTTGCTAAAGTTTTGGGTTTTCAGAGGTATAATTTCCACTCTTTATCTCTGGAATTATACTGTGCAAGCGATTAGTAGCATAATGGTATGTGGTTGATGTCGAGAATCATCGCGTAAATCGCATGATATTCTGGCAAGCCATATGCAATTACATATGTTCCTGTAATCCAGAGTCTGGAGATGATCGTAGCTCGTTGCAGAAACCACTGCAACAAGCAGGCCAGATCGGAAAAAGTACCATCAGAGGACGCATTTGTGCTGGGGGATCCAGCCCAGCCTATGTACCCCAGTTCGAAGAGTGGCCGCTATCCGCAGAGGGCGCGCTGATCGTGCATCAGGCCAGCGTGTGCAGGGGCTGTTGCTTCGTGACTGTTGGCCGAGGTGGATGTTTTCTCGGATCTGTCTGTCTTTGCCGTATATGTATGAGTGTCTGGTGGTCGATAGCTATTGCAGGATGCAGAAGTGATGATTTTGAATGGTGCAGCATACCAGTTGTTTTTACTAGATGAATATGGTATGGTGGTACAATCATTTGTGCTGATATAGCCTGGTTGGAGATCGGTTTCACGCCGAAAATTTCAAGTTTTCCTTGAAATTAGCAGAGCAGTGTAATGGAGGAAGTGTCTTTCGCAGTAGTTTTCATACTTCTTGATCTGCAGACCACTTTTGCAGGCTCAGACTGTTAGTGCAATATGACTGCTGCATGTTTTTCGGCCTGTATAAAATATTTTGCCGATGAAAGTTTCGTAATTCGTCCATCTGCAGAAAGTGGCGGTGAGTGCTCCCAGATCGGCAGCAGCAATTTGGCGAGTAAATTCTGTAGGAACGAATAAGAATGCTCCATTCAAAGGAAGTTTCATCATATCAGACAGTCATAAGACATCATTTGTGAAGAGTGTAGGAGCTTCTACAGATTGGTTCGAACAAGTCAGGGGCAAGGTGTTCGTGGGATGTTCTGTGACACCTGAGAGTCACGTGATGTCTTCTTTGTTCGAGTGTTCCGAGACAAGTTCAAACAGATCATCCTCCTCTGGTTCGGAGAGGTGGGATTCTGTCTCCACCCGCCATTGTGGCTTTAGAGCAACCGGCCGGTGTGGCCGAGCGGTTCTATGCACTACAGTCTGAAACCGCGCGACCGCTACGGTCGCAGGCTCGGATGCTACCTCGGGCATGGATGTGTGTGATGTCCTTAGGTTAGTTAGGTTTAAGTAGTTCTAAGTTCTAGGGGACTGATGACCTCAGAAGTTAAGTCCCATAGTGCTCAGAGCCATTTGAACCCTTTTTTTGCTTTAGAGCATTTCCAGGCCAGAACTTGTAGTACATCGAAAATTCACCGGAAATTCGAGCCATTTTCCTCATGACAGTGGTCCGAATTCTGTTTTTTTTATGATCTGTAGTGGGATTCGAAATATGTCATGAACTTTAGATATGTAATTTTTCTGATTGTCCCGTCTGTGCTTAGACACTCGTGTGCTTCAAAACGTGACAAGAATAAAAACTAAGAGCCTAAATATCCCCGACTCCAGCAGAAAATATAATCTAAGCACACTCGGCATTTCAGAAAAGTAATGAACACCACAGCAGCTGTAGGACCCAGAAATTTTTCTTTCTCTGGCACTGCCTTCAAACAAGCAGCTAAAACCCAGAAAAGTTGTGAGCAGCCTGTTTATTTAGCGTTGGTTCAAATGGTTCAAATGGCTCTGAGCACTATGGGACTTAACATCTATGGTCATCAGTCCCCTAGAACCTAGAACTACTTAAACCTAACTAACCTAAGGACATCACACACATCCATGCCCGAGGCAGGATTCGAACCTGCTACCTTAGCGGTCGCACGGCTCCAGACTGTATCGCCTAGAACCTCTCGGCCACTCCGGCCGGCTATTTAGAGTTACAGAGATATTTAGTTCGACTTCCAAATATCGCTATTTTGGCGTGTAAAATCGGATATTGCAGCTGATTTCGCTTGCAGGATCTATTTCCCAGAAAAGCGCGCAAAGGGTCTCAGAGAGGAAGGCTGGATGATGACTGGAAGGTTTCACAAATGTGCCAGAACTCTCAGCGATCTTATTAGAGTCTGTGTTCAAGTGGGTCGGATTTTCTCGGAATAAAGTGTGTAATTACATAGCAAATTGTTTAAATATTCTTACATCATCTGCAAAGCTCTCTCTGTCTTTGCGCAGTGGTACACCTTCAAGATATGTATGTGACAATATTCCGCACCTTGCTTAAACATCTGATGTGATAACTCCTCAAGTAGTTCGTGTTCAACGACAAGGAGTATCCGTGTGCCACAAAGAAAGTAAGACAGGGTGGAAGTGCTTAGCGCGGCCCTGCGGTTTCCGACGGCTGGTGGAGAGTGTGGTAGTCGCCCAACGCACGGTTTCTTCCAGCGGCCGCGATTCTGGTGCCCGGAGCGCATGCGATAAAGTTTTTCGCATATCTTTAGCGCGGTCTGTGACAGTGCAATTACTTGGTTCTTTTTGCTATCAGAATGGCAAAAAAAGTGTTGTAACTGTTTAACATCGTCTTAATTGTTTAAACACCAGCGTCAGTTTCATGGTGTACTGTGATTTTAGAAATAAATAAAGAATATTCTTAAACAACTTGTTTAAGCAATGTGTAAGTAGGCTGTTTATGCTTTCTCTATGTAAGTAGGCTGTTTATGTTTTCTTATTGGCAACGTTACGTAGCGCTCAATATGAAAATCACTGGCTGTGCTGTGTGCAGTCTGTGGCTAGTTTGCATTGTTGTCTGCCATTGTAGTGTTGGGCAGCGGCAGCTGGATGTGAACAGCGCGTAGCGTTGCGCAGTTGGAGGTGAGCCGCCAGCAGTGGTGGATGTGGGGAGAGAGATGGCGGAGGTTTCTAATTTGTCATGAACTGGTATATTTATACATGATGATATCAAGGTAAATACATTGTTTGTTCTCTATTAATATCTTTCATTTGCTAACTATCCCTATCAGTAGTTAGTGCCTTCAGTAGTTTGAATCTTTTATTTAGCTGGCAGTAGTGGCGCTCGCTGTATTGCAGTAGCTTGAGCAGCGAAGATTTTGTGAGGTAAGTGATTTGTGAAAGGTATAGTTTAATGCTAGTCAGGGCCATTCTTTTGTAGGGAATTGTGAAAGTCAGATTGCGTTGCGCTAACAAAATATTGTGTGTCAGTTTAAGCACAGTCGTGTAAAATTGTTGAAAGGGGACGTTTCAAATGCCTTGCGCACGCTGTATTAGCCTGCCATCGTGATGATCTCCTAGTACATGATCTCTATATCATATAGACTGAGCGAATTTCCCGTCATTTTTCGCAGGGTCGCCATCTTGTCATGGGAGGGGAGGGGGAGGGGAGAGGGGAGGGAGGTCAACGGCGTCGTCTTGTGGTGGTGTGGTGAACTAACTCATTTGGTGTCTGGACCTCAAGGTGAACCCACTGGATGGAGCTACTGTCTAGTGCACGGTCAATGACAACTCATGTTTGCTTAAATAAACAATATATCGCACTGCATACAAAATAAAGACCTACGTCCATCCTATCCAGCAGCACAACACAGACTGAGTCCTTCTCCCGCCAATTTAGAGATAAGGGAGGGGGGAAGGGGCGGGAGGAGGGGTAGGGGGAGGGCAGAGGTGGATGCAGTTAGGTTAGTGATGGTAGCCCAACTGACCCATTTTCCCGCCAGAATTTGCATTTCCCACCACAACGTCAGTGCAATGTTGCCACATCTTTTGTCGTAATCTTAGATCCGCCATCTTGAATAAATTTGGCAACAATGCAGAACAGGGTGACGCCACTGCTGTCCTACTACTGTTGTCATCTGTGGTACAGTTCCAGCATAGTGCTCCATCGACAGTATTCTGTGCCCCATTTTGTTGCCCTTCGCGAGGAAGCGTCCTGAACTTACGTTTCGGCAGGTTTCTAATCGTGTTTGGAATTACCTAGTGTGGCCACTAATGTCGCAGGAACTCTCTCCAATTGACAACGTTTAGAGCGTTATGGGCAGGGCTGTCCATTCATCACACGATTCTGACAATCTAACGCACAAATTGGACATAATTTGGCACGATATGAGAATGTGCAACAACTCTATCAATCAGTGCCAAGCCGAATAACTGCTTGCATAAGTGCCAGACGTGGACCAACACGTTATTGACTTGCTCAATTTGTGCAGCTCTCTCTCTTCAATACGTCACCCAATTTTTCTGGAATCGTAATCATCGTAATCATTTGTTTGTCTGTACAAGTACATCACATCTACCGAGTTTCATCCCATGCACCTTTCATGGTGCATCTGTTTTTTTTTTCTTATAGTGTATAGTTCGGAGGCTCCAAGTCATACTAATAAATTAGTACCGGTAAAAAGGCTGTTACGTTTTAGTGATGGCACCAAAATGTTACTTCGCTGTGGAAGCGTCACCTGTACAGAAATGTATTGTGATTTGAAGAGATGTACATTGAGGCTTAAATTTATAGGAGAATTTAGACGTATGAGGTTTATTTATCTCTAACAGATTTAGTTAATCCAGTGCTACGGACGCAAACCTTGTTAGTACAAAACAGTTGAAAGAAGCTACCGTGTGTATACAAACTTGAAAGAGAGATGACAGGGAAGTGTTATGGAAATGTGGGGTGTCAGATAATGACAGATTTATGTTTGCAAGTACGTGTATTGAACCATTGTGCTGAAGCGTAAGCATTACAACTTTACAATGAGTGACTGACTGAGGAAAGCAAATACGGATTGACTGGTCTTAGAACAGAGATCTCACTCGGTCTTTTGCTTGGGTAACACATGGGACACAAGTTATAAGAGGTTACAAGTTATTGTTTATAGAGGCTAAAAAAATGCGCAGTATTATTGCCGGCGGGTAACGAGAAACCAGTTACTATCGGAACTTTCACAATTTCACTGGCACAAGTTTCTAAGTGTGGGGAAGATCCTAGTAGGACGGTCAGCTCCTTTTCACTCTCTATCATCCTGTGGTGTTTTATCGTATTTGTGCTGCTTTGCCACAGTTCATCTTTAGGGATCGGCATGCCCTGTACCCGAGTGGTTTGCCTATGGGGAGGAGGATATTAGTGTTTAACGTCCCGTCGACAACGAGGTCATTAGAGACGGAGAGCAAGCTCGGGTGAGGGAAGGATGGGGAAGGAAATCGGCCGTGCCCTTTCAAAGGAACCATCCCGGCATTTGCCTGAAGCGATTTAGGGAAATCACGGAAAACCTAAATCAGGATGGCCGGAGACAGGATTGAACCGTCGTCCTCCCGAATGCGAGTCCAGTGTGCTAACCACTTCGCCACCTCGCTCGGTGGTTTGCCTATGGTTCAGAGAGGTACGCCAAGCTATCTGCCGACAAACAGCTAATGTACAGTATTTTGTACAAATAGCCCATACAATTCGGCAGTGTTGACACTGAGGTAATAAATAAAAACAATCTCGTGTCACTATAACTAGTACTAAATTGTAGTACAGCATCTACAGGAAAAAGCACTGCCGTAGCTAACTGATCTTCGCCACATGTCACAGTACGCACCCCACATATTAGGACGTAATGGGACGGAGTAAATAAATAAGGAGGCAATCAATTGGACCTTGCCGTTGGTGGGGAGGCTTGCGTGCCTCAGCGATACAAATGGCCGTACCGTAGGTGCAACCACAACGGAGGGGTATCTGTTGAGAGGCCAGACAAACGTATGGTTCCTTAAGAGGGGCAGCAGCCTTTTCAGTAGTTGCAGGGGCAACAGTCTGGATGATTGACTGATCTGGCCTTGTAACAATAACCAAAACGGCCTTGCTGTGCTGGTACTGCGTACGGCTGAAAGCAAGGGCAAACTACAGCCGTAATTTTTCCCGAGGGCATGCAGCTTTACTGTATGGTTAAATGATGATGGCGTCCTCTTGGGTAAAATATTCCGGAGGTAAAATAGTCCCCCTTTCGGATCTCCGGGCGGGGACTACTCAAGAGGACGTCGTTATCAGGAGAAAGAAAATTGGTGTTCTACGGATCGGAGCGTTGAATGTCAGATCCCTCAATTGAGCAGGTAGGTTAGAAAATTTAGAAAGGGAAATGGATAGGTTAAAGTTAGATATAGTGGGAATTAGTGAAGTTCGGTGGCAGGAGGAGCAAGACTTTTGGTTAGGTAAATACAGGGTTATAAATACAAAATCAAATAGAGGTTATGCAGGAGTAGGTACAATAATGAATAAAAAAATAGGCGTGCGGGTAAGCTACTACAAACAACATAGTGAACGCATTATTGAGACCAAGATAGACACGAAGCCCACGCCTACTACAGTAGTACAAGTTTATATGCCAACTAGCTCTGCGGATGATGAAATTGATAAATGTATGACGAGATAAAAGAAATTATTCAGGTAGTGAAGGGAGACGAAAATTTAATAGTCATGGGTGACTGGAATTCGTCAGTAGGAAAAGGGAGAGAAGGAAACATAGTAGGTGAATATGGATTGGGAGGAAGAAATGAAAGAGGAAGCCGCCTGGTAGAATTTTGCACAGAGCATAACTTAATCATAGCTAACACTTGGTTCAGGAACCATAAAAGAAGGTTGTATACATGGAAGAATCCCGGAGATACTAAAAGGTATCAGGTAGATTATATAATGCTAAGACAGAGATTGAGGAACCAGGTTTTAAATTGTAAGACATTTCCAGGGGCAGATGTGGACTCTGACCACAATTTATTGGTTATGAACTACTGATTAAAATTGAAGAAACTGCAAAAAGGTGGGAATTTAAGGAGATGGGATCTGGATAAGCTGACTAAACCAGAGGTTGTACAGAGTTTCAGGGAGAGCATAAGGGAACAATTGACAGCAGTGGGGGAAAGAAGTACAGTAGAAGAAGAATGGGTAGCTCTGAGGGATGAAGTAGTGAAGGCAGCAGAGGATCAAGTAGGTAAAAAGACGAGGGCTAGTAGAAATCCTTGGGTAACAGAAGAAATATTGAATTTCATTGATGAAAGGAGAAAATATAAAAATGCAGAAAATGAAGCAGGCAAAAAGGAATACAAACGTCTCAAAAATGAGATCAACAGGAAGTGCAAAACGGCTAAGCAGGGATGGCTAGAGGACAAATGTAAGGATGTAGGGGCTTATCTCACTAGGGGTAAGATAGATACTGCCTACAGGAAAATTAAAGACACCTTTGGAGAAAAGAGAACCACTTGTATGAATATCAAGAGCTCAGAAGGAAACCCAGTTCTAAGCAAAGAAGGGAAAGCAGAGAGGTGGAAGGAGTATATAAAGGGTCTATACAAGGGCAATGTACTTGAGGACAATATTATAGAAATGGAAGAGAATGTAGATGAAGATGAAATGGGAGATGCGATACTGCGTGAAGAGTTTGACAGAGCATTGAAAGACCTGAGCCGAAACAAGGCCCCAGGAGTAGATAACATTCCATTAGAACTACTGACGGCCTTGGGAGAGCCAGTCCTGACAAAACTCTACCATCTGGTGAGGAAGATGTATGAGACAGGCGAAGTACCCTCAGACTTCAAGAAGAATGTAGTAATTCCAATCCCAAAGAAATCAGATGTTGACAGATGTGAAAATTACCGAACTATCAGTTTAATAAGTCACAGCTGCAAAATACTAACGCGAATTCTGTACAGACGAATGGAAAAACTGGTAGAAGCCGACCTCGGGGAAGATCAGTTTGGATTCCGTAGAAATATTGGAACACGCGAGGTAATACTGACCTTACGACTTATCTTAGAAGAAAGATTAAGGAAAGGCAAACCTACGTTTCTAGCATTTGTAGACTTAGAGAAAGCTTTTGACAATGTTGACTGGAATACCCTCTTCCAAATTCTTAAGGTGGCAGGGGTAAAATACAGGGAGCGAAAGGCTATTTACAATTTGTACAGAAACCAGATGGCAGTTATAAGAGTCGAGGGACATGAAAGGGAAGCAGTGGTTGGGAAGGGAGTGAGACAGGGTTGTAACCTCTCCCCGATGCTATTCAATCTGTATGTTGAGCAAGCAGTAAAGGAAACAAAAGAAAAATTCGGAGTAGGTATTAAAATCCATGGAGAAGAAATAAAAACTTTGAGGTTCGCGGATGACATTGTAATTCTGTCAGAGACAGCAAAGGACTTGGAAGAGCAGTTGAACGGAATGGACATTGTCTTGAAAGGAGGATATAAGATGAACATCAACAAAAGCAAAACTAGGATAATGGAATGTAGTCGAATTAAGTCGGGTGATGCTGAGGGAATTAGATTAGGAAATGAGACACTTAAAGTAGTAAAGGAGTTTTGCTATTTAGGGAGCAAAATAACTGATGATGGTCGAAGTAGAGAGGATACAAAATGTAGACTGGCAATGGCAAGGAAAGCGTTTCTGAAGAAGAGAAAGTTGTTAACATCGAGTATAGATGTAAGTGTCAGGAAGTCGTTTCTGAAAGTATTTGTATGGAGTGTAGCCATGTATGGAAGTGAAACATGGACGATAAATAGTTTGGACAGGAAGAGAATAGAAGCTTTCGAAATGTGGTGCTGCAGAAGAATGCTGAAGATTAGATGGGTAGATCACATAACTAATGAGGAGGTACTGAATAGAGTTGGGGAGAGGAGGAGTTTGTGGCACAATTTGACTAGAAGAAGCGATCGGTTGGTAAGACATGTTCTGAGGCATCAAGGGATCACAAATTTAGTACTGGATGGCAGCGTGGAGGGTAAAAATCGTAGAGGGAGACCAAGAGATGAATAGACTAAGCAGATTCAGAAGGATGTAGGTTGCAGTAGGTACTGGGAGATGAAGAAGCTTGCACAGGATGGGGTAGCATGGAGAGCTGCATCAAACCAGTCTCAGGACTGAAGACCACAACAACAACAATTTAGTGAGAAGTTCAGTGGTTTCAATGAAAACTGGCTGAGGGCGGATGCCAGAGCGGAAAACAGCCAACCGTGCTTGGCGGGGTTTGGAGGACACAACAGCTCTTTTGAAAGGGTGGGTGGAATCCACAGGCCGAATTCCACTGGTTGGCTGGCGCCAGGCTCAAGCTGTGGACTGCCCGGGACCTGAGGCAATGGTCCATCCAGCCCTGTGTGCCTAAGAAATAAAGGAACCGGCTAAAAAAATTGAGCCAATGAATCACAGACCTTTATTTGAACTGTGTGTTTCCTGATATACTATAAAAAGTAATTTGTGTAATCAAGGCATATAGGCAAAGAGGGTTTCACTCCCACCAAGTCATCTGGGGAGGGGGGGGGGGATAAACTACTTCTTCAAACTCGCAGATACTACTAAATGACATTAGAATCTAAAGTAGCATGGAAGGAGGTACAGGCCCCCGATTGGCACCGAGCGATGTTGCGCAGTACATAGCTCATTGGACTCGCATTGGGGAGGACGACGGTTCAATCCTGTGTCCGGCCATCCTGATTTAGGTTTTCCGTGATTTCCCTAAATCGTTCCAGGCAAATGCCGGCATGGTTCCTTTGAAAGGGCACGGCCGAATTCCTTCTCCGTCCTTCCCTAGTCCGATGAGACCGATGACCTCGCAGTCAGGTCTCTTCCCCGAAACAACCAAACCCCAATTGGCCGCCACAAACACTCAGTATGGACAGGTTACCACTCAATTTATGAGCTCTCGTGAGGGGTGGATGTTCAAGGCTCCCTCGTTGGCGCTCGTGATCTGCAAATAGATTCCATTATAGTGGTACAGAACAGTTGTGAGATGATGTTAATCAGTTACATTACTCCACTTGTTTCCCAATCCAGGAATAATTCGTGGCCGAGTTTAAGTGTAAATAATGAGTGTAAAATTTAACTAGTGCTTTCTACATGCCAATCGATAATGAGCTGTGGGGGGAATTATTATTGTAATAAAAAACGGGGGCCAGGTGCGACTAGGACCCTTGCTCTGAGACTTCCGTACAAACTTAGAAAGTCGCCGTACGTAAAAGGCTTATCCATCACGGCATTCGAGCATCTCGACGATTTTTGCCTGTTATCGACATTGATACTGGCAAGATATCGATCCTGGGAACTACAAGACTTCTGAGAATTTTTAAATTTTAAGTTTGTATCGCGACAACGAATAACAAAAAATTGTTTCTTCTTGTTATATAATTACCAATTAACACTTTCCGTTTTTTTCCCTTTACTTGTATTGTTAAACCTTGCTTCTTGCCAAATTTCATGATTATAGATCAACGGTAACTACAGAACAGGTTTTGATGAGGGAGTTTGCGAGTATGAAAATACAGTATGTGACATAAATGGTCGTATCTCTTATCCGACGGACTTAGATGCTTATATTTATTACGCTGCCAAGGAGCGTTTGACCTTAGTATGAGACATAAATTTCTACTTGATATAGATATCCCCACCATCACCCTCTCCCCCGTGCCACCCCTCCCGTGAACCATGGACCTTGCCGTTGGTGGGGAGGCTTGCGTGCCTCAGCGATACAGATGGCCGTACCGTAGGTGCAACCACAACGGAGGGGTATCTGTTGAGAGGCCAGACAAACGTCTGATTCCTGAAGAGGGGTAGCAGCCTTTTCAGTAGTTGCAGGGACAACAGTCTGGATGATTGACTGATCTGGCCTTGTAACATCAACCAAAACGGCCCTGCTGTAGTGATACAGCCGTAATTTTTCCCCAGGGCATGCAGATTCACTGTATGATTAAATGATGGTGTCCTCTTGGGTAAAATATTGCGGAGGTAAAATAGTCCCCCATTCGGATATCTTGGCGGGGACTACTCAGGAGGATGTTATCAGGAGAAACAAAACAGGCGTTCTACGGATCGGAGAGTGGAATGTCAGATCCCTTAGCCGGGCAGGTAGGTTACAAAATTTAAAAAGGGAAATGGATAGGTTAAAGTTACTGAAGCTCGGTGGCAGGAGGAACACGACTTTTGGTCAGGTGAAGGCAGGGTTATAAATAAAAACTCAAATAGAGGTAATGCATAAGTGGGTTAATAATGAATAAGCAAATAGTAACATGGGTAAGCTACTATGAGCAGCGAAGTGAGCGCATTATTGAAGCCAAGATAGACACAAAGCCCACACCCACCACAATAGTACATGTTTCTATGCCAACGAGATCTGTAGATGAGGAGGTTCAAAATGGTTCAAATGGCTCTGAGCACTATGGCACTTAACATCTATGGTCATCAGTCCCCTAGAACTTAGAACTACTTAAACCTAACTAACCTAAGGACATCACACAACACCCAGTCATCACGAGGCAGAGAAAATCCCTGACCATGAGGAGGAGATTGACAAAATTATTGATGAGATAAAAGAAATTATTCAGGTTGTTAAGGGAGAGGAAAATTTAATAGTCATGGTGGACTGGAATTCGATAGTAGGAAAAGGAACAGAGGGAAAAGTAGAAGATGAATATGGACTGGGGGAAAAGAACTAGAGAAGAAGCCGCCAGGTAGAATTTTGCTCAGAGCATAATTAAATCATAGCTGTCACTTGGTTCAAGAATAATGAAAGGTGGTTGCATACGTCGAAGAGACCTGAAGACATTGGAAGGTTTCAGGCTGATTATATAATGGTAAGTCAGAGAGTTAGGAACTAGGTTTTAAATTGTAAGACATTATCAGAGGCAGATGTGGACTCCGATCACAATTTATTGGTTATGAACTGCAGAATAAAACTGCAGATACTGCAAAAAGGTGGGAATTTAATGTGGGTCCTGGATAAACTGAAATAACCAGATGTTGTAGAGAGTCTCAGAGGGAGCATTAGTAAAAGACTAACAAGAACAGGGGAAAGGAATAGAGTGGAACAAGAATGGGTAGCTTTGAGAGACGAATTAGTGAAGGCAGCAGAGGACCAAGTAGGTAAAAAGACGAGTGGTAGTAGAAATAATTCGGTAACACAACAGATATTGAATTTAATCGATGATAGGAGAAAACATAAAAATGCAATAAATGAGGCAGGTGAAACAGAATACTAACGTCAAAAAATGAGATCGATAGGAAGTACAAAATGGCTAAGCAGGAATGGCTAGAGGACAAATATGTAAGGATGTAGAAGCATATATTACTAGTGATAAGATAGATGCTGCATACAGAAAAACTGAAGAGACCTTTGGAGAAAAGCGAACCACCCGTATGAATATCAAGATCTAGATGGAAAACCAGCCCTAAGCAAAGAAGGGAAAGCAGAAAGGAGGAAGGAGTAATTTGAGGATTTATATAAGGGAGATGTGCTTCAGAACAACATGGAAATCGCAGAGGGCGTAGACGAAGATGAGAAGGAGATATGATACTGCTTGAAGAACTTGACAAAGCACTGAAAGTCTTAAAACGAAATAAGGCCACCGGTATGGACAACGTTCCGTTAGAGCTAATGATAGCTTTTGGAGAGCCAGCCATGTCGAAGCTCTTACATCTGGTGAGCAAGATGTATGAAACAGGCGATATACCTGCAGACTTCAAAAAGAATATAGTAATCCTAATTCCAAAGAAAGCAGGTGCTGGCAGGTGTGAAAATTACCGAACTATCAGTTTAATAAGTCACGATTGCAAAATACTAAAACGAAGAATGGAAGAATAGAAAAATTTGTAGGAGCCGACCTCGAGGAAGACCGGTTTGGATTCCAGAGAAATGTAGGAACATGTGAGGCTACACTGACCCTACGACTTCTCATAGAAGATAGGTTAAGGAAAGGAAAACCCACGTTTATAGCATTTGCAGATTTAGAGAAATGACAATGCAAACTGGAATACTCTCTTTCTTATGATAGCCGGGGTAAAATACAGGGAGTAAGAGGCTATGTACAATTCTTACAGAAACCAGGTGGCAGTTACAAGAGTCGAGGAGCACGAAAGGGAAGCAGTGATTGGGAAGGGACTGAGACAGGATTGTAGCCTATCCAAGATGTTATTAAATCTGTATACTGAGCAAGCAGTAAAGGAAAGAAAAGAAAAATTTTGAGTAAGAATTAAAAGTCCAGAAAGGACAGTGTCTTGAAAGGAGGGTATAAGATGAACATCAACAAAAGCAAAACAAGGATAACGGAATGTAGTCGAATTAAATCGGATGATGCTGAATGAATTAGATTAGGGAATGAGACACTTAAAATAGTAGATGAATTTTGCTGTTTGGGCAGAAAACTACTGATGACGGTCGAAGTAGGGAGGATATAAAATGTAGAGTGGCAATGGCAAGAAAAGTGTTTCTGAAGAAGAGAAATTTGCTAACATCGAGTATAAATTTGAGTCTCAGGAAGACCTCTCTGAAAGTATTTGTTTGGAGTGTAGCCGCCATGTATGGAAGTGAAACATGGACGATAAACAATGTTGACAAGAAGAGAATAGAATCTTTTGAGATGTGATGCTACAGAAGAATGCTGAAGATTAGATGGGTAGAGAATGTAACTAATGAGGAGGTACTGAACAGAATTGGAGAGAGGGAATTTGTGGCACATCTTGACTAGAAGAAATGTTCGGTTGGTAGCACATGTTCTGATGCATCAAGGGATCACCAATTTAGTATTGGAGGGCAGCGTGGAGGGTAAAAATCGTAGAGGGAGACCAAGAGATGGATACAGTAAGCAGATTCAAAAGGATGCAGGCTAGTTACTCGGAGATGTAGAAGCTTGCACAGGATAGAGTGGCATGGAGAGCTGCATCAAACCAGTCAGGGTGCGGAGCATACGGTTTACAGACACCTGAAGAAAGCAGTTTTCTGTTGGTTCGGGTGGCATGAGGTCTTGTTAATGGTAACATCACTGGTAGTGGGTTTTCCGTATATTTGGAAAGTATGTTTGTTATTGTAAGTGGAGATATTCATGCCAATGAAGTTAATTCCTTCAGCGGTCTGGTGTCGAACTGTGAATTTAATATTTGGATGCATTTTATTCATTTCATCTGCTAGGTTATTTTGTACCATTGGAAAGTATTATTGTGTCATTTGCATATCTTTTATAATACACAATTTTGTCAATAAATTCTGGGTGTGTTAAGAAGTCTTGTTCCAGATTATGTATAAATATGTCAGCAAGAAAGCCTGCAAGGCTGCAACCCATTGCCAGACCATTGTTTTGGATGTAAATTTTGCCATTGAATGAAAAATAGTTATGTGAGAGGACTAATTCAAGCAACGTCATGAGTTTATAAATTTCTGCACTACTTAGCTTTTTGTAATAAATACCAGTTTAAATCACAGTCTCAGTTCGTCATCCGTAATGGATATACTGAAGCGAATAGTTTGTTTCCACGAAAACGTCTTGTCATTGCAGTGGTGCGCTGCCTTTCCCATGACGTGCCGTTGTGGAATGAAACATACAGTGCGTCCTTAGAAATGAATGATAAGAAATCACACACAAATGGAATCATTCGGAAATTAAATCACTTCACCCCTACGTTTACCATCACATACACCTATTACTTTCGCCGCAGGAAGGAATCTCAACCAGGCAGAAAAGTATTATTGCAAATTAACAACTGCCGTCAACTTCCCATTTCAAGATGCTATTTGTTATCCTCGTTTTTAATCAGTTGCATTCAATAGCTCAAATGTTATTCGATGTATCCACCTAATCCTCAGCGTATTCTATCTTTTCTTGTCTCAACTATTGGTGGTCCACGTTTGACTTCTATACAAGGCTGTACTCCAAATAAGAACGTTCCGAAAGGGCTTCCTAACACTTAATCAGATGTAAGATCTTAACAAATTCCTCTTTTTTTGAAATTCTTTTCTTGATATTGCCGGTCTGCATTCTGCATCCTCTCTTCTTCAGCAGCATCCGTTATTTTGCTGCCCAAACGGTAAAACTCATCTAGTACTTTAGTTTCAGTTTTCCTAAACTAACTCCCTCAACATCGCCTAACTTAATTCGACTGTATTCCATTATCTTTGTTTTACTTTCGTTGATAATCTCATCTCAACACATTGTCCATCCCTTTCAACTGCTCTTGCAAGTCTTCTGACAGAATTACATCATTATACACAACCTACAAAGATTTTATTTCTTCTAGCTCTCCGTCTTCAGGACACAAGTGGCCCATCGGGATCATCCGACCGCCGTGTCATCCTCAATGACGGGTTCCCGGGTTCGATTCCCGGCGGGGTCAGGGGTCTTCTCTGCCTCGTGATGACTGGGTGTTGTGTGATGTCCTTAGGTTAGTTAGGTTTAAGTAGTTCTAAGTTCTACGGGACTGATGACCATAGATGTTAAGTCCCATAGTGCTCAGAGCCATTTGAACCATTTTTCCTCAGGTGAGGATGCGGCTAGGAGGGGCGTGTGGTCAGCACACCGCTCTCCCGGTCGTTACGATGGCTTTCTTTGACCGGAGCTGCTACTGTTCGATCGAGTAGCTCCTCAATTGGCATCATGAGGCTGAGTGCACGCCGAAAAATGGCGACAGCGCATGGCGGCCCGGATGGTCACCCAGCCAAGTTCCGGCACGCCCGACAGCGTTTAACTTCGGTGGTCTGAAGGGAACCAGTGTATCCACTGCGGCAAGGCCGTTGATCTTATTTCTTCTTCATAAACTTTAATTCCCTCACTTCTAGGTTCCCTTCACAGCTTACACAATGTACGGATTCAATAACGTGGGTGGTAGGCTGCAGCCTTATCTGCTGCCTTCCTTGTCAACTGCGGCATTTCAGGGTACAGTGTAGAAAGAGCTAACTGCCACAGGGTCACCTGTAGGTAACTGAGTACCGGAGGCGACGTGGTTGGAACTAGCTGGACGCCGACGTACATGGATCAGTAACTGATCTATTAGATGTCCCAAGGACGTTTCTCCTGGCTAGTAGCCGATCGGCCTCCCTTGACGCGCTCGGTGCGTTGCCGTGGTGTGTCTACGGCGATACGAGCGTCGTGGATTGCAAACGGCGCTTCTGCAGCAGAATCGCCCGTTCCCTGCCCCTTTCCGCACCCTTAAAATCAGCCAACCTCGACTAAATTGTTATACCGCCATGTCAATCCTGCTTCTGCAACGGAGCTTCCTACACTTCACTAGCACCACTTTGAATACCTTATTATTAGATTTTTAAATTTCATGCGCGCCGTTCCCCAAAGACCATTACCGTCGAAAACTGGGCCGTAAAAGTTGGCGCAGCGCGGCGCTTTGCTCTTTTCCCCCCTACTTTTTTTTTAATGTCTCCATTAAAAGCATCCGACGTATGGCGTCACCCCTTTCCTGTCGCAATCACCCCAGCGCGGATGAAACAGATTAGTCGGACTCGTAAATGGAGCGGAACCAGCTAAAGGCGGAACGCGAGAGGGGGGCGGGGGGCTCAGAAGCCGGCTAAAGAAAGATAAAAAGGACGCGGGCGAAGGGACATTAATTCTTTCTCTAACGACTGTGACAAGGCTAAATTACCCGTTGACACGATACGCTGCATCGCAGTCGTCATTTGTTTCTCGTGTTAATGGATTTGCTCGGGATTTTTGCGGAAGGAGATTTTCGCTCGAGGAAGAGACGCCCGTGACGGTGGTAAGGAGGGGGGGGGGGAGGGGAGAAGGGGTAGGTTTGTGAAGGGGTCGTAGCGGACCTACTCCCGGTTAAAAGTTAATGGTCGCGTGCTGGGGTTTCTTTCGTTTGCTTCTCTCTTTCTCTGTCTCTCTCTCGCTTCCCCTAGCTGCCTCTCTCGGTTTGAATACACCTCTGATGGCGATAATGTCTCTGCAGGGAGCCGAGTGGCAGCGCCACTGTC
This sequence comes from Schistocerca piceifrons, assembly GCF_021461385.2. NCBI lineage: Eukaryota > Metazoa > Arthropoda > Insecta > Orthoptera > Acrididae > Schistocerca > Schistocerca piceifrons. The sequence goes on along the minus strand of NC_060144.1, from coordinate 58,309,115 downwards.
GTGGATGATGTCCCTGACGATGAGGAGAGGTGAAGGAAACGGGCTGCGGCTACGTGGCGGGTAGAGAGGAACAAAAAGAAAAGAAAAAAAAGAGGAAAGAAAAGGGGGCAAAAAAGGGAGGGGGAGAGCTGACAGCGCCATCTTTCCAGTCGATAGGAAAACTCCGCGAGTTGTTTGAACAAGGAGGTGGTAATGCATTTCAAACGACGTTCGCAAAGAGCGCGTCCGCTGGTGCTCGCCGTTCCAGCCGATAGGCACAAAAGAGTGGCGCCAGCGATCGCTGCGAGGCTTACACCTGCGGGTAGGGACACAGGTCCGTCCACTGTTTAGCACATTATGCCAAATATTGGCTTTTCTTTTCATTGCTTGTGCCGTTTTCTGTGCTTGGAGTCGATAAATCGCAGTCTGAGGCCTCGTTCAAAAATGCCACAAATCGAGCACGTGCATTTCATAAATTTCATACGATGAATTAAACTGGCTACAGTCCATTACAGGTTCCTGGGTCCAGAAATAACTTGCTCTGTCAGACTTCTGTGACTATGCGCCATGTAAACGCTGGTAAGTTTAAATATCACTTCATGTTTACTACGTAAAATAATTCACAAAATAATTCCACAGTACAAACAGACATTGTATATGTTTTCACACTATCACCACCTACATTTGGACAGAATTCCCAGAAATTGAAAGTATTGTAGGTCTACATGACCTATGAAAACATCAGTTCACTCTGAACTACCCTTTGGCATATTTCTAAAATCTACCAGCACATCCATCTCCCTACCAGTTTAAGAGATATGAGATAACAAAAACGAAGTGTAAATGGACAGCTTGACATCTGCTAAGAAACAGCTGACACATCCTAAGGAACAACTGCCAATTACTACGGAACAACCGACATATGCTACATAACACGCGTCCAATGATAGTAAACAGAAATGTACGTAGAGGGCGGGACGTTTTACAATAAATCCACACATTATAGAATAATTTGTCCTCTATAATATTTACAATATTACAGTGCTAATTTATAAAATGAAATACATGGGATATTACATACAGTTTAATAAAATACTATGCAGTCTTTGCTTCATATTTCATTCTTCCAGAAGTCCACATATGCCCTCGCTATTACGCTGAACGCCATCAGGTCTTGTCCTGCACGCTCTTGGATAGTTTAATAGCGGACATTGTAGCAGGTGGTTCATGGTCTGGATGTTCCCACACGGACACAAAGCACTTTCACTAATCTCCACATGTGCAGATTTTCGCTACATCTGCCCATTCCCGAACGCAGCCTGTTCAGGGTTTTCCATCTCTCCCACTCAAGTTCCGCACCTGGTGGCAGCACTTCCCCAGAATCGTGAGCAGATTCTTGTTGTTCCTGCCACAGTCGTTTTCTAGAAGTTTTTGGTCGATCTGTGTTTGGTTCGGTTGAGTGGAGAAAACTACTTCTTGACTTAAGGCGTTTTGGTACCATTTGGTACCCATGTAGCGGATGACGTTGATCTTGAACCCGTTTTGTTCGTTCAATTCTGCTCTGTATTGAACGTCGGACATTTGGCGGAGCAATTCCTGATAAAGAGTATAGGTGTTTTACTCTTGTTGGCTTAAGAGATCCAATAATATGCCTACACGTCTGGTTCAGGACAGTGTGCAGTTTGTTTGTGTGGCATGTCCGCTCCCAGACAGGACTTGCAAACTCAGCAGCAGAGTAACAGAGTGCCATTGCGGTGGTGTGTAAAACTTTTGGATTAGCTCCCCATTTTGATGTTGTTAGCTTGCCAAGTAAGCTATTCCGTGATTGGAGTTTTGCCCTGCTCTTCTCAGTGTGCCGCTTGAATGACAGTGTCCTATGAAGAGTAACTCCCAAGTACACTGGGAAAGGGCAGTGTGTTAATCTTGTGTCATTCCACCAAACATTCAGTTCTCGCTTCGCCTCTCTGTTGTTAAGATGGAATAGACAAGTTCAAATGGTTCAAATGGCTCTGAGCACTATGGGACTTAACATCTGTGGTCATCAGTCCCCTAGAACTTAGAACTACTTAAACCTAACTAACCTAAGGACATCACACACATCCATGCCCGAGGCAGGATTCGAACCTGCGACCGTATCAGTCGCGCGGTTCCGGACTGAGCGCCTAGAACCGCTAGACCACCGCGGCCGGCGAATAGACAAGTCTGGGTCTTACTTGGATTGGGTTTCAGCCGATTTTTATTGTAATAGTTGGGGAGATTTTCCAGGTTCTCAGCTAGTATTTCCTCAATATCCTTGTTTGATGCCTGAAATGCTATTGCCCTGTCATCAGCATAAATGAAAGATCTTGACCGGGGACAAATAAGTTGGTCATTTGTATAAATATTGAATAACATGGTGGCAAGAACACAGCCCTGGGGAAGCCAATTTTTTGGAAGTCGCCATCTGCTCTTGTTACCCTGGAACTCAACAAAATATCTTATGTTAAATAGAACTGATTACTGATTTGAGTACAGCAGTGAGTTGAGGGCTTTTTGTTGTTTTTTGCACTTTCGCAATGAGATTTCTGAGGTTGATGGTATCATATGCTGCTGTCAAATCTATAAACACCACCCTTCTCAAATCCATTTTCAGTATACTGGGTTAGGCTGAGAGCTTGACTGGTACAAGATTTGCCAGGCCAAAATCCTGCTTGCTCTTTTATTAGGATGCCCTCAATCAGCTCTTTGGATCTGTTTAGTATCAGTCTTTCAAACAGTTTGTAAGTTGTATACAGCAGGGAGATCGGCCGATAACTCTTAGGATCTTCTGGATCCTTACCAGGCTTAAGAATTGCAATTATTTTTTCCTGCCTCCAGATTTTAGGGATTCGTCCAGCTGCCCAACAGCAGTTCATAAACTCCAACAGCCACAATTTAGAGCGAACACCAAGATGTATCAGCTGTTCATTTTTAATATCGTCTATGCCTGCGACCTTCCGAATGTTTAAACTTTTGATTGCTTCGTTAAGTTTTGATAATGTAAATGTGTGATCGAGTGTTTCATTAATTTCTTCCTGGGAAGCATTTAGTTTTCTCGTATGTCCTTGCTTCACTCTGTGTTCCGCTTTACCGTTTTTCAGCAACTGGGAGGCTATTTGGTTTGCTGTAACGCCAACAAAGCCTGGTGAACCTGCAGATATACCATCTAGCCAACTGCAGCGCAGACTGTGCACGAACGCTCTCTGTACACATCCTACAATTCATGCAGTACGGTTTTTGACGAAGGTTTTTGTGAAACCATTTGCTGCGACAATTCGTGTGCTACGCCAACATGTCTGCAAGGCATCATTCGAGTGCCTACGATCGTGGACGAGCAGCTGGACGACTCGAAATAGGTAAAAGTGTCGATACCACGGCCACAGTAGCGGGTGTGTCCAACAGTGTCACCTCGCCATCAAAAGAAGGCCGCTGAAGGTAGAAGTGCTATGGAAAAGCATATCGAGAGTCGCAGACGGACCACTACACCGCAAGAGGCTCGATAGGTAGCCCCAAGTGGCGAAAAGAAACAGACATCTCATCACTACAGAGATGGGTGAAGACCTTGCTACCGGTACCCATGTCTCCGCCAGAATCATTTTGCGGCAACGAAATCAGTCTGGTTTGAGTGAGCGTTAAATGCAATCCACTACAACGACGCCTTCGTCGAGGAAGAGTTCGTTTCCGTAGTTAAGATCAATAACTACGGTCCAGATTGATGTTCTGTGACGAATTCTAGTGATTCTGGGCGCCAGTTAGTGTGGAGAACACGTTACACACCGCAGAGTGTTCACGAACGAAATCGGTACGGCCTATGCACTACGGTCTGCGCAGGAATTATGCACAATGGCCAAACACCGCGTCATATCTCTACCGTTACAGCACAGCGGAAATACAGGCAGACTATTTGGATCATATCCGTCTGTTTATGGGTGCGGCAGGTCCCGACTTTCTGTTTATGGAGAATTGTGTCCGCGTACACGGGACAGCTGAGGTGTCGGGTACACTGGAAAGTGAAGATACTCAATGTGTGGAATGGCCTGCGTGCTCTTCGGACGTAAACCCTATAGCGCATGCCTGGAACGCTCTTGGTAGTCGTGTTTCTCAACGAACACCCCCTCCCCGAACCGTGCAAAAGTGAAAACCGCCTTGACAGTGGAGTAGGAGAATATCCCCTAAGAGTTCCCTAACAGTTTCATAGCCAGCATGATTAACAGGTGCAAAATCTGCGTTAGTGCGCGAGGTGGGTATATGCCTTACTGAGATTCCGATATCGTGCTTTATGTTGTGAGTCTGATCTTTGTCAAACGTGAACGTTATTTATGTCTGTTATCCTGCTTTTCCATGTGATGAAATCTGTACCATATATCGTTATAAATGTGCCATTCCATGTATATTATATATGACTGTTTCATGTCGTCCATCATTACCTGTCATTATTCCTGTCCAACAATGTCTCTGTTCCTTAGCAATTGTCAAGCAGCGAATGTACTTCGTGGTAGATTTAATCTGCCTGAAGGCTGGCGCTATATTAATTTACATTAGTAATAACTTAAAAGCGTTTTCCTCTTGCATTTAATTTGTCTGAATGTACAAGGGATATTGCGCGAAATAGAAACCACAGTGAAAGTAAAAAATATATTGTTTGCAACATTTAGCTATACCTTTCAAGTACTTCTCTCCATAGCCGTCACTCCAAATTAGACATTTGTAGTAGCGTGATACCAACTTTCCAATAATTCGTCTTAGAAGGTGATTTCCGTCAATCCTCTACTCTGGTATCCTTCTCGTTGCCAATGCCAAAACACTTTGCTCATTGCCAACGGTTCATGTGAACGAAGAGACTAAAATCTCAGGGAACTAAGTCCCGGTTGTAGGGTGGGTGATAGCAACCATCAAAAGTTGAAAAAAAAAAAAAAAAACCTCCTGTACTAATGTAACAACCACACTTGAGTCCACTATTATTTCAACAACTACGTCTGCCACCTTAAAAAGATAAAGTAACTACAATTTTTCAAAATTTACAACGACTGCGATTTGATGTGTAAAGAGTCTCATTTTAAAGGAATTTTCGTGCCGATACCTAAACTGGACCTAGATTTTACCAGTCTGTAACATTTCCCATATTACGGAGAATATAATATTATGAATAATATTTTAGTAATATTGATTCAACAGGTGCGTTTGGACTTCTGTTTTGCGTGTTAACATTATATTTTGTCCTCTGACATCAGTTCAATCACCGTTACTTTTCAACACAGTCGTTTAGTTGAATTTTAATGCTGCACCACAACTTCCTTGGGTAATACGTGATAAAGTATTGGATCTGACCAAATGAATAGGTCACCCATGAAATCATTATCCTGTTACCGGCTTCAGTCTGGAACCGCGCGACCGCTACGGTCGCAGGTTCGAATCCTGCCTAGGGCATAGATGTGTGTGATGTCCTTAGGTTAGTTAGGTTTAAGTAATTCTAAGTTCTAGGGGACTGATGACCTCAGAAGTTAAGTCCCATAGTGCTCAGAGCCATTTGAACCACTTGTCTTCGATAGCCTACTGATTTGCATAGTCGAGCTGTTTTGACTATTCTGGAATCATGAACCCGCTGCGAGACCTGTAATTAATTCTTGTATATTATTACTTTCGCAATGATTCAGTTCCCAGCTGTTATCGTATATTTTCACATCTTTTGTGGTCCAAGCAGTGAATAACCTACTAGTATTGCAGGAACTTAATTTCGGTAAGCACTGTTTCTTTCACTTGGGAAAATATTAATGTCCAGGTTCCGCTTCCCGTAGCAACAGCGGTACCACAGTTACATTACACAACTTATTTAGGGTTTATTTTCTTTCTTCTGGCCCACAGTTTCTCGTACATTTCCCAATAAACGTCATTATCTCTAAAGTTCGCTGTAAGGATTCTGTGAATTATGGAATGTTGCTACATGAAAGCCTAAAAATATAAGCTTAGAGAGCTGCTCACTTAGTTTTTGATCAATAACAATATTCATAAAATAAAGGACAACCACCTTCAGTCACGATAGTGATTTTATTTAAATGCACGATGCTTTTCGAGCCCTGATGCTTTGACAGTCTACATCGATTTTTCTTCCGAATTTCAGTTCCTGATCCCCGTAAGATTACATTGGTTCACTATGTCACAAAGTGGCACATTATGAATAGAAGTTTAGAAAAGCAAGACAATTCCAAAATTAACTTACTATTTCTAGTAGAGGATATTTGGTTCTGAAGAACAGTACGAGTAGACATGTTTATGTACATATATACACTTTCCATCATACAGAACATTTTTTAAAAAAGTCAAGGAATTTTAAATGTAAAGATGCTGCAAATCTACGAATGCACAGCTGTTATTATTGTAAAAAAGATACAAAGCGTTTATATTATAAATTATGAATAGTAATCAATTATAAAACAAATAATTGTAAATATGTCAGATGTGGTTGCACTATTAAATACACATATCAAAAAAAGTTTTGCATCACCCCGGTTTCCAGAATTCCTGAAGATCGACGTTGACTGTGGATATTGTATCACAGACACAGTTCCTTTGACTCTTCAGAGATGTTACTAAACCCGCCCAAACATGTAAACAACCATGCGTTAGCAGCGCCTATTAGAAAGACGGGGTCCGACAGCCGATCAGTTCCAGTCATTCCACCAGAAAGGAGGTACACTGCTCGTGTTGTCTGTAATTCAACCATGCCTAGACGGTCAATACCGCGGTTCGATCGAGTCCTCATTGTTACTTTGTGCCAGGAAGAGCTCTCAACAAATGAAGTGGCCAAGCGTCTCGGAGTGAACCAAAGCGATGTTGTTCGGACATGGAGGAGATACAGAGAGACAGGAACTGTCGATGACATGCCTCGCTCAGGCCGTCCAAGGGCTACTGCTGCAGTGGATGACCCATACCTACGTATTATGGCTCGGAGAAACCCTGACAACAACGCCACCATGTTGAATAATGCTTTCTGTGCAGCCACAGAACGTCGTATTACGACTCAAATGTGCGCAATAGGCTGCGTGATGCGCAACTTCACTCTCAACGCCCATTGCAACCACGGCACCATGCAGCGCGGTACAGATGGGCCCAACAACATGCCGAATGGACCGCCTAGGATTGGTATCACGTTCTCTTCACCGATGAGTATCGCACATGCCTTAAACCAGACAATCGTCGGAGACGTGTTTGGAGGCAAACGGGTCAGACTAACCGCCTTAGACACACTGTCCAGCGAGTGTAGCAAGGTGGAGTTTCCCTGCTGTTTTGGGGTGGCATTATGTGGGGCCGACGTAGGCCGCTGGAGGTCATGGAAGGCGCCGTAAAGGCTATACGATACCTAAATGCCGTCCTCCGACCGAGAGTGCAACCACATCGGCAGCATATTGGCGAGACATTCTTCTTCGTTGAAGACAATTCGCGACCCCATGTAGCACATCTTGTGAATGACTTCGCTCGACTAGAGTGGCCAGCATGTTCTCAAGACATAACCCTATCGAATATGCCTGGAATAGATTGAAAAGGGCTGTTTATGGACGACGTGGCCCACCAATCACTCTGAGGGATCTACGCCGAATCGCCGTTGAGGAGTGGGGTCATCTGGACCAACAATGTCTTGATGAACTTGTGGGTAGTATGCCACGACGAATACAGGCATGCATCAATGCAAGAGGACGTGCTACTGGATATTAGAGGTACCGGTGTGTACAGCAGTCTAGAACCACCACCTCTGAAGGTCTCGCTGTATAGTGGTACAACATGCAATGTGTGGTTTTTATGAGCAATAAAAAAGCGTGGAAATGATGTTTATGTTGATCTCTATTCTAATTAGAATAGAGATCAACATAAACATCATTTCCACGCTTTTTTACAGGTTCCGGAACTGAGGTGATCCAAAACTCTTTTTGATGTGTGTATTTGCTTATTAAGCAAAAAAAAAAATTAAGATTACGGGAAGAACTGTGGGTGCTAAACTCCATTTGCTCATTTCAGCATGTTTTGAGAAGATTTTTCTTTGTGTAACATTATTTCTAATTGTTCTAGTACATCAAGGTTTTCACCTTGGATTTCTGTGTGGAATATGTTTATGTTGTTGTAAATGCCACTAAGTCTGCGTCCGTTAAGGTACATGATGTTTTCTATTGGCGATTTGTCAAAGTAATTAAACCTAATAACATTATTTATTTTCTTTGTAACATGTATGGAAAGTTCTTCCTATTTTGTCCGTGTAGAATACAGGGTAGCCGTTGCATTGTAATTTATATATTCCGCTGTGTTCTGTTACTGAGGCGTTTGTATCTTACTGTGTCATGCAAGTGCTGTCGATGTTTTCAGATTATGACAAAGGATATTTTAATAGTAGCGTTTTCTAATTAAGTCAGCAATTTTTTGTAATGCTGTGCCGAAGTGGGGAACGCTTGTGAAGATTGTATTGTGTCAACTGTTATTCCTGTAGTGCTTCTATTATTGATTTTGACCTGTGATTCGGAGGATAGTATGTAAACTGATTTTTATGAATACCCATTATTTGTTGCAATTGCTTTAATCCTATCGATTTCTTATGTCAATGCTTCGGCTTTTTAAGGAAATGTGTGTGACCTTCTAAATTCAGCATTCTTCTGTTTAATTGGATGGTTTGATGATTTGTGTATTGTGATACCACTGTTGGTTTGTTTCTAGTAAGTGTAAAAATTATATTTTTCCTGTTCATTAATAGCTGTGTGGTCTAAGAAATTTATGATGTGATTTATTTCATGTTCAATTGTAAACTTTATTTTATTGTGGAGTAAACTGAACAGTATAAGAAGTTCACAAAGTTCATCTTTTCCACGATCAAATGGGAGTAGAGCTTCATCCACGTACATTCTGTAATAAGCAATTTTTTCAGCATGCTTATTTTTCCTTTCAAATATTTATTTTTTAATTAGTTGATGAACCAGGAGGCGTGGCGTGTTGTTGCCCATGGTGAAGCCTTCTTTCTGTTGTTAGGTTCTATCATTAAATGAGAGGTAGTTACACTTTAGTAACAGCTAAATCAGATAGACTAACACTGAAATCTCTGGTATGGTTATTTTTTGCGTTTGATGGTGTTTTTTCTGATGATGTCAATTGTCTCCTTGACTGCTACATTTGTGAATAGATTAACAATGTCAAATGAGGCAAGTATGGTTTTTATGGGGATTTTTACATATTTGATGATTATTGTTAACTCACATATGTTTTTATTGACTATGTGTTTTCATAAGTGTACAATTTCCTAAGGCTGTTATTCAATATTTGTGAGAGTTTATATGCTGGTGTATTCTTGGAGTTAACAATAGGTCTAACCTTAAAGTTAGGTTTGTAGATCTTTTCTTGCACTCTGAGTTTGGGGGCAGTGGGTTTCATTGGTGTGCAACTTTTTACCTGTTCATCAGAGAGGAGGAAGTTCCATTAGTTAAACATTCTCTTTGATTTTTTAATTTAGTGTTTGGATCATGGTTCAATTCAGTAATGTTGTTTTTTGAGGAAAAAGTAATCATTTCCGTAAAGGACGACAGTGGTGTTCCACCTCAACAACAGTGTTAGTATGTTCACTGCGTTTATGTTTATTTTATCGCTTTGTTTTCATCAAAGAGTATGTTGGAGCATTGTTTTAGATTTTATCATGCAGAGAACTTTGCGAGGACTGTTAGAAGATAATAAATCGCGTTTGCTCCAATGGAAGTCTGCAGTGTCAAAGTTCTTGTAAGTGTCCTTATCGCTTATTAGACCGTGACACAGTGTTGTTTATAGAGGAGATGGTAGAAACCAGTTGGTGATCGTGTAGTGACTGGTGGAGGTGTTTATTGTCCAATCCTGTGGTCGGACTTCGCACCTTTTGAAAGCAGTCAGAGCTACAGAGCATTGATGAATGGTACAGGAGAAATTGAAAGTTGCCCAAAATAGTTTTGTTTTTCTTAAATCGTGAGTTTATCTTTGCAATAATTTTATAATATTTTCAGCTTTTTCGTTGGCTCTACTCTGGAGTGTATATATATATATATTGTCGCGCTGTTTGGGCTATCAGCCAGTGGGAAATGTTGAAATGTTCATAGGTGTGGAATCACTAGGCATTGTAGTTTTGGAGGAGTTTTCATCATTCTGTTCCTGTTTTTTTGTTTTTTTTTTTAAGAGTCAAACTGCTCTGTTCTGCTTCTTTCTTTTTCTGGTGTCGACATGAGCTGATTCGAAGATTCTAAAATGTTTTAGGTTATGGGTGACATGTTTTCAGCTACTTTCCATGGTGGCTAATAGTTGAACGTATAGGTTATTATACACGTGAATTTTAATACTTGCACAGGTATCTTGCTATCATTCCTCGTACAGAACTTACAGTGGTATTCTTCCACATGGTGAAACCAAAGTTCACAGTTTGCCCACTTTTCGTGAAATGGAAGCTGATTATGAATTCGAATACTATCTTTTCAAGTTGTAGATTCAATCTCATAGTGCCCTTAGGCATTAAGAACGATTTATTGTCTTGATATAAGTCGTATATTAAAAATATGTAATTTAATTACTCGTTTCAAGACACTCACTTTGTATTATCTAGACTGAGAACCCATCTGCTCTTTTAAAATCATCTGAATTGTTTTCTTATCCAGCAATCTCCACCATCGTTTCTTTAACGAATCGGACTCAGATGTATAAAACAATTTCAAACGTTTAATTACTTTGCAGATGAATTAAGTGTTAAATACTCATTATTTCGAGCACGTTCGCTATTTTCTTGGACTTGATGTATGCCGTTAAGTAAAGATACTTTTGGGAAGAACTAAACACTTAAATAAAGAGCGTTTGTGGTATATAAGACGTAGACCGACGCCGAAAATCCAGTAAAATGAAGTTGATTCTTCTTTAGAAAAAGGAACTGTTGATTTTATTGTATTCTCGAGAAGCCGAAGCCGATGGGTACGTTTCTTACGATTACTCGTTATCGAGGTTCGGGACAATTAAATAATCGATAGTAGTAACAACAACTTAGTAACAAGCAATTAAATGCTCTGGACGTTAAATTATTCGGAAATAATAACAACAATTCTAAGTTGCGCAAATACTTTGCTAAATGCATCAACAATGTTATAATTTTACAGGTAAGTTCAGTGGTGTATGTGGATACTGTCTGTAAAAGTGTTACGAATGGAGTTATTTGTAAAGAAATAATAAATTAAATTTTTCCTTTCATTATTTCGCGGGATGTGCCAAAGAGAAAATATATATTGTTTGGGTAATTTTCGCACATTTTTGTTACGGAGCCTCAGGCCATAATATAAAATTTTGTAACTTTAATACTTGGTTTAATGTGTTAAACGTTAACCGTAATATTATATCTCTCAATGAGTAAATTACAAAATCTTTTGAAATTTTTGAATTCTATCAATAATTATAAGAAACAGTGAAAATTATATTTTTGTTCCTTGCAAGCCATTAGATAGGCAACCTGCAACGAGGATAGGGTGATGTTCAGTAATACACATTACTGCTAAAGGCAGGTTACATTGTCATCTTATCGAAGTTGTGATTATTAGGGATGAAGAGCTACTCAGACAACGTATTGAGGGAAATATCAGGTACTTGCAAGGAGTGACAACTTTAGACTTCCTTACAGATTAATAATGTGAGTAGCTTCTGGTGGTCAGTGTTTTTACAAAGGGCACTGCTTTCCATGTCCGGTCTGGCTGACAGTTTCAGTGTGTCGGGAAGCTTCAAGACAATGTAAACCCTGCTGCAGCGTGAAGGACTCACTGTGGAAACGAAACCTGCTGGGAATGGCCGGACAGCGATTGTGATACCGCTCTAAATCACAGTAGAATGGAAAATAAAATTGAAGCTGTTGTGGGTGGCAATCAGTTTCGCTTTAGGCACGGTTAAGGCATCACAGAGGCAGTTGTGACGCTGCGTAAGACTGGGGAAGCAAAACATAAGATATATCGTGACTCGTTTATAGGGTTTTTTGTTGTAGAAAAAGCTTTAGACAACGTGAAATGGCACAAGATGCTTTCATTTCTCCGAAAATAGGTATAATCCACACAGAGAGTTGGGTACTATGCAGTACGTAGAAGAACCAAGAAGACCAATAATAATGGAAGACCAAGAACGAAGTGCTCGGAGTAGAAAGAGTCGAAGGCAGGTATGCAGCCCCCTGATTCCTAAATCTATACGTCGAAGGAGGCATGACGAAAACAAAAGAGTGGTTCAGAACTGGAATTAAAATTGGGGAAGAAAGGACATCAATGATAAGATTCCACTGTAATATCGCTATTCGCAGTGAACGCGTGGAAGGATTACAGGACCTATTAGAAGGAATCAACTGTCTAAACAGCAGAGAATATGGATGGAGAGCAAACCAAAGGAAGATGAAAACAATGAAGTGTAGCCAAAAAGAGATTAGCAATAAACTTAACATCAAAATTGGGGACCACTAAGCAGACGAGGTGATAGAGATCTGATATTTTGGAAGCAAAATCACGCATTACGAAGCAAGCAAGATATAAAAAGCAAACTAGCACAGGCAAGAGAATATTGCTCGTTAAAATAAGTCTATTAATACTGAACATCAGCCTGAATTTGAGGAAGAAGTTACTGAGAATGAACATCTGGGGCACAGTGTTGCGTGGCAGTGAATCGTGCATTTCGGGAAAACTGGAAAAGAAGAGAAATCGAAGAGTTCGTCATGTGGTGCTACAGAAGGATGTTTAAAATGAAATGAGAAATGGGGAACTTCTAAGCAGTTTTGTGTAAGCGAGGAATGCATGGACAACGCTGACAAGAAGAAGGGGAAGGTTGACAGGACTCATGTTGACCTAAAGAAGTAACTTCAGTGATACTACAGAGAGCTGCAGGAGAAGAAAGGGGCTGGAATACTTGCAATAACTATCTGACGATGTTGGGTGTCATTTAGCTCGAGATGAAGAGGATGACACGTGAGAGGAAGCCGTGGCGAGCCGCATCAAATCCTACTCTGGGGCGGGGGTAACTTCACAAATGAGCGATTGGGTCGAAGAATGATCAGCGAAGAAATTTGTGTAGTGGGTGGCGAGTTTTATAGCAGAAATTACAGTAATAACGAATGTTTCTACATCTACATCTACATCCATATTTTGCAAACCACTTTGAAGTGCATGGCAGAGTGCACGTTCTAATGTACCAGTCATCAGGATTTCTTCCCGTCCCATTCACGTACGGAGGGCGGAAGGAATAACTTTTTAAATATCTCTGTACGTGCTGTACTTAGTCTAATCTTGTCCTCACAACCCCTATGCGAATAATACGTAGATGGTTGTAGTGTATTATTAGAGCCATCAATTAAAGCTAGTTCTTGAAACATTGTAAGTAAGGTTTCTCGGGATAGCTTACGTCTGTCTTCAAGAGTCTGCAGTTCAGTTTGTTCAGCATCACTGTTACACTCTCCCACGAGTCAAACAAACTTGAGTCAATTCGTGCTGCTCTTCTCTGTATACGTACCATATCCCCCGTTAATCCTATTTAGTACTGGCTCGACACACTTGAGCATTATTTTAGAATGAGTGGCACGAGTGATTTATACGCAACTCCTTTTTAGTCTGATTGCATTTCTTCAGTTTCCCGCCAATAAATGGAAGTCCAGCACTTGCTGTACCCACTACTGGGCCTATGTCATCATTCCATTTCATATCCCTACAAAGTATTATGCCCAGGTATTTGAATGAGTTGGCTGATTCCAACTGTGACTCATTGATGTTATAGTCATATGAAACTACATTTTTACGTTGTGTGAGGTGCACAATTTTAAGTTTCTGAAGCAAAGTGCCAATCATCGCACCACTTTGAAATCTTAAGAAGATCTGGCTGAACATTTATGTGGCTTCTTTCGGACAGTACTTCATTATACATAACTGCATCATCTGCGACATATCAGAGGTTACTATTAGTTTCGACCGCAAAGTCATTAATATACTACATGACAACAAGGGTCCCAATACCCTTCCCTGGCGCACAACCGAAGTTACTTCTACATCTGACAAAGACTTTCCATTCAAGATAAACTGCTGCCAAAAAATGCTCAATCCAGTCACAAATTTCAGTGATACACCATATCATCCTACTTTTGACAATAAGTGTAGAAGTGGTACTGAGTAAAATGCTTTTAGCAAATCAAGAAATATTGAATCTATCTTACTGCCTTGATCGAAAGCTTTCATTACGTCATCTCAGAAAAGTGTGAGTTGGGTTTCACATGGTCTATATTTTAAGAATCCATGTTCGTTGTCATGAGGGGGTCATTCAGTTAGAGATACCGCATTATGTTTGAGCTTAGCATATGTTCTAATATTCTAAAATAAACCGATGTGAAGGATAAATGGCTCTGAGCACTATGGGACTTAACTTCTGAGGTCATCAGTCGCCTAGAACTTAGAACTAGTTAAACCTAACTAACCCAAGGACACCACACACATCCGTGCCCGAGGCAGGATGCGAACCTGCGGCCGTAGCGTTCCAGACTGCAGCGCCTAGAACCGCTCGGCCACCCGGCCGACTGTGAAGGATATTGGGCGGTAGTTTTCAGGATCGTTTCTAGTACCCTTCTTGTTCACGTGCTTCCTTCCAATTACTGGGCACGGTTTTCTGTTCTAAGGATCTACAACAGATTGTAATTAGAAGAGGGGCTAACTAAGAGGCAAATTCAGTATAGTATCTGATATGGGTGCCACCGGTCCATGGAGTTTTGTTCTACTTTAGCGATTTCATCTGATTTTTAACACCACTGATACGAATACTTCTTTCACTCAACTTTTCAGTGGTACGAGGATTAAACTGGCGCAGTTCTCTGGGTTTTCCTTTGTAAATGAACAGATGAAAAAGAAGTGAAGCATTTCAAATTTTGCTTTGCTAATCTAAATTCCAGTTCCTGTCTCATTCGATAGGGTCTGGACATTAATTTCAGCGCCACTTACAGCCTTTACATACGACCTGAATTTCTTTGGGTTTTGTGAAAGATCATTTGATAATATTCTGCTACTGTAGTCACTGAAGGTTTCACGGATTGCGCTCTTGACAGCCAAACGCGTTTCATTCAGCATCTCTGTACCTATTGTCCTATGCTTTGTTTTACACCGATTATGCAGTAGTCTGTTTCTTTAAAAGTTTCTTTACATTGCGCGTATACCATGGAAGGTCTCTCCCATTCTCAACTATCCTGCCGGGTACATAACCTTTCCAGTACATGGTCAACTATTCTTGTAAACTTGATCCATAGTTCCTCTACATGCTCCTGCCCTATGCTGAAAGTTTCAGATTCCTCATTGAGATACGGCACTAGTGCCTTTTTATCTACTTTCCTGGACATACTTTTCTACTTGTTTTAGTTGTGCTTTGTACTATGGCAATCATGCCTGCCACAACCGTATCATAGTCGCAAAGAGATCGGGACTACTTATCGCCAATAGATCCCATATATTTCCATAATGGGCGGGGTTCCGAACTCTATTCTATGTAGTTTTCAGAGAAGGCATTTAGTAATGTTCCGCAGGATGTCTTGTTACGCTCACCGACAGCAAAACGGAATTTTCCCAATTGATTATTGGATGATTAAAAACACCACCAATGATTACAGTATGATTGATGAACTGAACTTCCCTAGGGAGTATGAAAGGACCAGAATGATCTCATTATAGACAATGGATTTATCATGTGATACCAGCAACATTCCCATACTGTTCACTGCCGATGGTGTTGTCGACCGGACGGTGTTGTCCTTGCATTCATTATATGACAGTTCAAATGGTTCAAATGGCTCTGAGCACTATGGTACTTAACATCTATGGTCATCAGTCCCCTAGAACTTAGAACTACTTAAACCTAACTAACCTAAGGACAGCACACAACACCCAGTCATCACGAGGCAGAGAATATCTGACAGTTCTCCATAACTTTGCATAAATACAAAAATAAAGCAAACAGAAAAGAAACTGAAGCCTGTATTATCCGAATGCAAAATCAGTGGTACATTTAGAGCCGCCGGCCGGGGTGGCCGAGCGGTTCTAGGCGCTACAGTCTGGAACCGCACGAGTGCTAGGTTCGCAGGTTCGAATCCTGCCTCGGGCATGGCTGTGTGTGTGCTGTCCTTAGATAGGTTTAAGTAGTTCTAAGTTCTGGGTAACTGATGACCTCAGAAGTTAAGTCCCATAGTGCTCACAGCCATTTGAACCATTTTGAACTTAGAGCCCGTAAATATCTACGGATAATACTAGGATCCGATACGAAATTGGACGATCTGGAGAAATTTCCGCTATGGAGGTAGAATAGAAAATTATTTTGCTGTTACATGGGTTCTGGGTAGCTGCGGTGCGTCTGGAAATGCATACGAAACGCAAGTGCAACCTATTCTAGAGAATCCATCCAGCTACTGGTGCCCTTACCGAGAAGGCGTGACAGAAAATATTTATTGGATTCAAAGACTCTTGTAATATCGAAAAATATCGGAAAAATCAAGTGGGAAGAAAGGCGACGTTAACCTCACCAAGCCTTGCCAGTTGAATTAGGAGAAATCTGCGCAACAATTCTCCTTACTATAACCAAGCATTGGTATCTTCCCACAATTTATACCCCTCCACTCTCCTCGCACCCTCCTTCTTTCCATTACCAAATTGACGATTTCGCCTTAACTGATCACTTCTTTTAGTGCAGTTGCGCAATAAATTTCTCTTCCCCCCCCCCCCCAGCACCCCCCTCCCCCACCCTCCATTTAATTTCAGTACGTCCTCTTCAGTTACCCGACTTACCCATCTAATTTTCGAAATCATTCTGTAGCACAACATTTCAGAAGATTCTATTTTCTTCTTGTCCGAACTGTTAATCGTCCATGTTTATTTTCCATACAGTTCTACACCCAACACAAATACCTTCAGAAACGACTTCATCACATTTTGATTTATTTTTGCTGTTACCCAATTTCTCTTTCTCTGAAGTGCTTTTCTTGCTATTGACAGTCTGCATTTTTTGTCGTCTCCACTTTGGCCATCATCATTTAGTTTCCTGCACAAATAAGAAAACTCATATACTACTTTTAGTTTCTGATTTCAGAATCTAATTCCCTCAGCATCGCCTGATGTAATTAGACTACATTTCGTTGTCTTTGTTATACTTTTGTTTCTGTTCAGCTTATAACCTCTTCTCGAGGTAATGTCCTTTCCGATCAACTGATCTTCCAAGTCTTTTGTTCAAATTGTTCAAATGGGTCTAAGCATTATGGAACTTAATATCTGAGGTCATCAGTTCCCTAGACTTAGAACTACTGAAACCTAACTAACCTAAGGACATCACACACATCCATTCCCGAGGCAAGATTCGAACCTGCGACTATAGCAGCAGCGCGGCTCCAGACTAAAGCGCCTAGAACCGCTCGGCCACAGCGGCCGGCCAAGTTCTTTGTCGTCGCTGACAGTACTGTTTCAGACAGAGCACCAATGACATATACAGACCTCAACTTTTTATTTTACTTCCCTGTACTTGAAAAATATTGTTCCAAATTTATATTTTCTTTCCTTTACTGCTTGTTCAATGCACACTTGGATTAACACTTGGAATGGGATACAATCTTGTGTCACTCTCCTCTCATCTGCTGTTTCGCTCTCAAATTCTTCGATTCTTATAATTGTAGTCTGGTTTCTGTACAAGTTGTAAATAATATTTCACTGCCTGTATTATGTTCTTGTCGATTTCAGAATTTCGAGGACGGTATTCCAGTCGGAGCATGTATACAATCATTTTCCTTCATTTCATACGTGAATGGAATTGAATAGAAAGTCGAAATTGATTTATAGTGGCTGGCAGAATGTAAGTGAGTGTGCAGAGTTTCTGGTGACAAAGCAGCGTCCCAGGAAGGAGGAAATAAGTGTTTCTAGCAGAATGAAGATCGTGTTGATATATCGTTTAAATTGTAGAGCTCTGATGTTTACTTATTCTACTGTCCTATGCCAGTCCGGAACATTGTACCACGCAGAAAATATCCACAAGAATTCTCGGTAACGTTTTATTTAGTATCATAACGTGAGCAAAACAGTGTAACCACCTTACTAGAATACTTCTGCTTCAAGGACTGACAACATTTTCCAGCAGTACCTACCTCGAAGGACTGCCCAAGGCTTAAGGCAGATTTCTCGCTGTCCATCGTATTGTCTGGGTGGGAAACCACAGATGTCGGTGCTCCGTTTCGGTGCATTTCCTCTGTCTTATTCAGTGCATGAGATAAAAGAATGTAAATGATGCCAAGTCGCTTCTTATGCCAGTAGCTACCCTAAAATCAACGTATTGTAACCAAGCAAAAAGAGAGACGGTTATGGAAGGGAAACTTAGATACTGATCTTACTCTGTAATTAATGAACAACGCTAAGAAGGCGAATGTGATCCTGGCCACGTTAATAGCGGAGGAGTGTGTGTTTGTGTTTCTGTATGTATGTGTGTGTGAGTGTGTGTGTGTGTGTCTGTGTGTGTGTGTGTGTGTGTCTGTGTGTGTGTGTGTGTGTGTGTGTGTGTGTGTAAATGCGAGGTTGGTGAGATGGAGATGTGGAGAATGACACCTCTTCGTCCCAGGACTCATGCTACTAAGGGCACCATTGAAAAGGGAATTACGCCCTCCATGTAGGCAAACCGCTGTACGGCAGTGCTCTCAGTGTTGCTACGCTAGGCGTTATGTGGGAAATCTCAGAACATTCTCTTCTGCAACAACTGAAAGCAGCTGTCGCAGACATTGAAGGGAGTTAATGGGGCAACGTATGTTTCTGCTTAATGGGACTATACCTTAATAAACACCTACATTATAACACTGTCTACGAAGACCAGATGTCAAAATCTATTACTTCCAAGGAAAAACAGACGTTCTGCCCGTGAAAAAAAAAAAGGTTGACACATAAAATGTGTTTTTTAGGAAGTTCTATTAGCCACCATCACGCAACACTTTTCTAAAAATGACCAAAATCGGTCACGGTTAACATCGTGTTCTGCCATTACTTACACATCAAAAGCAAATACGAAACAATACAATTTGCCGATTTTAAATAGATATTTAGATGCTTCAGAATTTTTGATTTTCTGCATAAAAGTTTTGTACAGACGACATATTCGCCAATTTTTCACATCATCTAGATAGGAAGTGTTGTGACTTGGCAAGACAGCCAAGCCACTATGAGAGGAAGCCGAAAGGCACGCGTTTAAGCTCACGCAGGCTGGCGTGAGGTCTGGCACTGTTAAAGGAATAGAGACTAGCAAAAAAGGTACGTAGCTTCTGTCTTAACATTAATCCATAATTGGTGAACATCGGTCTGACGGTACATGCATCACAAGATAAATAGCAGTTGATAATGGTGCCTTGCTAGGTCGTAGCAAATGACGTAGCTGAAGGCTATGCTAACTATCGTCTCGGCAAATGAGAGCGTAATTTGTCAGTGAACCATCGCTAGCAAAGTCGGCTGTACAACTGGGGTGAGTGCTAGGAAGTCTCTCTAGACCTGCCGTGTGGCGGCGCTCGGTCTGCAATCACTGACAGTGGCGACACGCGAGTCCGATGTATACTAACGGACCGCGGCTGATTTAAAGGCTACCACCTAGCAAGTGTGGTGTCTGGCGGTGACACCACAGGAAGTCTAATAGATTTTCATCTGCTTCTACCAACGTATGTTACTACATTACTCCTTCGTCACTTTCTCTTCTATACAGGGTGGTTCCATGTTACAAACTTCCAGCGGTGATGGAAAGCGGTTAAATGTATCAGTGTGAATAAAGGGAACCTGGTCTGGAAAAAGACGGAGTCAAAAGTTATGTGCGAAAATTGTTCTGGTATATCTGACAATGGAATACATATTGTGGTACGGTAGGTAATCCCGACGAGCACTTAATTGTAGAGGCTGAGATAATAAGTCAGCTATTCCAATGCGTGTGGCGTACTGTGTACTCAAATGAGCAATTCTGGCGTACAATGTCCATATTGTAGTAGTATGCTGTCTGTACTTACAGGCTGAAGAAGTCGATGGGGCCCAACCAAATCGAGCTCTACCCGATGACGGAACTTGCACACACAATTTTCGTGTATGGGCAACCAAATGGAAACAGCAAAGGAATGGAAAGTTTGTACAGGAGCAAATATCTATGTAGAAGACAGCCGGCTCAAGCCGTTTTTCCAAGACCGTTCCAACGATTAGGTGAAACAGGGCCATTGGTACCGCAGAGAAACGTTCAAGGAGGACGACCTATTACAGAGACTGCCGACTTGAAAGACGCAGTTCTTGCTCAAGCGGATGAGGCGACTGTAATCGTCACTCGAACTGTTACACTTGAAAGGAATGTTTCGCAGAGTACCGTAAAGGAAGGAAGATTGGGTTTAACGTACGTCGACATCTAAGTCATTAGAGACGGAGCACAAGCTTGGATTGTGTCAAGGATGGGGAAGGAAAAGGGCGGTGCCCTTTTATAGGAACCATCGCAGCATTTGCCCGGAGAGATTTAGGGAAATCATGGAGAACCTAAATCTGGGTTTGAACCGTCGTCCTCCCGAATGCGAATCAAGTGTGCTAACCACTGCGTCATCTAGTTCGGTCAGAGTACCGTATGGAAAGTATTACGGGAAATACAGCTACACTTCTACCGTCCACAGAAAGCGCATGCTTTGACTCTTGCTGGCTTCGGACCTCGTGTCGTGTTCAGCTAATGGTTCTTGCAGCGCCTTACAATCGACCATGATTTTCCTGAGTACGAAATTTTCGCGGATGAAACGTGTTTCACCAGTGACGAATGCTAAATAGTCGCTACAGTCGTGTTTGGACCGACAAGATACCCCACGCTACAGTTGTGGAGAGAGCCATCAACGCAGATTATCAATCAAAGTTTGGGCAGGCAGAGTCAATGATAAATGCATCAGTGTACACAGTGTTTATCAAGGACATACTACCCAGGTTCCTGGAACATATCCCACACGTCATGCGTCAACGAATATTGTTCCTGCATGATGGAGCCCCACATCACTTGAGACTGGAGGTTCGTGAACTGGATCAGCTGTCCCCATCGAGGTATATCAACAATACCTGTCGGCAGCTGAGGGTTTCAATTAATTATCATTTATCCTGGATCAGACATTCCCTGAAATGTGGATAGGCTGAGGAAGTCTGGTTCGTGCCCTGGACGTTTACTCGATCTTAGCACACTTGATACCTTCTTGAGGGGCCATGTGAAAGTCCTAGTGTACGAGACGTCTATCGAGGCTGAAGAGGATCTCCTGGCAGAGGATCTCCTGGCGACACTGTCCAAACAGCACCAGGTACAGTAGAACGGGTACGGCAGAACTTCGTGTGACGATCCCCTACCTGCGTTGAAGCTGGGACATGCCAGTCTGAACAACTGTTGTAAATGTAGGAGCTTATAAAACTTGTGCAAGGAAAAGGAATTAATTATTACTGTAGCGCAGACTTAAGATTTTCCGTCTCTCTGACATCAGTTTACGTGCACCGTTACTAGTCCGGCAACATGGGAAATTATATGAGGGTATTGGGGAATATTCAGCTGGAGTTCTGTAAGTCATAATCAGCGATCGGAAGTTGAGGACATTAGTTCGAGTCTTGAGCGAAGCTAAGGCGGAACTTCAGTAGATTTTCGCTTATAGTTTCGACTCGGTCGTTTCTGGACTCGGTGTGGTCGAGCGATTCTAGGCGTTTCAGTCTGGAGCCGGGCGACCGCTACGGTCGCAGGTTCGAATCCTGCCTTGGGCATGGATGTGTGTGATGTCCTTAAGTTAGTTAGGTTTAAGTAGTTCTAAGTTCCCAAAGTAGTTGATAGCTAATTTACGTAGCGCACAATCCCTCTGCCTCTACAATCTGCGACGGCGAATCGCCACAGCACGCAATGGCATATTGTCCACTGTATTTTCATCTGTTCATGTATTTCTGCAGCTGATATTGAAAGTTTATCATGCAGTCGATGGTTTACAAGTTGAGCGCTTGCTTAAGTAAACTGTAAAGCTACATTTCGGTAAAAAAAGAAAAAGTATTTCCTAGCCGATATGTCATCAGGCATTCTGGTTAAAATGTTTGTTTAAAGTGTATTCCGTTTGGTTATAATTTTGCATGGTGTCTGTAGCCACATTTGTACGACAGCAAGTGCTTTACCTTTAAGATTCATTCAGAAGTCTCCTGCCAAAGATGAGTCGTGTATTATTATTATTATTTTCAAATGTAAGAAAGTTAATGCAATAGTTTCTTTTTTCCGTAATTAGGACTGTTTATCACTATAAAGTACGAACGACTGACGTCTCTGTTACGAATCTGACAAGTAAGCAGCAATGCAGAGGGTTCAAATGGAAAGTTGTCAGACGAAACTGTACCTATTTTCACAAAAGCCTCTATACGTACACAAGTTCGAAGTAGTTCTCTTACGCCCCATCTGATGCGCCAGAAGCTAGCATATGCCGCAGTTCCACATACAAAAATTAAATGTTGACCCTGTATCTATGTGGTATAGTAAATGGGGTTTTATATTAGCAGCGCAGGCCTGTCTTGTTGAGTATAGCCGGCCGCTGTGGCCGAGTGGTTCTAGGAGCTTCAGTCTGGAACCACGCTGCTGCTACGTTCGCAGGTTCGAATCCTGCCTCGGGCATGGATGTGTGTGATGTTCTTAGGTTAGTTAGGTTTAAGTAGTTCTAAGTTCAGGGGACTGATGACCTCAGATGTTAAGTCCCATTGTGCGCAGAGCCATTTGAACCATTTTTTGTTGAGTATAACGACTGAGCCTCCCATTGGAGCTCTGCTTGGTGGTGTTTCACTTCGTTGCTGGCTCTGGCCGCATTGCTTACCAATTTTAGTACATTTCTTGGATTACATTGCGATAGGTATCAATGTCAGTATTAAAAAGTTCTATACTACTATAATTGTCTTTCCAAAAGCCACTGAATGCAGTTATGAGAAGTATATGGTTCCATTAAATAAACCATGTTTGTTTCAATATCTTAGTTGATACCAGAATTCGGAGCATTATCCACGCAAAGCATTACGTCCCCCTCAGCATACTATCAATTGCGGAAAGCATTTCAATATCTGGAACCGTTCACGAAATAAAAGCTATGACTCGGACAATGTATTCGCGCTGGGTGTGACAACTGTGATAAAAACCGGACGAGTGTGATTAAGACTGGCACTCCGAGAGATCCATACAAACTGAATGTATATACATCGGTAGTGAACCTATCCCAAGAATCGAGAACATCGATGATTTCCTGTTATCGATATCGACACTTGTAAGATATCTGTTCGCGGAACTCCACGACTTTCGACAATGTATTAATTCTGAGTTTTAAGTTTAAATTTTTTGTGTTGTTTCGCATTCACTACTATAATTTGTAATTTATTTCACTAATTTTTGGAGTTATGTTAACGTGCTTTGCTAACTGGCTATTACAGGTGCTTTGACTTCGTCTGCTCTCGTCCCTTTTGAGTTTTATGTTAAGATTTGACGGAAATCTCTAGACAAGAAAACGGTACAGCGGGCTGTAAGGCTATCGTTGTTACACTAATGTCGAATTGTTCTGTGGAACACTTCGGGGATATTTTATGGGATGCTGGAACCTCATACCAAACAGTGACAACACAAGCGTGTACCAGTTACGAGTACTCCTTTGCTCTGGAACAGTACAGATGCTGTACGTGTGGTAAACATAGCCTGTAAGGGGGTGTTTGTAAGGAGAACGAACCGGCGTGGTGCGGAAGTCAGGCGAGGCTGTTTTAACGCCTATCACCGCTAGATCACGGGGTATCGTTTTTACAACGGACTTCATTTCAACGTAGCTCGGCCAACAGGCACGAAATATTTGTAAATTATACATACGAAGCTTCTTGGTGAATCCCTTGCTGATAACCAGATCAAAATTCCGACAGTAGTTCGTGACATTTTTTACAGATTACGAATGCAATATAATTAAGAAGGCGCAAAAAATATTTTTTATGTGATATCATTACAAATTAACTATTTTCTGATCTTTTCCTTTACTTGTGCTGTGAAACCTTGATTCTTGTCGTATTTCATGATTCTAGGTCAAGGGGAAGTACTCTATACGTTTTGATAGGTGAATTTGTATTAAAAAAGTGGCCATACTTCTCTGCTGCATTGACTTACAAGCTTAAATCGTCTTACGACGTCATGGGACCGTAGACCTTAGCACGTGACTTAAATTTCGACTTTATAACTCTGACCGTTTCTGAGAAAAAAGGGATCTTGACAATCGGACAGATAGACAGACAGATAATGAAGTAATTCCATAAGGGTGACGTAGGGAGCCCTAAGAACAGACTTATTCCGAGTCAGCTTTATTTATTCTGCGTTGGGAACACGGTAGAGACTTTGGCATTTTCATTGGTTCCTGCTGGAGTTGTTGCACATGCTCCTTTGCATGTGAGTTTATCCGTTGCACGACGGGGCACGAAGTAAGTTGTGCTTGAGCAGTACGAATCAGATCTCGATGCACTGGATTCTGAGGTTACGGAATCCGCATGCGGAACCGCAATAGAGCAACTTATACTGTCACAAGCTTGATGCACAAGAGCTTCTCTGGAGAAATGTTAAAGCATCCAGCAGTGACACAATCCTACTTACAGTCCTCGTAGCTGATGCTGTGTGTTTGTGCGTGCGTGCATGTGTGTGTCTGTATGTGTATGTGTTTGTGCGTGTGTGTGTGTGTGTGTGTGTGTGTGTGTGTGTGTGTGTGTGTGTGTGTGTGTGTGTCTGTATGTGGATGTGTTTGTGCGTGTGTGTGCGTGTGTGTGTGTGTGTGTTTGTGTGTGTGTGTGTGTGTGTGTGTGTGTGTGTGTGTGTGTGACTTCGTACACAACAATGAGAGGTGGACTACAGAGTGGCAACAGTCGTCATACGAAAGCTGGACAGGAGAATAAATGATTAGCAAACACGTTAACATAGTAAACAGAAGGTTTACTTCTTTCACTGCATTCCATTGTATGTTAACCGGGGGCCTAGAAACCACGGAGAGGCTCCGTCCCCGCCGCAGCTGCAGTGGTCCACAATCCGACGACGACTACCGCAGTCCACTTCACCCTTCCACCGCCCTACACCAAACCACTCTTTCAGGGTTATTGTGCAGTTCGGCCCCCGGTGGGTCCTTCCCCCCCCCCCCCCCCCCCCCCCCAAGGAACGTCTCACACCAGACGAGTGTAACCCCTATGTTTGCGTGGTAGAATAATGATGGTGGACGCGTACGTCAAGAACTTGTTTGCGCAGCAATCGCCGACGTAATGTAGTTGAGGCGCAATGAGGGGAACCAGCCCGCATTCTCCATGGCAGATGGAAAGCCGCCTAAAAACCATCCACAGGTTGGCCGGCTCACCGCACCTCGACACAAGTCCGCCGGGCGCATTCGTGCCGGGGACCAGGCGCTCCTTCCCAATCCAGAAAGCCGTGCGTTAGACGGCACGGCTAACCGCGCGGGCTGAAGGTTTACTTAACTTGTATCTCTTCAAGTGAACGACGACTCATTGCAAATTTTTCTGCAAGAAATAAAATCCAGCTACCAGTGTCAACAAGGATGAGGCTCTCTGTATGAAAGCACAAATGAAAGACTTGGAACTGCAACTAGGCAGCGTGTGCATTGTGTCTCTTAGCGAAGAGGCTCCAATTGGTGAATGGGCTGGGCGGTTGCCATCAGGCGCCCGATGTCGTGGTGGTAGAGGGCGCTCGTGGTATGGAGCCACTGCAGGCGTGGCCCAGCAGGCACGTATTATTGGATCCACTAGATCCCGCGCGACTGCTAGCGGCGTTACCAACTTAAAGACCCAGTAGGATAGTATCGACACCTGATAGTACAGTGTGTAGTAGAATTAGTTTTGTCTTGAGCGTCAGTAGGTGGCTCGTGTTCTCAGGCTCGACAGCGTGCCGCTGTAAAGAGACTATAGCCAACTGTGGGAGCTGGCAGGTTGGCGAGTTGACTCTGGAACCTACTAGGACTATTCAGGCACGTTGGCGGCAGGGGGCGCAGCACTGTGTGGGCGGCGCGTGACGTCACTGGCGTTCCGCTCCGGCGCGCGAGGCGGGCCCGGCAATCGAGTTTACAGCCACGCGGCCGTATAACCCGGCGCGCCTCCCCAGTAACGGCGAATAAAAAACGGATAAAACTCGGACGGAGGTGAAGCGCAGATTTAATTATCTCCGAAATGTCGTGGCATCATCAAGAAATGCGTCGATGTAAAAAAAAAGACAAAAAGGAGAGGGAAACGAATACGCTGTGACGGCAGCGGGAGGGGAAGTCCCGCGATTGCTCGTATTCTTTTTGATTGCGGTCGGCGCCGGTCTGCTGGCAACAGATAAAGGTTAAACCGCCCTCCCCGGTGTAGGCGAGACAGCGGCGGGATGAGCCGCTATTGCGAGCGTGCTGGCGGGGGAGCGTAGGACGAACGTAGCGAAGGGGAACGGAACCACTACTTGTCGACCAGCACTTACTTCAAAACGTGGTATGATGGAGGAGTCAGTGTCGAACTTGGCGAGTTTCATGAATTACATGTCGCTATCGCGATTATGAGGTACAGCATCCAAATTATGATTTCTGACTGAGAAAGTAAGCACCAAATACTGCAAAAGCTGCAAAAGAGGGAATACTCGAGGTTATGTATAGATGCTGGCAAAGTGGTTATATATCTCAAGCATGGAATATTGCCCCAATATGCACAATTTATAAGCAAGAAGGTGTCGTCGTTGAGTGACTGTAGGAGGATACAAGATGAGTTGGACAGGATTTGTGATTGGTGTAAAGAATGGCAGCTAACTCTAAATATAGATAAATGTAAATTAATGCAGATGAATACTAAAAACAATCCCGTAATGTTTGAATACTCCATTAGTAGTGTAGCGCTTGACACAGTCACGTCGATTAAATATTTGGGCGTAACATTGCAGAGCGATATGAAGTGGGACAAGCATGTAATGGCAGTTGTGGGGGAGGCGGATAGTCATCTTCGGTTCATTGGTAGAATTTTGGGAAGACGTGGTTCATCTGTAAAGGAGACCGCTTATAAAACACTAATACGACCTATTCTTGAGTACTGCTCGAGCGTTTGGGATACCTATCAGGTCGGATTGAGGGAGGACATAGAAGCAATTCAGAGGCGGACTGCTAGATTTGTTACTGGTAGGTTTGATCATCACGCGAGTGTTACGGAAATGCTTCAGGAACTCGGGTGGGAGTCTCTGGAGTAAAGGAGGCGTTCTTTTCGTGAATCGCTACTGAGGAAATTTAGAGAACCAGCATTTGGGGCTGACTGCAGTACAATTTTACTGCCGCCAACTTACATTTCGCGGAAAGACCAAAAATATAAGATAAGAGAGATTAGGGCTCCTACAGAGGCATATAGGCAGTCATTTTTCCCTCGTTCTGTTTAGGAGTGGAACAGGGAGAGAAGATGCTAGATGTGGTACGAGGTACCTTCCGCCACGCACCGTATGGTGGATTGCGGAGTATGTATGTAGATGTAGATGTAGATGTAGCCATGTACGTCAGAACTACACCGCTCTTAGCTTTATAAATGCATGTTACGAATTGTGCGCCAGAATTTCAACAAAATGACATATTCTCAGTTCGAATATAATAAAATTTCTTGAGACTGAGAAGCCTATGTCCACGAATCAGCATGGCTTTAGAAAGCATCGCTCATGCGAAACTCAGCTTGCCCTTTCCTCACATGATACACTGCGAATTATGGATGAAGGGCAAAAGGCAGATTCCATATTTCTAGATATCCGAAAAGCATTTGAGACGACGTCCAATTGCAGATGGTTAACGGAGTTACGAGCATATGGATTAAGTTCACAGGTATGTGAGTGGCTCGAAGATTTCTTACATAATACACTACTGGCCATTAAAATTGCTACACCAAGACGAAATGCAAATGATAAAGGGGTAGTCATTGGACAAATATATTATACTAGAACTGACATGCGATTACATTTTCACGCAATGTGGGTGCATAGATCCTGAGAAATCAGTACCCAGAACAACCACCTCTGGCTGTAGTAACGGCCTTGATACGCCTGGGTATTGAGTCAAACAGAACTTGGATGGCGTGTACACGTACAGCTGCCCATGCAGCTTCAGCACGATACCACAGTTCATACTCGCTTCCAATGTGCGGTCACCGCGATGTCACCAAAGAAGGATGCGACCATCATGATGCTGTAAGCAGCACCTGGATTCATCTGGCGTATTGTGACGAGCCAGTTGCTCGGCCACCACTGACCAGACGTTTTCAATTGGTGAGAGATCTGGAGAATGTGCTGGCCAGGGCAGCAGTCGAACATTTTATGTATCCAGAAAGGCCGGCACAGGACCTGCAACATGCGGTCGTGCATTATTGTGTTGAAATGTAGGGTTTCGCAGGGATCGAATGGAAGGGTAGAGCCACGGGTCGTAACACATCTGAAATGTAAAGTCCACTGTTCAAAGTGATGTCAATGCGAAAAAGAGGTGACCGAGACGGGTAACCAATGGCAGCGCATACCGCCACACCGGCTGATACGCCAGTATGGCGATGACGTATACTCGCTTCCAATGTGCGGTCACCGCGATGTCACCAAAGAAGGATGCGACCATCATGATGCTGTAAGCAGAACCTGGATTCATCCAAGAAATTGACGTTTTGCCATTCGTGCACCCAGGTTCGTCGTTGAGTACACCATCGCAGGCGCTCCTGTCTGTGATGCAGCGTAAAGGGTAACCAGAGCCATGGTCTCCGAGCTGATAATCCATGCTGCTGCAAACGTCAGGGAACTGTTCGTGCAGATGGTTGTTGTCTTGCAAACGTCCCCATCTGTTGACTCAGGGATCGAGACATGGCTGCACGATCCATTCCAGCCATGCGGATAAGATGCCTGTCATCTCGACTGCTAGCGATACGAGGCCGTTGGGATCCAGCACGGCGTTCCGTATTACCCTTCTGAACCCACCGATTCCATATTCTGCTAACAGTCATTGGATCTCGGCCAACGCGAGCAACAATGTCGCGATACGATAAGCCGCAATCGTGATAGGCTACAATCCGACCTTTATCAAAGTCGGAAACGTGATGGTACGCATTTCTCCTCCTTACACGAGGCATCACAACAAGGTTTCACCAGACAACGCCGGTCAACTGCTGTTTGTGTATGAGAAATCGGTTGGAAACTTCCCTCGTGTCTGCACGTTGTAGGTGTCGCCACCGGCGCCAACCTTGTGTGAATGCTCTGAAAATCTATCATTTCCATATCACAGGATCTTCTTCCTGTCGGTTAAATTTCGCGTCTGTAGCACGTCATATTCGTGGTGTTGCAATTTTAATGGCCAGTAGTGCATAAGCAAGAAAGTAGACATAAACGTCAGTACTACACAGCTCTTAGCTTTATAAATACATGTTACGAATTGTGCGCCAGAATTTCAACAAAATGACATATTCTCAGTTCGAATGTAATAAAATTTCTTGAGACGGAGAAACCTATGTCCACGAATCAGAATGGCTTTAGAAAGCATCGCTCATGCGAAACTCAGCTTGCCCTTTCCTCACATGATACACTGCGAATTATGGATGAAGGACAAAAGGCAGATTCCATATTTCTAGATTTCCGAAAAGCATTTGAGACGACGTCCAATTGCAGATGGTTAACGGAGTTACGAGCATATGGATTAAGTTCACAGATATGTGAGTGGCTCGAAGATTTCTTACATAATAGAACCCAGTATGTTGTCCTAGACGGCGAGTGTTCATCAGACACAAGGGTATCGTCAGGAATGCCCCAGAGAAGTATGATAGGACGACCGCTGTTCTCTATATACATAAATAATTTCACGGACAGGGTGGGCAGCAATCTGCAGTTGTTTACTGACGACGCTGTGGTGTACGATAAGGTTCAAATGGTTCAAATGACTCTGAGCACTATGGGACTTGACATTTCAGGTCATCAGTTCCCTAGAACCTAGAACTACTTAAACCTAACTAACCTAAGGACATCACACACATCCATGCCCGAGGCAGGATTCGAACCTGCGGCCGTAGCGGTCGCGCGGTTCCAGACTGAAGCGCCTAGTACCGCTCGGCCACTGTACGGTAAGGTGTCAAAGTTGAGTGCCTGTAGGAGGATACAAGACGACTTAGACAAACTTTTCAGTTGGTGTGATGAATGGCATCTAGCCCTAAATGTGGAAAAATGTAAGTTGATACTGGTGAGTAGCAAGAACGAACCTGTAATGTCCGGATACAGTGTTACCAGTGCCCTGCTGGACACAGTCAAGTCCTTTAAAAATGTGGGTGTAACGTTGCAAAGCGATGTGAGACGGAACGAGCATGCGAAAACTGTGGTAGGGAAGGCAAATGGTGGACTTCGATATATAGGGGCAGTTTTAATAAACAGTGGTTCTCTTGTAAAGGAGGGCGTATAGAGGACACTGCTGCGACGATTTCTTGAGTACTGTTCAAGTGTTTAGGATTGAAGGAAGACAGGGAGCAATTCAGAGGCGGGATGCTAGATCTGTTACTGTTAGGTTTGAACAACACGTAAGTATTACGAAGACGCTACGGGAACACAAATAGGAATTCCTGGAGGGAAGGAGACGTTGTTTTCGAGAATCGCTTTTGAGAAGAATTAGAGAACCGGAATTTGAAGCTGACTTCATAACGATTCTATTGCCACCAACATACATTGTGAAAGAGATGGAACGGACCAGAAGACTCAACCCAAGATGTAGATGATGATGATGTACATTTACGACGAACAACAACATAGTTTAGCTGCTGTAAACTGCATGGTTAACTCACTGTCGAAGTCGAGGTAGATACTAAGCCAACAGCCACCACAGTAGCACAGTTTTACGTGTCTACTAGCTCCGCATACAGACTGAAAAAATGTATGATGACACAGAAGAAATTAAAATGGAAACGAGCAGCCAACCGCGCACCGCTATCCACTTTTTAGCGACGTACGTAAATGTCGGCTATTTTCTGAACAGGCTTATGATCTATAAGCAGTTTCTGGGGAGTTGCAGTTACTTCGCTTTCGGTCTGAACGTAGATGTTGCACCTATGAAGTATTAATTTATTTTACTTCATCAGTCTTCTGCGTTCTGGTTTTCACTTTTCTTGTTCGTGTGACGAGGTTGTTGATAACTAAGACAGCGTAATCTTTCGAGATCTCTTCCAGTTACTGTGTTTTAACAGACTGTCACAACGTTAAAACGCGTATTAAAGATCTTGATTGGAAAAGTATCATGACATTTAATGTACACAGAGAGTTGTTTCAGGATCGTTACTATACACATCAAAAAAAGTTTTCCATCACCCTGTTTCCCATAACTCCTCAAGATCGACGTTGTCTGTGGATATTGTTTCACATACACAGTCCTTTTGACTGTTCAGAGATGTCCCTAAACCCACCCAAAGATGTAAACAACAATGCATGAGCAGCGCCTATTAGACAGAGGGAGTTCGACAGCCGATCACTTCCAGTCATTCCATGAGGAAGGAGGTACACGGCTCATGTGGTCTGTAGTTCAACCATGCCTAGAAGGTCAATACTGCGGTTCGATCGCGTCCGCATTGTTACTTTGTGGTAGGAAGGGGTCTCAACAAGGGAAGTGTCCAGGCGTCTCGAAGTGATCCAAAGCGGTGTTGTTCGGACATAGAGGAGATACAGAGAGACAGGAACTGTCAATGATACACCTCGCTCAGGACGTCTTGTTACGACTCAAACTGTACGCAGTAGGCTGCATGAGCACAATTTCACTCCCGAGTCCATGGCGAAGTCCATCTTCGTAACCACGACACTATACAGCGCTGTACAGATGGGCCCAAGAACATGGTAGCATATTGGCGAGGCATTCGTCTTCATGGACGACATTTCGCCCCCTCCCCCCCCCCCCCCCCCCATCGTGCACATCTTGTGACTCACTTCCTTCAGGATAACGACATCTCTTGACTAGAATGGCCAGCATGTTCTTCAGACATGAATCCTATCGAACATGCCTGGGATAGGTTGAAAATGGCTGTTTATGGACGACGTGACCCACCAACCACTCTGAGGGATCTACGCCGAATCGCCGTTCAGGAGTAGGATAATCTGGACCGACAGTGCCTTGATGAACTTGTGGATAATATGCCAAGACGAATACAGGCATGCATCTATGCAAGAGGACGTGCTACTGGGTATTAGAGGTACCGGCGTGTACAGCAATCTGAACCACCACCTCTGAAGGTCTCGCTGTATCGTGGTACAACATACAATGTGTGGTTTTCATGAGTAATAAAAAGGGTGAAAATGATGTTTATGTTGATCTTTATTCCAATTTTCTGTACAGGTTCCGAAGCTCTCGGAACCAAGGTGATGCCAAACTTTTTTGATGCGCGTACAATAATTTCAAATACGAAAATTTTCGTTATATGTATTTGGAAACTTCAGAAATTACGATAATTAGCACGGGGTAAGTGGTGAATTCTCTAGGCAGACAGGGTGTGGTTCTTTTGGGTATCTTGAAGCTTGCGGCTTGTAGAAATCGGAACAATACAAGACGACACTGACTAGCTTGAAAGCCCGAATTACGAGACTCAGGCCAGCGAAGAAGACGTATTTTCCTCTTGTAAGACGACAACGCCAGGCTCCACACCAGTTTTGCGACCATAGAGCTCGACTGCCAACATTTGGCTGGACTGATCTATCACATCCATGGTACAGTCTTGATTTAGCATCTTCAGACTTCCATCTCTTTGAGCCTATGCAAGGTGGATACGGTGGCCCAGTTTGCAGACTGAGACGGTGCAGTCAGTTGTAAGACAGTGGCTAACGTCAAATGGTTCAGGTTTTCAGCAACATGACTTGTTCGTTATCAGCAAACGTGCATAACGAGCGGTGACGACTAGGTGCAAAAATGATAGTATGTAGCTGAAATCTTGTTCCATTTATGTGTGTAATACTGGTTTCTGTATCGGTTGCATTTTCCGTGAGAATAAATTGAGGGTGTGAGCTTCGTAGTGCCCTCGTACTAAAATAATGTAATTAAAAATAGTGTTGTCAGGCAGAGGATTATTTCAGATGGTAACCTAATGTAAGAGGGAGACGCACTGCTGGTACGAGAAAGTTATAAATAAAATATGTAAGAAGCTTCAACACAGAAGCCGTAAAAGCAGTAACTATCTTCTTCCCGTGTTAAATATCATGATGACACTTGAAAGGCATTGAAAGCTTTATAGGTATACTGAAAGTGTTTGTTCTACGGAACATAATGTGATAGACTCAAGTGTAAGCTAAGTTTTTAACCTCGAGACGAGGTAAATTTTAACCAGAAGGCGTCTTTGACGTAAGGAGTTGTGCGACGTGTGTATATCTTTTTTCGTAAGTTCGGAAGGTAGAGGTGATGTTGGCATCGGTGCAGGCTATGTATCTGTTTCCTAATGTTTGATAACTGATGTAGTTAAGTGAAATAAAAACAGTGCAATATTCACTGAGTGACTATACCCATCCCTCCCGCAGTAAAGTCAACTTCATGAATAATTTCTGCAAGGTATAAGAAATGTGCTGCAGTGAACCCCCAACTTCTCGGAAACAGAAGATAAAGTACAAAAGATATGTAAACTTTCAATTTATTTTAATTTAATGGAAATACTGTGTGATTATAATTAAAGTGTAGCGCTACTTGCAGAGATCCTAAATGGTTCAAATGGCTCTAAACACTATGGGACTTAACATCTGAGGTCATCAGTCCCCTAGACTTAGAACTACTTAAACCTAACTAACCTAAGGACATCACACACACCCACGCCCGAGGCAGGATTCGAAGTTGCGACCGTAGCAGCAGCGCGGTTCCGGACTGAAGCGCCTAGAACCGCTCGGTCACAGTGGTCGACGCAGAGGTCCTATGCGGGCTGTAAATATCGCAAGGTAGGAAAACATGGTACATATTTTGTAGGTTTAATGTGGAACCGATTAAGGCTGGAGAAAAAATTAGTTCTAGTTTTAGACACCAGGCGCGAATCTGGCGCTGTGTAGCATGTCGTCGACGACTCCGGTGCTAATATTGAACAAACATTGTATGCGGAGGTTAAGAATAACATCAGCAATATGTCTTTTTCACGTGTGTGGCCTTTTATTCCCACGGCCCTTCCTAACACGTGGAATCATTCCTATACGTCTTTCTTGCATTCACGGCGCCAGGTTTGCACCTGGTGACCACCATGGGAGATAACCTTTTCCAGTGTAAATCAGTACCTTATTAACACATTAGAATATCTACCAAGATTCGCTTCATACGATAATTACAGCCTACACTGGACCTCTGAGAGTAGCTGTACTTCAATTATAAGCGCTCCATACTTTGTGACTCGAACCCACATACTGTTGCTTGGATGGATGATTTGGAGGAAGGGACTAAACAGCGAGGTTCAAAATGGTTCAAATAGCTCTGAGCACTATGGTAGTTAACATCTGAGGTCATCAGTCCCCTGGAACTTAGAACTACTTAAATCTAACCAACCTAAGGACATCACACACATCCATGCCCGAGGCAGGATTCGAACCTGGGACCGTAGCGGTCGCGCGGTACCAGACTGAATGGCCTAGAACCGCTCGGCCACTGTTATCAAAACTTCTTGGTGTTAGCTTATCGGCAAAGATGCCGTATTTGCCAAGGTAACTCTTCCCTACTTCATATTATGATATTCTCTCTTAACTGACTTTAAGGGGGTCGTTGGCGTGTTATAACATCCGATAAATAATTGAGGGTGCAAGTACTACTCTGAGTTGAAGCGATTGGCACACGAGAGAAATACATGGCGGGATGCATCATATTAGTCAGAAATGAAAAATAATATTTTGTTGTGAAATTTCTCCGATCGCCACTGGCCAAACGTGTAGAAGCGGGACTTGCCCACACGGGGAGCAGTGACCCCCAGTGTGTGGGAACTCTGTGAGACGGGCGCCCCCTCCCGCTCGTGACGTCGCACCCATTACTGGAGCGTCCACAGAGGCGGCCGTCTGGGAGCTGGAGCAGCCAGCCGGTAGCGGCGGCAGGTAGTGGAAGGACGCAGCCTCTGCGCCTGCCCGGCTGGCCCTGCGGCTGCGCCCCGGGTCCCGCGCCCCGGCCTGCGCCTCGGCTCCGCCGTCGCGGACGCTCCATTAATCTGGCCGCTCCTCCATTTGTCATCCTGACGCGCCGCCGCGTGATTTACTGTCCGGCGCGCCTCGCCTGGCCAGCACCTGCCTGCTGCCCGCCCGTCCACTCCCGTCGCCAATTGATTCCCAGCGTCCGACGCGGAATGCGTCGGACATTCCATGTCTTCCCCCCCCCCCTCTCCCCTCCCGGCCCCATCGTTTTAGAACACTGCGCCAGCTTCTTTGAACACTGGCAAGTGTCTAGAGTGCGGAACAAAACACAGTGACGCGCTGTTTTAACTTCCGCCAATCACAACGTTAAGCCGGCAAGGGTGGCCTAGCGGCTCTAGGCGCTGCAGTCTGGAGCCGCTCGACCGCTACGGTCTCAGGTTCGAATCCTGCCTCGGGCATGGGTGTGTGTGATGTCCTTAGGTTAGTTTGGTTTAAGTAGCTCTACGTTCCAGGGGACTGATGACCTCAGAAGCTAACTCCCGTAGTGCTCAGAGCCATTTGAACCATTTTTTATACAACGTTATGTTACGACTTAATACACTACTGGCCATTAAAACTGCTACACCACGAAGATGATGTGCTACAGACACGAAATTTAGCGGACAGCAAGAAGATGCTGTGATATGCAAATGATTAGCTTTACAGAGCATTCACACAAGGTTGGCGCCGGTGACGACACCTACGACGTGCTGACATGCGCAAAGTTTCCAACCGATTTCGCATACACAAACAGCAGTTGACCCGCGTTGCCTGGTGAAACGTTGTTGTGATGCCTCGTGTAAGGATGAGAAATGGGTACCATCACGTTTCCCACTTTGATAAAGGTCGGATTGTAGCCTATCGCGATTGCGGTTTATCGTATCGCGACATTGCTGCTCGCGTTGGCCGAGATCCAATGACTGTTAGCAGAATATGGAATCGGTGGGTTCAGGAGGGTAATACAGAACGCCGTGCTGTATCCCAACGGCCTCGTATCACTAGCAGTCGAGATTACAGGCATCTTAGCCGCATGGCTGTAACGCATCGTGCAGCCACATCTCGATCCCTGAGTCAACAGATGGGGACGTTTGCAAGACAATAACCATCTGGACGAACAGTTCGACAACGTTTGCAGCAGCATGGACTATCAGTTCGGAGACCACGGCTGCGGTTACCCTTGACGCTGCATCACAGACAGGAGCGCCTGCGATGGTGTACTCGACGACGAACCTGGATGCACGAATGGCAAAACGTCATTTTTTCGGAAGAATCCAGGTTCTGTTTACAGCATCATGATGGTCGCATCCGTGTTTGGCGACATCGCGGTAAACGCACATTGGAAGCGTGTATTAGTCATCGCCATACTGGCGTATCACCCGGCGTGATGGTATGGGGTGCCATTGGTTACACGTCTCGGTCACCTTCTTGTTCGCATTGCCGGCACTTTGAACAGTGGACGTTACATTACAGATGTTTTACGACCCGTGTCTCTACCTTTCATCCGATCCCTGCGAAACCCTACATTTCAGCAGAATAATGCACGACCGCATGTTGCAGGTCCTGTGCCGGCCTTTCTGGATACAGAAAATGTTCAGCTGCTGCCCTGGCCAGTACAATCTCCAGATCTCCCACCAACTGAAAACGTCTGGTAAATGTTGGCCGAGCTACTGGGTCGTCACAATACACCAATCACTACTCTTGATGAACTGTGGTATAGTGTTGAAGCTGCATGGGCAGCGGTACTTGTACACGCCATCCAAGCTCTGCTTGACTCAAAGCCCAGGCGTATCAAGGCCGTTATTACGGCCAGAGGTAGTTGTTCTGGGTACTGATTTCTCAGGATCTATGCACCCAAATTGCGTGAAAATGTAATCACATGTCAGTTCTAGTATAATATATTTGTCCAATGAATACCCGTTTATCATCTGCATTTCTTCTCGGTGTAGCAATTTTAATGGCCAGTTGTGTAAAAGAATTAAGCTTGGGAAGCACTATTCTGATGGTTGGTATTTCAGTAAAGTATTTGCTGATGAGAGATAGTAGAGAGTATCCTCTTTCGCTGAAATACTCGTTTTTTTGGCAGATGAATTAATTACACAAACTTCAGAGATTACATGCCTACTACAGACGTTCGTTTTCAAAATTTTATTCAAGTACATCATTTACACTGATGTATAACCCTTGTAGCTTGCTACGATCTTTTTCTTGAATATCTGTGCCCCACCGGCACAGGATCGGCGTGGTTATTAACGGATTTAGCACAGTTACCTCTAGGACGCAATAGGTGCACCCTACCTGCCAATGTGTGGTACATTTCGTGTAAGAGTGAGTGAACATTTTCTAAATGTTTGCGAAATTTGGAACAGGGACGAGACTTGGGACCCAGCCAGGTATTCACTTCGTCGGAAATGGGAAACCACCCAGAAACCACTTCGAGGCTGGCCCGTACACTAAGCGTCGTCGTTAATCCACCCACGCAGAGTCGATCTGGGGCAGGCGCATCTCCCCATTCCAGAAGCGGTGCTTTAACCCGCACAGCTGTCTACGTAGGTACTCTTTTAGCTTCAGAACAACTCTAACGTACAGAGTGCCTCAAAGCTGTTGCGACTACGTCTATGGGTGACACATCATATCATCAGAAACTACTTCAGCTATATACAAAATGTCTACTACCGCTTGCAAGCCACGCTAAGCCACCATTTTACTTGTTATGTCCCTGAGAGGAGGCTGGGTAAAAACACTCGGCTAGGTGCATTTTCCTTGTGTGTTACCTGTAACCGAGTCATCTGCTCCTTATAAAAGGGAGAACGCCCAGCAAAATTAACGTTCCTGATTCGCTTCTAAAATATATTTCTCTTCTTAGAAATACTGGTTCTTAAGGTTTTCTTCTTGAATTTGTATCAATTTACTGGCGTAGTCAGTACACAGCACACCTGGTTATTAGAGAGTGCCTGTTCTGTGGAATGTTGTCGTCAAAGGGCTGGCGGATACTAATGGATGGCTACCATCTCTGGGAACCGTCAGCAGACGTTTTGTCTTGCATAAAAGTCATTCCCCATGAGATGATCTGTCACTCCTAGCCATTGGATGCAAGAACTTTAAAAACCCTGCATATGTATTACTTCTTCAGAGTAGGTGCAACCTCTTTCCTATAAATTATACCTGACTCCTCAGGGGGCAATCAAGAAGATGTGGACATACAGAGGGGGGGGGGGGGGGGGGGAGTAGATGAGCAGAGAGAGGTGGTGGAAGAGATAGAGAAAGTAGGAGTGGGAGATGGACAGAGAGAGGAAGAAGCGGGAGATGGACAGACATAGTGGTGAGGCAGCAGGAGATGGAAGGTAGAGGGGGGAGGAGAAGGTTGAGAGAGAAGAGAGGAGGCAATAGACAGAGTAGGGAGGAGGAGATGGACAGTGAGACAGAGAGATGGGAGAGGAGTTGACAGATAGAGACTGAGATGGGGGTAAAGATGGACAAAGAGAAGTGACAGGAGATGGACAGATAGAGGGGGAAGAGGGGGATGGAGAAAGAGTAGGGGAGAGAAGATGGACAGGGAGACAGGGGAGAACAAATGGACAGAGAGTGAGAGAGGAGAAGAAGATGGGGAGAGAGAGAGGTGGGGGGGATAACCTGGGCAGACAGAAAGGGGAGGGAGAGAAGGACAGAGGTAGGGAACAGCAGGGCATAGTGGAGGAATAAGAAGATGGACAGAAAGATAGGTGATGGAGAAGAGAGAGGAAAGAGAAAGGTGGAGATGGACAGAGGGATGGACAGGAGGAGATAGTGAGAGGAGAGAAGAGGAGATAGCTAGGGAGATGGAGGGAGGAGGTGGACTGGAGAAGGGGGGAGGAGTAGTTGGATAGAAAGTTGAGAAGGAGGAGATGGGCTGAGAGAGATGGGAGGAGTAGTCAGATAGAGAGCTGGGAAGGAGGAGATGGACAGAGAGAAGGGGAAGATTAGGTGGACAAACAGAGCTATAACAGAAGATAGAAAGAGAGAGGGAGGTAAAGGAGAGGGAAGCTTGAAGAGGAGATGGAGAGAGAGAGGTAGGTAAAGGAGAGGGACAGATAATAACGAGAGGAAGGTATGCACACCTAGAGGAAGGAGGAAGGGTTGGTCACAGTGACAGGGGAGGAAGACATTTACAGAGAGAGGAAAGTACATCATAGACCACTGCGAAGCAGAACTTCAACATTTTACGCCTCTCAATACCAACTACATTATTCAATGCTGTGGCATATTCCATTTCGGCCGTCCACTGCCCGAGCAACAACGAGAGCAGATTTGTAATGCTCCACCACAGTTGTCTCCGTCCTGTAGCTTCACCTTTGTGTCCAGTTGCAAATGGGTACACTCAACAATCTGCACGTAGCATATGTAACCACATCTCAACAAAAACGAATAAGACGCCGTGGTGCTAGCCGGGTTTTATCTCGGAACAAACAAACCTAAATTAAAATAAGACTGTAATTTATTGCAATAGTCATGCTCCATTTATAATGCACTGTAGATTTGCTTTTAGGAAGCACAAATTAAATCTTACGCTAAGTATTTACACTAAAGCAGCTAGGGCAAGAACTGGTCCTGGATATGGAAAACTTAAGACAACTGATATACAACCCCTCCCCACTATTGTGCAACACTACACTCAAACTTGTCCGCCAACTCAATAGCGTCGAACAAGTCTTGCGGGTGTGCAGCTCCCAGGGGCCCAAGAAGAAGTGTCTTTTTCCAGCAGTATCGTGTCCGCACTGTCTCGCACAACAAGTGTTTGTTACAGCTGATCAGTGGCGGTGTCTTTCTCCATGCTAGATTACCTTTTAATATCGTTTTACAGTAACTGCGGCTTAGAAAAAGTAAATAATCTCCCCAGGTAACTTGATGGAAGACGGACACTCTTTTCCTCTATGTCTTGGACATTTTAATTATTCTTTGCGGTAAACAGGACGTATACAACTGCACGACTGTGTTTCGTTGAGCCCGTTTTCCAACAGACACCAGTGTTTTTGACGCGGAAAGTAGCATGGGCCGTTGCTTGCGGCACCGCAGAGGTCTGACGCCAGCCCGTCAGCCAAAATGGCCGTGTCACATGCTTCCCATCTTTTTACAAAATGCTATCGTGACTCTCCAAGCCCTCGCCATGTCTGGTGCACTACCGTCATTCGGCCACTCGCAGTTTTTCAACGTATCCACAGCACTTAATACTAAAGTGGCTGGCTCCTTATTTCTTTGCTCCATTCCGTTGCAAGTGACAAAGCTTGAACGAGACTCAGCCAGGCACACTGACACAGAGAACAGTTTAGAGAGGCTATCAATTCAGAGGTTATCAATAAAATAAAGGAAGAAGAAAAAAGAAAACCAACAATGCGAGTCAGGAAGTTGATGCAAAACTTTTTTTCATCAGCGCATATGCACGTACACTGATCAGTCAGAACTTTATCACCACCTACCTACTATCGATATAAATCCGTCCAGGCGACAGCAACGTCAGCTGGCGAAGACTGAGTGTTTGTGAGACACACGCAACTGCATGTAGCATCATTGAGCGTACTGTCCGTGTGTAGAATGGGGAAGGCGCGATCTATCTGAGTTTTACCGAGGCCAGATTGCGATGGCCCGGGCGCTCGGAACGAGCGTTTCAGAAACTGCTCGACTTGTCGGGTGCTAGAGGAATGCTGTGGTGAGTGCCTTCAACACGCGGCGAAACAAAGGTGAAACCACGTCCAGACGACGGGGGATTGGACGGTCACCCTTCATTGCAGATGTCGGACGTCATAGGGTGGGCAAACTGGTGAAACAGGACAGGCGGCGAAATGTGGCGGAACTAACTTCAGACTTTAGCGCTGGGTAGAGTACAATCGTGTCTGAACTCGTAGTGCACCAAACGCTCCTAACGATGGGTCTCCGCAGTTGACGACCATACAGGTGCCAATTTTGACACCACGACATCGGCAACTACGACTGAAATGGGCACATGACCCTCGACACTGGACGTTGGCGCAGTGGCAGAGTGTTGCAAGGTCTGATGAATCCCGATACTTTCTTCATCATGCCGATGGGAGCCGCGAATCCGTCGTCTTCCAGGAGAACATCTCCTTGAGACCTGTAGTGCAGGAAGGAGACAACCTGGCGGAAGCTTCCATTACGCTCTGGGGAACATTCACATGGAAATCCGTAGATACAGAGGAGGCATCATGACGGCCAGGGAATACCGTACAATGGCTGCAGACCACGTACTCGCCTTCGTGACCACCCATCAGAATGGAGTCCAGGAACTCACCAGTACACTCATACAATAGTGTAACCTGGTTGGCCATATGGTAAGACTACATACCGGTAGCTAAAGGTATTGCAACAAAAGCATCTGCTTCCAAGCTAGATGGCGCCGTGGTAAAATCGCCTCATTTTTGTATGGAGGAGTGGCGTTCAAAATTCTTTCCTGTCATCTTATTGTACACAAATAAAGATAACTTCTTATCTAAATCGAAACTGAATATGCCACAATAACAATTCATCAGGTCTTTAGAAGAATGAGATTTTCACTCTGCAACGGAGTGTGCGCTAATATGAAACTTCCTGTCAGATTAAATCTATGCGCCGTACCGAGACTCGAACCCGGTACCTTTGCCAATTGCGGACAAGAGCTCTCAACTGAGCTACCCAAGCACGACTGGCGCCCCGTTCTCACAGCTTTACTTCTGCCAGTACCTCGTTTCCTACCTCCCAAACTTAACAGAAGCTCTCCTGCGAACCTTGAAGAACTAGCAGTCCTGAAAGAAAGGGCATTGCAGAGGCATGGCTTAGCCACAGCCTTAGGGATGTTTCCAGAATGAGATTTTCACTCTGCAGCGGAGTGTGAGCTGATATGAAACTTCCTGTCAGTTCAAAACTGTGTGCCGGACCAAGACTCGAACTCGGGACCTTTGCCATCAGTTGGAAGAGCACTTGCCCCCGAAAGGCAAGATCCCGAGTTCGAGTCTTGGTCCGGCACACAGTTTTAATCTGACAGGAAGTTTCAGGCCTTGAGAAGCTCGTCAGCAGAGGTCAGTACCTCAATCGCGACCCTGGACCATATCGGCAGTTTTTACTTACAGTCATCTATATTTTGTAGTGTTGCTGCCCTACAGTAAGGAAGGATGTGAGAAATGATTTATTCTATGCCCAGCCACGAACTATTTTTAATCTGCTAGTGCTTCTTACTTCAAAGTCTTAGCTGTTTCTAGAATAATGTCTCCCGGCGTTGTAACTGGTACAGTATTTTCGACTCACAAGACTTTATGTAGACTACGGAAAACATTATGGTTGCTGTAGATGATTTCGAGGCATAGCATAAAAACGGTTGAAATGTGTTACTTTTGTGAAGGGATCAAGCGGTTCACAAACCTTAGCTATCTAGAGGGTATAGTGGTTAAGGCACTAGCTTCCTTCCCGCCCCCCGCCCCCGTTAAGGTGGGGTCTTGCCGAAATCCTTGATCGGCCATTCAAACTAGATTTACTATTGTTTTGTTAAACCAGCTATGGCAGAAGCCGGGATGGTTTCTTCGAACGAGCAGGACTACTTCACTCTCCAAAACGTTCAACAGTATCTAAATACGGGAATTATATGAAAAACAATACGTAATTTGAACGAGAAGCACACTGAGGTGACAAATGTAAAGGGAAACCGCTTAATATCGTGCCGGACTTCTTTTTGCCCTGTGTAGTGCAGCAGCTCCACGTGGCATGGACTCAACAAGTCGTTCAAAGTCTCCTGCAGAAATATTGTTCTGTGCTGCCTCTACAACCGTCCATAAATGCGAAAGTGTTGCCGGGGCACGATTTTGTGCACGAACGGATTTCTCAATTACGGCCCATAAACGTTCAATGGGATTTATGTTGGGCGATCTAGGGGCCAAATCATTCGCTCGAACTATGCAGAATATTCTTCGAGCCAGTCGCGAGCAATTGTCGCCCTGTGACATGGCGTATTGTCGTCCATAAAAATTCCACCTTTGGTTGGGAACATGAAGCCCATGAATGACTGCAATGGTCTCGAAGTAGTCGAACATAATCATTTTGAGTCAGCGATCCATGTAAATACGGCTCAAACCATTATGGAGCCACCACGAACTTGCACAGTGCCTTGTTAACTTGGATCCACGGCTTCGTGGACTCTGCACCACACGCGAATCCTACCATCAACGCTAACCAACTGAAATCGGGACCAGGCCACGGTTTTCCAGTATTCTAGGGTCCAACTGACGTGGTCACTAGCCCGGGAGAGGCGCTGGAGGCGATGTCGTGCTCTTAGCAAAGGCCCTCGCATCAGTCATTTGCTGCCATAGCCCATTAACGCCAATTTTCACCTCACTGTCCTAGCGGGTACGTTCGTCGTAAATTCCACATTGATTTCAGCGGTTATTTCACGCGGAGTTGCTTGTCTACACTGACAGGTCTTCGCCAATGCCGCTGGTCTATCGGCCACTGCATATCCGCGGAGAGAGGCAGTGCCTGAAAT
Organism: Schistocerca piceifrons; assembly: GCF_021461385.2. Taxonomy (NCBI): domain Eukaryota; kingdom Metazoa; phylum Arthropoda; class Insecta; order Orthoptera; family Acrididae; genus Schistocerca; species Schistocerca piceifrons. The sequence goes on along the minus strand of NC_060144.1, from coordinate 58,265,473 downwards.
GTGGTATTCTCGGCACACTCTCGACATTGTTGGTCTCGGAATATTGAATTCCCTAACGATTTCCGTAATGGAGTGTCCCATGCGTCTGGCTCCAAGTAGCATTCCGCGTTCAAAGTCTGTTACCTCCCGTCGTGCGTCCAATAGTCACGTCGGTAACCTTTTCACATGAATCACCTGAAGACAAATGACAGCTCCGGCAATGCGTCACCCTTTTGTACCTTGTCTACGCGATAACACCGCTATCTGAATACGTGCCCATCGCTATTGCATGGCTTTCGTCATCTCTGTGTCACGTCTGTGTAATGACTTAAGCCCGAAATTAGTTGAATAAAATTTTTACCGGCTTCGTTACTATTATTTCTTTTGTTTACAACGGCAATCGTTTTACTTTCCCAACCATCATAGATAATATAAAATATTCTTTAAATAATTAAACTTGCTGATGAGAGCTTATTCCCCGTAAAGTGTTGTGTGACTTACAGCAGAAAAAAATAGCTTGAAGTGGAATATGCATTGCTTGATCATTCCAGTTCTTTCATAAAACACGTTTGTTCCATGTTTGAAAATGTACGAAATAAAAAAATTCATACATCGGCTTTTAGTAGGCGATTATGACCAGTTTTTTAGTCGTTGTACGTTTGAAATAACAATCAAATGCGTATGTTAATATTGTAGTGTGTTTTACTGGTACCGTGACAGGACTATTTATTTCACAAATTTGATACATCTAGGACAAGTGTTAAGGAACATGAAAAGTAATGTATACAAAGGCAGTAATAAAAAAGACAGTTGACGAGTTGATGTCAATGAAGATGAGATCAGTCCTTGTCTTCAAATTCATAAAGTATTAAAAACTATAAGGAAACAGAAAGAGCCAAAATATGAGTAGTTACACGTAACTGAAGGCGAACGCTAAAGGTTGGCTCTAACTGTGGCTGTTATGGGTGTCAATTGAATTACACAGATAAATGTAACACAACGTAAACGAATTGTGCATGCGATGTTCTGGGCTATCTGTAGTACAAGACGAAATACGAAAGTGATTTGTTTTTCGTTATCTGTAGATAACAAGGAAATCGAGAGTGCAGTTCTCTATGTGTTGTTATGAGAGGTAAATTCACATAGTTGTACAGGGATTATCCCCCACAGTCTATACAGGACAGGATAACACAAATGAGCAGCTACTGTTATTTGTGTATTACAATTACAAACTGTCAATTTGCTTAATGGGTCAAATGGCTCTGAGCACTATGGGACTCAACTGCTGTGGTCATAAGTCCCCTAGAACTTAGAACTACTTAAACCTAACTAACCTAAGGACAGCACACAACACCCAGCCATCACGAGGCAGAGAAAATCCCTGACCCCGCCGGGAATCGAACCCGGGAACCCGGGCGTGGGAAGCGAGAACGCTACCGCACGACCACGAGATGCGGGCAACAATTTGCTTATAACATGTATAAAAATTCTGCCTGGAATGGTTGGTTATGACATAAGAGTTCGCAAGTGGGTTCAGAAATGGTTCGTTAGCATTCAGGTATATGATGGGAATGCGTCAGGAGAAATACGATTATGGCCTCCGTAATAAGAAAGCCATAAAATATGCAACCATTCGACCACTCACGCACACAAGGCGGCTCAGAATAGAGAATCATTTCATCAGCCGCGGAAAATTGATAACGGACATAGGAAGGAAAGTGGAAAATACTTCAAGACGCAGCTTCATCAATTCGCGTCGCATCTAAGTTCTCGCAGCGTATTACTGCCTAAAGTATTGGGAACAGGTGGAGTAAACTGGAAGGGATAAGATGTTACATGTTTCCGCCGTCACTTGTAATAATTTGTTTTCCACTATTGCCCAATTTCTACGAGTAATTTCTCGTAATTGCACGCCACTTTATCAAGATACGCTCATACGATTTGCAGATCTGGAAAAAGCATTCCACAGTGTGGAGCGCTGCAGAATGTTCGAAATTCTGAGAAAAACAGGAGTAAACTATAGGAAAAGACGGATAACTAATATACACTATGTTGAAGAACCAAGAGTGAATAATATGAATGGAAGACCAAGAACTAATACTCGGATTAAAAAGGGCATAAGACAGGGATGCACTCTATCGCTGTTGCTACTCAATTTATACATCGATGAAGCAATGATAGAAATAAAGAAAGATTCAAGAGTTGGATTAAAACTCCGGGTGAAAGGATGTCAGTAATGAGATTAGCTGATAACATTGCTAAGCTCAGTAAAAGATATGTGTTGAATGGAATGAACAATTTAATGAGAAGTGAAAATTGATTGAGAGAAAACCGAAGAAAAACTAATGAGGAACAGCAGACATGAGATTAGCGATAAACTTAACATGAAAGTTACGGATCACGAAGAAGACGATATGAAGGAATTCTGCTACCATAGAAGTATAACAGCATATGATGGACGAAGAAAGGACCACATGAAAAGCAAATTAGCACAGGAAAAGAGCGCATTTCTGGTCAAGAGAAGCCAGCTAATATCAAACATCGATATTAACCTAAGGAAGAATTTCTGAAAATCTATGTTTGGGGCACAGCACAGTGCGTTAGTGAATAATGGACTATGAAAAAACAGGAACTGAAGAGAGTCGAAGCGTTTGAGATGTGGTGCTATAGAAGGACGTTTAAAATTAGGTTGACTGATGAGATAAGGACTGAGGAATTTCTCTGCAGAACTGAAGAAGAAAGCAACGTATGGAAAACACTGACACGAAGAAGAGGCAGGATGTTGGGACCTGTATTAACATACGAGGGAATAACTTCGAGCATACTAGAGGTAGCAGTAGAGGGTCAAATACCGGGTAATCAAAAAGTGAGTATAAATTTGAAAACTTAATCAACCACGGAATAATGTAGATAGAAAGGTAAAAATTGACACACATGCTTGGAATGACATGGGGTTTTATTAGAACAAAATAAAACAAAGTTCACAAAATGTCCGACAGATGGCGCTGGACAGCAAAACGTCAGTGACTGCGCATGACAATCGTGTATAAAAGGAGCTGTAATGAGAGAGAGAATCCCCCCCCCCCCCCCCTCATCCTTCTTCCCCTGTTGGCAGGCCTCCGGACTCGCACACGCTACGTGGACATTCACGCGTCGGAGATCATCGCCATCAGTGTCTCGTGTGTGTCGTCGTGTTTAGTGTTCAGTGTTCACCGTCACACTCCACCGTTCACCAGTGCCATCGACATCTTCAGTGTTTGTGCGTCGTGTCAACAGTTTGTAGTGTGGATTGCCATCGAGTGTGAACGGCTTCATGTTTTTTATGTTCATGTGTCTACTGTTTTTTCCCCGCCGTTTTGTTCCAATTCATGTGTCTTCTCCGTTTCCCCATTGTAATATCTTTGGCTGAAGAGCGGCGTATTGTGCTGCTGCCAGCCTACCTGTTTTTACACGGGTATTGAAATCACAATAAAGAAAAAAAAAAGAGAGAGAGAATCAGATGCGCCAGCAGTCGCAGCATGTTGACGTTACCTGAAAAGGCGCTTTTAGTGTAGCTTTATTATCAGAATGGGGAATGTGCTAGTTCAGCGTTATGATCCTAACGCCATAGGAAGGGGATTCGAACGGGTAAAGGTCCGTTGACAAATGCAGCTGTGGCGAGAATGATTTCGAAGTTCGAAGCCACGGGTTGTTTAGACGATAGACCCCGTAGTGGCCGTCCGAGCACAAGGCGTAATGCTGCTGAGACAGTTCAGGAAAAAATGGAGACTGTAGTGGGTTCGTCTATGCACGGGGAAGTCAGCGCTCGTGCAGTCACACGTCGCACCGGCATTCCATACCCTACTGTTTGTTTGGCACTTAGGCGTACCCTCCGATGCTATTCGTACAAAATCCATCGCCATCATGAACTGTTACCTTGCGATTTAGTGAAGCGGAGGGCATTTGTGGTGTGGGCGTTCCAAAAGATGGTGAAAGATGACGATTGGTTGAGTAACGTGTTGTGGACCGACGAAGCTCATTTCACGCTCCGAGGGTCTGTCAACGCCCACAACTGCAGAATTTGAGCTTCCGAAAATCCTAGAACTGTCGCGGAAACTCCATTGCACGACGAGAAAGTCACGGTGTGGTTTGGATTTACCACATCTGCCGTTATCGGGCCTTTTTTCTTCGAGGAAATGCGTGATTCTGGTTTTGTAACTGCTACCGTGACGGGTGAGAGGTACGCCGATATGTTACAGAATCGCATCATCCCCAGCCTGTCTGATAAACACCTGCTGCAACGTACTATGTTTATGCAGGATGGCGCTCCACCCCATATTGCTAGACGCGTGAAAGATCTCTTGCGCGCGTCGTTTGGTGATGATCATGTGCTCAGCCGCCACTTTCGTCATGCTTGGCCTCCCAGGTCCCCCGATCTCAGTCCGTGCGATTATTGGCTTTGGGGTTACCTGAAGTCGCAAGTGTATCGTGATCGACCGACATCTCTAGGGATGCTGAAAGACAACATCCGACGCCAATGCCTCACCGTAACTCCAGACATGCTTTACAGTGCTGTTCACAACATTATTCCTCGACTACAGCTATTGTTGAGGAATGATGGTGGACACATTGAGCATTTCCTGTAAAGAACATCATCTTTGCTTTGTCTTACTTTGTTATGCTAATTATTGCTATTCTGATCAGATGAAGGGCCATCTGTCGGACGTTTTTTGACCTTTTGTATTTTTTTGGTTGTAATAAAACCCCATGTCATTCTAAGCATGTGTGTCAATTTGTACCTCTCCATCTACATTAATCCGCGATTTATTCAGTTTGCAAATTTATACTGACTTTTGATCACCCGGTATTTAGGGGAAGACACAGATTGGACTATATACAACTAATAACTGAGGACGTAGGCTGCAAGTGATACTCTGAGACGAAGAGATTGACGTGAGAGAGGAAAAGGTGACGGACCGCGTAGTACCGGATGACTCGAAAAAGCCACTTTCGGGTGGCAGCTGACGTGCGTGAGAACCAGCCACCAAAATATGTGGCAACATACAGTACCTGGCTGAAGGAAAGTAACGAATGAGCACGGCTATTAGCATTGCCCAATCTCTTGTACGCAGTCGACAACTTTTGCTCGCGCACCACTTGTTACTCCCACGCGATGTCGTAATCGTGGCTGGAATACGACGCCGCTCGCCTACTTGGTACCCCGAACTCTTTCTAGCAGCCCCTCTGGCGTGCGTTGAGGGATGACGGCTGTCTTGTCTGCAGGGAGGCGGGGCAGGGCTGCCACCCCCGCTTGTAACGGGCTAATGGACTGTACTCCCCCTCCCGCGCACTCTGCGGTTCTCGATGACTCTCCGCGAACAACGCCGTGCTGCTTGCAGAGATGTGCGCAGCGATTTGTTCCTCGCGATGGGGCGACCGTGGATAATGCCCTCGGCTTTATGGGAGAACACAGACTGCGAGGAAAAATTACCGATCCCCTCACACAACGTTGCTGTCATCTGTGCTTAACCTGGCGTGTTGTGCCCGGTTTGGCGTTATTTCTCGGTAGCACAGTCCCTAGCAGAACGTTCAGAAAGATGTAATGTTCTGGTACAGCTATTCGACGTTCATTTTATATTGATGGGACTGCTTGTTACTGAATCTGTTTTTCTTTGCTCGGTTTGCCAGATTTATCTTTGACAGTTTCTCAACTGTTAGTTACAATACTTTAAGGTACATTTGCGAGGTTAATAGAAATTGCACATTGCCGAGAATATAGCCCGACAACATTGCCGGACACACAGACTACAGCCACATGTATGACAACATTTCCGGCCACTGCTGCCCGGCAATGCTTACATAAATGTATTCCAGAGCCAGAAGTGTTTACACTGGACACAATATGTACGCGAAAAAGACGAAATCGAAAGCGGTCTTGTCGATGGAAGCGCGGATTTTCTTCTGTTGCATTCCACAATCAGAAAAAAAATCCATAAGAAAGAGAAATCGAGCTTTATGGAAACGTTTTTTATGCAAACGAACTGCGTCCGAAATATTAACTCATGAACTGACGTATACCTTTTCCACATTACTGAAACACAATTTTGAATATATCGCTGAAGCAGTTCTCTGGGAACTGGTAAGATCAGTGCCATCAAGAAAGACTCTGTATCAATTAAAACCAGAATGAATATCACTCTTCACTCTTTGGCTACTGGTGATTGATGCAAAATTCTGATGTACCTCTTTGGAGTGCACTTCTCTCAGATGTCACTCTTGGTATCAGACATTGCCAACGCTTTGGTGGAAAGACTCAAAGAATTTGTTAAGGTAGTTTGAAATAACAATCAAATGCATATGTTAATATTTTAGTGTGTTTTACTGGTACTGTGACAGGAAATTTGATACATCTAGGACCAGTGTTATGGAACGTGAAAAGTAATGTATACAAAGACAGTAATAAAAAAGTTGACACGTTGATGTCGATGAACACGGTAACACATACGTCATGAAGCTGCAAAGAAATTTAGAAGTCTTAAGTACGTATGTAAAATACAATTATGACTCACTGCTACAGTAAAGATGCGTCTTTAAGTCTGTAGCAATATTTTAATTGTGCGTTTGTTAATTTTACAGTTTACGACCAAAGATTTTACGCAAAATGTTACAGGACTACGTCGTTTTTGCACTGCTCCGTCACATACCTTATCGATTGCTGAAACGCAATGTGTCTGTGTCTAAAAAGCCTATTAGAAATTAAGACAGTAACTAACAACAACAAATACTATTTTTGGTTACTGACTTGTAAGACTTGGAAATAATTTGTCATATGTTTTGGCGTATTTTGATAATGTACATTGTTATTGTTTTAGGATCACAATACTTAATTAAGGTATGACGTATGATTATAGTATAATTTTGTTTACACGAACAATTTAATAGTAAATATAAAGGAATAACTCCGCTAAGAGAAAAGGCATATCATTTCGCCCCACGGGGTAGCTCAAAATGATACGCTGACAACGTTTTTGAAAATGTAAATTCACTGCGAAAGTAATTATTTTACACTGAATGATTTATGCGTATAGCACTCTAAAAACCTCAATCTAATGTAACATTGCATTTAGGTAATTTTAATTGACACACATGAACTGTGAAAGACAATTAGATTTCTAACATACCATTTTGGGCCACTTTGCCAAGCTTCTCTGCAGTCTAACTAGATGCTAATCGATCACTGAAAGAAATGAGAGAGGAGTTAATAACTAGTAAAAAAGAGCAAAAGGCCAAATATTAGTGTCAGAGGAGCTTGACGACAGATTATAAAGACGTGAAACTATTAGGTGTGATGAACATTCTGATTGAAAAAGAACTTGGCTGTACTAAAGCACGAAACAATGACACTGATAACGAGTAGGAAAAGAAAAGAAGGAAGGTTAGAGTTTAACGCATAGCCTACGACATAAAAGATACTAATCGACTCATCGCGAAATTTCGTTGCCCAGATGGAAATACAACAGCTTTCAATCAAAGTCCAAGATGTTTGTTTTCGTTGGTTAAATTAATTAAGTGTTGCTAATAGTAGTGCCACAAGCTAATAAATCTGTTTTCGTCGCTAAATTTATGGCCGTCATGGGTCTACGGATTACGCATTAGCCTGTTCCGGTTTCAAAAAGCTTGTGCACACCGTTTCCTCGGTCGACGTACACAGATGAGCCAACACGTCATGACCACGTGCGTAACAGGGTACTGGTCAACTTCAAAAAACGAAATACAGCAGAGATTCTGTGTAGCATGGGTTCTACAGATAGTTGCTAGGTTCCCTGACGCGTGTGGTAGCGGATATCTACATACAGTTGAAATACAATGGGTTGTAACTCGTGTACCACCTCTTTCAGCAGATCAGTGGAACAAGGAAACCATTGCCACTACTTCCTTCACTTTCTTCGCTTCGTTAGTGTGAGTTGAAGGAAATTTGCAGGCCTGAATAAGATGGGCTTCGTGGCTGGAGTCGGTAAATAAAGCTTTTGCGTCTGATAAGGATTAAGTCATTCTTGATGAAGGGACGCACCCTCTACAACCTTTCGGAATTTGTTGAAACATTTCTGGGACGCCATCTATACAAGAGGATCCAATTTATCTGGACAAACCCGAAATTACTCTTAGTCCAGAAGCAAAATACAAATGCTTGATGCAAATAAGCAAATCTTGTTTAGCTATCAGTGAGACATTAATCAGCATGACTGCTGTTTTCTTTCAACTTTGTTCTTTCCGAAAATACATTGAAGAGCCAAGCAAACTGGTACACCTGCGTAATTGTAGAGGCCCCGCGAGCACACAGAAGTGCCGCAACACGACGTGGCATGGACTCGACTAATGTCTGAAGTAGTGCTGGAGGGAACTGACACAAGGGATCCTGCAGGGCTGTCCATAAATCCGTAAGAGTACGAGGGGGTGGAGATCAATTCTGAGCAACACGTTGCAAGACATCCCAGATATGCTCAATAATGTTTATGTCTTGGAATTTTGGTGACCAGTAGAAGTGTTTAAACTCAGAAGAGTGTTCCTGGAGTCACTCTGTAGCCATTCTGGACGTGTGGGGTGTCGCATTGTCCTGCTGGAATCTCCCAATGGACATGAAGGATGCAGGTGATCAGAGAGGATGCTTACGTATGTGTCACCTGTCAGAGTCGTATCTAGAAGTATGAGGAGTCCCATATCACTCCAACTGCACACGCCCCACACCATTACAGAGCGTCCACCAGCTTGAACAGTCCCCTGCTGACATCCAGGGTCCATGGATTCATGAGGCTGTCTCCATACCCGTACACGACCATCCGCTCGATACAATTTGAAACGAGACTCGTCTGACCAGGCAATGTGTTTCCAGTTATCAACAGTCCAATGTTGGTGTTGACGGGCCCAGGCGAGACACATAACTTTGTGAACTTTGTGTCGCTCAGTTATCAAGGATACACGAGTGGGTCTTCGGCTCCGAAGGCCCGTATCGACGATGTTTCGTTGAATGGTGCCCTCGATGACACTTGTTAGAGGCCCAGCATTGAAATTTGCAGTAATTTACGGAAGAGTTGCACTTCTGTCACGTTGGACGATTCTCTTCAGTTGTCGTTGGCCTCGTTCTTGCAGGATCTTTTCCCGGCCGCAGCGATGTCCGAGGTTTGATGTTTTACCGGATCCCTGATATTCACGGTACAGTCGTGAAACGGTCGTGCGGAAAAATCACCACTTCATCACTACCTGGGAGATGCTGTGGCCGGCCGAAGTGGCCGTGCGGTTCTAGGCGCTGCAGTCTGGAACTGCGAGACCGCTACGGTCGCAGGTTCGAATCCTGCCTCGGGCATGGATGTGTGTGATGTCCTCAGGTTAGTTAGGTTTAACTAGTTCTGAGTGCTAGGGGACTAATGACCTCAGAAGTTGAGTCCCATAGTGCTCAGAGCCATTTGAACCATTTTTTTTTGAGATGCTGTGACCCTCGCTCGTGTGCCGACTACAACACCACGTTCAAACTCACTTTCATCTTGATAACTTGCCATTGTAGCAACAGGAACTGCGCCAGACACTTGTTTTCTTAAATACGCGTCGCCGACCGCAGCGCCGTATTCTGCCTGTTTACATATCTCTGTGTTTGAATACGCATGTCTATACCAGTTTTCTTGGCACTTCAGTGTATGGACAGCAAACTGCAGTAGCTTCTTCTTCTTCTTCTTCTTCTTCTTCTTCCTTTTCCTTTAATTGACGATAGATTTTTTATTCCGTAATCCACATTATCTCTCCTCAATATCTGCCCAAAAACGTATCGTAATGAACCATTGCCGTAAACATTACGTTACTGAAAACGTAACATAAGCTTGTCTGTGACTCTCCTGTCCTAGCACACAGTGCAGATAACTAGCGTATCGTAACTCTTCCACTTGCTGAGAGAATGCAAGTTAGCAGAATATTAGTTGCAATAAAGGTTTCTTATTTACAATACGGTACACGCAGAACAGTACTCTGGTACTTTTAGACATTACTTTTCCGTTAACTTACATTTCCCATAGATGAATAGCATTTATAACTTCTCCTCGTTGTTTCAGCCTAAGGAGTAGGCAGTCATCTACTGGATTCGCAATTTCCTCTCAGGAAGGTGCAGTTGGTAGTCATGGAGTGAAACAGAATTGATACCTGGGGTTCCCTAAGGAAGTGTTAGTTGTTCCTACTCTATATAAACTATTTAGGAGACACTCTGAGCAGCACTTTTAGATTGTTTGCCAATGACGTTGTCATTAACCACCTAGTAAAACCATCAGAAGATCTAGACCAATTTGCCGCCCGGAGTGGCCGTACGGTTCTAGGCGCTACAGTCTGGAACCGCGAGACCGCTACGGTCGCAGGTTCGAATCCTGCCTCGGGCATGGATGTGTGTGATGTCCTTAGGTTATTTAGGTTTAAATAGTTCTAAGTTCTAGGGGACTGATGACCTCAGTAGTTAAGTCCCATAGTGCTCAGAGCCATTTGAACCAGTTCTAGACCAATTTCAAAATTATTTCGAAAAGATGAATGTAAAGTTACGAAGAGTTGCAATTTAAACTGTAAAGCGTGTAAGGTCCTCCACATGAGTGCTAAAAGGCATCCGTTAAACTTAGGTTACACTATAAATCAGACTCTTTAAGGACTGTCGATTTAATTAAATACATATTTTTGAGTCATAAATGGTTCAAATGGCTCTGAGCACTATGGGACTTAACATCTATGGTCATCAGTCCCCTAGAACTTAGAACTACTTAAACCTAACTAATCTAAGGATATCACACAACACCCAGTCATCTCGAGGCAGAGAAAATCCCTGACCCCGCCGGGAATCGAACCCGGGATTTTTGAGTCATAAATCTTCTGATTGATTTGATGTGACCCGGGCGTATTTCTCTCCTGTGCTAACGTTTTCGTTTCAGACTAGCTCCTGCAATCTACGTCCTCACTTATTTTCTAGATGTTTTCCTCCTCAGACTAAGGCATATGTTTGGTACTAGGAGACGTGTCTTACCTAGTAGCCGGCCGTGGTGGCCGAGCGGTTATAGGCGCTTCAGTCCGGAACCGTGCTGCTGCTACGTGCGCATGTTCGAGTCCTGCCTCGGGCATGGATGTGTGTGATGTGCTTAGGTTAGTTAGTTTTAAGTAGTTCTAAGTCTAGGGGACTGATGACCTCAGATGTTAAGTCCCATAGTGCTTAGAGCCATTTTCTTACCTAGTAATTCCCTTTTTGCCAATGCTAATCTGCTTTCTACGCCCTCGCCGGCCGAAGTGGCCGCGTGGTTCTGGCGCTGCAGTCTGGAACCGCGAGACCGCTACGGTCGCAGGTTCGAATCCTGCCTCGGGCATGGGTGTGTGTGATGTCCTTAGGTTAGTTAGGTTTAAGTATTTCTAAGTTCTAGGGGACTAATGACCTCAGCAGTTGAGTCCCATAGTGCTCAGAGCCATTTGAACCATTTTCTACGCCCTCCTTGCTCCAACCGTAATGGGTTACTTTGCTGCCTATGTAGCAGAATTCCTTAACTTCATCTACTTCTCGATCATCAATCCTGATGTTAAGTATCTCGCTGTTCTCATTTCTGCTGTTTCACATTACTTTCATCGTTCTTCAACTTATTCTCAATCCGTATTCTGTACTCATTAGACTGTTCATTCTATTCAGCATAGAATGTAATTCTTATTCACTTTCACTGAGGATAGCAGTGTCATCAGCGAATCTTATCACTGATACCCAGTCACCTTGAATTTTAACCCTACTCTTGAAAATTTCTTTTATTTCTGTGACTGCCTCTTCGATACACACATTGAACAGTAGGGGCGAAAAACAGCCGAGAACTTCCTTCTTGGTCTTCCACTCTTATTATTCCGTCTTGGTTCTTGCACATATTGTATATTGTCTGTCTGTCCCTGTAGCTTACGCCTACATTTCTCACAATTTCGAACATCTTACATCATTTTACATTGTCGAACGCTTTTTCCATGTCGACAAATCCTATGAACGTCTCTTAATTTTTCTTTAGCCTTGCTTTCATTATTAACCGCAATGTGAGAATTGCCTCTCTGGTGCCTTTACCATCCCTAAAGCCAAACTGAACGTCATCTAACATATCCTCAATTTTCTTTTCCATTCTTCTGTACATTATTTTCGACAGCAACTTGGATGCTTGAGCTGTTAAGCCGATTCTGCGATATTTCACGCACTTACTGTCTCTTGCAATCTCCGGAATTGTGTGGATGATATTTTTTGCAAACGTATGATGGTATATCGACAGATATACATCAACGTGAATAGTCGTTTTGTTGCACATCCCCCAATCTTTCTAGATATTCCGATGGAATGTTGTCTATCCCTTCTACCTTTTTCGATCTTAAGTCTTCCAAAGGTCTTTTAAATTCTCATTCTGGTTACGGATTTTCTATCTCTTCCCCACCGACTTCTGTTTTATCCTCTATCGCGTCGTCAGACGAGTCCTCTTCCTTATAGAAGCCTTCGGTGTATTCTTTCCACCCACCCACCCACCCACCCGAAGATTGTTCTGACTTTTCCGATTTCTTCACATTCCTAATGCAGCTATTTTGCCTTAACTTCCCTGCAGTTCTTATTTATTTCATTCCTAAGTAACTTGTATTTCTGTATTCCTGAATTCCCCTGAATGTTATTGCACCTCCTTCTTTCGCCGATCAGCTGAAGTATTTATTCTGTTACCCATGGTTTCCTCGCACTTACCTTCCTTGTACCTGTGTCTTTTCCGCAATTTCTGTGATTTCTCATTGTAGAGATGTCCATACCTCTTCAGCTAAAATGCCTACTGACCTATTCATTATCTCAGTATCTATGCATCAGAGAACATATCTCTTCTTCGTTCCCTATTATTCCTGTATCCCATTTCTTTGCGTATTGATTTTTCCAGACTAGTGTCATAAAACTTCAGCCTGCTCTTCATAATTATTAAATTATGATGTGAGTCTGTATCTGCTCGTAGGTACACCTTACAATCTAATATCTGATTTCGGAATCTCTGCCTGACTGTGATGTAATACAACTGAAACATTCCTGTATCTCCTGGCTTTTTTCAAGTATTCCTCCTCCTCTTGTGATTTTTGAACAGAACATTCGCTATTACTAGCTGAACTGTATTGCAGAACTAAATCAGTCCCCCCCCCCCCCCAAGCCCATATTCTGCCGTAACCCTTTATTCTAATAGTCATGGCGGACTGGAATGTGGTTGTGGAAGAGAGAGTAGATTTTCAGTTCCCTTTACGTGCTGAATTTCTCGTTCACTATCATATACTTTCTGTATCTCTTCATCTCCTCCTTGTGACGTCGCCATGTATACCTGAACTATTGTTGTCGGTGTTGGTTTGCTGTCGACTCTAATTAGAATAACCCTGTCACTGACCTGTTTAAAGTAATTCACTCTCCGCTCTACCTTCTTATTTATAGCGAATCCTAGTCACGTTACAGCAATTTCTGTTGCTGCTTATGTTACTCTTGTCTTCTTTCCATTTCACTTCACTGACCCCGCTGTATCTAGACTGAGCCTCAGCATTTCTATTTTCAGATTTTCTACCTTCCTTGCCATGTGCGAAATTCTGGCATTCCAAGCCCCGAATCATAGAACGTTATCCTTTCGTTGGTTATTCATGGTTATTCAATCTTTTTCTCATGGTCACCCTTTGGAGTCACCTCTCGGACACCCAGATGGGGGACTAGTCCGAAATCTTTTGCCAATAGAGAGATCATCATGACACTATTTTAGTTACAGGCCAAGTTTCCCGTGGGTACACATTAGGTGTCTTTAATGCAGTGGTTTCCCTTCTGCATTCTCAGGCCGTTGATCATTGCTGATTATACCGTCTTTTAGGGACTGTTAGGTTAGTGTCGCTTAACGTCCCGTCGACAATGAGGTCATTAGAGACGGAGCGCAAGCTCGGGTTAGGGAAGGATGGGGAAGGAAATCGGCCGTGCCCTTTCAAAGGAACCATCCCGGCATTTGCCTGAAACGATTTAGGGAAATCACGGAAGACCTAAATCAGGATGGCTGGAGACGGGATTGAATCGTCGTCCTTCCGAATGCGAGTCCAGTGTGCTAACCACTGCGCCACCTCGCTCGGTTTAGTGACTGTTTGTGAACGCAAGGGGAACAAAATGGCGTGAACCTCGGTCTGCTCCTCAGCCCTCTTGAGAAGACTGTTGGGAGAATGAGAATGACTTCTTATGCCAGAATTCTTCGACCACCATTGCTAATGATTTTAATTTAAAAGTTAAGCAGTAGTGGGTTCGAACCAGCGGCCGAGGTTGCTTTGATTATCACTCTAAGATGCTACTCCTACATGACGGGTGTCCAGGGATATCAATTATCAACAACTAAAACTGCAACAGTGACGTAGAAAAATGTTGTAGGGAATATGAATCAGAGACTGCGTTTTTTCATCGCGGCAAGATCTTTTCACGAAATTTCTGTCAACTTTCTTTTTCAAATGCGAAAATATTTTGCTGACTCCCACCGACATAAAGAAAAATGAGCATCGTAATAAAATAAGATTTATGGGAGCTCGCATGGGGAGATTAGGTGTTCGTTTTTCCCACATGCTATTCGAAATTGGAATGGTAGAAAATAGCCTCAAGGTGGTTCTACGAACCATCTGTCAAGCACTTAAGCGTGAACTGTAGAGGAAATTATGTAGATGTAGTCTGCAGGGGTCTGCCCCACGGTGACAAGTCTTCCAGTTCGAGTACTGAGGCGGCTAGTAAGGCTTTAAGGCAGCCCGCCCGGTTAGCCGTGTGGTCTAACGCACTGCTTTCCGGGCGGCAAGGAACGCCTGGTCCCCAGCACGAATCCGCCCGGTGGACTTGTGTCGAGGTCCGGTGAGCCAGCTAGTTTGTGGATGGTTTTTATGCGGTTTTCCATCTGCCACGGCGAATGCAAGCTGGTTCCCCTTATTCCGCCTCACCTACACTATGTCAGCACCTACTGCGCAAAACAAGTTCTCCACGTACGCGTACACCACAGTTACTCTACCACGCAAACATTGGAGTTACACTCGTTTGGTGTGAGACGTTCCCTGAGGGGGGGGTGGGGGGGGGGGGGGAGGGGGAGGGTTCCACCGGGGTCCGAACCGCACAATAACTCTGGGTTCGGTGTGGGGCGGCGGAGGGGTGAAGTGGACGGCGGTAGTCGTCGTGGGGTTGAGGACCACTGCGGCTGTGGCAGGGACGGGGCCTCCGGTTAACATACAATACAATACAAGGCCTTAGGACAGTTGATTAGCAATCTGGAGGAGCACGGCTCACATTCCCTGTCGGCTATCCATATCTGGGCACTCCGTAATTTTCTAGATCACTCGACGCCAGTGCTGGGGAGGTTCCTTTCAACGGAAGCGTCCGATATGTTTCCCCATCTCCGTTCAGTCCGAGTTTACGCTTCGTCTCTGACCTCATCATCAATGCAACGTAAAATCTTAATATTCCTATCTAATACGTTGATAAGATATTGTCGGGTTATCAGTCGAGTCGTTGCGTTGTGTTGTCGCAACATTTCGACGAGTTTCCTGCTCGTCATCTTCAGACGAAGAAATTGGAAATTTGTGGTAGGATCTCGTTGGACCAAATTGCTGAGGTCATCAGTCAATATGCTTGCACACTACTTAATGTAACTTAAACTGACTTAGGATGAGGACGACAAAAAAAGGTTCAAATGTGTGTGAAATCTTATGGGACTTAACTGCTAAGGTCATCAGTCCTAAGCTTACACACTACTTAACCTAAATTATCCTAAGGACACCCACCCATGCCCGAGGAAGGATCGAACCTCAAACGGGGGGAACCGCGCCGACCGTGACAAGACGCCCTACACCGTGTACCCCGCGCGGCTCAGACGAAGAGTTAGCCTGAAGATGACGAGAATAAACTAGTCGAAACGCTGCGACAAAATTACATCACGACTCACCTGACAAACCGAGAATATTTCATCAATGTCTTTCAGAGAGCCTGCATTTCCGTACCGGTTTGGTAATACGAGTGTAAATCATGTTATCTGTTTCACCGTCAGCATGAGGGTAACGTACTGGATATGTTATGTGTCAGAGAGGAGGGGATTCATGGGGGCATAATTCACGTTTTTGTTAATACCCATCATTTATCGCAATCTTGCATCGGTGGTAATTACGCGAGAGCTTCGGTGCAGAGTCTTGGCAGAGAGAAGGAACGGACTTTTGAGTCGGTCGGTCGGCACGGGGCGTCTGGACTGCATCGGACGCGTCGGTGAAGTATGACCGTGGGCAGTGTGGCGGCAGTTTCCCGGCAGCGTTGTTGTCGGAGAGCGGCGGACCGGGAAATTGGGCAGATGGCGGAGCCGCCGGACGTGTGAGAAACGACGCCCGGCGCCGCCCCGCCGCCTGCTTTCGCCACTCGGGCGCCGCCGCCTTCCGGCAAGAGGCGCCTATTGTGTGCCTTATGGCAGCTTCCGGTCAGACCGCTCATTAGTCTATTTCTTAAGTCACTAATCTATCTCTACCATCTGGTGAACAAGATGTATGAGACACGCGAAATACCCTCAGACTTCAAGAAGAATATAATAATTCCAATCCCAAAGAAAGCAGGTGTTGACAGATGTGAAAATTACCGAACTATCAGTTTAATAAGTCACAGCTGCAAAATACTAACGCGAATTCTTCACAGATGAATGGAAAAACTGGTAGAAGCCGACCTCGGGGAAGATCAGTTAGGATTCCGTAGGAATATTGGAACACGTGAGGCAATACTGACCCTACGACTTATCTTAGAAGAAGGATTGAAGAAAGGCAAACCTACCTTTGTAGCATTTGTAGACTTAAAGAAAATGGATGTGTGTGATGTGCTTAGGTTAGTTAGGTTTAAGTAGTTCTAAGTTCTAGGGGACTAATGACCACAGCAGTTGAGTCCCATAGTGCTCAGAGCCATTTGAACCATTTTTGAACTTAAAGAAAGCTTTTGACAATGTTGACTGGAATACTCTCTTTCAAATTCTAAAGGTGGCAGGGGTAAAATACAGGGAGCGAAAGGCTATTTACAATTTGTACAGAAATCAGATGGCAGTTATAAGAGTCGAGGGGTATGAAACGGAAGCAGTGGTTGGGAAGGGAGTGAGATAGGGTTGTAGCCTCTCCCCGACGTTATTCAATCTACATATTGAGCAAGCAGTAAAGGAAACAAAAGAAAAACTCGGAGTAGGTATTAAAATCCATGGAGAAGAAATAAAAACTTTGAGGTTCGCCGATGGCATTGTAATTCTGTCAGAGACAGCAACGGACCTGGAAGAGCAGTTGAACGGAATGGACAGTGTCTTAAAAAGAGGATATGAGATGAACATCAACAAAAACAAAGCGAGGATAATAAATGTACTGGAATTAAATCACTTGATTCTGAGGGGATTAGATTAGGAAATGAGACACTTAAAGAAGTAAAGGAGTTTTGCTATTTGGGGAGCAAATAACTGATGATGGTCGAAGTAGAGAGGATATAAAATGTAGACTGGCAATGGCGAGGAAAGCGTTTCTGAAGAAGAGAAATTTGTTAACTTCGAGTATAGATTTAAGTGTCAGGAAGTCGTTTCTGAAAGTATTTGTGTGGAGTGTAGCGATGTATGGAAGTGAAACTTGGACGATAAGTAGTTTGGACAAGAAGAGAATAGAAGGTTTCGAAATGTGGTGCTGCAGAAGAATGCTGAAGATTAGATGGGCAGATCACATAACTAATGAGGAGGTATTTGAGAGAATTGAGGAGAAGAGGAGTTTATGGCACAACTTGACAACAAGAAGGGACCGGTTGGTAGGACATGTTATGAGGCATCAAGGGATGACAAATTTGGCATTGGAGGGCAGCGTGGAGGGTAAAAATCGTAGAGGCAGACCAAGAGATGAATACGCTAAGCAGATTCAGAAGGATGTAGGTTGCAGTAGGTACTGGGAGATGAAGAAGCTTGCACAGGATAGAGTAGCATGGAGAGCTGCATCAAACCAGTCTCAGGACTGAAGACCACAACAACAACAACAATCTATCGTTCTGCATGCCTCTGGTCGGTCGTGCAAAAGTTGTCACTTCTGCAAAACGTATTGGTTTGGACCCCGGTTGGATGCGGCTCGCCACGATTTTCTTTCCTTTGCCCATTTCTCCATCTCACAGTAGCAGATACATCTTCAGTTCTTTGTTGTGTACACGTTCATTTATAAAAATGGTTCAAATGGCTCTAAGCACTATGGGACTTACCTGAGGTCATCAGTCCCTTAGAACTACGTAAACCTAACTAACCTAAGGACATCACATAGATCCATGCCCGAGGCAGGATTCGAAACTTCGACCGTAGCAGCCGCGTGGTTCCGGACTGAAGCGCCGAGAACTACTCGGCCACAGGTTCATTCATAAGTCCGAGGGGACATCAAAACGACCTACGTCGAATCAAGATGTTTGGAGTAGATGACGCCCTCTCAGAATAATTAAGATCTTTCGGAGAATCAGCAGTGATACAACCATTCCGCCTGATATGTGAGATGTATGAGGTAGCTGAAATAACTTCAGACTTCAGTGAGCCGTGGTAAAAATTGCTGTTTTGAAGAACGCGCCGCAGCGCGTTGTGTGAAGCAGTCGCCCTCTGTTTCTGGCGGTGGCGCCGCTGTGGCAATCGCAGCTTTGGTGTCTCCCTCTGGTATGAAAGGGGAAAGGTTGCCTGTTCACGCGCATTTAAGGGGCGCTATTAGCTCGGCAGTGAGTCAGTCTGAGTGAGGCTGGGTCAGTCTCGAGTCACCAGTTGCTGGTCTGTCTCTCGTTCGCGTTTGTGCGGCACTGTCTGTCGCCGGAGTGCTAGTACGTCTGTCATTTGGATCAAACTTTAAAGCCAGGAAATGAGAGTCTTGCCACTCCGCCAGTAACAGTCGTCCGGTCGGGGTTGCGTTCCTGCATCTGAGACTGCGCGTTAGGCCGCCAGTCTGCTCGAGTTGCTTGGGCAACGGTTGTTGGAGGTTGGATCCGTCGGTTGGTTGGCCCCGCACTGAGACACAAGATGACTTCTCCGTCTTGAGCGTTGGCGCATGTGAGGTCCCCACGTGAATCCAGTGGGCCGCGCCGTATAGAAAGGGGTAGTGGCTTCGCGGTCGACACGAGACCAACAGGAGTCAAACCACGACATGGGGCTGGCCGGGGCAAGCTGCGACGCCGCGAGACGGGAGATCGGCGCGCCTTCCTGCGTCTGTTGAAGCGGCTGGTAGCGGACGGTTCGGGAGAGCGTAGGGGGTGCTGCGCCAGGTCTTCGCCAGACATCCAGGTTTATTAAAAGTTAAGTGATTCGTGATATGTTGTTTTATTTACTTGTTAAATGAAACTTCCTGGCAGATTAAAACTGTGTGCACCGACCGAGACTCGAACTCGGGACCTTTGCCTTTCGCGGGCAAGTGCTCTACCATCTGAGCTACCGAAGCACGACTCACGCCCGGCCCTCACAACTGTACTTCTGCCAGTATCTCATTCTACTTGTTAAATTCTACTTGTGTTCTTGGTCAGTCTCTCCTCCCCAGCTTGCTCATCTGTCTCTCGTCCGCATTTGTTAGGCAGTTAATGTCTGTCTGTCTGTCGGTCCGCCGTACGTTAATAGTCGCCTCTGTCATGTTTGTCGGATTCGGTGTTAACGAATTTATTGCTTAAGGTATAAAGGCCGACTTCCTTTATATGTTTTTATCTTGCCTATCGTCTTGCGAGGTGGTATATGTGTAATGTAGAGCATTTTCGTACATTTTATGTGAAACTGCATTTCATGGATTTTATGTAAATGGTCGTTTTAGTATATAAAGTTGCCACCCTTCCACCGTAAGAGTTCTTTTAAAAACGAGTTGCACTTTCGGTGGCAAATAATTTTTAATGAGAGTGTTTTGTATCATTTCCATCTCTCTTACGGGGTGCATAGTTTATGTGGTTGTGTGAGTTGTTAAAAAAATGGTTCAAATGGCTCTGAGCACTATGCGACTTAACTTCTGATGTCATCAGTCCCCTAGAACTTAGAAAACTAATTAAACCTAACTAACCTAAGGACATCACAGATATCCATGCCCGAAGCAGGATTCGAACCTGCGATCGTAGCGGTCGCTCGGTTCCAGACTGTAGCGCCTAGAAGCGCACGGCCACTCCGGCCGGCAGTTGTTAAAATTTTTAGTTTAAAGTAATCTGGTGTGTTGCAGATTTGCACCAGTTTAGTCTTTCAGAGGTTGTTGTGAGCGGTCGTGACTACGGCAAAAAGAAAAGAAGTTATTTCTGCCTCTGAATAAATTATAACTTGATATTTACAGGGTGCTTTCTGATTGTAATTTTAAATCTGTTTAAAAAAAAGGGCTTTTAGGAATAAAATTTACATTTATTAAAAAAATGTTTTAATTTGTTCATCAGTTACCCATTAGCAACTACTTCCACGCTCACATCGCTAGTAAATAATGTAAATTCTTAAGAAAAGCTTTTGAAAGTAAATTCACGGTTCATTCAGGAAGAATATTGTGCCATATGTGTCTTTGTACTGCTAACACTTCGAATTCCTAACATGACTGATACTTATACTGAACCACCAGTATAGTTGGTCGGTTGGTTGGTTGGTTGATTTGGGGAAGGAGACAAGACATCGAGGTCATCAGTCCTATCGGATTAGTGAAGGGTGGGGAAGGAAGTCGGCCGTGCCCTTTCAAAGGAACCATCGCGGCATTTGCCTAAAGCGATCCAGGGAAAACACGGAAAGCCTAAATCAGGATGGCCGGACGCGTGTTTGAACCGTCGTCCTCCCGAATGCGAGTCCGATAGCAATAGAGTAATCAAAAAGTATGTTACACATTATTATGGTAAGCCAAGTAGCTTTTATTCAATGCTGTACAACGCTTCAAAGTGGCACATATACACGACATTGTCACCAAGTCTCCGTAAATAACGGCCGCAATACATTACCAGTCGTTCGGTTCTCAATGACAGAAATCTTTTCCTTCGTCACGGAGCCATCCGCGCACTATTGCCTGCACATTAGCATCTCTCATTGATGACGATGGCCGTCCACCCTGATCAACGTCATTTACGTCTGTGTCGCTTTAGTCAGAGTTTTGACACCGGTTCATTGTGGCTGAACGCGATATTGCATTTGAGTCATATGCCGCCAGAATTTCGCGGTAAATCTGTGTACAGTTCAGGCAGATTGTCCACAAAAATTCTACTTTTGTGGGTATTTCGGCTGTGGAGTACTTCTATCCACGGCTCAGTCATGTCAATGTGACCACCGCCTATATTCAGCGTCAACATGTAATGGACACTCACAGATGGTAGGTGGCAGCACTAGCCGTGGAAGGTACATAAAGTGTGTCGGGAGGACGGGGAAAACAGTGCAGTCGTTGTCGTAATGCGGAAAAAGCGATTTATCTGACGTCCAAAAGGACATGGTCATTGGGTTTCAGGACAAGAGTGGAAATTTGTAAACTTGCCGCCATAGTTAAAGTATTCTGTGCATGGCAAAATAGCCGAGGCAACTGTGTTACCATAGATGACATGGGTGAACTATGGCTGTGGAGATGTTCCAAGATGCTACTCCAGGCGGGTGTAAAAATGAATGTGCGCAACGGAAAGTACTGAACTCGAAAATGAAGATTTGGCCCTGTCTCACTGCCCCCTGAAGCAGGATCTGTTAATGGTGATACTATTTCCTCCTTCTTGCTCTTTAACATATAAATTACAACATAAACATAAATGAATGATTAAGGAAACTACGAGGGTGAGTCAAATGAAAACCTTAAATTTGTAATAACAAATCGAAATTTCGCGCCGTTATCCTGGAAGTTGGTAAACGTGTTACAAACAGCGTGCAGAATGGTCTGTAGGTGGCAGCATAGTTCAGATGCACACATACCGTCGCAGTATCAGCATAAAGATGGCCGCCCCACTTGCGACTTGCACCATGGAAGAACAGCGTTCTGTTATTCAGTTTTTGCGTAGTGCAGGTGTGAAACCTATTGAAATTCGTCGATGAATGAAGGTTCAGTACGGTGATGCTTGTTTGTCACAGCAGGAAGTCTACGTATGGAGTAGGAAGTTAGCAAATGGTGTGACTTCAGTGGAAGATGCTCCTCGTCCAGGTCAGGAACAACGAGTTGTGACTCCACAGAACACTGCAGCAGTTGAAGCCATAGTGAAGGAAAACCGCCGAATGACACTGAATGACATTGAAGCATGTTTACAGATTAGTCATGGGTCCGCACACCACATTGTGCATGATGTGCTCCAGTTTCACAAAGTGTCTGCAAGATGGGTTCCACGGCAGCTGACTCCTGAAATGAGAGAACGACGTGTTGATGCTTGTGAAGAACTTCTTCGGCGCTTTTGAACGAGAAGGTGATGGCTTCCTTGCAAGAATCGTTACTGGGGACGAAACCTGGAAGAGAGTGAGCAAGGAATGTCACCTTTCCTCATCACCAAAACCAAATAAGTTTCGAACAGAACCATCAGCAGGGAAGGTTATGCTGACTCTCTTTTGGGACGGAAAAGGCGTCCTGTTGGAGCATTACATGCCTAGAGGGACCACTGTCACCAGTGCATCATACACAGATCTCCTAAAAAATCATCTTCGGCCTGCAATCAAATCAAAACGACGTGGATTGTTGTAAGCAGGTGTGTTTTTGCAACATGAGAATGCAAGGCCCCACACTGCCCGTACAACAGTTGCAACAATCACAGACCTGCATTTTGAGTATCTTCCTCATCCACCATACTCACCAGACCTTACCCAAGTGATTTCCCTATGTTTGGACCACTCAAAGACGCAATGGGAGGAAAGAAGTTCCGTTCTGATGAAGAGGTATGCGACGTGGTGCATGAGTGGTTGCGCGTACTACGAAAAGATTTTTTTTCTAAAGGAAATTATGGACTGTGTAAGCGCTGGACTTACATTGAGCGTGGGGGAGATTATGTTTAAAAGTGATGCAGCTTTGTACCACTTCTGCACAATAAATATCTTAAAAATATTTAAGGTTTTCATTCGACTCAACCGCCCAGAGTGGCCGAGCGGTTCTGGGCGCTACAGTCTGGAACAGCGCGACCTCTACGGCCACAGGTTCGAATCCTGCCTCGGGCATGGATGTGTGTGATGTCCATAGGTTAGTTAGGTTTAAGTAGTTCTAAGTTCTAGGGGACTGATGACCTCAGAAGTTAAGTCCCATAGTGCTCAGAGCCATTTGAACCATTCGACTCACCCTCGTAGTAACTACTAAATGATAAATGTTGTTTCTGCTTATAATTTAATTTAGATTAAAACCGCTTTATATATTACAAGTCTTTATATATCGATGTCGAATGGACATAAAGAGATACAAACGAATTCCCTAACTAATATTACTGATCAACTGCGCAAATCTGCCCCTTTTTGTGGTTACGCGATCTAATATAAATAACGTGAGATGACTGACGTAATCTATGTACGAAACACTAGAAGACACCACTTTCGAAGATGATCTACAGTGCAACCTCAGTGGAAATAAAACTTACGTGATCAAAGCTGTTTAGCTTTATAGCCTTAACAAGCCGAAGCAATTAGCAATATCACCGTATGTACTGCGTCAGGTGCGTCGGAGAGATGGTTCTCGTGCACGTCTGCAACGGGGAAGTACTCCAGCCACAAAATAAAAAACTCATTCAGACACTAGGACGGCAGAAGGCGGTCCTTTGACTAGTATAATCTAATACTGTCTTCTCCTCTCTGTGTTCTACAGACAAGAAATGAAAACTCCCAGCCACAAGGATGGAATTCAGATAACGTCTCTACGTGAGCATAGACAGAGGAAGTGCTCTCAATCACTGAACGCTGCGCACTCAACGACGACACCCTACCTGGAGGCGAAGTCCAGAATAGTATAAGTTCGCAACAGCACAGTGCCTAACCGTTCTAACTATAAAATGTCCTGAGAGCAAAGACAGCAAGTCCGCCTGTACCAACAAAAGCTGATACTGAGCGACCATCAAACCCGGGCGCTCAAAACGGAAGACCTCTTCTCTCCACCTCTGGCTTCCCAGCAAAACTCGGCTCCCCTCCATCATAACTGGAGAAGGCCAATCCTATTCTCGAAACCATGGAATATTCTCCCTCTCTACAGTGTCTCACGACCGCCGGCCAACCATATTTTAGTCTTGTCGTTCAGCGCGGAAAGTTTGCGAGGAAATACCTATACTCATACAATGGTACGCTTCTCAGAGTAAAAATCCTTGGAAATAATCCAGCCTGCGATTTCCGATGCAACACTTCCTTGTTCCTCTCTGCTGCTTCCAAGATTTTCAGACTTTCCGAAGTATTATCCGGTTATCCTTCTGGCCCCATTACAAAGCGGCCGGCCGCCGCTGTATTGTGCTTCCGCGCTCAGGTGCCCAGACCGTCCATCTTGACACTTCCTGTAAGAAGCAGGACCAACACACCTGTGCGGGATTTTCCACCCAGGTCTTGAGTTATGCCTGACGTTTCATTTCCACTGGCGTTGCAACCTCTGCCAGTGTAGGCAATCATTGATACGCCATTTTGATAATAAAGACAGTCCATCACCTTTCATGCAATAAGCATTAACAGCTATTTACGAAGTGTATGTGAGAATGTCAGTCTTCTTTAAATATTCATATATACGATGTACAACCTATCAAATGATACTTTATTGCGATTGTAAATGACGGCGCCTGTAAGGTGCGAAATTATAGTCACCTTACAATGTGTGCGGTCGAATAGATATGCAGCTGTTGAGCAACTGACAGCCCAGATGTACCACGGGGCTAACAACAGTGTCTCTTCAACGACCGTTCAGTGAACGTCGCTGCGTACGGACATCTGCAGTAGGCGCCTGGTTCAGGCTCCCGTGATGACTGCTTTCATCAGCGTCAAAGGCTGGAATTTGCGCGGCAGTACTAAAACTAGACGTCCAGTGCGTGGCGACACGTTACCTTTTTCAGGTGAGTCAAATTTTATGCTCCGTCGGACTTACGGCCGTTGGCGTGTACGGCGTGAAACGTGTGAAACCAAACATCCTGCATTCCTGAATGTTTTTGTGGTACTCTGTGGGTCATCTCGTCATTATAGAAAGGTCAGTGAATCAGCACATCTATCCTTGGGGACTATGTCGAACCATACGAGGTGCGGCTAGAAAAAAACCGGACTGATGCTGGAAAAAACATTTATTTACAATTATTTACAATTTCATGTTATCTCCTTCAATGTACTCTCCTCCTCGGTCTCTACACCGCTCCATACGAATTTTCCACTGTTCATAGCAATGCTGCAGATCATTTTCGGTAAGTCCATACATTACTTCCGTCGCTTTTTCTTTTACTGCTTCAACAGTCTCAAATCTAGTTCCTTTCAAAGCTGACTTGACTTTAGGGAAAAGAAAAAAGTCACAGGGGGCCAAATCAGGTGAGTAGGGTGGATGATCTAAGATGGGAATGTTGTGTTTTGCCAAAAACGTCTTCACTGACAACGCACTGTGAGCTGGGGCATTGTCTTGGTGAAGCATCCATGACTTTTTTCTCCACAAATCGTTCCGTTTTCTCCGTACTCGCTCACGTAGGGTAGCGAGGACGCTAATGTAGTAATGCTGATTCACTGTTTGTCCCTCTGGTACCCAATCAATGTGCACAATCCCTTTGATGTCAAAAAAAAACAATCATCATTGCCTTGAATTTCGATTTTGACATTCGGCCATCTTGAAATCGTTTAAACCACTCAAACACTTGTGTTCGCGATAAACAATCATCGCCGTACACTCGTTGTAACATTACAAACGTTTCACTTGCAGATTTTCCTAGTTTGAAACAAAATTTGATGTTAACACGCTGTTATTTCTGTACACTCTTTCTGTACACTCAACATTTTCCGACGCACAGACAAAACGTCAACTACTTAAAACAGACGCCACGGGCAGACTGAGTGCAGGAGGCAGATGAAACTCGAGCAGTAGGCGGAGCGAGAGTCACGTGACAGGCCACGCGACTTTCAGCCTTATTGCATTCGTTTTATTGTTTCACCAGTACTAGTCCGGTTTTTTTCTAGCCACACCTCGTATACGCAGTTTGTTTTCTCTTGCCATGATGGCATGACATTCCCTGAGTAATCTCGCCATTCTGGAAGGCGCAATGAATCAACACAAGTAAGCGGCTATCTTTGGAGACAATATTCTGTCCTATGCGCAGTTTATTTTTTCTTCACTTGATGGCATGTACCAGCAGGGCAATTAAACCTGTCACACACCATGCAGCACACGTGCATGATTCGAAGGGCTCCAGGGTGAGTTTATCGTATTAGACTGACCATCAAACTCCCTGGATTTAAGCCCAACGGAGAATGTGTGGGGCCGCGTCGAACGGGCTGTTCACGCCTTGGGTCCTCAGCTGAGAAACTTAGCGCAGCTGGCCACGGCTCTGGTCTCGGCGTGGCGCCACATCTCTGTCGGTACCTTCCAGAACATCACTGCGCGCCTTACAGCAGTTCGTGAACGGTTGCAGAGCCCGTCAAATTATTTGTGGAACTTGCGGTGAAGGAGGACATAAAAAGGCGAAATGCCCACGACTGGAGCATAAAATTGCTGCATCCCTTGTAAAAAAAAAATACAGGAATACAGGGGTGCAAAAACTACATTCAAAACTGCACTAATCACGACTAGACAGGAACTGTGGGAACGCTACGTCGCAGCACATCTACAACACAACACATGTGGAGCACCATACAAACAACACAACTGAGAAAATTAAGTCCCCTATTGTCCTGGTTGCTCTACGGCAGGATGACGGGACTATGACACTGGGATGGAGACAAATAGTACAATATCTGCTCGACAAACTCCGCCCCAATGACGGGCAACGAGCAGATGGACGAACACACACACACACACACGTTAGTGAGACAACGTATAGGGATTACGCTAGAGAAACTGCCACCTTGCCGCGGAGGTTGCACTGGCTTTAAAAACAAGAAAGCACCAGTACCAGACCATATCTACTCGGAAATATTGCGGCAGGTCTCGCCGCAGATGACTCTGTATTTAACAATTCTAATAAATGATGCCCTGGGGATGGGACGCGTGCCTCAAGTCTGGAAAACAGCCTACACAGTAATTATTACAAAAGCCGCAGATAGGGGTCCATCAGACCCAAAATCGTACCGATAAATCTTCTTGTTAAGTACATTGGCTAAGGTCAGTGAGAGGCTCCTATGTAACCGCCTCCAAACTCACAGGGCGAGCACCAGTTTGGCTTTAGACCGAGAAAATCTATTGACAAAGTGATGAATCGGGCTTCCTAAAATGTGGAACAGTCATTACAGAAGTACGCACTTACGATTCGTATTGACATTCCTGGCACCTTTGATAATCTTTGATAGCCAGCTATGTTTGCACGATTTCCAGAATTACAGGTACGTGGATCCTTGTGTAATAGTCTTCGAGACTACTGTAGGAACAGAGTGGTTGAGTGGCAAGGGGGCAGCCGCGAGGTTGTACCAAAGGATGTCCACAAGGATCTATCGGCGGACCCATCTTCTGGGATATCACAATTGAACCACTCTTGAATTTAATCGAGGGAGATGAACGTTCAGACGGGACCACCGCTTACGCTGACGACCTGTTAGTCAGCCAACACAAGAGCAATGTTGGTAAACAAGGCCAGTGATATGCTACGTGCAAAACAACAATGGAGCAACTAAAATAAATTATCCATAGCAACACAAAAAACGTAATGCTTAAAGTTTCATTACAAAAACTCCCGCCAATTAAAATAAACCACAGAAACATAAAACGTTAAGAAGTAACTAGATATCTTGGGGCACACACTGTCGAACGACATAGCCTCAGCGAACACTCTAAACTATTCACAAACAAAGCGGAAAATGTACTTCACAAACTAGCAACATTAAATTCGACACGATACCGTCTATCACTCACACACATGAGAATGTACCATTGTGCTTTCGACTCGGTATTGAGCTTAGCAGCTGGTACATGGGCGTCTAGACTCGCTATCGTCATGAACAGGATCACTGTTAGGCGGGGCAGAGGAGCGTGCTACTTAGACTATCTGTGGCGCTCGGCATCACATCAGTCGATTCGCTGAATGTGGTGCTTGGAATATACCTGATCGACATAACCATCAGATATCGGGCTTATACAGACTGGCTGAGATGGGTAGACCTAAGAGAGTGTTGCAGATCACTGGACAGCACATAGAAGACAGGCGCCAACTAAAAAATTGGCGTGTGGACACTTGGCAAAAAGAGTGTGATGAGAATGATATGGGCCATCGAGTCTCTTGATTTTTCTCCACTATCAGGGAGTGGTTACGGTTGCGCCATGTCAACCCCAGCCGACGGATGGTTCATTTTGTGATTGGATATGGCCCTTATCCCATGCACTTGTAGCGCATGTCGCTTTCAAAAAGCAATCGTTGCACATGCAGGGAAATTGGTTCCCCAAAACATTTCCTTTCGAAATGCATTAGATACGGACACTTACGTAATAACATAGACGATGCAATGAGTAACCCAGATACGTGGACACAGTTCAGAGCAATCGCCAAGAACGTCTCAAAAGTAGAACATGAGATATTCGAACAGACTCATCAATACAGAAAGAGCAGAAGATGAAGATTGGCCGACATAGGTCGAGAAGCTCCAGTACTGACGGCGATACGCGTGAGAGTGACAACACTGACATAACATAGACACACAAAATATACATAACAAAGACACGTGAAACATGCACAGCTGTTCACGTGAACATTTAAAGATTGCACTTTGTACGTTATTACGAATGAATTTAATTGAAATAGGAGTAATCAGACTAGCCCTTGGATAGGTATTGTTGTAAAATCCGCTTTAAGCCTGTACCCGAAACTGTGAACCAGTAACATAAATGAACAGATCATTGTAAATGTATTAACATGGACGTAATATAAATTTTATTTAAAGTAAGTCAACACAATCAAACAGCGTAAATACACAGCAGAAACGAATCATGCAGGTTACGCAATTATACAAAATGAATGGGTCTACAATTCAAAAAAAGTTCTAGTGTTATTTTACAAAAATGTTTTGCAAGATTAATAATTGACTATTCATAACTTGTTATTTCTCCTACAGCTTTCCAAGAACAAAATAAATAAATAAATAAAAAATGTGTGTGAAATGTTATGGGACTTAACTGCGAAGGTCATCAGTCCCTAAGCTTACACTCTACCTAACCTAAATTATCCTGAGGACAAACACACACACCCATGCCCGAGGGAGGACTCGAACCTCCGCCGTGACCAGCCGCTCGGTCCATGACTGCAGCGGCTTAGACCGCTCGGGTATTTCTAAGAACAGTATATAACTTAATTAGATTACACTGAGGCAGGATTTTGTTCTAAAGCCACTCAATTTCTATTGTAACTAACCTAGTAGAAGTTATTGTTACGTAGCCTAACAAACTTCGACTCACACGGCACTCTAACAATCAACACCGACAGATCCGTATGGATTGAACAAATAGAGTTTTTCCGAAGAGCGATATTTATGTGGATAGTTACTAAAATGGGTGGCACCACATGTGGACGCTGGACTAAAAGTTCAGTACCAAGTTCTCTTTCCTAGGTGGTGAACGTATCTACTCTTTCCTGTCTTATTTTATTCTCTTCCTAAATTATACCATAAATTTATAATTTCCTACTTTCAGATTCCTTTTTTTAAGAAATGAGTAAGTAAAGATTACACCACACATACAGTGCAGACGAAAGAACTGCACGCAGCCTCCACGTGGTGCTGCATGGGCTACAGTGCTCCTGGCCTCAGCTGCGTAGCAGTTTTGCTGCGCTGTGGCGGCCATGCAGTTTGCAGTCCGCGCTGCAAAAGTTGGTTATTCTGACTTTTGACAGGTGGTCACATTAACGAGACTGAATAGTGTAGTCGCTGTGCGACTTCACTCGCACACTGTGAGTCTGCTGATACCTGTACCGCAGTAGAGCTATGCTTGCAGGAAACCAAGGACACGTACGATCTTCTATGTGCCACTCTTGTTGCGTAACGGTCTAAGTGTGGGAGGAAATGTGCAACTTATTTCCCCAAGTCCATACGTACCTCCTCCAGTGTTTAAAAAGAAGGCTGTATGAAAACTACAAGACAAAGAGAGAATCTTTCCAAGCTTAGATCTGTAGTAGACATCATAGCGTAGTTGCAGAGTGCATCACTAGGGGCAAGGCGTGTCGAAACACGTAGACAAATCGCTCGCTCTCTATTAACGCTTCGAACAAGTTCGCGCCTGCAGACAAACAACTAAATGAAAAGATTTGCAAAGCGGGCTGCTGTCATTGACCTTTCCAGGCAGCAGCTGCAGCAGTAGCAGTGGTTCCAATGAACTGCACACACGCTGTCAGGTTTGCAATGTCACAGATGTTCCCCATGTTGAGCACCTGTAATGCGAGCCAAGACTTGAAGAGATAGCCTTTCTATTGATATGTGCCTAATTTCTGTGTACCTTGTAGTTTTCGTCCAGCCGCCTTCTACATTATGAATAACCCTGTACGTTACCATACATGGCTAATTTAATTATAATAACCCCATACTTCAAACGCTTCTATTCTCTTCTTTTCCCGTATTTCCACACTCCGTGATTCACGAAAGGTCTACACACAGTGCTCTGCCACCAGAAGAGCATTTTCAGAAATTTCCTTCCTAACTTACGATTTATACTTTGTCGAGGAATACTTTCTTTGCTTGTACTAGCCTGCTTCTCATATCTTCCTTAGGTCATCCGTCACTCGTTATTTGGATTCCAGAATATGATCTACGTATACTTCATTTTTAAACGGCATTAATGCGAACCGCCACTGATAATGTACTAATTTAAATTCAAAACTGCTTTACATATTCTTATGTAGGGATCATCCACTCCCAGTCTGGAAACTCCTAATGTTTGTCAGGATGGATGGGAAAGAACCTGTGTGGCGTTGCAACACGCAGTAAAACAGGGTTAAATATTGCTTTAATTGTTTGTCCGAATATATATCGTCGCTGCATCTTCGGTGGCGACTGGTGGCTTAGCAAGCTGGTGAGGAATCTGCCGAACCAAGGGGCTGGCTCAGGCTGCCGTATATCGCTGCATCCGCCCTGTTCTCAGGGCTGTCAATGTAATTGGCGGGTTGCCGCCCGTGGCATGGAAGGCGCGCTCCGTCGGGTGCTCTACTCGGATATGGCAGTGACCAGCACACACCATTCAATAAATTAAAGATAGAGAGAGGAGGAAAGGAAAGGAGAGGAAAGGGAGAGGATCACTGCTCTCAGCTGCATAGGGACATTACTCGGAATCAGTGGAGAAGATTGAAAATGTATACCAGACCGGGACTCGAACCCAGGATCTCCAACTTACTAGGCAGCTGCGTCAACCAATGCACCGTTCGGGACAGAGAGTTACTGGAACGTTGCGGATACATCGCCATGCCTCGCCGGCGATCCACATTACCATCTGCAGTCCCTGCCCATTTTCTCCATATTAGCTCTCATTCTGGGAATACCCTCCCTCTATCCCGCTATCCCCACACCACTGCCCATCTTGTCACATCAGATGGACCACTATGGTAGTTACCGTGAGGTCATGTTGATCGCTAATGCTGGCCTGTCAGTTCGGTGGGCCGCCTGACCTAAGCAGTACTGGAGTTCAGAGTAGTTTGTTCGCCATGCTGAAACAGTGTTGGTGGGCCCCTGGACTACCTGTCAGTGGCCGCTGGTTTCTGTCATCCATTGCTACATATCTGAGATCATCTCGTGAGGCAGCATGAGTAGGATCAGTACCGGAACAATTTCATACACAAGATGTTGTAATAGAGAATCGAGTGCGAATTACATGCACGACATCGATCATACTGATTCACTGACTCTAGGCTAGCGATTTGGCATATACGTGGCGTTGAGGAAAGGCTGTGCTATTTGACGTCATTCGTCACGACTGAACCGCTTCTCCTGTTTACGAGTTGATAGCAGTTTCCCGTTCTGCTACATTTAAGACAGAAGATGAACATCAACGAAAGAAAAACGAGGACAATGGAATGTAGTCGAATTAAATCAGGTGATGCTGAGGGAATCAGATTAGGAAATGAGACACTCAAAATAGTAGATGTGTTTTGCTATTTGGGGAGAAAAATAACTGATGACAGTCGAAGTAGAGAGTATATATAATGTAGACTGGCTATGACAAGGAAAGCGTTTCTCAAGATGATAAATTATGTTAACATCGAGTATAGATTTAAGTGTCAGGAAGTATTTTCTGGAAGTATTTGTATGGAATGTAGCTACGTATGGAAGTAAAAGATGGACGATCAGTAGTTTAGACAAGAAGAGAATAGAAGCTTTCGAAATGCGGTGCTACAGAAGAATGCTGAAGATTAGATGGGTAGATCACGTAAGTAATGAGCAGGTACTGAATAGAATTGGGGAGAACAGGGACTTGACTAGAAGAAGAGATCGGTTGGTAGGACACATCCTAAGGCATCAAGGGATCACCAACTTAGTATTGGAGGAAAGCGTTGAGGGTAAAAGTCGGAGACCAAGAAATGAACACACTAAGCAGATTCAGAAGGATGTAGGTTGCATTAATTACTCGGAAACTTGCACAGAATAGAGTAGCATGGAGAGCTGCTCCAAACCAGTCTCTGGACTGAAGACCACAAGAAAAACAACAACAATAACAACATTTGCTTAATCAATTTGTTGCAGTGTCTCACCTGCTCTGTCCTACTCCTGATGACGCATTCTCCTTAGTGTTCTTACATCATGTTACGAGAGTAACAGAGGCAAGATGATCTTCACTCAACTGACTTTTTCCCACTGATCTCGCTCTTACCCACACAAAGAAGTGTTGATGACTCACCCTTTGTGGCCGACTATAGAATCATAATTTATACGCCTTGCAGCTGGCTCGCGTTGGTACCTCCGTGTGCTTGAGCAATGCTTGAGCAATCCCCGATTTCTTATTTTCTTGATGTGTAATACTCATCTTATGGTCCTGTGTTGTTCAGGATTGCACGTGCAGGGGGTCATATGTTGATTGAGTTTCTTTTTAGCTTTGCAAATAACGAACGGAAACATTCCGTTGTGTTTATTTATTTGGCCTCCATAGAAAAAACGAAAGTAGTCATAAACATTTCCGGCCGCTGTGGCCGAACGGTTCTAGGCGCTTCAGTCCGGAACCGCACTGCAGCTACGGTCACGGTCGCAGGTTCGAATCCTGCCTCGGGCATGAATGTGTGGGATGTCCTTAGCTTGCGCCTGCCGTACGCGTCAATGTCGTGTCAAGGCCCCCCCCCCCCTCCCCCCCCCCTAACCACCACTGCACAAGTGGCAGCCTCTCCCTTTGGTTGGTGCTTTCATTCCAGTGACGTCAAACAAGCCTTACGTGAAAATTATGATTTCTCCTCTGAATCAAATTAGACATAACGTAAATTTAAGTTGTACTGATAGTTAATTTTATGTACCAAACGATAAATACGGAATTTTGTGAACTTTGTGTGTGTGTGTGTGTGTGTGTGTGTGTGTGTGTGTGTGTGTGTGTTACACCTTCACGCTGAAACGGCAGGACAGATTTAGATGAAATTTTGGATGGAGGTAGGTTATACCCTGAGTTAACATACAGGATAATTTCTAAACACCCACCCATCAGAGGAGTGTAGATGAGGGTACAGAAGTAGTGTAGTCCACGACGGGAAAATACCTATATTTTGTTCATCCAGTATTTAAGAATAAGAGCACTTAGTGCCTTGCAACAAACTTTTCCATATTTTCCAAACTTTGACGAATTTTTCTCGCTGACAGCTCCTATACAGGGTGTTACAAAAAGGTACGGCCAAACTTTCCGGAAACATTCCTCACACACAAAGAAAGAAAATATGTTATGTGGACATGTGTCTGGAAACGCTTACTTTCAATGTTAGAGCTCATTTTATTACTTCTCTTCAAATCACATTAATCATGGAATGGAAACACACAGCAACAGAACGTACCAGTGTGACTTCAAACACTTTGTTACAGGAAATGTTCAAAATGTCCTCCGTTAGCGAGGATACATGCATCCACCCTCCGTCGCATGGGATCCCTGATGCGCTGATGCAGCCCTGGGGAATGGCGTATTGTATCACAGCCGTCCACAATACGAGCACGAAGAGTCTCTACAGTGGGTACCGGGGTTGCGTAAACAAGAGCTTTCAAATGCCCCCATAAATGAAAGTCGAGAGGGTTGAGGTCAGGAGAGCGTGGAGGCCGTGGAATTGGTCCGCCTCTACCAATCCATCGGTCACCGAATCTATTGTTGAGAAGCGTACGAACACTTCGACTGAAATGTGCAGGAGCTCCATCGTGCATAAACCACATGTTGTGTCGTATTTGTAAAGGCACATGTTCTAGCAGCACAGGTAGAGTATCCCGTATGAAATCATGATAACATGCTCCATTGAGCGTAGGTGGAAGAAACTAAAATGAGCTCTAACATGGAAACTAAGCATTTCCGGACACATGTCCACATACCATCTTTTCTTTATTTGTGTGTGAGGAATGTTTCCTGAAAGTTTGGCCATACCTTTTTGTAACACCCTACATAACAATGAAAAGAAAAAAAAATTATTACTTCTTTAGCGTGGTAACTGTTTTTGCGACACACTTTTCAGGCAGTAATTATATGTGCCACTGAATCTACCGGCTATATTACATCATTGCACGACATATAGTTCAGGAGACCGAACATCATAAACACGGAGATGCAAGAAAAACTGCAGCATCATGCATGACATTATAAGTTAGTACTTCTTTACTACTAACTCTATTCACAACACATTTCGCAGACAGTAGCGACAGGATGTACTTGCAAAATTATATCTCTGTACAACACATAATTCAGGAGATACATTGAATTTCATGAAAATGAAACTGCGGGGCAAAATTCGCTGGAAACACAGGTAAAATATGAGTACAAATACATGCGAAATATAAATACATGTGTAATATACACTGAAGCGCCACAGAAAGTGGTATAGTCATGGATATTAAGACACAGACATATATGCACAGGCAGAATACTTCGCTGCTGTCGGCAACGCTTATGTTGTTGTTGTGGTCTTCAGTCCTGAGACTGGTTTGATGCAGCTCTCCATGCTACTCTATCCTGTGGAAGCCGCTTCATCCCCCAGTACGTACTGCAACCTACATCCTTCTGTATCTGCTTAGTGTATTCATCTCTTGGTCTCCCTCTACAATTTTTACCCTCCACGCTGCCCTCCAATATTAAATTGGTGATCCCTTGGTGCCTCAGAATATGCCCTACCAACTGATCCCTTCTTCTAGTCAAGTTGTGCCACAAATTTCTCTTATCCCCAATCCAATTCAATACCTCCTCATTAGTTATGTCGTCTACCCATCTAATCTTCAGCATCCTACTGTAGGCTATTCTCTTCTTGTCCAAACTATTTATCGTCCATGTTTCACTTCCATACATGGCTACACTCCATACAAATGCTTTCAGAAACGACTTCTTGACACTTAAATCTATACTCGAAGTTAACAAATTTCTCTTCTTCAGAAACGCTTTCCTTGCCATTGCCAGTCTACATTTTATATCCTCTCTATTTCGACCATCATCAGTTATTTTGCTCCCCAAATAGCAAAACTCCATTACTACTTTAAGTGTCTCATTTCCTAATCTAATTCCCTCAGCAACACCCGACTTAATTAGACTACATTCATTATCCTCGTTTTGCTTTTGTTGATGTTCATCTTATAACCTCCTTTCAAGACATTGTCCATTCCATTCAACTGCTCTTCCAGGTCCTTTGCTGTCTCTGACAGAATTACAATGTCATCGGCGAACCTGAAAGTTTTTATTTCTTCTACATGGATTTTAATACCTACTCCGAATTTTTCTTTTATTTCCTTTACTGCTTGCTCAATATATAGATTCAATAACATCGGGGAGAGGCTACAACCCTGCCTTCCTAATCACTGCTTCCCTTTGATGTCCCTCGAATCTCATAACTGCCATATGGTTTCTGTACAAATTGTAAATAGCCTTTCGCTCCCTGTATTTTGCCCCTGCCACGTCCAGAATTTGAAAGAGAGTATTCTAGTCAACATTGTCAAATGCCAGAAACGTAGGTTTGCGTTTTCTTAATATGGCTTCTAAGATAAGTCGTAGAGTCAAAATTGCCTCACGTGTTCCAGTATTTCTACGGAATCCAAACTGATCTTCCCCGGTTATGTAAGACAAAAAGTGTCTGGCGCAGTTATTATATCGGTTACTACTGCTACAATGGCAGGTTATCAAGATTTAAGTGAGTTAGAATGTGGTGTTACAGTTGGCGCAGGAGCGATGGGATACAGCATCTCCGAGGTAGCGATGAAGTGGGGATTTTTCTGTACGACCATTCCACGATTGTACTTTGAATATCAGGAATTCGGTGAAACATCAGATCTTCGACATCGCTGCGGCTGGAAACAGATGCTGCAAGAACGGAACCAACAATGACTGAAGAGAATCATTCGACGTGACAGAAGTGCAACCCTTCTGCAAATTGCTGCAGGATTCAATACTGGGCGATCAACAAGTGGTAGCGTGCGAACCATTCAACGAAAAATCATCGATATGGGCTGTCGGAGCCGAAGATCCACTCGTGTACCCTTGATGACTGCACGACACAAAACGTTACGTCTCGCCTGAGCCTTCAACACCGACATTGACAGTTGATGACGGGATACATCTTGCCTGGTGGACGTTTCAAATTCTATCGAGGGGATGGACATGTACATGTACGGGTACGGAGACAACCTCATGAATCCACGGACCCCGCATGTCAGGAAATGAAGTCAGTCTATAACGACACGAGGAGATTACAGAGTGAGTGTCGGGCATCTGAATTGATTGAAGTCGATCATGGTGACAATGAATATCAAAAAATTGAAAAACTTTACAAAATTTGTGAAGATATAGAACATTAGACAGTGGTGAATGGAAACTTTGTTTCCCAGATGAACATGTAGAGACTTTAATTAATTACATTCGTCACAATCTTAGAGACTGTGGTGTGCAGAAATGTTTGGCGATTACGTAGGAATACATTATTTTAAAGAACTTGGCAATGAAAGTAAGAAAATAGACGTCAGAAAGTAAAAAAAAGCACAAAAGGGAAAATGCAAAACATTATTTCAACCAAAACGTGTGAGATACTGGCAGCAGACCTGTTTGGACCACTACCAGCAGGTTGTGGCTGTCGTAAATATACATTATTAGCTGTTGACACATTCTCAGAATTTGTAAAGCTACACTCATTGAAAAGAGCAACAAGTGAGAGCATGGGTTATAGATTAGATAAGGATTGTTTGGTAAATATCAGACTGCCAGAATACATTTTATCTCATAAAGAAGCTCTGTTTGTTTCAAAAATGTGGGAAAAGTTGAGAAAAAGGATATGAAATGAGCCTATAAAAATGTCAGTGTACCACCTGGCTATCAGTCCCACTGAAATCTACAAATGAGCTTTGAGAATATCATGTAGGACATGTTGCAGTACAAGAGACCGTGTATGGGTAGGACACACATCAGTGTTTGAGGATTTAATGAGTGCACTGAAAAATTGAACTATATGTTCCTCTCCACATGAGATGATGATGGGCAGAAAAGCAGAAATCGTGGTTGCTTAAAATGTAGAGTTTTCTTCAACACAATAAGGAGAAATGTAAGTCACATAGCAAATGATTAGGAGAAGATTAAAAAGAAAGAGAAGGTATGATGGAAGATATAACGTAACAAAATTCATAAAAGAGTATAAATAACTAGTCCATACCTGAATATGTACATGCTGGTCTACCCTATCTCCAAGAAACTATTTGGTCTAAGAAATAGTACATTATAAAGAGTGTAGATTGATAAATCATGAGAATGGTTGTACTATGATCCTACAAAGTTTTGTATAGTTGTAGGTATTGTGGGGGTTTTATTAAGCACAGCTGAACTACACTTGTGTATGGATAAGGTCAAAAGTAACTTTTGTATGATGTGTCACTGCAAAGTAATATAGCTCAGTAAAAGCTGGATTGTGTATAGAAAGAACTGTTGCAGTATATTATGGAAGGGTAGCTGAAAGAAATACACTGTGAAACGAACAGAAATGACACCTTTACTCAAAGACAATAATTAGACTGAAGTCACCAGGATTGATCATAGCTCCTGGACATTACAAAAAATGCGACACGGTTCTTAATACGGACCGTGAACATGGCATACGGCAAAGCATGCTCTGAAACGTGCTCCCATGCCGACCAGAAGGTTGTAAGGAGTTCTTGCTGTGGGGCGTCCATTCCTCCTCATTCATGATTGACATCTCCTGGATATTCGTTGCTAACATGCTGCAGTACATATTCCCAATGCATGCCACAAGTGCCCGATAGGATTTAAGTTGGAGGAACAGGCAGGCTCATTCCTTCCAACGCCTCATGTTGCAGGACCCGCACCATTTGGCGCTACTGTCGGGTGACGTCCAACTTTCTGTGCATGACTGTGTGACGTCTGGCCACATTGTCCTCACTTTCATTCGTTTCTACCGAATAGTTCATACGAGAGGCGTTAATAAGAATAAAACACTTTTTTGTTGAGTAATTTCGGTTAAAAAAAGGCTGAATTTGTTGTGGTACATTACGGAATATTCCCGCATCAGCCCCTATACCTTCATGAAGTCCTGATAAGAGGCGGCACTGTACATAGCCTTCAAAATATCATCTGTAAGGGAGATGCGTTGCAAGCAGAAAGTTGGTTAAGGTTTCTTCTAGCGAAAAACCAGAGCAGCGCAGATACTCATAGGTACTTGTAGGATGTCTACGGAGACCTGGCAGTGAAGAAAATCACAGTGAGTCATTGGGCGGGGAGTGTGTTGTCATCATCGCAAACCTACCCCATCTCCCACGTGCCTGCCGGCCCCAAACCGCTATGACTCCTGCAATGTTGGAGCGTGCGGACACTCTCATTCGAGGTGATCGATAGATCACAATCAAACACTTCGCTGCTCAACTGGACGCCTCTGCTGGTAGTGCTGACACGCTCTTCATCATCTGGGGTACTCATCGGGTTCCTCGTCACCTGTGAGGAATTGCAGGCTGATCGTGACAATGTTTTGAGGAACATCCTCACAGGCGATGAAACACGGGTTCATCATTTCGAACCGGAAACAAAACGGCACTCCATGAAGTGGCACCACACCACCTCTCCTCCGAAGAAAAAGTTCAAAGATGCACCAACAGCCGGTAAAGCCATGGAAACGGTCTTCTGGGATGTCCTCCCTCGTGGTGCAACGATAAACTCTGAAGTGTTTTGTGCTACCCTCAGGAAATTGAAGAAACCACGTCAGCGTGTTCGTCACCACAAAAATGCAAACGAACTTCTCCACGAGAACGCAAGGCCTCATACCTCAAACCTCCCGACTTCCATCTGTTTGGTCCAACGAAGGCTGCACTCCACAGGAAGCAGTACGTGGTTGATTGGAAGGTTACTGATGCAGGAAGACGTTGGCTACGACGTCGACCAGGGGAGTGCTACCATGTGGGCATACAGGCCCTTCATCACATTGAACGGGAATTATGTAAAAAAAAGCAGGTTTTTATAGCCAAAACAATGGGAATGGTACGGTGTATTTGAATCCTCAATAAAACCAAACTACATTTAGAGAAGAAATGTGTTGCATTACTTATTGAACACCCCTCGTATGTCATGCTATTTTATGTAGCACGGTCTTAAGTCTGGCAGAACAGTGTACATTAATTACATGTGTGAACTACTCTGCATCTGGATCTAGATCGCATGCTAATGTGTGCACACAAGTTTCTGGCAACTGTGGCGTTGCTGTTCTACCAATGCCAATGTTGTAAGGTGCCAGGGCATGGGCACTTACACGTTAGCTTACCAACATTAGTATTGATAATACAGGTACTGGCAAGGGCATCAGATCATGACTCTATTGAATTATGATAAATATGAGGCACTCTCGACCAGTATTCCCTGCATGTCTGCATGACTAAGTCACTAACTTAAAGCGTTGGTGAAAAGTGTCGGAAGTTGAGAATTGTGGAATATAAAGTCTGCAGATGGCCGTAGCTCGCCGGGCCGCCATGGGCGGCAGGTAGCGCTCACCGGAAACGCGGGGCAATACGGCGCTTTTGGGGATAGCCCGGCATCCGGAGCCACCTGTGCTGGGCAACTCGTGGCGAAGACGGGAATCTCGTTTGCCTAGGGGCGTTATGACCGACTCGATCATTGGCTAGAACTCAGAAACGCCGTTGGAGGGATTTCGGCGATGATAGAGCGTTCGATATTGGCCGAAACGGGGTATTCTTCCGCCGCGTTTTCGTACGCGTGTGAGACGGGAGAGTTGTGGAGAGAGAGGACTTCGCCTTCAGCCATCGAGCGGTACGGACTCGGAGACGGCGCCTTGGCCATCGTCTTCGAAGGGAGATATACGGTCTGCATCGCAGCACTGCACCAACGCGTGTTCCGTGCAGAGTTCTGCGGTTAGAGCTCTCTGTGTGCTCAGAAGCGAGATTTTCACCAACGCCTAACCACTTCCAACAAATTACCTAATATTCTCGATCTGGTAGTTATCCTTGCGAAGTGCCGAGTATTTATCAACGTAGCTGCCGGTAATAGGGGCGCGTAATTGCAAATTGATAATGTGCCATTCTCAGGAGTGTGTGGGTAGACAAAGAGATTAACCGTTTTTTTTTTTTTTTTGTAAATTCTGTCAGTTGTGGGGAATATCAAATTGAAATACCATATTGCAGTCCAATTATCGACTTCATTGTAGCTAGCATTTACCCTGTCCCAGTAAGCTTTACATGTACTCCAGTCACTGCACAACTTGCCCAGACGGGAAGGAAAGAAGGTTTGCCATCTTCTATGTCAGCGACGGACAAATAAGCTTACAATATCGCGAATAAAATAACTGGCGCTCCTTGTGAAATTCCGGTCTACGTCACTTAATACACTCCTGGAAATTGAAATAAGAACACCGTGAATTCATTGTCCCAGGAAGGGGATACTTTATTGACACATTCCTGGGGTCAGATACATCACATGATAACACTGACAGAACCACAGGCACATAGACACAGGCAACAGAGCATGCACAATGTCGGCACTAGTACAGTGTATATCCACCTTTCGCAGCAATGCAGGCTGCTATTCTCCCATGGAGACGATCGTAGAGATGCTGGATGTAGTCCTGTGGAACGGCTTGCCATGCCATTTCAACCTGGCGCCTAAGTCGGACCAGCGTTCGTGCTGGACGTGCAGACCGCGTGAGACGACGCTTCATCCAGTCCCAAACATGCTCAATGGGGGACAGATCCGGAGATCTTGCTGGCCAGGGTAGTTGACTTACACCTTCTAGAGCACGTTAGGTGGCACGGGATACATGCGGACGTGCATTGTCCTGTTGGAACAGCAAGTTCCCTTGCCGGTCTAGGAATGGTAGAACGATGGGTTCGATGACGGTTTGGATGTACCGTGCACTATTCAGTGTCCCCTCGACGATCACCAGTGGTGTACGGCCAGTGTAGGAGATCGCTCCCCACACCATGATGCCGGGTGTTGGCCCTGTGTGCCTCGGTCGTATGCAGTCCTGATTGTGGCGCTCACCTGCACGGCGCCAAACACGCATACGACCATCATTGGCACCAAGGCAGAAGCGACTCTCATCGCTGAATACGACACGTCTCCATTCGTCCCTCCATTCACGCCTGTCGCGACACCACTGGAGGCGGGCTGCACGATGTTGGGGCGTGAGCGGAAGACGGCCTAACGGTGTGCGGGACCGTAGCCCAGCTTCATGGAGACGGTTGCGAATGGTCCTCGACGATACCCCAGGAGCAACAGTGTCCCTAATTTGCTGGGAAGTTACGGTGCGGTCCCCTACGGCACTGCGTAGGATCCTACGGTCTTGGCGTGCATCCGTGCGTCGCTGCGGTCCGGTCCCAGGTCGACGGGCACGTGCACCTTCCGCCGACCACTGGCGACAACATCGATGTACTGTGGAGACCTCACGCCCCACGTGTTGAGCAATTCGGCGGTACGTCCACCCGGCCTCCTGCAAGCCCACTATACGCCCTCGCTCAAAGTCCGTCAACTGCACATACGGTTCACGTCCACACTGTCGCGGCATGCTACCAGTGTTAAAGACTGCGATGGAGCTCCGTATGCCACGGCAAACTGGCTGACACTGACGGCGGCGGTGCACAAATGCTGCGCAGCTAGCGCCATTCGACGGCCAACACCGCGGTTTCTGGTGTGTCCGCTGTGC
Organism: Schistocerca piceifrons; assembly: GCF_021461385.2. Taxonomy (NCBI): domain Eukaryota; kingdom Metazoa; phylum Arthropoda; class Insecta; order Orthoptera; family Acrididae; genus Schistocerca; species Schistocerca piceifrons. Next base: position 58,223,124 of record NC_060144.1, on the reverse strand, counting down.
CGTGCGTGTGATCATTGCTTGTACAGCCCTCTCGCAGTGTCCGGAGCAAGTATGGTGGGTCTGACACACCGGTGTCAATGTGTTCTTTTTTCCATTTCCAGGAGTGTAGTTCGTAAGAGCCTGACCATCCGAGTCACCTACTGTAGCTATCCATTTCAGCCATCAGTACCTGTTCACTATCCAACGGCTCGACAAATACAGAATTTTGAAATCTTTACCGACACAATTATATCTAGCTGTGACCCCAACACGGACTGCTGTGTCAGTGCGAATGAGGAGTCAGTGGGAACAGTTGTAGGGGATGGTTGTAATCAAATGACTATGAAACGGTCGTTTCCAGGATTGCTAATTGGTTTGACGCGCATTTCAGTACCCGGTCTCCTCTGCAGGAGTTACACGGGAGACCACCACCGGCAACACAAATTCTCGGCGACGACCACGACTTGTGAGGAGAGAGCGTAGCGGCTGAATTGGAGCAGACGAGGCGAGCTGGTGATAAACAGGGCCGGCCACCGGCTGGCCGGAATTAAGCAGCTGCGGCGCCCATTAGGGGAGCCGCGGCTCGCATGACATCGGGGGAATTAGGGGCCATTATTAAATAACACGGGCCCGTCACCGCCCGGGACACATCCGAATAATCTCTTTGTTCTGTTTACTCGGCGGCCGACCTCGGCCGGCGGGGAATTATGCGCTCGTTAACAACAGGCCTGAGTCAGGAATGCGACCGCCGCACCGCGTCTTCGGTTGCCAATGTACACGCCGTCTACGCATCCTCTTCGTGAAGATGCAAACAAGAGTTCCGGTCCAAATACTTTCACTTGCATCGTGTGGCTTGAGGCCGATCGACTTCGATGTTATACTTGCTGCTTTGTTACATTTTAGCTCTCGTCAAGTTACTTGCACTGGGTTATTGTCATTCTTGGTCTGGTCTCTTCCACTCGTAGTCTTATGGGGACTGTTAAAGCATCTTGCAATTATTTTACAGAATCCCTTGTTGTCCGTTGTTAATTTCCTCACTTCGCCGGCCATTGTGGCCGAGAGGTTCTAGGCACTTCAGTCCGGAAGCGCGCTGTTGCTACGGTCACAGGTTCGAATCCTGCCTCGGGCATGGATGTATGTGATGTCATTAGGCTACTTAGGTTTAACTAGTTCTAAGTTCTAGGGGACTGATGACTTCAAAAAATGATTCAAATGGCTCTGAGCACTATGCGACTTAACTTCTGAAGTCATCACTCGCCTAGAACTTAGAACTAATTAAACCTAACTAACCTAAGGACATCACACACATCCATACCCGAGGCAGGATTCGAACCTGCGACCGTAGCGGTCGCTCGGTTCCAGACTGTAGCGCCTAGAACCGCACGGCCACTCCGGCCGGCCTGATGACCTCAGATTTAAGTCCCATAGTGCTTGGAGCCATTAGAACACTTTAATTTTCCCACTTCAGCTGTATGCTATAGATAGACAGGGTAGTTCATCGATAGTGACCGGGCCAAATATCTCACGAAATAAGCATCAAACGAAAAAACTACAAAGAACTAATCTTGTCTAGCTTGAAGGGGGAAACCAGATGGCGCTTTGGTTGGCCCGCTAGATGGCGCTTCCATAGGTTCAAAATGGCTCTAAGCACTATGGGACTTAACATCTGAGGTCATCAGTCCCCTAGACTTAGAACTACCTAAACCTAACTAACCTAAGGACATCACACACAACCATGCCCGAGGCAGGATTCGAACCTGCGACCTTAGCAGCAGCGCGGTTCCGGACTGAAGCGCCTAGAACCGCTCAGCCACAGCGGCCGGCGCTTCCATAGGTCAAACTGATATCAACTGCGTTTTTTTAAATAGCAACCCCCATTTTTATTACATATTCGTGTAGTACGTAAAGCGATATGAATGTTTTAGTTGGACCACTTTTTTCGCTTTGTGATAGATGGCGCTGTAACAGTCTCAAACGTATAAGTATGCGGTATCACGTAACATTCCGCCAGTGCGGACGGTATTTGCTTCGTGATACATTACCAGTTTACCAATTGCGGAAAAGGTCGACATCGTGTTGATGTATGGCTATTGTGATCAAAATGCCCAACGGGCGTGTGCTATGTATGCTGCTCGGTATCCTGGACGACATCATCCAAGTGTCCGGACCGTTCGCCGAATAGTTACGTTATTTAAGGAAACAGGAAGTGTTCAGCCACATGTGAAACGTCAACCATGACCTGCAACAAATGATGATGTCCAAGTAGATGTTTTAGCTGCTGTCGCGGCTAATCCGCACATCAGTATTAGCAGACACATTGCGCGAGAATCGGGAATCCCAAAAACGTCGGTGTTGAGAATGCTACATCAAAATCGATTGCACCCGTACCATATTTCTATGCACCAGGAATTGCATGGCGACGACTTTGAACGTCGTGTACAGTTCAACCACCCACAAGAGAAATTACGGGACGATGACAGATTCTTTGCACGCGTTCTATTTAGTGACGAAGCGTCATTCACCAACAGCTTTAACGTAAACCGGCATAATATGCACTACTGGGCAACGGAAAATCCACGATGGCTGCGACAAGTGGAACATCAGCGACCTTGGCGGGTTAATGTACGGTGCGGCATTATGGGAGGAAGGATAATTGGCCCCCATTTAATCGATGGCAATCTAAATGGTGCAATGTATGCCGATTTCCTACGTAATGTTCTACGGATGTTACTACAAGATGTTTCACTGCGTGACAGAATGGCGATGTACTTCCAACATGATGGATGTCCGGCACATAACTCGCGTGCGGTTGAAGCGGTATTGAATAACATATTTCATGACAGGTGGATTGGTCGTCGAAGCACGTTCACCGGATCTGACGTCCCCGGATTTCTTTCTGTGGGGAAAGTTGAAGGATATTTGCTATCGTGATCCACCGACAACGCCTGACAACATGCGTCAGCGCATTGTCAATGCACGTGCGAACATTACGGAAGGCGAACTACTCGCTGTTGAGAGGAATGTCGTTACACGTATTGCCAAATGCATTGAGGTTGACAGACATCATTTTGAGCATTTATTGCATTAATGTGGTATTTACAGGTAATCACACTGTAACAGCATGCGTTCTCAGAAATGATAAGTTCAAAAGGTACATGTATCACATTGGAACAACCGAAATAAAATGTTCAAACGTACCTACGTTCTGTATTTTAATTTAAAAGACCTACCTGTTATCAACTGTTCGTCTAAAATTGTGAGCCATATGTTTGTGACTATTACAGCGCCATCTATCACAAAGCGAAAAAAGTGGTCAACTAAAACATTTATATTTCTTTACATACTGCAAGAATATGTAATAAAAAATGGGGGTTCCTTTTAAAAAAACGCAGTTGATATCCGTTTGACCTATGGCGGCGCCATCTAGCGGGCCAACCATAGCGCCATCTGGTTTCTCCCCTTCAAGCTATACAAGTTTCGTTCTTTGTAGTTTTTCCCTTTGCCGCGTATTTCGTGAGATATTTGGCACGGTCATGATCAATGGACCACCCTGTATAAATCATTTGTCAGGTAAAGCCAACAGTATTTTAAGATTGTTCTCTTGTAATACTCCGGTCTAGAGCAAAGTTTTCCTTCAACTAATAGATAAACGAGTTGCTCATTACTTATACTACGTCTGCTGTATGACAGCTCTCTTTAAATACGTAAAACAGCAACCTAATGCAACTAAGATGAAAACTGTGTTACTTGAGAGTACTGTTCAAGCAGGCATGACAGTAAATGTCGAAAGAATTCAGTACCGCGCAACTAGGATCGCAGACCACACGAAAGTGTGACGGAGCGGAATCAAATGGGAATTTTTGGAAAGAAGGTGATGCTGTCCTCATGAAACCTTGCTGAGCAAACTAATGGAACCAATATTCGAGCAATACTGGCCTCAGTTTCGTTGCATTCATCACATATCTTCCGTATGGACTGTGGAAATAAAATAAGAGAGTCCACCGATCCAAGCGATCATTTTTCCTTCACTTCATACACAAAAGGAAAAGGACAGCAAGTACAGATGTTAACATGAAGTATCGTCCACTATGCTCTGTACAGTGCCCTGCAGAGTATAGAGGGTAATTTCGCGATGACGTAACACACTTTCAGGGGTGACGGAGTAGGGTAATTTCATCTGTTTGTCATAAATGACCCTGGTCCGGAAATGACGCAGTCGAAAGTTGCCGTTTTCCTTCATTTCAGTAAGGTTCAAATGGCTCTGAGCACTACGGGACTTAACATCTGAGGTCATCAGTCCCCTAGAACTTAGAACTACTTAAACCCAACTAACCTAAGTTGTCCATATCAAGAAATAGTAAGAGTCTGCATAAAGACCTGCAGAGAATTGATGATTGGTGCAGGCTCTGGCAGTTGAACCTGAACGTAAATAAAGGTAACATATTGCGCATACATAGGAAAGAAATCCACTACTGTACAGCTACAATATTGATGACAAACAGCTGGAGACAGCGTCTTCTGTAAAATATCTAGGCGCAACTATCCAGAGCGACCTTAAGTGGAATGACCACATAACAGAAATAGTGGGGAAAGCAGACACCAGACTCAGATTCATCGGAAGAATCTTAAGGGAATGTAACTCATCTACGAAGTAAGTGGCTTATAAGGCGCTTGTTCGCCCGATTCTTGAGTATTGTTCATCCATCTGGGATCCCCATCAGGCAGGACTGATAGAGGAGATAGAGAAGATCCAACGAAGGGTGACGCGTTTCGTCACGGGATCGTTTAGCTGGCGAGAGAGCGTTACGGAGATGCTATACAAACTCCACTGGCAGAGAGGCGTTGTGCATCACGGAGAGATTTACTATTGAAATTTCGTGACAGCACTTCTCAGGAGGGGTCGGACAACATATTACTTCGCCCAACATACATCTCGCGTACTGACCACGAGGAGAAAATTCGAGAAATTAGAGCCAATACAGAGGCTTACCGACAATCATTCTTTCCACGCACGATTCGCGAGTGCGACAGGGTTGGAGGGATCAGATAGTGGTACCGAAAATACCCTCCGCCACACACCATTAGGTGGCTTGCGGAGTGTGATGTAGATGTAAATGTAGATGTAGAATGTTGTAAGTGAAAATCTTTCTGACGCCTCTGATAGTGGACTTTTCTACTACAGGCTCTTTGATTTCCATATTTTGGGAGGAGGTAGTATGGATCAAAAAAACGGAAAAAATGTCGGGCAAACGTGAGCTCGAAAATGCATATCTTAAGAACTGCGAACACTTGTTCTGTAGAAGAAATGTGTCTCATTGTAATAGCGAAGATGAACAAGTGCTCATAGGTATTACGGCTTGCACTTTACAGCCCATGTTGAATGGCTATTTTTTTCTTCTCTTGATCGGTACTACCTTCTCCCAAAATATGGAAAGCAAAGAGGTCCACTGTCAAAGGTATCTGCACGATTTTGAATCTAACTTCGTACTTTCTCGTTTCGGGACCGGGGTGCCATGCCTCAGATTGATACATTTGCTCTTCTCCATCATCCATGGAAGGTTTACATCATCAATGTATATGGGTCGATGGAGTACCTTGCGGTCAGCCAGTTGTGCAGCGGAAAGGCTGTAAACCTCTTGGCTTGTCTTGAATGGATGTTCGCGACATTCGCAACGCCTCATAACACATAACCGCTATGAGGATTGTCCCCAACGGTACGAATTATTGCAAGCCATTGTCCTGATATATATCGATGAACATGAGGAGGACTTATACTGATAAACCAAAATAGTATGTCATTAATGGCATTTTATGCAACAACTTCATTTATCACAATGCAGTGTCGTTCAGATGTATTGTAATAAATGCAGACACTGTCACCCTGAATAATATAATCACGTCCGGCAAAGCTGAAATGACGATAAAAAATAACTTTGGCCTTCCTACGCTTAGTTTCACGAATACTTGACTATTTGGGTTCAGAAAGCGTCATATATGGAGGTTCGGACCCGCACTGGGGCGTCCTTGGACAGCCCAAGTAGGTCAACTCTCATGACAATTCAGAATTCCGAGTTCGAGTTCCGGTTCGGCACATATTTGTCACAAGTAGCTGATGCTAAGACGTATTCACAATATGTGAAACCATTACAAGTAAATATTATGAGTATTGCCCACTGAATACCGCCCTGTGGATTTAAGGGTGCGTGACATGCCAAGGAAAGTTTATAAGCGAGGCAGACTACTGGGAAACATTTTACCGACGATACAGGCCGCAAATGTGGAAATTCGCTGACATAAGCAACACTGAGAAACGGCAGACTGTTATGGCCCGTCGCCTGGAGATGAACATCTGCGAAACTGCGAAGCTGGTCTGCTTTTCTCGTGTTACTGTCGTGAGCATCTACGTGACAGTGGTTGATGGTCAGTGGAACGACGAGTGAGCTACAATGGGTTTGCTAGTCCACAGAACGTGATGTTGGAGGTTTGTCTGCTCTGTTAAGCATTCTACGAGTAGGTGGCGCTTTGCGGCGGATCTGACGATAGGGTACAGTACTGGCACAGGAACACACGTAGTATCTGAACAAAACATTTTCTATTATCCGCACTTCAGTAGGGAGGAAATAAGATTCAAGATGGCGGCGAGGTCATTAGAGACGGAGCTCAAGCTCTGAGTGGGGAAGAATAGTGAAAGAAATCGGACCACACTGATTTCCTAAAGCGATTTTAGGGAAACCACGAAAATTCTAAATTTGAATGATATAATGTTTTCAGGGTACGTGATTTCATACCGCTGGATATCGTTCTCTTGATTTGTCGTAGCGACGCTGTTTTGGTCAAATCAGTTGACGATTTTCGTGGCTAAGGATTTAATTTGAGTGATGCGGTATGTATTTCTTCTTAAAGTTTTTTTTTGTGGGAACAACGTTTATATGTGAGTTTGTCACACGCAGAGCAACTGCATGATAATTTTGCATAACATTATTAAAAAGTTTAAAGTTCTACAAAGCTAATTTCTTTTTTGCAAAATCAATTTTTGTACATCTGAATGCATGCCATTAACATACACAAAATTTATATTATAAAACAATTATTTCAGAAGATTAATTTTTCTGAATAGTAGGTGTGAGTCTTTGGATTTTATGAGTAACTCTGTATATAACGCCATCTTGACAATCTTACACAGTTCAAATCTGGAATTCATCAGGTCAGTTGTAAACTTACGTTCTGTGCACAAATGTAACAATTTTTAACTAAGAGGAAGTAAAAAATAGATGTCGCACAAACTAGAAAATACTGAAAAAATTAATATTGAAGAAAAAAAAGTCACAAGTTCTACTTCCAGCATGCAAAAATCGATGTGATTAGGGGACTGTAACAGGAAGTACGAATGAAATACACTCCTGGAAATGGAAAAAAGAACACATTGACACCGGTGTGTCAGACCCACCATACTTGCTCCGGACACTGCGAGAGGGCTGTACAACCAATGATCACACGCACGGCACAGCGGACACATCAGGAACCGCGGTGTTGGCCGTCTAATGGCGCTAGCTGCGCGGCATTTGTGCACCGCCGCCGTCAGTGTCAGCCAGTTTGCTGTGGCATACGGAGCTCCATCGCAGTCTTTAACACTGGTAGCATGCCGCGACAGTGTGGACGTGAACCGTATGTGCAGTTGACGGACTTTGAGCGAGGGCGTATAGTGGGCATGCGGGAGGCCGGGTGGACGTACCGCCGAATTGCTCAACACGTGGGGCGTGAGGTCTCCACAGTACATCGATGTTGTCGCCAGTGGTCGGCGGAAGGTGCACGTGCCCGTCGACCTGGGACCGGACCGCAGCGACGCACGGATGCACGCCAAGACCGTAGGATCCTTCGCAGTGCCGTAGGGGACCGCACCGCCACTTCCCAGCAAATTAGGGACACTGTTGCTCCTGGGGTATCGGTGAGGACCATTCGCAACCGTCTCCATGAAGCTGGGCTACGGTCCCGCACACCGTTAGACCGTCTTCCGCTCACGCCCCAACATCGTGCAGCCCGCCTCCAGTGGTGTCGCGACAGGCGTGAATGGAGGGACGAATGGAGACGTGTCGTCTTCAGCGATGAGAGTCGCTTCTGCCTTGGTGCCAATGATGGTCGTATGCGTGTTTGGCGCCGTGCAGGTGAGCGCCACAATCAGGAGTGCATACGACCGAGGCACACAGGGCCAACACCCGGCATCATGGTGTGGGGAGCGATCTCCTACACTGGCCGTACACCACTGGTGATCGTCGAGGGGACACTGAATAGTGCACGGTACATCCAAACCGTCATCGAACCCATCGTTCTACCATTCCTAGACCGGCAAGGGAACTTGCTGTTCCAACAGGACAATGCACGTCCGCATGTATCCCGTGCCACCCAACGTGCTCTAGAAGGTGTAAGTCAACTACCCTGGCCAGCAAGATCTCCGGATCTGTCCCCCATTGAGCATGTTTGGGACTGGATGAAGCGTCGTCTCACGCGGTCTGCACGTCCAGCACGAACGCTGGTCCAACTGAGGCGCCAGGTGGAAATGGCATGGCAAGCCGTTCCACAGGACTACATTCAGCATCTCTACGATCGTCTCCATGGGAGAGTAGCAGCCTGCATTGCTGCGAAAGGTGGATATACACTGTACTAGTGCCGACATTGTGCATGCTCTGTTGCCTGTGTCTATGTGCCTGTGGTTCTGTCAGTGTGATCATGTGATGTATCTGCCCCCAGGAATGTGTCAATAAAGTTTCCCCTTCCTGGGACAATGAATTCACGGTGTTCTTATTTCAATTTCCAGGAGTGTATTTGCAATTAATTTTCGATTTCAACTAAATGAAAGTTGGGTAATACTATGTAACGCTAAGTGCTCTCAAATATTGCAACATAGCAATTACTTAGGGCAACATGCACTTAGATTCGGACTTTAAATGCATGGGTCATAATAATAGTGAGGTTTCAATGTTCACATCGGAGACTGGAAGGAAAAACTGTCACAATGAGGAGGATCTACGCGCTTTCACAAGGATAGAAAATACTTGTTTGTCCTTCATGAAATCAGCCCAGTTGGCCGGACTATAATGGAATGTTTAACTTCACAGTATCCTTTACGCTTTTAAGCGGTCCGGATGATAAATTGTGTCATTCCGTTAGCAGGGTCGGTGTCAGTTCGCCTCAGAATTCGTTCGTAGGCGGTGGTCGCGATTGTCGAATTTAATCAACGGAAAAACTGTGCAACTGCACGTTTCATCAACTTGCGTGTTATAATCCACAGTCTGTGTTCGATATTCTACCAGGGAGAGGTACAATAATTGCTACGGCGACTTCACAAACAACTTTTAATCAACTACTGTTCTTCTGTTCGCATCCGCTGTGATAAGTGGTGTTTTATTGCGGAGAAAATTACGGAAAACTATACCCGGTGTTTGTGTATTGTAGGTGCAGACGAGCCGGTCGCTGTGGTCGAGCGGTTCTAGGCGCTTCAGTCCGGAACCACGCGGCTGCTGCGTTCGCAGGTTCGAATCCTGCCTCGGGTATGGATGTGTGTGATGTCCTTAGGTTAGTTAGGTTTAAGTAGTTTTAAGTCTAGGGGACTGATGACCTCAGATGTTAAGTCCCATAGTGCTTGCAGCCATTTGAACCATTTTTGGTACTGACCAAAGAGGCGATAAACAAGCAAATAATCCTAACAAACATAGGCACGGAAGCCTATGGTTACGACATATGCACCAGTGCAGTGATTCCAATGTTGCAACACTTAATGTTTAAGGGTGCGTTATTTCGAAACACTACAAGTGAGGTGTAAGTTACAAAGTAACAAACTGCCCTCGATTTTATCATCTTTCCAGTTACCACGTACTGATAAGTAGCGTTCGGCAACAGGTTTATCGGTGGTGACTCGCCAATACCGTGGCCTTCCAGGTCCCCGACTTGAACCCAATGGAGGTTTCTGTCTTGCGATTTTTAGAAGCTTTGTGCGTATTCTAGCCCTGTTGCTAGTGTCGGCGAACTACGGGAACGTATTGTCAACGGGTGTCAATGCATTCGGAACACGCTTCGAATATGTGAAAGTGTACGAGCATCGCTGAGTTCTAGGCGCTGCAGTCTGGAGCCGAGCGACCGCTACGGTCGCAGGTTCGAATCCTGCTTCGGGTATGGATGTGTGTGATATTCTTAGGTTAGTTAGGTTTAATTAGTTCTAAGTTCTAGGCGACTGATGACCTTGCAAGTAGGCTGTTTAGCTATTTATGTTGGTAACGCCACGTAGCGCTCTATATGAAAATCACTGACTGTGGTGTGTGCAGTCTGTGGCTGGTTGGCATTGTTGAAATATTCTCTATTGTAGTGGGCAGTTAGCTGTTAACAGCGCGTATCGTTACGCAGTTGGAGGTGAGCCGCAAACAGTAAGGATGTGGGGAGAGAGATGGCGGATTTTTGAGAGCGGATGATCTGCACGTGTGTCCATCAGAGACAGTAAATTTGTAAGACTGGATGTCATGAACTGATATATATATACAGGGTGAGTCACCTAACATTACCGCTGGATATATTTCGTAAACCACATCAAATACTGACGAATCCATTCCACAGACCGAACGTGAGGAGAGGGGCTAGTGTAATTGGTTAATACAAACCATAAAAAAATGCACGGAAGTATGTTTTTTAACACAAACCTACGTTTTTTTAAAATGGAACCCCGTTAGTTTTGTTAGCACATGTTGTTGTTGTTGTTGTTGTTGTGGTCTTCAGTCCTGAGACTGGTTTGATGCAGCTCTCCATGCTACTCTATCCTGTGCAAGCTTCTTCATCTCCCAGTACCTACTGCAACCTTCTGAATCTGCTTAGTGTATTCATCTCTTGGTCTCCCCCTATGATTTTTACCCTCCACGCTGCCCTCCAATACTAAATTGGTGATCCCTTGATGCCTCAGAACATGTCCTACCAACCGATCCCTTCTTCTGGTCAAGTTGTGCCACAAACTTCTCTTCTCCCCAATCCTATTCAATACTTCCTCATTAGTTATGTGATCTACCCATCTAATCTTCAGCATTCTTCTGTAGCACCACATTTCAAAAGCTTCTATTCTCTTCTTGTCCAAACTATTTACCGTCCATGTTTCACTTCCATACATGGCTACACTCCATACAAATACTTTCAGAAATAACTTCCTGACACTTAAATCTATACTCGATGTTAACAAATTTCTCTTCTTCAGAAACGCTTTCCTTGCCATCGCCAGTCTACATTTTATATCCTCTCTACTTCGTCCATCATCAGTTATTTTGCTCCCCAAATAGCAAAACTCCTTTACTACTTTAAGTGTCTCATTTCCTAATCTAATACCCTCAGCATCACCCGACTTAACTCGACTACATTCCATTATCCTCGTTTTGCTTTTGTTGATGTTCATCTTATATCCTCCCTTCAAGACACCATCCATTCCGTTCAACTGCTCTTCCAAGTCCTTTGCTGTCTCTGCCAGAATTACAATGTCATCGGCGAACCTCAAAGTTTTTATTTCTTCTCCATGGATTTTAATACCTACTCCAAATTTTTCTTTTGTTTCCTTTACTGCTTGCTCAATATAGAGATTGAATAACATCGGGGAGAGGCTACAGCCCTGTCTTACTCCATTCCCAACCACTGCTTCCCTTTCATGTCCCTCAACTCTTATAACTGCCATCTGGTTTCTGTACAAGTTGTAAATAGCCTTTCGCTCCCTGTATTTTACCCCTGCCACCTTTAGAATTTGAAAGAGAGTATTCCAGTCAACATTGTCAAAAGCTTTCTCTAAGTCTACAAATGCTAGAAACGTAGGTTTGCCTTTCCTTAATCTTTCTTCTAAGATAAGTCGTAAGGTCAGTATTGCCTCACGTGTTCCAGTATTTCTACGGAATCCAAACTGATCTTCCCCGAGATCGGCTTCTACTAGTTTTTCCATTCGTCTGTAAAGAATTCGTGTTAGTACTTTGCAGCTGTGGCTTATTAAACTGATAGTTCGGTAATTTTCACATCTGTCAACACCTGCTTTCTTTGGGATTGGAATTATTATATTCTTCTTGAAGTCTGAGGGTATTTCGCCTGTTTCATACATCTTGCTCACCAGATGGTAGAGTTTGGTCAGGACTGGCTCTCCCAAGGCCGTCAGTAGTTCCAATGGAATGTTGTCTACTCCGGGGGCCTTGTTTCGACTCAGGTCCTTCAGTGCTCTGTCAAACTCTTCACGCAGTATCGTATCTCCCATTTCATCTTCATCTACATCCTCTTCCATTTCCATAATATTGTCCTCAAGTGCATCGCCCTTGTATAGACCCTCTATATACTCCTTCCACCTTTCTGCTTTCCCTTCTTTGCTTAGAACTGGGTTTCCATCTGAGCTCTTGATGTTCATACATGTGGTCCTTTTATCTCCAAAGGTCTCTTTAATTTTCCTGTAGGCAGTATCTATCTTACCCCTAGTGAGATATGCCACTACATCCTTACATTTGTCCTCTAGCCATCCCTGCTTAGCCATTTTGCACTTCCTGTCGATCTCATTTCTGAGACGTTTGTATTCCTTTTTGCCTGCTTCATTTACTGCATTTTTATATTTTCTCCTTTCATCAATTAAATTCAATATTTCTTCTGTTACCCAAGGATTTCTACTAACCCTCGTCTTTTTACCTACTTGATCGTCTGCTGCCTTCACTACTTCATCCCTCAGAGCTACCCATTCTTCTTCTACTGTATTTCTTTCCCCCATTTCTATCAATTGTTCCCTTATGCTCTCTCTGAAACTCTGTACAACCTCTGGTTCTTTCAGTTTATCCAGGTCCCATCTCCTTAAATTCCCACCTTTTTGCAGTTTCTTCAGTTTTAATCTACAGGTCATAACCAATAGATTGTGGTCAGAGTCCACATCTGCCCCTGGAAATGTCTTACAATTTAAAACCTGGTTCCTAAATCTCTGTCTTACCATTATATAATCTATCTGATACCTTTTAGTATCTCCAGGGTTCTTCCATGTATACAACCATCTATCATGATTCTTAAACCAAGTGTTGGCTATGATTAAGTTGTGCTCTGTGCAAAATTCTATCAGGCGGCTTCCTCTTTCATTTCTTAGTCCCAATCCATATTCACCTACTACGTTTCCTTCTCTCCCTTTTCCTACACTCGAATTCCAGTCACCCATGACTATTAAATTTTCGTCTCCCTTCACTACCTGAATAATTTCTTTTATTTCATCATACATTTCTTCAATTTCTTCGTCATCTGCAGAGCTAGTTGGCATATAAACTTGTACTACTGTAGTAGGTGTGGGCTTCGTATCTATCTTGGCCACAGTAATGCGTTCACTATGCTGTTTGTAGTAGCTTACCCGCATTCCTATTTTCCTATTCATTATTAAACCTACTCCTGCGTTACCCCTATTGGACTTTGTGTTTATAACCCTGTAGTCACCTGACCAGAAGTCTTGTTCCTCCTGCCACCGAACTTCACTAATTCCCACTATATCTAACTTCAACCTATCCATTTCCCTTTTTAAATTTTCTAACTTACCTGCCCGATTAAGGGATCTGACATTCCACGCTCCGATCCGTAGAACGCCAGTTTTCTTTCTCCTGATAACGACATCCTCTTGAGTAGTCCCCGCCCGGAGATCCGAATGGGGGACTATTTTACCTCCGGAATATTTTTCCCAAGAGGACGCCATCATCATTTAATCATACAGTAAAGCTGCATGCCTTCGGGAAAAATACGGCCGTAATTTCCCCTTGCTTTCAGCCGTTCGCAGTACCAGCACAGCAAAGCCGTTTTGGTTATTGTTACAAGGCCAGATCAGTCAATCATCCAGACTGTTGCCCTTGCAACTACTGAAAAGGCTGCTGCCCCTCTTCAGGAACCACACGTTTGTCTGGCCTCTCAACAGATACCCCTCCGTTGTGGTTGTACCTACGGTGTGGCTATCTGTATCGCTGAGGCACGCAAGCCTCCCCACCAACGGCAAGGTCCATGGTTCATGGGGGGGGGGGGGGAGGTGTTAGCACATCTGAACATATAAACAAATACGTAATCAGTGCCGTTTGTTGCATTGTAAAATGTTAATTACATCCGGAGATATTGTAACCTAAATTTGACGCTTGAGTACCACTCTTCCGCTGTTCGATCGTGTGTATCAGAGAGCACCGAATTACGTAGGGATCGAAAGGGAACGGTGATGGACCTTAGGTACAGAAGAGACTGGAACAGCACATTACGTCCACATGCTAACACCTTTTTATTGGTCTTTTTCACTGACGCACATGTACATTACCATGAGGGGTGAGGTACACGTACACACGTGGTTTTCGTTTTCAATTACGGAGTGGAATAGAGCGTGTCCCGACATGTCAGGCCAATAGATGTTCAATGTGGTGGCCATCATTTGCTACACACAATTGTAATCTCTGGCGTAATGAATGTCGTACACGCCGCAGTACATCTGGTGTAATGTCTCTCATTTGCTAACTATGCCTATCAGTAGTTAGTCCCTTCAGTAATTAGAATGTTTTATTTAGCTGGCAGTATTGGCGCTCTCTGTAGTGCAGTAGTTGGAGTAACGAAGATTGTTGTGAGGTAATTGTTACATAAAAGGTATAGGTTATTGTTAGTCAGGACTATTCTTTTGTAGGGATTATTGAAAGTCAGATTGCGTTGCGCTAAAAATATTGTGTGTCAATTTAGTGTTGATCAGAATAGGTAAAGAGCGAAATGTCTGAGTACGTTCAGTTCTGCTCAGCTGTTTGAAAATCAAATAATGTAAGAGGTCGTTTATCAGTACAGTAATTCATTAACTTTTTTAAGGGGACGTTTCAACCTCAGAAGTCAAGTCGCATAGTGCTCAGAGCCATTTAGCATCGCTGAGGAGATTTACTGAGGACTACCTTAAATGAACGATGACCAGTGGAACACTTGTAATGTGTTTGTCCCCAAATGCATACCTGCAGTTTTAGTCCTCAGGGACTCTGTTAGAAGGTGTTTGTGTGCACAGTCCTAATAAGTCGTATCAGTGAAACAATTAATTTACGGATTACGTGATTTGTTTCACCGTCCTCTATCGCCTCCTTTGTTCGTGTCTGAAACATTCAAACTTCTGGGACAGGTTTTTTTCTGAAGATAAGCTCCCTTTTCCTTGAAAGGGGGAGGCCACGACGCTGGAATCGCAAATTTACTTCAGACTTTCTACACCTTTAGTAGGCCATTAAAACAAAGTAATGTGCAAGTAGTAAAGTGCACTACTCTGGCAATTCCAAGAAAATTTCAAGAGAAGTTTTACGCTCCTCTTATGTGGCTTACGTATCTGTGAGTAGGTGCCGGATGTTAGAGCTCATGGTGATCAAGTGGCCGGCATTCGAGCTTCCTAAGACGGACGTGTCTGAGGCGACGTTTCGGCCCCCGCTCAAATTTACTTAATCTATACTGTCGGCAGAATGCGTAATTTTTCAAAATGTCAGTGAGGCGTGATTTCCCTTATAAACTCACATCATATCCTGCAAATACTGGAAAAATGCATCGATTCGATGTAGTAGAAGCCGTTTCATTTTATGCTTTCCATGCCTGTACGATAGGCAAGCCTTTGTGGCCGAGCGGTTCCAGGCGCTTCAGTCTGGAACCGCGCGACCGCTACGGTTGCAGGATCGACTCCTGCCTCGGGCATGGATGTGTGTGATGTTCTTAGGTTAGTTAGGTTTAAGTAGTTCTAAGTTCAAGGGGACTGATGACCATAGATGTTAAGTCCCATAGTGCTCAGAGCCATTTGAACCATCTGTTCGACAAATACCAACCTGCAACGTGTAATGACGAGAGCACATTCGACGAGCAGTTGTACATTAGTCTTGTGGTCTGGCACATTGTGACTAACTGTATTACTGAATGACGTCATTCGAATCATGATTTGTCGAGGTTCGACTGGGATTTCCAAGCCTGTCCCCAGTCCTTGAAAAGTTAATTAGAAATAGTAAGTAGTCAAATGATATATGAAATTCAGTACAACTTTATGGAAATGAGCGTCAGTTCTTTTCATTATCTCTCAAATGCCACATAAATTAAATATGTGACCAGTGATTAAAAAAATATAGATGAAAAGACAAATGTCAGCAAGATTCGAAACGTCGTCCCGTCCTCGACCGCCGGCCTTTGTGGCCGAGCGGTTCTAGGCGCTTCAGTCTGGAACCGCGCGACAGCTACGGTCGCAGGTTCGAATCCTGCCTCGGGCATGGATGTGTGTGATGTCCTTAGGTTAGTTAGGTTTAGGTAGTTCTAAGTTCTAGGGGACTGATGACCTCAGAAGTTAAGTCCCATAGTGCTCAGAGCCATTTGAACCATTTGTCTTCCTATGATGTGATTAATTATTAATTTGACTGTTGCTTATCAGTGGATTGCAGCAGCGGTATTTTCTGCCCTGTGGCCGCCAACGTTCCAGTTACCTGGCCTGGTCGTTGGCGTAGTTTGTAGGCCTTGTCCTCGTCGTGTTGTTGCTGTCCAGCACGCCATGTGGTTCGACAGCCTTTTAAGTTGTTTAGTTCATATTTTCCAGTATCTGCAGGAAATGAGCCGGCCGGGCTGGCCGAACGGTTCTAGGCGCTACAGTTTTGAACCGCGTCACCACTACGGTCGCAGGTTCGAATCCTGCCTCGGGCATGGATGTGTGTGATGTCCTTAGGTTAGTTAGGTTTAAGTAGTTCTAGGGGACTGATGACCTCGGGTATTAAGTCCCATAGTGCTCAGAGCCATTTCAGCCATCGTCCTCGACCCTCTTGGAAAGCGCAAATGCTACCCATTTCTTTTTTAAAATCTCGTTGTTTAATTCGTTATTATTCGTTCCATTTGTTCGGAGCTTACGTCCCATGACAGCCAATCAATTTCATCGTTGATCCAGTTACTCAGTTTTTGTTGCAGAGAGCGACTAACCCTCTGAGGAATATGCTGAGCTACCGTCCCAGCGGCCCCACTTGACCTCAAAGACTTCTTGCAAAAAAAAAAAAAAAAAAAAAAAAAAAAAAAAAAAAAAAATGGTTCAAATGGCTCTGAGCACTATGGGACTCAACTGCTGAGGTCATTAGTCCCCTAGAACTTAGAACTAGTTAAACCTAACTAACGTAAGGACATCACAAACATCCATGCCCGAGGCAGGATTCGAACCTGCGACCGTAGCGGTCTTGCGGTTCCAGACTGCAGCGCCTTTAACCGCACGGCCACTTCGGCCGGCGACTTCTTGCAATCAGCTTCGTCGCCCATATACGTCATTTACAGAATAGGCGTGAAAACTTCTCTTGCGATTTTCTCGGAATGGCCAGAGTAGTGCACCTTGCTACTCGCACATTACGTTGTTTTAATGGCCTACTAAAGGGGCATAAGGTCTGAAGTATATGCGTGACTCCTGCGTCGCGGCCTCCCCTTACTAGATTTGCCCCTGGCAGACTGTAAATACCTGTGCGAACACAGCTGCTCGTAAGCGACCAGAGGTGGAGGTAAACTTGCAAACCGCCCGCCGCTGCGGCCGCAGGTGGGTCCTCGGCGGGCTAATGGTGTTTGGCGTTTGGTGCGTCCGGGAACCCGGCGGCAGCTCCGGCGCGCTCCTTTGACGGCGCTAATATTGCGTAAACACGGCTGTTATGCGGCGCTGAAAGCCTCGCGCTGCCTGAGCACGCGCTGGTCCGTTGCGAGGCGGAGCGGCGCATCGACCCCACAGCGATCAGGGGCCGGCCTCGACAGTCCTACGTCTGCATGCACACTCCGCAAGCCCTTACACGGTGCATGGCGGAGGATACCTTTTACTATTACTAGGCATTCGTTTTCCTGATCCACTCGCAAATGGAGCTCTCCTGAAGCCCTAATTCCTCTCGTTTTACGCGACGTGTACGTTGCTGACAGCGGATTAGTTCTGCAGTCAGTTCCAGACGCAGGTTCTCTAAACATTTTCAATAGTGTTTCGCGAAAATAACGTCGTCTTCCCTCCAGGAATTCCCATTTAAGTTCATGGACTATCTATGTAATTCTTACGTGTCGATCGAACCTATCAGTTACAAATTTAGCAGCACGCTTCTGAACTCCTCCCATTCCTTCCTTTAACTCCAGCTGACGGGATCCTAAACACTCTAACAGCAATCAATAATGCGTCACACAAGAGTTCTATACACGTTTTCATTTATAAAAGAGTTATACTTACTTATATTCCTACCAACAAATCGAACTAGACTTTCAATTTCCCTACCGACGATCTCACTTTGCATTTCATATCTCTTTGCAACTTTACGCCTGGATATTTAACCTAAGTATCGTTCAAAAATCGTTCAAATGGCTCTGAGCACTATGGGACTTAACTTCTAAGGTCATCAGTCCCCTAGAACTTAGAACTACTTAAACCTAACTAACCTAAGGACATCACACACATCCATGCCCGAGGCAGGATTCGAACCTGTCGCGCGGTTCCAGACTGCCGGCCGTGGTGTCCGAGTGGTTCTAGGCGCTTCAGTTCGGAACCGCGCTGCTAGTTAGGTTTAAGTAGTTCTAAGTTCTAGGGGACTGATGACCTCAGATGTTAAGTCCCATACTGCTTAGAGCCATTTTTGGTTCCAGACTGTAGCTTAGAGCCATTTTTGGTTCCAGACTGTAGCGCCTAGAACCGCTCGGCCACCCCGCCCAGCCTACATATCGTATTCGAGCATTAAAGTACTGTTTTTGCTACTCATATGTATTAACTCGTATTTCCCCACATTGCGAGCAAGTACCTACTAATCACAGCAAATGCGAATGCAATCCAGCTCATCCTGTATCCTCCTATAGTAACTCAACGATGTTATCGGTACACTACATTGTCATCAGTAGTCACAGATCGATGTTCATCCTATGCGTCAGGCACGTAAACAGGTAGAAAGGTACATAGGTATAAAGATATATGAGGGTCATTCCCTGTGCTTAGCGCATGATCAAGCAGAAATTCATGTCAGTTCGAGCGAGATCTTAGGCGTGACAGTCGTATATATATTTTCTGGTTGTATCGTGAGTAATTCAGTTTCAGAATGGAAGCTGAAACTGAGTCACGTCCGATTACATTTATTGACCACCGTTCTTGGGTCAAAATCGAACACCTACGTCGAAAGAACCCAACGGAAATTTACAACGCTTTGAGAGAGGTGTATGGGAACAGTCTAGTGGACCTTAGCGTTGTATGACAGTGATCTGCTAGTTTCTGTGAAGGTCGGAAAGCACTGAGAACAACCCAAGAAGTGGAAGGCCATCAACTGCAACAGACTTCACATCTCAGGCTATTGCTGAAGATACTTTGAGAGATGATCGACGTAAAACGTGTGATGAAATAGCATGTGAGGCCAGAATGTCTGTCACTTCAGTTTACAGAATCATAACAGGAAAGTTAAAAATGAGAAATTTGCTGTCACGTTTGTTTTGTATGATCTGACTGACGAGCAGAATGCAGGCTGCAAAAAAATAGCAGAAGAATTACTTCATTGTTATCGAACAGAAAGAGAACAGTTTTTGAAAATAATTGTTGCACCTGATAAAATTACAATGGAAAAATTCCGACTCTCCACGCCCAAAATATTCCTTCACCAACAATCAAAGGTGAAACTGAGAGTATGAAATGAAATTATAGCTGCAAATAGAATGTCCTAGGGGACGTGTGTAACAGGCGCGTACTACAAGCTGCTTTTGCAAAATGTTTTGAGTCTGAAAACTCCTCAAAGAAGGTCTGACATACTTGCGTCTGCTCTCCTCACTCTGCTCGATAATGCAAGACCGCATATTACTTTACCAGTAATAGAAACTCTCGACAAATATGGGTAGGAAATACTTCCCCATGCAAACAGTTCTGATAAGAGTCCACCATACTTTGATTTGTTTCACAAATTGAAGGGACAACTCCTTGGAAAACGTTTTTATACAGCTGATTTTCAGTGAGGGGACCCGATTAATCAGACAGCTCAACAATGAAGGTACACTATCCGGAATACAGAAGTTGCCAAAACCTTGGGAAGCTGTCATAAGCAATAATGGCTCTGAGCACTATGGGACTTAACATCTATGGTCATCAGTCCCCTAGAACTTAGAACTACTTAAACCTAACTAACCTAAGGACAGCACACAACACCCAGTCATCACGAGGCAGAGAAAATCCCTGACCCCGCCGGGAATCGAACCCGGGAACCCGGGCGTGGGAAGCGAGAACGCTACCGCACGACCACGAGCTGCGGACGGCAATAATGGAGATTACATTGAATAACTGTAAAGATGTTTTGCAAAATAAATTATTTTCTTCGATTCCATTCTAGAGTGTGCGTAACTTTTGACATGACCATCGTAGAGAGTAAGAGCAGTCCTTTGAAACTTCCCTGTCGATATCTTTGGTTGCGATGAACACTCACTCTCCTGTACATCGTAGTGGGTTCTATTAATAATCCTTCGAGCTACTCGCGTATCTGAGAATCTATTTCGTATGAACGCACACATCACATGAAGAATACACGTAACGATTAAGAGATTGATTTATTCATAAACGGTCGTATTGTGTGAATTAACAATGGCTGCCGTAACCTAACAGGCCCTACATTGGACTGGTAGCGGAAATGATCATTAAGGTTATGCGGACATCTGCCAGACATTAATCTTCACGGCTATTGTACGTATTGAAAACCTCCGACTGGAGAGAGGGCCAATGGGGGGCAACTTTCGTGAACATACAACACAGTAGACTGGGTTGTTTTTTTGCATTGTTAAAAGTATTCATTTGTTGTAGTTGCAGATAACGACACTAAAAGGGACAAAACACTATTTGTTACAAGTACAGGAAAAGTTGTTCTGCTAACCGAAATTAAGGCAGTTAACTTGATGCGCCAAATCCATATTCGAATCATTACATTTCGAAAGACGCAATGGGTTCATGTAGACTACAAGACTGAAGTATTGTACTTTATTACCACAAGTATTTCTTATCTGCTCTTCCTTTCTTGCTTAAGACTCTGGACAGGTAGTTAAACATCTTGCGAGAAGGAAGAATGGTTAGTGTTCGATGTCTCGTCGACAGGGAAGTGATTGAAGGCGGCTGTACACGTGTAAGCATTGAATAATTTAGGTTAACCATGGAAAGTCTAAACCAGTATTTCCAGGTGCGATTTTAGTCTTGCTTCCTCGAACACGACTCCCGAATCTCAAAGATTGTAACTCAGCGATTGCTAGTGTTTCGCTGGGAGTAACGTAGCGAAAGTGTCAGGGAGAAGGCAGATGCGCACGTAGTCCGTTAAATATGTGATTGACTGATTGAGGTCATGGGACCAAACGGCGAGGTCATCAGTCCCGCAATTCAAAGTTACTTGCGTAAGATAGAGGGTCCGCAAAAAGAGGACGGATCCAGTCAGAGGGTCAAACTATAAAACGAAGAAGGTAAAACATACACAGTAGCACAAAAGGGTGAGCCAAATCTAAAAACTCGAAAAAGAGTGGTCTTTGCACGGGGTAGTGGTCTTGGGTCCCAGACATGAAAAAAAAAAAAAAAAAGAGAGAGACCCCGAACACATCCACTCTGCCCTTGCTCCAGGAGCAGAGCAAAACCTTATAACTGAAAATAAAAACCACTTTCACGTTGAACATTTGCAACGACACGTTAATAGGACAGTATTTATTGCTCTAAGTCTGAAAATAATGACAGAATACAGGCTGAAAGCGCGTTGTGGCCCTATGGAGAAATGTTTAAGATCCGTATCATGTATATGTAATTAAAACCAAACATCGTAACACAAACTCATTGAAAACATGACATGCCGTGGAAGCCTAAAAAGGCGTAAATTCAACCAGCCTGTACAAATCCCACCGTCACAATTAATATAATTTTAGAAATAAATCGAGACGCATAGATGATGAGACACCGTAGTCGAAAAGCGATTGGCTCAAAACAGATAAAGATACGTTCCGTGCTTTGCAGGGGGCGGAGTTTACAACATCCAAATTTAATTCGCAGACAGAAGATGATTGTAATCCCTAGCTAGAAGAAGGGAGCTACTTCTTGGAGTTATTGGGCTTACGGATGGTTCGGCTGGCCACGAATTGCTTTGCAGTGCCAACCCCTTCATCTCAGGGTAACGCCTGAACGTTACGTCTTCAATTATTTATTGAATGTATTCCAGTCTCTGTGTTCCCTTACAGTTTTCACCGTCAACAGCTACCTTCAGCGCCATGGAAGTTATTCCCAAATGTCTCAACACGTGTCCTGTCATCCTGTTTCTTCTTGTTGTCGGCGTTTAACATACGTTATTTCTTAGCCGATTCTGCGAAGTAATTGGTCATTCTTTAGCAACTCTCCTCAGTTTCAACATCCTTTGATAGCAACACCTCCCATTCGCTTACATCTCGTCTGCTCTGATTTTCTCACAGTTCATGATTCACGACTTTACAATGCTGTGCTTGAAAGCTACATTCTGAGAAATTTCATCCTATGTTTATTACCAGTACCCTTCTTTTGGCCAGAAATGCCGTTTTTGCCCGTCCTAATCTGCTTTTCATGTCCTCCTTGCCTCGTCCGTCGTGTGTTGTTTTGCTTCCAAGGTACCAGAATTCCTTAACTTCGTCTACTTCGTGGTCCCAGATTTTGATGTTAAGTTCATTGCTGATCTCATTTCTGTTACTTTCGTTTCACTCTCAGCCCGTAGTGTGTACTGATTAGACTATTCATTCCATTGAACAGGTCCCGTAATTCTTCTTCATTTTCACAGAGATAACAATCAGCGAATCTTATGATTCATATCCTTCCACCATGAATTTTAATCCCAATTTTGAAAATTTCTCTTAGTTTACATCATTGCTTCCTTCGTATATAGACTGAACAGAAGGGGGCGAAAGACTACATGTCCCTCTTACAACCTTTTTAATCCGAGGAGTTACTTCTTCGTATTCCGTTTTTATTGTTCCCTGTCGGTTCGCATATATCCATGCATATTATGAAAATGGATGTGGGAATGTACGTATATATGTTCCACATCTCCTCCTAAACCAAGCATGTTACTCATATCACTTATGTCAGACAATAATCACTGGAAGGGTAAGAACGACCTACGTATCATAGTACAGCAGCTATGGCGTTATAAACAATTAGATGCGTAGAAAACTGGCGCATCATGGATGACGTTTAAATTTATTACTTTTGTGCCGCTAACTCTATTCGCAGTAAATTTCTCAGTCAGCATCCTCATATGCCGCTAAATGTACCTACACAAATACTTCATTGTACGAGACACACTTCAAGAGATATGACATCCTAAAACATTGAGATGTGTGAAAAAATATTGCATCATGCATGAGGTTGTATACATTTATTTTAAGACACTCGTACAGTCGAGACAACTGAACGAAGTTCGTGACACGTGGCAGCACATTTGACGCATTTCAACTGCGAAACGGGAAGGGCCGTCTATAGAGCTATGAAGACGCATTGTCATAGATACGATTATAAAATCACGTGGTAGACGCTCGAAGCAACTGCGCCCAGCTGCCTGGGCATGTAAATAGAAATTTTGTTTATGATCAAGTTCTGAGTTAAACAAACATTACAGAGAATTTGTATTTTGCATATTATGTTTCTTAATTTGGATACCGTACTTATACATTTTTACGTTATGGGTATTTCTTTGTACGACTGTTCCACGATTTCGATGATATTTTAACGAATACATGAAAGTGAATTTTTGTTTCAATATTGCCCTACAAACACAGCGAATTTTTTGTTTTCGTTTCTAATATGAAGTTAGCAAAATGAATCCCCAGCATGTAGTGTTTGCCAGCTAGTGTTCTGTATTATCCGTCTACATCTACATCTACGTCTACATCTACATGGATACTCTGAAAATCACATTCAAGTGCCTGGCAGAGGGTTCATCGAACCACCTTCACAATTCTCTATTATTCCAATCTCGTACAGCGCGCGGACAGAATGAAGACCTATATCTTTCCGTACGAGCTCTGATTTCCCTTATTTTATCGTGGTGATCGTTCAGCCCTATGTAGATCGATGTGAACAAAATATTTTCGCATTCGGAGGAGAAAGTTGGTGATTGGAATTTCGTGAGAAGATTCCGTCGCAACCAAAAACGCCTTTCTTTTAATGATTTCCAGCCCAAATCCTGTATCATTTCTGTGACACTGTCTTCAATATTTCGCGATAATACAAAACGTGCTGCCTTTCTTTGTACTTTTTCGATGTACTCCGTCAGTCCTACGTGGTAAGGATCCCACACCGCGCAGCAGTATTCTAAAAGAGGACGGACAAGCGTAGTGTAGGCAGTCACCTTAGTAGGTCTGTTACATTTTCTAAGTGTCCTGCCCATAAAACGCAGCCTTTGGTTAGCCTTCCCCACAACATTTTCTGTGTTTTCTTTCCAATTTAAGTTGTTCGTAATTGTAATACCTAGGTATTTAGTTGAATTTACGGCTTTTAGATTAGACTGATTTATCGTGTAACCGAAGTTTAACGAGTTCCTTTTAGCACTCATGTGGATGACGTCACACTTTTAGTTATTTATGGTCGACTGCCACTTTTCGCACCATTCAGATATTTTTTCTAAATCGTTTTGCAGTTGGTTTTGATCTCCTGATGACTTTATTAGTCGATAAACGACAGCGTCATCTGCAAACAACGTGTGACGGCTACTCAGATTGACTCCCAAATCGTTTACATAGATAAGGAACAGCAAAGGGCCTATATCACTACCTTGGGGAACGCCAGAAATAATTTCTGTTTTACTCGATGACTTTCCATCAATTACTACCAACTGTGACCTCTGTGACAGGAAATCATAAATGCAGTCACATAACTGAGACGATATTCCGTAAGCGTGCAATTTCCCTACGAGCCGCTTGTGTGGTACAGTGTCAAAAACCTTCCGGAAATCCAGGAATACGGAATCGATCTGAAATCCCTTGTCAACAGCACTCAGCTCTTCATGTGAATAAATAGCTAGTTGCGTTTCACAGGAACGATGTTTTCTACAGCCATGTTGACTGTGTGTCAATAGGCCGTTTCCTTCGAGGTAATTCATAATGTTCGACAACAATATATGTTCTAAAATCCTGCTGCACATCGACGTTAACGATATGGGCCTGTAATTTAGTGGATTACTCATACCACCTTTCTTGAATATTGGTGTGACCTGTGCTACTTTCCAGTCTCTGGGTACGGATCTTTCGTCGAGCGAACGGTTGTATTTGATTGTGAAGTATGGAGCTAATGCATCAGCATACTCCGAAAGGAAGCTAATTGGTATACAGTCTGCACCAGAAGACTTGCTTTTATTAAGTGATTTAAGTCGTTTTACTACTCCGATGATTTTTACTTCTACGTTACTCATGTTGGCAGCTGTTCTCGGTTCGAATTCTGGAATGTTTACTTCGTCTTCTTTTGTGAAGGCATTTCGGAAGGCTGTGAGAGTAGCTCTGCTTTGGCAACACTGTCTTCGATAGTATCTCGATTGTTATCGCGCAGAGAAGGCATTATTGCTTCTTGCCGCTAACAGCCTTCACATACTTCACAAACTGTTAGAGGGGTCTCGCATTGAACTCCGCGCTAAGTTTCCAGCTTCTGTAAAGGATCGCCAATCTTAGAGATTTTGTTTAAATTTGGCATGTTTGTTTGGTTGGTGTGACCTTTCCTAGGCTCTGTCTCAGAATTTCGAAAATCTTGCCGCATTTTACGCCGTAGTTTGCTTTTTCCGTGCAGGCGGATCCGATGAACTTGTCTTCATTTTTCTTAAGGCTTGTTTCTATTACAAGTCACAACGTGAGAAGTACCCCTCTGTTCCGCCTACCTTGCCGAAAGCTAAACTGATCGTCCGCTAACAGATCCCCAATTTTCTTTTCCTTTCTTCTGCAAAGTACACTAATGGCCATTAAAATTGCTACACCACGAAGATGAGGTGCTACAGACGTGAAATTTAACCAACAGGAAGAAGATACTGTGATGTGCAAATGATTAGCTTTTCAGAGCATTCACACTAGGTTGGAGCCGGTGGCAGACACCTACAACGTGCTGACATGAGGAAAGTTTCCAACCGATTTCTCATACACAAACGGCACTTCACCGGCGTTGCCAGGTGAAACGTTGTTGTGATGCCTCGTGTAAGGAGGAGAAATGCGTACCATCACGTTTCCGACTGTGATAAAGGTCGGATTGTAGTCTATCGCAATTTCGGTTTATCGTATCGCGACATTGCTGCTCGCGTTGGTCGAGATGCAATGACTGTTGGCAGAATATGGAATCGGTGGGTTCAGGAGGGTAATACGGAACGCCGTGCTGGATCCCAACGGCCTCGTATCACTAGCAGTCGAGATGGCGGGCATCTTATCCGGATGGCTGTAACGGAACGTGCAGCCACGTCTCGATCCCTGAGTCAACAGATGTGGACGTTTGCGAGACAACAACCATCTGCACGAACAGTTCGACGACGTTTGCAGCAGCATGGACTATCAGCTCAGAGACCACGGCTGCGGTTACCCTCGACGCTGCATCACAGGCAGGAGCGCCTGCGATAGTGTACTCAACGACGAACCGGGGTGCACGAATGGGAAAACGTCATTTTTTCTGATGAATCCAGGTTCTGTTTACAGCATCATGATGGTCGCATCCGTGTTTGGCGACATCGCGATGAACGCACATTGGAAGCGTGTATTCGTCATCGCCATCCTGGCGGTCACCTTTTATTCGCATTGACGGCACTTTGAACAGTGGACGTTACATTTCAGATGTGTTACGACCAGTGGCTCTACCCTTCATTCTATCTCTGCGAAACTCTACATTTCAGCAGGATAATACACGACCGCATGTTGCAGGTCCTGTACGGGCCTTTATGTATACAGAAAATGTTCGACTGCTGCACTGGCCAGCACATTCTCCAGATCTCTCACCAATTGAAAATGTCTGGTGAACGGTGGCCGAGCAACTGGCTCGTCACAATACGCCAGTCATTACTCTTGATGAACTGTGGTATCGTGTTAAAGCAGCATGGGCAACTGTACCTCTACACGCCATCCAAGCTCTGTTTGTCTCAATGCCCAGGCGTATCAAGGTCGTTGGTTGTTCTGGGTACTGATTTCTCAGGATCTATGCACCCACAAAGTGTGAGAATGTAATCACATGTCAGTTCTAGTATAGTATATTTGTCGAATGAACACCCGTTTATCATCTGCATTTCTTCTTGGTGTAGCAATTTTAATGGCCACTAGTGTATTTTTGTCAGTGAATCTGAATGTCAGCGGCTAAAGGAAATGCACAGAACGGTCGTCGTGGTTCTCACGGGGACCTGGATTGTAGCATTAGTGTCCAGGTGGAAGTAGAGAAGGCTGCAGGCGAGGCAGGGTGCAAGACGGCGGCCGCAGTCCAGCGGGCACGTCCGCCACGGGAGCTGCGAGGCCGGCAGGCGGCGGTGGCCAGCGCCCGGGATAATTAATGAATCGCCAGCCGGCCGCTTCTCCTCACGCTGCCGCTCTTTGTGCGACCAGCAGCCGGACTCGGGGTCAGATTTGTCGGCAATGCTGAGGTCCGCCGCCCGCCCGACAATGAATCGATGTTTGCTCATCGAAACTTGCTCCGCGGCCCTAATACTGATTAATGATGGCGACCCGGCCAGCGGGCCGGAAAATCCCTTCCGTATTTGCGTAATTCGATTCGTTTTGTGACAGGAGAGAAGAGGAGAGGAGAGGGAACGTCGCGAACTCACAGGTCAGCGACCGCCCGCCGGGGTCCGGTCGGCCATTCGACCTAAGTAGCGCAGATCCGAAGCACATCTGCACCTAGGGAGCCGCATCTGCCGCGACTTCTCGCGTGAGAAGTGCGCCGCCGGCCGACGGTTACTGCTTTTCGCACGGTGTGACGTAGTGACCTTCACATGCGTTGTGGGGGTCGTTATGATAACGTCAGTGGAGCTTTAGCATCGGTAACTCCTGTTATGAGGTTCATCTCGAACATAGGTGGGGGGGGGGGGGGGGGGGGGGAGAGACTACTGACTAAAAATATCGCAGAAGAAGCAATTCCACATATTATGAAGAGGTTCATCCATTTTTTCGTAAAAAACTGTAAAGGGACATCCTCCTCTACTATTATTTATCCTCAACGGTAGTAGTCGATACCAGAAGTATTTTTCGAATTTTGGACTAGTCAATATTATCTCAGCAGTTTTTCTGAAAAGTTTCATATAATTCTATACACAATATGTTATATTTCAAGCTAAAATTTATGAAAAGGAATTACATGTTTTCGTTGTTGTAATCGATGTGTACTAGCTCTGAACATACAGTTAAATTTTTTTAGGAACATTTGAAATTACAAATTATTTGGCACAGTTAAAAATTCCGTTATGAATCACGCAGTCTAGTACTGTTTATTATGTTTATTCTGAATTCATTCGTAAAATAACAGTTTAAACTAGTTGAAATTCATATGTCAAGAAAACTTCTACACCCTTTGGAATATTGTTATTACCGCAGAGTGAAGAAGTAGCAAGCATTCCTTTTATTTTTGTATTTTGGACGAACAATGTAATTCCGGCTTTATTAATGTGAAAATTCAAAAGTCAGTGTGATACAGTAAAATGCAAGACAGTAAGTTATCGAGAAAAAAAAAATTCTCCAAAGACGTTCTTCAAAATTATTTAGATCAATTGAACCACGATAACCTAAAATGTGAGAATTTTAGCTTCAATAATCAGAGCATGAAGAAATGGAACCAGCTGTGCTAGGAAGGATAAGTAGAAAGTGTATTGCAAATCTTACTCCTCTCGAATGTTCTGAAAAGAACTCACCATCGTCGACAATAGCAACAACAAGAAAGGAAGCGGTAGATTACAATACCTATACATCACCTACATCTGTGCACTTCACAAAGCTAATTGATAACACGTCAGACGAAAGGAGATTTACTGTAACTACAGCAAAAGATACTAGCTGTCCAAAAGTACTGAACAATGATTTCCCTTACTGATCTGTCCTCGCACCTCGTGTCTAATTTACCGGGTGATCAAAAAGTCAGTATAAATTTGAAAACTTAATAAACCACGGAATAATGTAGATAGAGAGGTAAAAATTGACACACATGCTTGGAATGACATGGGGGGGGGGGGGAGTTTGAAAAAAGAAAAAGTTCACAAAATGTCTGACAGATGGCGGACTGTAACTGCTACCACGACGGGTGAGAGGTACGCCGATATGTTACAGAATCGCATCATCCCCAGCCTGGCTGATAAACACCTGCTAGAACGTACGATGTTTATGCAGGATGGCGCTCCACCCCATATTGCTAGACGCGTGAAAGATCTCTTGCGCGTGTCGTTTGGTGATGATCGTGTGCTCAGCCACCACTTTCGTCATGCTTGGCCACCCACGTCCCCAGTTATCAGTCCGTGCGTTTATTGGCTTTTGGGTTACCTGATGTCGCAAGTGTATCGTGATCGACCGACATCTCTAGGGATGCTGAAAGACAACATCCAACGCCAGTGCCTCACCATAACTCCGGACATGCTTTACAGTGCTGTTCACAACATTATTCCTCGACTACAGCTATTGTTGAGGAATGATGGTGGACATATTGAGCATTTCCTGTAAAGAACATCATCTTAGCTTTGTCTTACTTTGTTATGCTAATTATTGCTGCCGGCCGTGGTAGCCGAGCGGTTCTAGGCGCTTCAGTCCGGAACCGCGCGATTGCTACGGTCACAGGTTCGAATCCTGCCTCGGTCATGGGTGTGTGTGATGTCCTTAGGTTAGTTAGGTTTAAGTAGTTCTAAGTTCTAGGGGACTAATGACCTCAGATGTTAAGTCCCATAGTTCTCAGAGCCATTTGAACCATTTGAACCAATTATTGCTATTCTGATCAGATGAAACGCCGTCTGTCGGACATTTTTTAAACTTTTGTATTTTTTCGGTTCTAATAAAAACCCCATGTCATTCCAAGCATGTGTGTCAGTTTGTACCTCTCTATCTACATTATTCCGTAGTTTATTCAGTTTTCAAATTTATACTGACTTTTTGATCACCCTGTATATACACAGCATTTATAAACTCGTTATGGAGAAGTAACCTTTTTAGGCTAGCCCCGTGCATGTTCGATTACGTTACTTGGTTTCTGCTCAGTCTATATCCGAACATTACGCCGGGACACTTTACCCCAGGCCGTCAGTGGTTTCGTTACTGAGTAGAAAATCAGCATTAGTCTGCATTTCCTTAAACATCCCCCTCTCCCCAAACTCAGCTCTTTTTTTCCTTTTGTCACTTGCTCTTAAAGCTTGCAACAATTCCAGTTTGTAGGGTTTGAATGACAGGCGTTCCCGCAGTACCTTCCACACTGCCCCTCTAGGCACACTCAATTCTAAGCTGGCACGTCTCGATGATTTATGATTATGAACGTAAGACTGCCGAACTTGTTCAGTTTCTATGTCAGAGGCTGCTGGCTGACCATGACCCGGCGGCCTGTGTGATGTACTCATTGAACGATTGTGTGACTTAATAATAATTTGTCTTTGGTGTGGTTGCTTGTGACATTTAGTCCTGTATTCTGTATGAAGTGTGGAAGCGGATTTCGATTCAAGAAACACATACAAAACATTGCACACTCTGCGCCGTGATCGAGTAACTTATTCCCGTTTGCCACCTAGTGGGAACGACAGAAATTAACAGTACTAATAAGGACCAAAACAAGACAAAACCGTCCAGTAAACATGGCCTCTAAAAGTCGTACCTTATAAGTTATGAGCACTTGTTCATCTCCGCTACCGTGAACAACAGTCTGTTAAGTAAGATCGTGGTCAGGTTAATCAGTAGAAAGAAGCATTTGACAACAAATTAAAACATGTACATGTCTCATATATGAACAAAAGAAAAATGCAGTTACAGTTAATAATACGTGCAGTCACCCACAGCGCCGATAATTGCTTGGCATCTCCGAGACCTGCTTGAAACCAGGTTTTCCGCGTATTCACGTGGAAGAGACATCCAAGTGGGTCGAATAGGCGTTGACAACCATTTCAATAGAAGACTTTTTCCTTGCAACTCCTTTTTGATGTAAAATATTCTCAGTAGGATTAGCCTCAGGCAACCTTGAGAGCCAATCCACTTAATTTTGATTGCGCTTGATGTAATGTTAAGAATAGGTTTTCCGAAAAACGGGTAATAATCATTTTTTCCTGCTTTGGAGTCAATTTATCGATTAAGTCACGTTCTTCAAAGTCATTCACGTTTTTAACTGATTTATAGTGTTACCCACTTTTATACATATTACTTTGATTTCCCCATATACTTAGACGCCGCAGTATGGCTCAGTTTCGGACCTTCGGGGCTGTAGAGATACAGAGCCTCAAAATGCGACGCGTAACATGCACTCATGTCTATTCTTGTGTATTTCAGTCAAGAATTAAAAGTAAACTAATGCTTTAGGGACATTACATGAAAGACAAACGTTCCCTTTGGTGGGTTGTGAAAGAACTACGGTGATATCGTATACCATCTGTGTGTATTACCGATCACACTCTTGCTTAACAGACTGTACGAGTAAATCGCTTCTTTTGCAAGCTCCTTTCTATTACGAACGAA
The DNA here is from genome assembly GCF_021461385.2 of Schistocerca piceifrons. Classification (NCBI taxonomy): domain Eukaryota; kingdom Metazoa; phylum Arthropoda; class Insecta; order Orthoptera; family Acrididae; genus Schistocerca; species Schistocerca piceifrons. The sequence goes on along the minus strand of NC_060144.1, from coordinate 58,191,534 downwards.
CTACATAATGCAGCAAATATATGAGGACACTTTCCTTTATTACTGTAGACGGATACAACAGTAAACATGTTTGGGTTGTTACTGTAAAGTGTATTAACAGTTCTGGGTTACTATAACACACACATTAATTCTAATGGGATCAGATTGTGTCTTCATAAGTTTGTGAAGTACTTTTACATTGCAGTTTTATCTCTGTATTTCTCAGCACAATGGTGGCCTATTATCCCACACTTGAAATCTTTGGTATAAGCACGAGAGAGATGGCGCAGTGGTTAGCATGCTGGACTCGCATTCGATAGGATGCCGGTTCACACCCGCGTCCGTACATCCAGATTCCCTAAACAGCTCCAGGCAAATGTCGGAATGGTTCCTTTGAAATTTGTGCGGCCGATTTCCTTCCCCATTCTTGAAACATTCCGAGCTTGTGGTCCGTCTCTAATGACCTCCATGTCAACTGGACATTAAACCCTAATTTTTCTCCCTTGCCTTCCTTCCGTGTATGCAAGTCCCATTAATGATATACAAAGAGAACAGGGAGGCGTTATCAATGTCTGCTAGCGCATTTGTAGCATTTGTGATCAACCGGCAGTTTTTCACAGAGTGCATGATCTCTAAGACGTCGGTCTTGTTATGAATAGATATATTGAACACCTCCTTTAGGCATGGCTCACAGACGCAGGTTGACTGTAGTAGCAAGTAGATTATATTAGAACCTCTGCTGGTGCACAGTAACACAACAATGTTTCATTTGTTAGCTCATATTGTTAGTGCGCTCTGTAGGTCGTTTGTAATAGCAAAGAACTTAAGGTAGAAGATATTTACGAGGGACATTTCATGAATAATGCACAGGTTGGAATTTCTGTGGACTGTTTGACACAACAGTAATGAAAATTACGTCAGATGTGGTTGGGAGGATGAGGAAGAAGCACGGGTTTTTGTTTTTTCGCTGTGTACTCTAACATAAAATTGGCGAGAGGAAGAAATGTACACTGCAGGGGTCTACAGTACAGTGACTATCGAAGACCAGAGGTCGTACATCAGCATAGAAATTTTACGCGGCAAAAGCCAACAGATATCCACAGTACGTGAAGCGAAGTTTGGGGTGAGCTTACAGTGGACTGTAATACAGTTTCACGCTGGGCTAGTACTTGAAGAAGAGAAAAATGTCTGAGAGGTGGGTCCCACACTGTTTGACTGCTGAAGAGAAGCAGAAACGCCTGAACATTGCAACTTTGCTTAAACGATTCAACCGTGAAGATCAAGAATTCTTGTGTCGAATTGTCGCAATTGATGAAACGTGGGTTTGAGGCGTTGAACCAGGGCTGAAATCACAGTCCGATGACTGGACAGCTTCAGATTCTCCAAGTCGGAAAAAAAATTCGACGCGTTCAATCAAAGCTCAAACAAATGATTTTTGTTTATGAACACCAAGGAACCGACATGACTGATGGACTCCCATGTGGAATAAGCGTCACAGCAGTGTTTCATCTTAACTTCAAAAAATACGTGCGCAGAAAAATGCAGAAAACCCGATCTCAGTTGCTCTAGGCTAGGCAGTTCATGAAGAGTAGTAACTGGCGTATTGTGACGAGCCAGTTGCTCGGCCACCTTGACCAGACGTTTTCAGTTGGTGAGAGATCTGGAGAATGTGCTCGCCAGGGCAGCAGTCGAACATTTTCCGTATCCAGAAAGGCCCGTACAGGACCTGCAACATGCGGTCGTGCATTATCCTGCTAAAATGTAGGGTTTCGCAGGGTTCGAATGAAAGGTAGAGCTACGGATCGAAACACACCTGAAATGTAACGTCCACTGTTCAAAGTGTCGTCAATGCGAACAAGAGGTGACCGATACGTGTAACCAATGGAACCCCATACCACCACGCCGGGTGATACGCCAGTATGGCGATGACGAATACACGCTTCCAATGTGCGTTCACCGCGATGTCGCCAAACACGGATGCGACCATCATAATGCTGTAAACAGAACCTGGATTCATCCGAAAAAATGACGCCATTCGTGCACCGAAGTTCGTCGTTGAGTACACCATCACAGGCGCGCCCGTCTGTGATGCAGCGTCAAGGGTAACCGCAGCCATTGTCTCCGAGCTGATAGTCCATGCTTCTGCAAACGTCGTCGAACTGTTCGTGCAGATGGTTGTTGTGTTGCAAACGTCCCCATCTGCTGACTCAGGGATCGAGATGTGGCTGCACGATCCGTTACAGCCATGCAGATAAGATGCCTGTCATCTCGACTGCTAGTGATACGAGGCCGTTGGGATCCAGCAGGGCGTTCTGTATTACCCTCCTGAACCCACAGATTCCATATTCTGCTAACAGTCATTGCATCTCGACCAACGCGAGCAGCAATGTCGCGATACGATACACCGCAATCGCGATAGGCCACAATCCGACCTTTATCAAAGTCGGATACGTGATGGTACGTATTTCTCCTCGTTACACGAGGCATCACAACAACGTTTCACCAGGCAACGCCGGTGAAGTGCTGTTTGTGTATGAGAAATCGGTTGGAAACTTTCCTCGTGTCAGCACGTTGTAGGTGTCGCCACCGGCGCCAACCTTGTGTGAAGGCTCTGAAAAGCTAATGATTTGCATATCACAGCATCTTCTTCCTGTCGGTTAAATTTCGCGTCTGTAGCACGTCATCTTCGTGATGTAGCAATTTTAATGGCGAGTAGTGTAACTGTCTTTTTGCTGCGGAGGCTATAGTGGTGTGGACTTCTATGTTGCGACCTAGACAGGCTAGTAAAACTCTTGGAGTTAACGTGTCTGTGAGCAGTAAGTTGGCTCACGTCGCTGAGTGCAGTGCGAGCTTTGGACACAACCGTAGGTGTATAGCAGCGGTGTCTGCTCCGCACACGCACGCCGCCATTAGAGTGGGCGTGCACCGCATGTAGTCGGGCAGCGCCTGTCAGCGAGTGTGAAAGGAGAGGCAAGGAGAGCAGCGGCGCGGGACCCGGGGACGGAACTGGGCGGCGGGCTGCGGCCGCAGATGGCACGTGACGTCACGCCGACTAATTGCGTAATGAGCAGTGCCTCGCACTCACACACACACACACACACACACACAGACGCGCCAGCGGGCGGACTAGCCGCACTCACGCTTCCGGAGGCTAGGCGCTTCTCCTCCAGGAGAAGTCAGTGGCGAAGAAAACCCAACCAAAACAACGCGCATCTACATTTCCATCTACTTCTTTGTTTCCATGCCATCGTACTCTGCAAGCAACTATCAAAATCGTGGCAGCGGTTACCAGTTATATAAGGTGTGCCCAACTGAATCGAGACTTTAGTCTATGTAAATAAACTTTAATAACAGCATTGTAATTACAGTTCACGTGGAATAGTACAACTACATCTACATCTACATCTACATCCATACTCCGCAAGCGACCTGAGGGTGTGTGGCGGAGGGTACCTTGAGTACCTCTATCGGTTCTCCCTTCTATTCCAGTCTCGTATTGTTCGTGGAAAGAAGGATTGTCGGTATGGCTCTGTGTGGGCTCTAATCTCTCTGATTTTATCCTCATAGTCTCTTCGCGAGATATGCATAGGAGGGAGCAATATACTGCTTGATTCCTCGGTGAAGGTATGTTCTCGAAACTTCAACAAAAGCCCGTACCGAGCTGCTGAGCGTCTCTTCTGCAGAGTCTTCCACTGGAGTTTATCTATCATCTCCGTAACGCTTTCGCGAATACTGAATGATCCTGTAACGAAGCGCGCTGCTCTCCGTTGCATCTTCTCTATCTCTTCTATCAACCCTATCTGGTACGGATCCCACACTACTGAGCAGTATTCAAGCAGTGGGCGAACAAGCGTACTGTAACCTACTTCCTTTATTTTCGGATTGCATTTCCTTACGATTCTTCCAATGAATCTCAGTCTGGCATCTGCTTTACCGACGATCAACTTTATTTGATCATTCCATTTTAAATCACTCCTAATGCGTACTCCCAGATAATTTATGGAATTAACTGCTTCCAGCTGCTGATCTGCTATATTGTAGCTAAACGATAAGGGATCTTTCTTTCTATGTATTCGCAACACATTACACTTTGTAAGTCGGCTGTTTAGGTTTTCATATTGGTAACGCCACGTAGCGCTCTGTATGAAAATCACTGGATGTGCTGTGTGCAGTCTGTGGCTGGTTTGCATTGTTGTTCGCTATTGTAGTGGGGCGGCTGGATGTTAACAGCGCGTAGCGTTGCGCAGTTGGAGGTGAGCCGCCAGCAGTGGTGGATGTGGGGAGAGAGATGGTGGAGTTTTGAAATTTGTAAGACTGGATGTCATGAACTGCTGTATATATTATGACTATTAAGGTAAATACATTGTTTGTTCTCTATTAAAATCTTTCATTTGCTATCTATGCCTATCAGTAGTAAGTGCCTTCCGTAGTTTGGATCTTTTATTTAGCTGGCAGTAGTGGCGCTCGCTGTATTGCAGTAGTTCGAGTAACGAAGATTTTTGTGAGGTAAGTGATTTGTGAAAGGTATAGGTTAGTGTTAGTCAGGGCCATTCTTTTGTAGGGATTATTGAAAGTCAGATTGCGTTGCGCTAAAAAAAAAAATTGTGTGTCAGTTTAAGCACAGTCATGTATAACAGTTCAAAGGGGACGTTCCATATGTCGACCCTTAGCCGAGGATACCTCACTGGAATCTTCTGACTTTTTCTTGTAGTTTGTGTAATTAGTGTAGCTTTTGTTTATTGCTAGCGCGTAATTGTAGAGAAAATCTCCTTTGTAGTTGCAGTCTTTCATTGTTGTACAGTAAAACAGTTTTGGCATGCATGTTAATTTTCACCAAGTATTTCGCAGCTGCGCTTGCTATTAACTAGATATTATTTTCAGCGCTATGTTAATGTGTTCTCTTATTTTTGTTCTTCAAATTGTGCTTTTCTGTGTTATCGTGTGAAATATTGTGACAATAATGGCGTGTGAAAAACGTAATACTAGGCTTCAAAGTAAACTGAGAAATGACAGTGAAGACGAAAGCAGTGTGTTAGTGCCACTGTGTAATGAATTAACTAATGTTCAAAGTAGTAATTTGGTAATTGTGCATAGGGAAATGGAGTGGGCTGCAAATAATGGTGTAGGCAGTGAAACAATTAGTGAACAGGGAAGCATTATCGATCGATCGGTCGGCAACAGCTCGCCTCAGGAATCCGAAATGACAGGACACAATCTTGCAAATACTGTAGATTCAGGTTTTGCGTCCTCGCCGTTTTCTCAAATAAGTCAAGACACATTTTCTGCTTTTCAAAATGCGAATATTGCCGGTTCAAATGCTTTGCCGAATAGCACTGTGGAACATGTTTCAGACACCAGTGCATGTTGTTGCTGTGGTCTTCAGTCCTGAGACTGGTTTGATGCAGCTCTCCATGCTACTCTATCCTGTGCAAGCTTTTTCGTCTCCCAGTACCTACTGCAACCTACATCCTTCTTAATCTGCTTAGCGTATTCATCTCTTGGTCTCCCTCTACGATTTTTACCCTCCACGCTGCCCTCCAATACTAAATTGGTCATCCCTTGATGCCTCAGAACATGTCCTACCAACCGATCCCTTCTTCTGGTCAAGTTGTGCCACAAACTTCTCTTCTCCCCAATCCTATTCAATACTTCCTCATTAGTTATGTGATCTACCCATCTAATCTTCAGCATTCTTCTGTAGCACCACATTTCGAACGCTTCTATTCTGTTCTTGTCCAAACTATTTATCGTACATGTTTCACTTCCATACATGGCTACACTCCATACGAATACTTTCAGAAATGACTTTCTGACACTTAAATCAATACTGGATGTTAACAAATTTCTCTTCTTCAGAAACGCTTTCCTTGCCATTGCCAGCCTACATTTTATATCCTCTCTACTTCGACCATCATCAGTTATTTTGCTCCCCAAATAGCAAAACTCCTTTACTACTTTAAGTGCCTCATTTCCTAATCTAATTCCCTCAACATCACCCGACTTAATTCGACTACATTCCATTATCCTTGTTTTGCTTTTGTTGATGTTCATCTTATATCCTCCTTTCAAGACACTGTCCATTCCATTCAACTGCTCTTGCAAGTCCTTTGCTGTCTCTGACAGAATTACAATGTCATCGGCGAACCTCAAAGTTTTTATTTCTTCTCCATGAATTTTAATACCTACCCCGAATTTTTCTTTTGTTTCCTTTACTGCTTGCTCAATATACAGATTGAACAACATCGGGGAGAGGCTACAACCCTGTCTTACTCCCTTCCCAACCACTGCTTCCCTTTCATGTCCCTCGACTCTTATAACTGCCATCTGGTTTCTGTACAAATTGTAAATAGCCTTTCGCTCCCTGTATTTTACCCCTGCCACCTTCAGAATTTCAGTCAACATTGTCAAAAGCTTTCTCTAAGTCTACAAATGCTAGAAACGTAGGTTTGCCTTTCCTTAATCTTTCTTCTAAGATAAGTCGTAAGGTCAGTATTGCCTCACGTGTTCCAGTGTTTCTACGGAATCCAAACTGATCTTCCCCGAGGTTGGCTTCTACTAGTTTTTCCATTCGTCTGTAAAGAATTCGCGTTAGTATTTTGCAGCTGTGACTTATTAAGCTGATAGTTCGGTAATTTTCACATCTGTCAACACCTGCTTTCTTTGGGATTGGAATTATTATATTCTTCTTGAAGTCTGAGGGTATTTCGCCTGTTTCATACATCTTGCTCACCAGATGGTAGAGTTTTGTCAGGACTGGTTCTCCCACGGCCGTCAGTAGTTCCAATGGAATATTGTCTACTCCAGGGGCCTTGTTTCGACTCAGGTGTTTCAGTGCTCTGTCAAACTCTTCACGCAGTATCGTATCTCCCATTTCATCTTCATCTACATCCTCTTCCAGTGCATTGTTATTACAATTAATGCAACAAATGGGACAAAAGCTTGAAAAGTTAGACACAATGGAACAAAATCAGAGACAAACACAGCAACAGTTAGACACAATGGAACAAAATCAGAGAACAAACAATGTATTTACCCTAATAGTCATAATATATATAGAAGTTCATGACATCCAGTCTTACAAATTTCAAAACTCCACCATCTCTCTCCCCACATCCACCACTGCTGGCGGCTCACCTCCAACTGCGCAACGCTACGCGCTGTTAACATCCAACTGCCCCACTACAATAGCGAACAACAATGCAAACCAGCCACAGACTGCACACAGCACATCCAGTGATTTTCATACAGAGCGCTACGCAGCGTTACCAATATGAAAACCTAAACAGCCGACTTACAACTTGTCTACATTGAGATTAAATTGACATTCCCTGCACCATGCGTCAATTCGCTGCAGATCCTCCTGCATTTCAGTACAATTTTCCATTGTTACAACCTCCCGATATACCACAACATCACCCGCAAAAAGACTCAGTGAAGTTCGGATGTCATCCACAAGATCATTGTGAATAGCAACGGTCCTACGACACTCCCCTGCGGCACACCGGAAATCACTCTTACTTCGGAAGACTTCTCTCCATTGAGAATGACATGCTGCGTTCTGTTATCTAGGAACTCTTCAATCCAATCACACAATTGGTCTGATAGTCCATATGCTCTTACTTTGTTCATTAAACGGCTGTGGGGAACTGTATCGAACGCCTTGCGGAAGTCAAGAAACACGGCATCTACCTGGGAACCCGTGTCTATGGCCCTCTGAGACTCGTGGACGAATAGCGCGAGCTGGGTTTCACACGATCGTCTTTTTCGAAACTCGTGATTGACATTCACATTGGTACACTGCACCTGTGCCTAGGCAGGGAATGGATAGCTTCTGTGTAGAAACTCCTGTATTACTGGAGGATCCAGTTTTCCACAGTGTCTGCACTTCCGTCGCACAGGTGAACCTCTGACCAATCAGAAATTACTTTAACGGGTCGAATATATGCGAGTCACATGGGAAGGTATCGAGGCTGTACGGTGTATGTTCAAGGGCCTCGAATCAAAATTTTTAAAGGAGCTCGATAGTTTTGTTGCTCGCATCTGGCCTGGTGTCGTGCTGGATAAGCAGTACCCTATTAGACAGCTGGCCCCTGCGTTTGTTCGTGCCTCAGCAAAGTGTTGCAATACTTCTCAGCTTTAAGTGTTGCATCCTATGGCAGCCAGTCGATGAGCATAGATCCTTCTTGGCCAAGAAAGAAACTGAGCATCACGTTCCCGGTCTTTGGAACTGAGTAATTCTTCAATCAGAAGCAAAATAGAATTTCTGATAACACTACATCTGCAAATAAGTATTCTATTGTGTTAGAACTAGTACAACACAATGTTAAATCTCTGCAAAGTTAGTTACGACAATTTGAATTAGCGGCTCGTGAACTAAATATATGTATTTTATGTGTAACTGAACACTGGATAGACAAAGACCATATTACGTCAACTATGATTCCCGGAAACAAATTTCACACTTACTGTTATAAAAGTAATAGTAAGTGTGGTGGAACAGTTATTTTTGTAAAAGATTATTTAAAATTTACAGCAGTAGAAAAACCCAAAACTTGACAAGAGACAAAGACTATGAACTGTGCATATCTGTTAATTTCTTAGGTGTAATACTCTGTAGGTCTGGTCTGGAGACTGGAAAATTGTCGTTGAAAATGTGTAAAAGTTGCTGACTAATGTAAAATATGATAGAAAGAAAGTAATTATCAGTGGAGACTGAATGTACACTTTTTAAAAGATTCAAATCACAGAAATGCGGTTTTAAACATACTCAGTGGTTTTGATTTTATACAAACAATCAACTCTCCAACTAGAACTGCCAACGAAAGTAAAATTGCTGTGGACCAAATTCTTATAAGACAATGTAAATTTAACAATAACAACAGCGCTATAAATATGCGTTACAGTGGTCATGAAGCTCAGCTCCTGCCCATTGAACTAAATGTGACACTAAATGGGGACCAAAGGCTACAATAATTGAACAGAGAACATTTAATTTTATGCTGTCAAGGGAAACGTGTCCGCCCCGGTAGCTGAGTGGTGAGCGTGACAGACTGTCAATCCTAAGGGCCCGGGTTCGATTCCCGGCTGGGTCGGAAATTTTCTCCGCTCAGGGACTGGGTGTTGTGTTGTCCTAATCATCATCATTTCATCCTCATCGACGCGCAGGTCGCCGAAGTGGCGTCAAATCGAAAAGACCTGCACCAGGCGAACGGTCTACCCGACGGGAGGCCCTAGCCACACGACATTTCCATTTCATTTTAAGGGAAACGTGGGAGGATGTCTTCAGTAAAACTGAAGTAAATAGCATACTATACAGTTTTCACAAAGTGTAGCAGTGTTATTTCCATATAGCATTTCCAACGAAAAAGAAGAGAATTAAGGTTACAAACAAATGTTGGGTCAAAAAAGTTATTATAATATACACTAGAAAGAAAAAAAATTCTCCACTCTTTCATCGAACACAATAACACTCCTCCAGAATTTAGGAATTATGTGAAAAAATATAACCAATTATTCAATAAGGATAAAAGAAGCCAAACGACAAAATAATGATAGCTACACGTCAACTACATAAAATAAAATGAAAGCTGTCTGGAAGGTTATTAGAGTAGAAACTGGCACAGAATGGTCATTATCAAAGAATCTCTCTCTCCAAATTAAAAATAACAGACTCTCAGATACAAAGGAAGTATCTGATAAGGCATACTTAACTAATACAGCAAATCAGCTGATCCATAATCAGTATGAAGACAGACCTATTTGCCTATCAAATAATCTAAATCCTAGTCTTAATTCGACATTCTTTCAAGCAGTCACAGAGACAGAGATGAATCAAATAATAAGGTCGCTCAAAAACAATTATTCATGTGTGCGTGATGGTGTGCCAAATTATGCTATTAAAAAGTCTTATATGTAATAAAACCACTAATGTTTATAGTAAACACATCCTTTTCAACTGAAACCTATCCCAATAGCTTCAAAACGGCTAAAGCAACTCTCTTATTCAAAGATGAGGACACTGAGAAGGTAAATAACTATCCTAGAGCACCCAGCTCAGTGTTGGCTCCAAAATATTTGAAAGAATTTCTCACAACAGGTTGCAAAGCTACAGTACAAAAGATTCGTTACTCTCAGCAAATCAGAATGTATTCAACAAATTCAAGTCCACATTAACAGCCATGTATGAGTATTTAGAAGCTCTGTTTAAAGCACTGGATGACAGACAACATGCTACTGATACAATCCTAGATCTGTCAAAAGCATTTGACGTAACTGGCCATAACTTCCTTATTCATAAATTAGCTGAAAAAGGTGTCAGAGCGATCCTAAATAGGTGGATAATATATTACCTAGGAGACAAGTAGCAAATGGCGATTTTAAGAGATGATAACATTAAACACAATATTACTTCAACAACACACCTGTACAACAAATGACCAGTAACGTATGGAGTGCCACAAGGCACTGTCCTAGGACTTCCATTGCCCATCCGTTACAGAGATGATTTAAGTGAATCTATTAAAGCGAAGAAAGAAATCTTATTGCTCATGACACCAGCATTTTAATAACAGTTACCGACAAAATCTCTATGAAAATAGCAATAGATACTCGGATGCCCCTAGTTACTAGCTGGTTTCAAAAAAAGACACTAATAAGTAAAGGAAAAAATTATCTTCATGAATTTCCACTCTTCTCCACTTGTACAAGAATTTGATACAACAGCGTATCTTGACAACACATTACTAAAATCAGTTATTGAAACTAAAGTTATAGGGATATGGGAACAAGGCAATTTAAAATCAATCTTTTATGTGAAAGACCATGAATAAAAGCTTTAAAAAGCTTGTTATACTCTTCGTGTGCTAAGCCAAAGTACAAGTAAGCCAACAGTCATTCAGGCATATTATTTATACTTCCATTCACTACTCCAGTGTAGGCTAATCTTCTGGGGAATCGGAGCCACCAGCACAACAATCTTTAGGGTGCAAAAAAGAGCAGTCAGGAATACACGCAATCTTAAGAAACTGGAAACTTGTAGACCACATTTCATACAGCTGAAAATAATGAGACTGCTAAGCCTTTACGTATGTGAGTGTATCCTTTATGAAAACGAGTATCTTTTAAACAGTACAGTCATCTATGACAATATAAATACATGCATAACCGCAACACAAGAAACATCAGCAATATGCACATGTCTCATTGTAGAACAATATTGTATCAGGAAACTGTTTCACAGATATAACAGTCAAATTATTCAAAAGCATATCTGTTTAGTTAAAACTGCAGCGACGTAAAAACGCGTATAGATATAACCTTAAGTCACCCACGATGGAAGAGTGTTTTTACCCAGTATGTGAATTTTTAAATTATAAATAACAGCCTTGTAACTTGAATATGTAATTACGGCTGTTGCGGTGCTCTTTTCATTGTAATTTGTGATTGTTACTCGTGATCTTCTTCTCTCCCTCTCTGTCTCTCTTCTTCTTTCTCAAATTTCGCTTGTCCTATTTTCAGTACTCTATTTCAGTAAGTAATGAATGAAAATGAAATGAAATTAACAGGCCTTTTCTTATTGGACGAGATGCCGCCACTTCGTGTTTACCTGTCTGGAGGCAGGGTCGAAACGGCTGAGACTACGTTTCACCACGTGCCACAGTTTCGTGGATTATGCGATGCACAGTTCCTTTGCTTACTGACATTTCAATAGCAAGGTCACATATGGTGCTCTAACGATTCGTCCGTATAGTTCTTCCATAGCCGAAATCGTGCGCCAGACCAGACTGTAGCATGTCATTGAAGTTTGCACGACCCGGCTCACAACGCTGACCCGGTAATGTGCTCCGCGAGAGACATTGCTCTCCATACATCTCTTTCATATGCGTGCTGATAGGGAGGAATCCACGAACTGCTGAAGAAACTCTCCAGAAATTAGTAAATTGTTGCGAAGCCGTTAACTACACTTGTGCAGCTAGGAGTATCACCATGCGTTCTCCCGCCAGTCACATTCACCCTCTGTGATTACATACAGGTTTCCTTTTCACTTGGGCATACCTTATATAAGGGGATCTCTCTAGGAAGCCGCGTGGTCTTAGGCGCCATGCCACGGTTCGCGCGGCTCCTCCTTTCGGAGGTTCGAATCGTCCCTCACGCATGGGTGTGTGTGTTGTCCTTACCGTAAGTTAGTTTAAGTTAGGTAAGTAGTGTGTACGGCAGTTTTCTCCCACAGGAACTTACCGCCATTTTTGAGGGTTGGAACTTTAATAGTGGCAGCTATTTATTTACAGTACGTACAAAATAGATACGTATTTCAAAGTTGTACTGACCCTTAAAGTAATCACCAGCATTCTGTATAACCCGTTGCTAGCGATGTGGAAGTCGTAGGATACTCTTAGCAGTACCAGTTGTGTTGACAGTCCGAGCAGCGCGGTCTATTGCCCGATGAATTTGTAGCAGTTCTGAAGCGAATGCGGTGACGTATTTCCTTCAGTTTAGAAATCGAGTTGAACTTACGAGGGATTAAATCAGGGGAGTGCAGTAGGTGGTATAGCACTTAGCAGCCCCATCACTCAAACAAATAAGTAACAGCTTGCACTGTACGTGCTTGATCATTGTCCTGCAAATTGGTGGTCAGGTCCTGCAGAAAGTGTCATCACTTCTGTCTCTATGTTGTTCATTTTTGGAAAAAAGCCTACGACCAGCTTAGAGACAGAAGTGATGACACTTTCTGCAGGACCTTTTTGTAGGACAATGCTCAAGCACGTACAGTGCAACCTGTTACTCATATGTTTGGATGATGGGGCTGCTAAGTGCTATACCACCTACTGCACTCCCCAGGTTTATGCCCTCGTGAGTTTAACTCGATTTCTAAACTGAAGGAAACACTTCACGGCATTCACTTCAGAACTGCTACAAATTCGTTGAGCAATAGACCGCGCCACTCGAGCTGTCAACACAACTGGTACTACTAAGAGTATCCTACAGCTTCCACATCGTTGGCAACGGGCTATACCCAATGCTGGTGACTACTTTGAAGGTCACTAAAACTTTGAAACACGTATCTATTTTGTACGAGCTGTCAATAAATTGTTGCCACTATTAAAATTCCAACCCCCGTATATTAAGGTCTCTTCCCGTTTCACTGTCGCATGTAGCGCAGAAAGAATGATCTCTGTGCCAGCTGTAATTGCTTTAATCTTGTCCACGAGGTCCCTATGGGAGCAATACGTACGGGGTCGTCATATATTTCTTGATTTATCACTTACAACTGATCCTTCAAACTTTGTAAATAGGCTTCCTCGCGATAATTTATGTCTACAACCATGAGTCTGATAGACAGTTTCTTCGGCATAAGAAAAACCTCTGACTATTCATGCCGCCCTACTTTGATATCCCCTGTTAGTCCTATCTGATAAGCATACCACGTACTTCAGCAATATTCCGGCACGGGTCGCACGAGTGATCTGTAAGCAATCTCCGTTGTAGACTCGTTCTATTAACCCGAACCGTAGTTTGCCACCTGCATCATCTACGAGTGACCCTATGTGATCGTCCCAGTTCACATCCGTAGAAATTGTTACGCTCCAGGTATTTCTTTGAGCTGACAGATTGCAACTGTGACTAGTTGTTATTGAAGTCACAGGAGACTACGCCTTTTAGTTTAGTGAAGCCCTCAATTTTAATTTCTGTAAATTTAAAGCAATATCCCAATCTTTGCAGCACTTTGAAATCTTATCCAAGACCCGACTGAATATTTCGCAGTTTTCATCGGAAATTACTTCGTTGTAGATACCTGCATCATCTGAGACTGCTATCACTCTTGTCTGTATCGCCATTAATACACAACGTGAACAGCAAGATCCCAACACATTTTTCTGTAGCACAACTCGTGTTACTTCTACATCTATCGACGGCTCTCCAGCCGAGATAATATGCAGCATCCACCCTGCCAAGAAATTCTCAATCCCGTCACATACTAATTTGATACGCCATATGATCGTACTTTTCATGATATGTCCGCCTACTTAGCTGAGTGGTGGACTGGGTGTTGTGTTGTCCTCATCATCATCTCATCATTACCGTTACGTAGTCGCCCAATGTGGTATCAGCTGCAATAAGACTTGCAACGCGGCTGAACTTCCCCGGACGGGGCTTCCGGGCCACCCGTGCCGCAGGATCACTTCATTTCGATGATAAACGTAGGCGTGGTAGTGACTCAAATGATTTCCGTAAGTTAAGAAACTTGGCATCTCCATAAGAGCCTTGATCGATAACTGTGAGGATGTTACGTGTTAAAAGGGTGGGTTGGTTTCACATGATCTTTGATTTCGGAATCCGTGCTAGCTGGCACGTACAGCTATGCATAGAAGGCCAACTTTCGTTGTATGGCGGAGGGAACATCTGGTACCAATTATTTTTGATCCCTTCTCCTCTCCCTCCCACTCCTCATCTCATCCCCTTCCCCCTTGCTTGTTCTGTTCACGATTAGTGCATAGGAAGAAAGCTCCTTAGTAAGTCTCCATATCAGCTCTAATCTCTCTGATTGGCTCGTCGTTATCATTTCCCCAGACGTACGTGTGGGGGAGAAGGGAGGAAGTGGTGAATGAGGATCCGGCAGGTATTATGTTCCAGAATGAGATTTTCTCACTGCAGCGGAGTGTGCGCTGATATGAAACTTCCTGGCAGATTAAAACTGTGTGCCGGACCGAGACTCGAACTCGGGATCTTTGCCTTTCGCGGGCAAGTGCTCTACCAACTGAGCTACCCAAGCACGACGCACGCCCCGTCCTCACAACTTTACTTCTGCCAGTACCTCGTCTCCTACCCTCCAAACTTTACAGAAGCTCTCCTGCGAACCTTGCAGAACTAGCCCTCCTGAAAGAAAGGTAGAGCACTTCCCCGAGAAAGGCAAAGGTCCCGAGTTCGAGTCTCGGTCCGGCACACAGTTTTAATGTGCCAGGAAGTTTCATATCCGCGCACACTCCGCTGCAGAGTGAAAATCTCATTCTGGAAACATCCCCCAGGCTCTGGCTAAGCCATGTCTCCGCAATTTCCTTTCTTTCGGAGTGCTAGTTCTGCATGGTTCGCAGGAGAGCTTCTCGTAATTGCAGCAGGAACCCTTTCCATGTTGCAAAACGCCTCCGTTGTATGACCTGCCACTGGAGTTTGTTGAGCATCTTCGTAACACTCGAGCGGTGACTGAATAAAGTTTGTCAGCCACTGGTGTGGTAGGTGAATCACATTTCCTTAAAATTCCTCCAAAGAATCTTATCTTGCTATCTACTTTCCTTAAATTTAGTTTTATTTGGTCTCTTCATTTTCAATCGCTCTGGGTGGTTTTTCAAGCTATTTTATGGTAATAACTCTTTCCACGGATACGTCGCTAATAGTGTAATCGAACAGTAGCGTATCTCGTCGATTCTTTTTGATCACTTATTAATGTTGATGCTCAGTTGTCAGTTGCGGGCTTTCAACTGAAAATGGGATACGTAGTTGCGGCATTACAGGCCAAATACTGCTGAGTCTGCAGTATACAATAAGAATACACACATGAATCGAATGGTCGAAGGTTTCTGTCATTTGGCAATTGCGAATTATGAAAGTAACATATAAATTTATAAATGAAAGATTGCAATTAAATAAAATCAGCAGGTACTATCTTAACGACTTTAAATGATGAGTACGACAGTAGAAGCACTTTCGAGCTTTCTAAAGACATGTAGATCGACGAAATCGGAAGGTCCGTTTAGATTTTGGAAATTCGTTGCTGAGTGTTACTTGTATAATTTATCGTCAGATAGTAAACTTTAAACTAATAAATATATTGAAAATCTGATTACATCATCAGAATCGTCGTGCAAATAATGGTAATGTACATGTTTCTTTTTGAGGTACCATGATTCATCTGGCTACTATTAATTTCTATACGAACTGTGAAATGTCTGCCATTAAGGTTTCACAAAGTCCGCTATCTTTGGTACTCCCAGCGTGTCTCCTTCATCGACACAGCGTCACCATGGAAATCCCAGCCACACAGCTTGACCACGCGCTGGGGCTACCACTCTCATCCGGTTAACGTTCGGCGCCACGTGTTTGCTGCCGGGCCCCGGCTGGCCGAGCGGCCGGTGGTGCCAAGCCAACTCGGAACTTAGAATATTTTCAGGGCGCCGCAATTTGCCCGTTACCTCACACAGTCAGTTCAACCTTGTACGCTCATTGGTGAATGGCTTAGATTTATTTAGATTAAAAGAAAAGCAGTTCACTATTGTTCACTTTCAGCTTTAAAGAATGGAATTATGATTAAAATTCCAGCACAGAAACTGCAAAAGATTCGAACTGTTTCCAGGTTCAGGATGATGCAGATGTAACAGGGAATTTTCTTATTATATTGTTTAACGTACTGAGCAGAAGGAAAGCAGAGAAGAATGAGTCACTCTCTGTGCAGCGGAGAGCGAGCTGTTTTGGACTATATGGAAATTAACACCGTACGCCTGGCAAGTAGGACTTCACAGGTACTTACAGCAAACTAAAACGCAGGAAATATAAGAGCAACAACTTTTTGTACGAAATATACTGTTCCGCACATTCTGTTCAACATTAAAGACATGATTCCAGCCGGCCGGAGTGGCCGCGCGGTTAAAGGCGCTCCAGTCTGGAACCGCACGACCGCTACGGTCGCAGGTTCGAATCCTGCCTCGGGCATCGATGTGTGTGATGTCCTTAGGTTAGTTAGGTTTAAGTAGTTCTAAGTTCTAGGGGACTTATGACCACAGCAGTTGAGTCCCATAGTGCTCAGAGCCATTTGAACCATTTGAACCAACATGATTCCATCTTTAGAACAGAATGGAATTTATAGGATTTCCTAGAACTTGTGTGTAAAATTATATGTTGATCAATGACGTAGGTCATAACTACTAATCTGACTCAACACGAAGGGAACACTTCTGTGGCACGGTGAAAACACACAGATGCAGAATACATTGCAACAAACATACACTTGCCACCTTGGGACACGTTTGTGACAACCCCAAAGTTAATGCGTTTCGTGCCCTTAGCAGACTGAAAGCGTTCGACCCCCTCTTCTCCTTGGAGAAAATTGTCACTGGTATTGTGTATCTAGATCTGCTAGAAAGCTTTTTAATTCCACAGATCGATGAAGCTGACAGAGATGGGACTGTTTACTAACAGCAAGGTTTCCTCGATAATTGCTTTCCAGGTTGGTAGATTCCTCCTTTGCCGAACACACTCTGAATGAATGTTATTCTTGTGATATAATTGCCATGTTCTCCATAAAGGAACTACAGGCAGAAATTCTATCAATAAACACCAATCACAGGATACTGACTTAATCCTTACTGATTAAATATAGTTCCATTATTCAGCCTTGCTAAAGTAGCAGCAGTCAGCTAATATTCTTCTCGTTATCAGAAAATATCCTTTCTGTAAATAGTATAACTGTTACCATCCCGTAAAATGTAAACTTTCACGGTCGGAAATGTCACAATTAACAAAATGTTCCTCCTATTATGTCGTGGTCGAATGGACGTTTCATCCCCATCTGCGGAGGACATTCCAAGGGTGATCATAGTTTTGTAGAATGTCGGTTTACATCCTGGCTCGCTACTGACTACAGCAAAAATTCGCTTCCTCGAGCTTCCGCGCAGTGGCGTGACGTCACATGTTTCGAATACGCGAGCGCAATTGGTCGTTGTCGGCTCCTGTCGTCCGCTGTTGCAGTCATCCCATGGTGGAACGTTGGCGCACATCTTCTTCGGCACCGGAATCCAAATATCATTCAATTTCCCACCCTCCACCTTCCTGGTGAAATTCCTAACGTGTTTTGCAAACTCTGTGGCCTCTCTGTAAGGTATCGGCTTGTGGGCGCAAGTACTTGGGTCCTATCAAAATGGTGATTTCCTGGCTACAAGGCATGTTCCGCAACAGTTGATCTGTCAGTCTCCCCTCTTTTGCAATTGTCCTTGTGATCTTCGAGTCGTTTTTTGAGAGTTCCTATTTCATAATCAATTTCTGAATATAGCAGGTGAACTAAATAGAAACCTAGAACCAACAGGGAATCATATAGCGCTCGTAGAAAAATGTGTACCGAGACTGTTACCTGAAATGCTCCTCCATGATACTGACAAGAATGAGATTGAGTTAATAATTAAATCACTAAAGACCAAGAACTCTCATGGATATGACGGGGTATCTAGCAGAATACTGAAGTATTGCTTTATGTATGTTAGCCCAGTACTTAGCCATATCTGTAACTTTTCCTTTAGGAGTGGTCGGTTTCCTGACCGATTAAAGTACTCGGTAGTGAAGCCACTTTATAAAAATGGAGACAGGGATAATGTTGACAATTATAGACCTATTTCTATGCCGTCGGTGTTTGCTAAAGTTATCGAGAAGGTTGTATATAAAAGGTTACTGGAGCATTTAAATTCACATAATTTGCTGTCAAATGTACAGTTTGGTTTTAGAAATGGTTTAACAACTGAAAATACTGTATTCTCTTTTCTCTGTGAGGTTTTGGACGGATTAAATGAAAGGTTGGGAACGCTAGGTGTTTTCTTTGATTTAACGAAGGCTTTTGACTGTGTTGACCACAAGATATTACTGCAGAAGTTGGACCATTATGGAGTAAGGGGAGTAGCTTACAATTGGTTCGCCTCTTACTTTAAGAACAGAAAGCAGAAGGTAATTCTCCGCAATATTGAGAGTGGTAATGATGTTCAGTCCCAATGGGGCACTGTTAAATAGGGTGTTCCCAAAGGATCGGTGCTGGAGCCACTGCTGTTTCTTATTTATATAAATGATATGCCTTCTAGTATTACAGGTGATTCAAAAATATTTCTGTTTGCTGATGACACCAGCTTGGTAGTGAAGAATCTTGTGTGTAATATTGAAACATTATCAAATAATGTAGTTCATGAAATAAGTTCGTGGCTTGTGGAAAATAATTTGATGCTAAATCGCAGTAAGACTCAGTTTTTACAGTTTCTAACTCACAATTCAACATGAACTGGTATTTTGATAGACAGAGTGGGCATATTATAAGCGAGACGGAACAGTTCAACTTCCTAGGCGTTCGGATAGATAGTAAGCTGTTGTGAAAAGCCCATGTTCAGGATGTTGTTCAGAAACTAAATGCTGCTTTATTTACCATTAGAACAGTATCTGAAATAAGTGACAGTTCAACACGAAAAGTAGTCTAATTCGCATATTTTCATACGCTTATGTCATATGGTATTATTTTCTGCGGTAATTCTTCTGATTCAAAAAGGGTATTTTTGGCTCAAAAACGGGCTGTTCGAGCTATATGTGGTGTAAGTTCGAGAACCTCTTGTCGATCCCTATTCAATAGTCTGGGAATTCTGACATTGCCCTCACAGTATATATTTTCTTTAATGTCGTTTGTTGTTAGCAATATTAGCTTATTCCCAAGAGTTAGCAGCTTTCACTCAGTTAATACTAGGCAGAAACCAAATCTGCATGTTGAATGCACTTCCTTGATTCTTGTGCAGAAAGGAGTGCTCTATTATGCTTCATCCATTTTCAATAAGCTACCACAAGAACTCAGAAATCTTAGCACTAGCCAAAACGCTTTTAAGTCTAAACTGAAGAGTTTCCTCACGGCCAGCTCCTTCTATTCTGTCGAGGAGGTCCTGGAAGAGCTGAAAAATTAAGCAAATTCCAGTGTTACATTGTTGATTTTCTTTATTTAAACTTACGAATTGTCGCCTGAATATGTGTCTTGTATTTCATTTTATCTGTTTCTACTATCGTATTATAATTTCATGTATTGACTCGTTCCATGATCATGGAGACTTCTCCTTAATGTGATCCCACGGAACAATAAATAAATAAATAAAAAATAGTACCCACGTATACCTTCCCACAACTACACGGAACCCTATAAATTCCAGTTTCTTCCAACGGTTGGCGAGCGTTCTTGGCCGATTTTAAGTGATCTTGTATCTTTCGTGTGGGTGTGTAGATCACCGCGACGTTCCACTTTTCCAGGATTTCTCCTGTGCGGTCAGTCACGTCCCTGATGAATGGCAGGAAGACTTTCGATTTCATCGGCGCCTGAGCATCGCTATAATTCCTACGCGGTGGTCTTAACGCTCTTTTCACATCATTGAACGAATAACAATTTTTCATCTCAGTGAACGAATAAACATTGTTGAGCAATGCATTGGTGAGATGTTTTGCTTCTGCGTCAAGTAGCAATTTCCGCGTCAAGTAGGGAAAAAAACTGTCAAAAGACGACTCGAAAACACAAGGGCAATTGCAGAAGAGGGGAGATTGACAGATCAGCTGTTGCTGAATGTGACTTACAGCAGGAGACCACCACATTCATTTTGATAGGACTCAAGTACTGGCAGCTACAAGCGGATACCATGAAAGGCCATACAGAGAGGCCATAGAGATTGCAACAGCGGACGACAGCAGTTGACAAAGGCCAATTGCGCTCGCGTATTCGAAACACGTGACGTCACGCCACTGCGCTGAAGCTCGCTCAAGCGGAATTTTGATGCGCTCAGTAGCGAGCCAGGGTATGAATCGGACATTCAACAAAGCTACGATCCCCTTGAAAATGTCCTCCTCAGATGGAGACGAAACGTCGGGTTTTAAATTGAAATCCATTCGACCACGGCATAATAGATCGGAACATTTTATTAATTGTTACACACCTACATTCCATTGACTCCTTTTTCCCGCTTTCACTCTTTCCTCCCAGTTCATCGCATTCACCAGTTATTTAGTCCATATAACATAGTAGTCTGTGTCACTACCCACTTGGATACCGTCTTTTGGCCGTACATTCTTACATTTGTAATCTTTGAGTACAAAGTAATATAAGATTTATCTGTTTATAGCTCCTTTGTGAATTTCCTTACGCTTCTGTTTTTTTGTATGCATAATCGTGAAAGATCACATTCGAAAGAGTAATATTTGAGCAGA
This sequence comes from Schistocerca piceifrons, assembly GCF_021461385.2. Lineage (NCBI taxonomy): Eukaryota > Metazoa > Arthropoda > Insecta > Orthoptera > Acrididae > Schistocerca > Schistocerca piceifrons. The sequence continues at coordinate 58,170,585 of NC_060144.1, read as the reverse complement.
TGCAACCTCTCATTGGAGGTATGTGGACTATCTATTGTCTGAGGATGACCTAGGATGCCGAAAGCCGGTTCGCAATGGTTGTTCCGGACGGAAATACGCTCGCTGGCACCACGGTGGGCTCTCTCCTAGGAGGAGATTGAGAGGAACTGTAATATGTAAAATATTAGTTCACTTCATTACAATATACGTAGGTATTGTGATTTACTTCGCTTTGTATAATCCATTTCCACAGGAATGTTCCGAGTATTTACAGTGTCCCTGAATATTAAAGTATCTCTTGATACAGACAAATCTACAAGACTCTTCCCTTGAAGACGAACTGGCATAATGTTCACATTAATATCTGGCTAAGACATTTGATACACTGGTGATCTAAAGTAAGACGATGCTGTCGTCTTGATTGTTGACTGCCAGCGATACCCTGCTCAGCCCCACACAGATCATAGATTACTGCGGTGTAGCGAAGCTGTAAGAAGCGTGACTAGGCCGGCGTTGCTCATTCGTCGGTGTGGCGTGCTACGACTCTACTCTCCTGTGATTTTGTTGCGAGGCGAAAACCTTCCCACTCTTCGAATAACACCACAACAACGAACTATAAAATAAATACTGTTTAGGTATATCAATACCACGCATTTAAGTTTTTAATTTTAAAGGTTTTTATCACAAAATTTGAATAAAAGATGAAATCGGGTAACAGGACACACCTTGAGGCATCAAAAAATGGTCAGTTTTGTAACGCAGGGAAATGTGGAGGGTAAAAATTGTAGTGAGATACAACGCATGTAAGCAAGCTGAAATCTCAAAAGACACTGAACATTTCGAAGTGCTTTAGCCACAGGTCTTGGGTATCAGACGGGACGCGTCTGGTTGTCTTCTAGGTCTTTCGTTCGATCGCGGCTGGACTATTAGTGAACAGTGTAAGGGTCAGCGATGAAAATCATTGGCGCTGTACCCCATGAGGGGATCAGGTTGTCCATGGGCACTAACAGGACCAACCATGTACTTGTTAACCTCCACATACCATCTGGCTGCAGTCCTCATGGTGCGCCAGCCGTGTCAGCTCCTCGCTATTCCCACTTCCCCAGAATATCATACCGTTGCTCATCCAGCTATGGAAGGCCTCTTTAAGAATCGTCTACAGGGAAGAAACCCCATTTGATATCTGTCCGAAATATATGCTAGAGTCCCTTGGTGTGGGGCATGTATAGGTTCAAATCCGGGATTTTAGCCAACTTCCACCCTGGTCACTGCAAGAGACAAAGGTAATTTTAGATTTAGTGCAGTACAGGGGAGATTGTACTCGTGCTTCGATTTTTAAAGCGACTTTTCCCAACATTCTAAATGACCACCACAACTAGGTGCCTGCCTTCATAGACAGGTCTAAACAGAGAGACTCCATTGGTCGCTCTCTTCATTTCCCAGATCGTGTTCTCAAGATTCAGCTGCCTCCACAGTACACTGTATCCGATGCCGAACTGTCAGCGTTCTTGGGGGCACTGGAGCAGATGAAATGTGTGATGCCTGCTAAATTCCTCGTCTGTTCCGACTCCCTGAGTACCTTTCGGCCTCTGCAACGCTTGTATCCAGCTGATAAACTAGTTCGGGATGTCCAGAAGGGCCTCCTCCGGCTACAACGGCTGGAGAAGGTGTCCTTCTGCTGGATGTCAGGACACAAGCGTATCGCAGGGAACGAAAGGGCAGATGTAGCGGCCAAGAAAGGGTGTTTTGATGTTCTATTAGTTCCGTGCGCTATCTCCCTGCGTGCTCTCCTCTCGCTATTGAGATCCAGAGTGTTGTGTCGGTGTGAGGATGGTTGGCTAAACGTGACAGGTAATAAGCTCCAGCTAGTAAAGCCCATAAGGCGGTCATGGCGTACCTCCTTCCAGCCATGTCGACAGGATGAGATTCTCCTACACGTCTTCGCATAGGCCATAACCCTATCACGCATGGGTTCTTGCTCCGGCGAGAAGACCCTCCAATGTGTCGTGCCTGTAGCGTACAGACCGTTGGGGGCCTTATTTTATTAGACTGTGCTTTATTTTCTGACCGGGGAGTGACAGCAGATTTGCCGACAGATCTGCCCTCTATTTTAGGTAACGTCCACACGAATGTGGTCCGAGTTTTAAGGTTTATGGTCTGTCTAATGTGTTCCCTAAAATTTTAGGTAGATGTTCTTAATGTGTTGCGTTTTTTGTAGCTAGTCAGCCAGTCACATTTCCCTTTGCCTTTCTTTTACCTCTCCTATGGTTTTACTTCTGTTTTAATCATAGGTTAGCAACTTTCACTCTTTATCAGTTGCCTTCAAGCATGTGACATAGACTCATTGTGTGGTTCAACGCGAGTGACCTACGAGTGGGTGAATGAGTGACGTTCTATGGATTTATTCCTCACTGTGTGCTACAATTTTAGAGACTTTACCCACATTCTTTAGTTTTCGTGAGGGTAAGGACGCTGATAAACTCGGCATCGAGCACTGATTATCTCCAAAACACACACTAAGGTGCAGGTTCCGTATTCAATTCAGTACTTTCCTCAAGCTGGGAAGTATGAGAGCAGATATACTCAATCCCTTTAGTGTAAGTGAGCAGTGACACTGAAGACAAGCCTCCAAAGTGTCAAATAAGAAGGTGTACTTCGCGGTGAAAGCAACCAAACCCCACTTTTTTGAGCGAGAGTCGCAAACCTGTGACATTCCATTTCATGAGATAGGTACAAGAAGTGCTGATGCCACGCAAATGGATTTTTGTGCATGTGGGCTATTTTAAATCACACTGGACTCGCATTCGGGAGGACGACGGTTCAATCCCGTCTCCAGCCATCCTGATTTAGGTTTTCCGTGATTTCCCTAAATCGTTTCAGGCAAATGCCGGGATGGTTCCTTTGAAAGGGCACGGCCGATTTCCTTCCCAATCCTTCCCTAACCCGAGCTTGCGCTCCGTCTCTAATGACCTCGTTGTCGACGGGACGTTAAACACTAACCACCACCACCACCACCACCGCTATTTCGAATCCATCCCCGTCATTGACCTTCGGAAAACCTACCGAGATGAATGCTTAGTTCGTTGCGATCAAACATGCAGTCTTCTTTTTCTGAAGTCTTTGCCCGCATCGACATGGGGTCGGACGTGTCGTGATTAATTTAAGGGGTGGCCGGATGACGTTCCTGTCGACACCCGTTAATCCCCGGAACGGAATAAGTGTAACCCAACAGTCTTCGTGTGGTGTAAGTGAGCCAGAGTGTTTTAAATGTTCGCCAATCGTATAACTGAGATGGGACTGGTGAACCACCCCAGTATTTACTTACGGGGATAAGGGACAGCCTAAAAACCACAAAAACCACATCCAGGCTGGTCGCACAACGACCCTCGTTGTTCGTTCCCCCGGCGGGTTCGATCCGAGACCGGAGTACCTCCCGGTCCGGGAAGCGGCGTTTTAACGCGCATGGCTATCCGGGGACGTACTGTAGTGAAACAAGCAATGTAGGGCTGTATTCTATTACCGTAACTCACCGCCCTCACCATCGATTCTTTAATGAATCGAACTCCCATACAAAGAGTAGATTCAGATTTCTGATTACTCTACAGCGTACTTTTAAAGTTGGTTGGAAGTCGCTATATGCAGTCATTTTCATAGTATCGGAAGTTCCATGCGGCTTTTCGCGGATGATGCTGTAGTATACAGAGAAGTTGCAGCATTACAAAATTGCAGCGAAATCCAGGAAGATCTGCAGCGGATAGGCACTTGGTGCAGGGAGTGGCAACTGACCCTTAACGTAGACAAATGTAATGTATTGCGAATACATAGAAAGAAGGATCCTTTATTGTATGATTATATGATGGCGGAACAAACACTGGTAGCAGTTACTTCTGTAAAATATCTGGGAGTATGCGTGCGGTATGATTTGAAGTGGAATGATCATATAAAATTAACTGTTGAGATTCATTGGGAGATTCCTTAGAAAATGTAGGAGATGAAAAAACAAAGGAGGTGGCTTACAAAACACTCGTTCGACCTATACTTGAGTATTGCTCATCAGTGTGGGATCCGTACCGGGTCGGGTTGACAGAGGGGACAGTGAAGATCCAAAGAAGAGCGGCGCGTTTCGTCACAGGGTTATTTGGTAAGCGTGACAGCGTTACGGAGATGTTTAGCTAACTCAAGCGGCAGACTCTGCAAGAGAGGCACTCTGCATCGCGGTGTAGCTTGCTCGCCAGGTTTCGAGAGGGTGCGTTTCTGGATGAGGTATCGAATATATTGCTTCCCCCTACTTATACCTCCCGAGGAGATCACGAATGTAAAATTAGAGAGATTCCAGCGCGTACGGAGGCTATCCGGCAGTCGTTCTTCCCGCGAACCATACGCGACTGGAACAGGAAAGGGAGGTAATGACAGTGGCACTTAAAGTGCCCTCCACCACACACCGTTGGGTGGCTTGCGGAGTATAAATGTAGATGTAGATGTAGATCAAACAGTGGACGAGAGTACTACGCGCTCGGTTTTAAGAAAGTTAGTTATTCACACATCTCAATGTTTATGACGTCTTATCTCCTATCGTACAATGATACTATTTTGCATACCGTTATGCGTTCAGTGATGGATACTGTTCGCAGAATCTGTTGGGATTAGATTTATTAGTAAAGCAACAATAAATTAAACCGTAATGGTGTAGTTTTACTGCATGAACAGAGAAAATGCAGTAAGCGATAGAGCTTTTTCAAAATGGTTCAAATGGCTCTAAGCTTTATGGGACTTAACATCTGAGGTCATCAGTCCCCTAGACTTAGAACTGATTAAACCTAAATAACCCGAGGCAGGATTCGGACCTGCAACCGCAGCAGCAGCGCGGTTCCGGACTGAAGCGTCTACAACCGCTCGGTCACAGAGGCCGGCACAGCTTTTTCATCTCACAATTTTTTCGGGTGCTGTCAACGAGAATTGTTTCGAAAAAAAATTGAAATTATTTGTAATGTTTCTTGGAAGTCGCTAAACGCTCTCATTCCTAAATACTGGAGAAATGTCGTCCTTGTAATTTGCACGCTGCAAGTTTCACTATCTCGAGGCAGATGATCAATTTATAACTTTAATACTTCATTTGTTGAGCTAAACACTTCGTCAGACTGTACCTCTTAGTGAGTAACTTATGAGAGTGTTTTAAATTTTTAAATTCCGTCAGTAAATCCGTTTTGGAAGATTAGATAAATCAACTTTGTTTCGCTTCTTTATCTTTAATTTTCCTTGCTCTCAGACGTCCTTCATCCTTCGAGAGTGCTGTGCCTTTTCTTCTTGAGTCCATTTTCTTCCTTTTGCTGACTTATTCCTTTTCTGAAATCCTTCCTTTTGTGTTGTTTGTCTAAAGAGTGTTATGTTATCTATTTTGTCCTTTGTAAGTCTTGTGCTTTTCATATCTTTCTCAATTTCGGAGAACCGTGTGTCTGGATTTGTAGCTTTTTAGTAAGCTGTAGATCTTCTTGATTAGTCTCTCATCATCCATTCTGAATATGTGTCCACAAAACTGTTGTCTTCTTTTCCTCATTACATCAGTTAACTTTCTCATTTTCGAATAGAGCTCTCTGATTGACCTTAATTTGTGGTCAACGTCACTATCACTTCCAGTCCCCAGTAATTTGCTTAGAATTCTTCCTTCAACTTTTTCCAGTTCTTCAAGAAATCTCGTTAGTTTAAATATACTACATGTAATGCTTCATGCCTTGCCACTGTTTAATAGTGTCTTAGTTTTGTGTTCCAGGAAAAAGTGTTTCATATTCTGACGGAAAAGAAAATTTCCAACACAAAGAAACAATTAATCAACAGTAATGAAACTTCAGGAATACATTATTTATCTGGATCAATGTATATTGAGCAAGCAGTAAAGGAAACAAAAGAAAAATTCGGAGTAGGTATTAAAATCCATGAATAAGAAATAAAAACTTTGAGGTTCGCCGATGATATTGTAATTCTGTCAGAGACAGCAAAGGACCTGGAAGAGCAGCTGAACGGAATGGATAGTGTCTTGAAAGGAGGATATGAGATGAACATCAACGAAAGCAAAACGAGGATAATGGAATGTAGTCGAATTAAGTCGGGTGATGCTGAGGGAAGTAGATTAGGAAATGAGGCACTTAAAGTAGTAAAGGAGTTTTGCTATTTGGGGAGCAAAATGATTATGGTCGAAGTAGAGAGGATATAAAATGTAGACGCAATGGCAAGGAAAGCGTTTCTGAAGAAGAGAAATTTGTTAACATCGAGTATAGGTTTAAGTGTCAGGAAGTCATTTCTGAAAGTATTTGTATGGAGTGTAGCTATGTATGGAAATGATACATGGACGATAAATAGTTTGAACAAGAAGAGAATAGAAGCTTTCGAAATGTGGTGCTACAGAAGAATGCTGAAGACTGGATGAGTAGATCACATAACTAATAAGGAGGTATTGAATAGAATTGGGGGGAAGAGGAGTTTGTGGTACAACTTGACAAGAAGAAGGGACCGGTTGGTAGGACATGTTCTGAGGCATCAAGGGACCACAAATTTAGCATTGGAGGGCAGCGTGGAGGGTAAAAATCGTAGAGGGAGACCAAGAGATGAATACACTAAGCAGATTCAGAAGGATGTAGGTTGCAGTAGGTACTGGGAGATGAAGAAGCTTGCACAGGATAGAGTAGCATTGAGAGCTGTATCAAACCAGTCTCAGGACTGAAGACCACAACAACAACAACAACAACAACGTATATAAGTGGTTAACGCTTCAAGATCACAGATTAATGTATGTGCGAGAAAAGCCATTGGAAATCTCAAATGCTGATACATTAATAAGTAGTGTAACTGCCAGAATTTTGAATGCGAGCATGCAAACGTGCATGCATCTGTGTCGTCCCAGGTGCCGCATGTTAGTTTGTGGGATAAAGATCCGTGCCAGTTGCACGTGGTTGGTCAATACAGGAGCTGTTAATGCCGGTTATGGGCGATGCCGGAGTTGTCGTCTGACGATGAGCCATACATGCACGATTGGAGACAGATCTGGTGATCGACCAGGCGAAGGGAACACGTCGACACTCTGTGGAGCACGTCGGGTTACAGCAGCGGTATTGGGCGAGCGTTATCCTGTTGAAAAATACCCAGGGAATGCTGCTCATGAATGGCAGTACAGTAGGTCGAATCACTAGATTGACATATAAATTTGCAGTCAGGGCGCGTGGGATAACTACAAGAGTGCTCCTGCTGTCATATAAATCACATCCCAGACAATAACTCCAGGTGCAGGTTCAGTGTGTATAGGATGCAAAGGGGTTGGTTCCAGAGTGCTCACCTGGCATCCTTTCAACCAGCTAAGAGCCATCACTGGTATCGAGTCAGAACTGGCTTTCATCACATATCACAACGGATCACAATCCACCCATTAACGTGCTCTCGCTTGAAACCGCTGAAGTCAGGAACGGCGGTGGTTTGCGGTCAGTGGAATACACTCTACAGGGCATCCGGCACTGAGCTGTCCTCGAAATAACTGACTTGCAACAGTTCGTTATGTCAGTGTGGTGCCTCCTGCTGCTGCAGACGCAGTACGATGCGTCACAGCGCTACGCTGAACACAACGGTCTTCCCTCTTGGTAGTGGCACGTGGTCATCCACAGCCGTCTTCTTGCCCCCGTACCTTCCCCGTGACCACGGCTGCCAGCAACCATGTTCAGTGGCTTCATTCCTGCCACGTTTTTCTGAAATATCACGGGAGGAACATTCTGCTTCTCGTAGCCGTATTACGTGACCTCGTTCGAACTCAGTGAGCTGTTTATAATGGCATCCTGTGCGGCTGGTCCCGGCGGAGGTTCGAGTCCTCCCTCGGGCATGGGTGTGTGTGTTTGTCCTTAGGATAATTTAGGTTAAGTAGCGTGTAAGCTTAGGGACTGATGACCTTAGCAGTTAAGTCCCATAAGATTTCACACATTATAATGGCATCTTCGTCGTCTTAAAGCCATTATTCACCAGCATCGACTCACTACGTCCAGTCCGAAAGGTAACGTATGTTCTCAACCGTTACAGCGCTTATTTGAAGCAAACCTGATTTTTATCCACATGGTGGCGCTAGTAGCTCCTCTTATGCAACTGGCGAGAAATTTAACCAGACGTCACGTTTCAGACGTAGGAACACACCTACCAACTTTCGTTTCTCTCGCGCAACTCCTTCATGGAGCTGGAATTTTTTTTCTGTCGCTGTATTATACGGAAATAATAACGCGAAAATCAAATTTTTGCTGCCCCTGGACGGCGTTCGACATGCAACCTGCGCCCAGGGCCAAGTGGCTTTAGCAGTTTTAGCGACACAGATGCTGTTGGTCCAAAAGGTGTTACAATCACGGGTTGTCGTAGGTAGGTTCGAACGTGACCTCGTTCGATCTCAGTGAGCTGTTTATAATGGCACCTTTGTCGTCTTAAAGGTATTCTTCACCAGCATCGACTCACTACGTCGAGTCTGAAAGGTAATGTATGCTCACGACCGTTACAGCGCGTAACTGAAGCAAACCTGATTTTCATCCTCATAGTGGCGCTACTAGCGGCACGCCTATGCAACTGGCGCGAAATTTGAATAGACGTAATTTTTCAGATGTAGGAACACACCTACCAACTTTCGTTTATCTCGCGCACCTCCTTCTTGGTGCTGGAATTTTTTTTTCTGTCGCTGTATTATACGGAAATAATAACGTAAAAATCAAATTTTTGCTGCTCCGGGACGGCGTTCGACATGCAACCTGTTGGGTTGGCAGAAGAGACCGAAATGCACGCGTTTTAGCTCACGCAGGCTGGCGTGAAGAGGGAAGAACTATACTGACGTGAGGTCTGGAACATGACAAGGAATGAGAATTCAGAAAGCGGACGTAATTAGTTTGATACTTAACTTTAATCCATTAATGATGAACGTCGGTCTTGACGGTAGATGATTCACAATATTATTGCTAGGTCGTAGCAAATGACGTAGCTGAAGGCTATGCTAAACTGTCGTCCCTGCAAATGAGAGCGTATGTAGTCAGTGAACCATCGCCAGCAAAGTCGGTTGTACAACTGGGACGAGTGCTAGGGAGTCTCTCTAGACCTGCCGTGTGGCAGCGCTCGGTCTGCAATCACTGATAGTGGCGACACGCGGGTCAGACGTATACTGACGGACCGCGGCTGATTTAAAGTCTGCCACCTAGCAAGTGTGGTGTCTGGCGGTGACACCACACAACCTGCACCCAAATGGTTCAAATGGCTCTGAGCACTATGCGACTTAATTTCTGAGATCATCAGTCCCCTAGAACTTAGAACTACTTAAACCTAACTAACCTGAGGACATCACACACATCCATGCCCGAGGCAGGACTCGAACCCGCGGCCAACCTGCACCCAGGCGGCCAAGTGACTTTAGCAGTTTTAGTGACACAGATGCTGGCGGTCCAACAGGTGTTACAGTCACTGGTTGTCGAAGGTAGGTTCGATGTAGCCCGACTAATTCTTTCGCCTAGTATGCTGCCCTGTGGACAGCGTAAGCTGATATCGCCCAGGACACACCCAGTTGACACTGGCTGGTAGTTACGCTACGTGTGCGGGAGCACGTGTGTGTTCCGGTTCCTCGCCCGTGTCGTTGTGTGTGTGTGTGTGTGTGTGTGTGTGTCGCCCGCAGCTTCCTGTGCGGCCATCTGCGGAGCCGCCGCCGCCGGCAATCAAACAATTGAGACGCGGCGCCACCGCAGGGGTGGACAGCGCGGCCTCGCCGCCAGCGACACGCGACGCCCGCCGCCTGTGACGCAGCACGGAGTGGCTGTCGGTGCAAACCGAGCAGTTGGCTTGCTACCATAGCAGGCTATCTGCGCCACGGCGCCAGAGGACGCTGCCCTACAAAACATGGCACAGATCGCTACTTCGTTGTTGTTGACGTCTTCAGTCCAAGGACTGGTCTGTGGCTAGTCTGCACGCCAGTTTATTCCCTGCAAGCCTTTTTCCATCTCCTCGTAAGCACTGTGCCCTACAGGGGGTGGACAAAAATGTTGAAAGATCACAAACAGTACGCATTGCCATATCTAATACGGTGTAGGAAACCCTGTTACGGAACATCTACATCTACATACATACTCCGCAATCCACCATACGGTGCGTGGCGGGGGGTACTTCGTACCACAACTAGCATCTTCTCTCCCTGTTCCACTCCCAAACAGAACGAGGGAAAAATGACTGCCTATATGCCTCTGTACGAACCCTAATCTCTCTTATCTTATCTTTGTGGTCTTTCCGGAAAATATAACTTGGCAGCAGAAAAATTGTACTGCAGTCAGCCTCAAATGCTGGTTCTCTTAATTTCCTCAGTAGCGATTCATGAAAAGAACGCCTCCTTTCCTCTAGAGACTCCCACCCGAGTTCCTGAAGCATTTCCGTAACACTCGCGTGATGATCAAACCTACCGGTAACAAACCTAGCAGCCCGCCTCTGAATTGCTTCTATATCCTCCCTCAATCCGACTTGATAGGGATCCCAAACGCTCGAGCAGTACTCAAGAATAGGTCGTATTAGTGTATTATAAGCGGTGTCCTTTACAGTTGAACCACATCTTCCCAAAATTCTACCAATGAACCGAAGACGACTATCCGCCTTCCCCACAACTGCCATTACATGCTTGTCCCACTTCATATCGCCCTGCAGTGTTATGCCCAAATATTTAATCGACGTGACTGTGCCAAGCGCTACACTACTAATGGAGTATTCAAAAATTACGGGGTTCTTTTTCCTATTCATCTGCATTAATTTACATTTATCTATATTTAGAGTTAGCTGCCATTCTTTACACCAATCACAAATCCTGTCCAAGTCATCTTTTATCCTCCCACAGTCATTCAACGACGACACCTTCCCGTACACCACAGCATTATCAGCAAACAGCCGCACATTGCTATCCACCCTATCCACAAGATCATTTATGTAGATAGAAAACAACGGCGGACGTAACATACTTCCCTGGGGCACTCCAGATGATACTCTCACCTCCGATGAACACTCACCATCGAGAACAACGTACTGCGTTCTATTACTGAAGAAGTCTTCGAGCCACTCACATATTTGGGAGCCAATCCCACATGCTCGTACCCTAGTTAGGAGTCTGCAGTGGGGCACCGAGTCAAACGCTTTCCGGAAGTCAAGGAGTATGGCATCCGTCTGATACCCTTCATCCATGGTTCGCAAGATATCATGTGAAAAAAGGGCGAGTTGCGTTTCGCAGGAGCGATGCTTTCTAAAGCCGTGCTGATGCATGGACAGCAACTTCTCTGTCTCAAGGAAATTCATTATATTCGAACTGAGAATATGTCAGAGAATCCTGCAACAACCCTCCGAAGAGCCATTTAAGCCTCAGAAACGCAAATAAAATATTGTCAAACATTCCAATACTGCAATTTGATACTAATTACTATATGAATTACGCTACAGTTAATAAGCAAGTTATGGTTAGAAGCCAAATAGAAAGCTCATAACTACATCACTTTCAAGTATACTTAATATCCAGACTCTGTAATTAGTAGGAATGTTTTTTGTTTACATTGAAGCCAATAATTAGCTAAATTCTGTAATGACTACCAATGATCACTAGAATTTGTTTTTACCTCATATTCTGATCACACTGCATGCATTATTTCATCAAAGTTTGCTGTATAATAGGTCAGAAATGTGAACTACTTGCAACTATAATTAAAGGGATATTATGGCATTCTTTATTACAAATGTAAACTTATACCGATTTTCAGCCCTAGTGATCATTTTGAACTGTGTGGCTGTTATTAAATGACAGCATATTTAATTTGTAGCTCCACTTTATGTTAGGAAAACGACGCAACTTGTATTTCGCGTATACATTAATCAAATGTATTTCGCATTGTTAATTTCTATATATTATCTTGTTTTATTTTTCTAAATTGTTTATTTCACAAACCTCTTACAGATACTCACCAGGAAATGAGATAGCCGGCCGGGGTGGCCGAGAAGTTCCAGGCGCTACAGTCTGGAACCGTCCGACCGCTAAGGTCGCAGGTTCGAATCCTGCCTCGGGCATGGATGTGTGTGCTGTCCTTAGGTTAGTTAGGTTTAAGTAGTTGTAGCCCGCATCTCGTGGTCGTGCGGTAGCGTTCTCGCTTCCCACGCCCGGGTTCCCGGGTTCGATTCCCGGCGGGGTCAGGGATTTTCTCTGCCTCGTGATGGCTGGGTGTTGTGTGATGTCCTTAGGTTAGTTAGGTTTAAGTAGTTCTGAGTTCTAGGGGACTGATGACCATAGATGTTAAGTCCCATGGTGCTCAGAGCCATTTTTAAGTAGTTCTAAGTTCTAGGGGACTGATAACCTTAGAAGTTAAGTTCCATAGCGCTCAGAGCCATTTGAACCATTTTTGAGGAAATGAGGTACCTAAATTATGCTGTCGAAAGTTTACGTGTGTATCAATTTTCTTTTGTAATTTTGTAAATTTGCACCTTAAAAATACTACTGATTTTTACTAAAAGTATTAACAGACGTCCAAGAGAACTGTCATTATGCCTATTGTAGCCATTTAGCAGAGAGTCAAGATGTAGTCTGTTTGTAACACCAAACACTCCAATTTTTCATTGCTGCACACCACCTACGCAGTAAGAAAAGAACTCATTGGAACTCTGAACTTTCACAATTTTTCATTGCTGCACACCACCTACGCAGTAAGAAAAGAACTCATTGGAACTCTGAACTTTCATTGGTGATTTCTACGATGTGGCAAATTTGCTACAGTTTGTTACAGCAACATACATTATGTGATCAAAAGTTACCGGACACGCAGCTGAAAATAACTTACAAGTTCGTGGCGCCCTCCATTGGTAATGCTGAAATTCAGTATGGATTTCGGCCCAACATTAGTGATGACAGCTTCCACTCTCGCAGGCATACGTTCAGTCAGGTGCTGGAACGTTTAATGGAGAATGACGGCCCATTCTTCACGGAGTGCTGCACTGAGGAGAGGTATCGATGTCGGTCGGTGAAGCTGGGAACGAAGTCGGCGTTTCAAAACACCCCAAAGGTGTTGTATAGGATTCAGGTCAGGAGTCTGTGCAGGTCAGTCCATTACAGGGATGTTATTGTCGTGTAGCCACTGCGCCACAGGCTGTGCATTATGAACAGGTGTTCGATCGTGTTGAAAGATGCCATCGCCATCCCCGAAATGCTTTTCAGCAGTGGAAAGCAAAAAAAAAAAAAAAAAAAATTCAAATGTGTGTGAAATCTTATGGGACTTAACTGCTAAGGAAATCAGTCCCTAAGCTTACACACTACGTAACCTAAATTATCCTAATGGCAAACACACACACCCATGCCCGAGGGAGGACTCGAACCTCCACCGGGACCAGCCGCACAGTCCATGACTGCAGCGCCTAAGACCGCTCGGCTAATCCCGCGCGGCAGTGGGAAGCAAGAAGGTGCTTAAAATATCAATATACGTCTGTGCTGTGATACTGCCACGCGAAACAACAATGGGTGCAAGTCTCCTCCATGAAAAACACGACCACAATAACACTACCGCCCCCGGATTTTACTGTTGGCCCTTACACGCTGGCAGATGACGTTCACCGGGCATTCGCCATACCCACACCCTGCCTTCGGATCGCCACAATATGTACCGTGATTCGTGACTCCTCATAACGTTTTTTCACCGTTCAATCGCCCAATGTTACTGCTCCTTAAACCAAGCGAGGTGTCGTTTGGCATTTACCGGCGTGGTGTGTGGCCTACGAGCAGCCGCTCGCCTATGAAATCCAAGTTTTCTTACCTCCCGCCTAAGTGTCATAGTACTTGCAGTGGGTCCTGCACATTACGACCCTCTTCAACTGCCGGCGGTCTCTGTCAGTCAATAGACGAGGTCGGCCTGTACGCTTTTGTGGTGTACGTGTCCCTTCACGTTTACAATTCACTATAACATCGGACACAGTGGATCTAGGGATGTTTAGAAGTGTGGAAATCTCGCGTGCAGACATATGACACAAGTGACACCCAATGACCTGACCACGTTCGAAGTCCTTGAGTTCCGCGGAGCGCCCCATTCTGCTCTCTCGCGATGTCTGATGACTGCTGAGGTCGCTGATATGGAGTACCTGGCAGTAGGTGGCAGCACGATGCACCTAACATGAAAAATGTATGTTTTTGAGGGTGTTTGGTTTCTTGTCATCACATAGTGTATTACGGAGAACGGGACATGAGCAGAGAAGCAGATATGGAGATCTGAAAGATGAGTATTAAATGCTACCGTTGAGTATACATCACCCAAGAACTTAACTGACATTTTCATTCTTATTAGTTTAAAAGTAAATTTTCAGTACAAGCGCATCGTGTTCTGTGCCTGGTGAAGGTATCTTTCTTTTATGATTCATTTCCAGTGAGACTAGTTAATGATATTTCAAAGTGAAGTGTACTATTTAGCGGCTTTAGATAACTGTATTTACTCAGCTTCCCAGCAGTATTGTTACAAACCGTTGGCATTCATAACAGCTACTCGTTCTCCCTGCAGAATAGTGCCAGGATTAGGTAACGATGATGGAGGTGTATAGCGACTACGCACCCCTCTCCAAAGTAGACCAAAAAGGTTCAATAATTTTGAAATCCACTGTCTGTGATGGTCGGGGAAGATGCGACAATTCACGACGGTGATAACAGCCCTGGGTGATGCGAGCTGCGTGAACAGGCCTCCTATCTTCTTGGAGTACAGCATCACCATTGCAGCGCAGGTGACGCCTGTATATAAGAAGGGTAGAAGGACGGATCCTCAGAATTGCAGACCAACATCCTTAACATCGGTTTGTTGCAGGATTCTCGAACATATTCTCAGTACGAATATAATGAGTTTCCTTGAGACAGAGAAGTTGCTGTCCATGCATCAGAACGGCTTTAGAAAGCATCGCTCCTGCGAAACGCAACTCGCCCTTTTTTCACATAATATCTTGCGAACCATGGATGAAGGGTATCAGACGGATGTCATATTCCTTGACTTCCGGAAAGCGTTTGACTCGGTGCCACGCTGCAGACTCCTAACTAACGCACGAGCATATGGGATTGGTTCCGAAGTAATAGAACCCAGTACGTTGTCCTCAATGGTGAGTGTTCATCGGAGGTGAGGGTATCATCTGGAGTGCCCTATGGAAGTGTGATAGGTCCGTTGTTGTTTTCTATCTACATAAATGATCTTTTGGATAGGGTAGATAGGAATGTGCGGCTGTTTGCTGATGATGCTGTGGTGTACCGGAAGGTGTCGTCGTTGAGTGACTGTAGGAGGGTACAAGATGATTTGGACAGGATTTGTGATTGGTGTAAAGAATGGCAGCTAACTCTAAATATAGATAAATGTAAATTAATGCAGATGAATAGGGAAAAGAATCCCGAAATGTTTGAATACTCCATTAGTAGTGTAGCGCTTGATACAGTCACGTCGATTAAATATTTGGGCGTAACATTGCAGAGCGATATGAAGTGGGACAAGCATGTAATGGCAGTTGCGGGGAAGGCGGATAGTCATCTTCGGTTCATTGGTAGACTTTTGGAAAGATGTGGTTCATCTGTAAAGGAGACCGCTTATAATACACTAATACGACCTATTCTTGAGTATTACTCGAGCGTTTGGGATCCCTATCAGGTCGGATTGAGGGAGGACATAAAGCAAGTCAGAGGCGGGCTGCTAGAGGTGTTACTGGTAGGTTTGATCATCACGCAAGTGTTACGGAAATGCTTCAGGAACTCTGGTGGGAGTCTCTAGAGGAAAGGAGGCGTTCTTTTCGTGAATCGCTACTGAGGAAATCCAACATTTGAGGCTGACTGCAGTACAGTTTTACTGCCTCCAACTTACATTTCGCGAAAAAAACCACAAAGATAAGATAAGAGAGATTAGGACTCGTACAGAGGCATAAGGCAGTCATTTTTCCCTCGTTCTGTTTGGGAATAGAACAGGGAGAGAAGATGCTAGTTGTGGTACGAGGTAACCTCCGCCAAGCACCGTATGGTGGATTGCGGAGTATGTATGTAGATGTGGATGTAGACCATTGGAGAA